>NC_057861.1:623890723-625090723 GCF_019393635.1 Dromiciops gliroides
GTTTAGAATTTTATTTTCCAAAATATGTGTAAAAACAAATTTTGACATCAATTTTTTAAAACTTTGTGTTCCAACTTCTCTTCCTCCCTGCCTTCCCACCTCCCACCCACAAGAACTCAAGCAATTCAATATGTTATACATGAGTAGTCATGGAAAACATTCCCACATTAGCTAGGTTGTGAGAGAAAACAGCCAGAAAATAAAACTTCAGATTAAGGAATTGTCAAAGGAAAAAAATTTTTTAAATGTGTTTCCATCTGTTTTGAGATACCATCAGTTCTTTCTCTGTAGATGGGTTGCAATTTTCATAAGTCCTTCAGGATTATATTAGATCATTGCCTTGCTGAAAATAACCACATGCTTCTCAGCAGATCATCTTACACTATTACTGTTATTTTGTATACAATACATTTCACTCTGCTTCAGTTCATGTAGGTCTTTCCAGGTTTTTCTGATAGTATTCTGTTCATCATAACCTGTATATAGTACCTTAAACTTGGCAAAGAATTTTCTTCAAAATAGCCCAGCAAAGTAGGTACCATACATTTTGCCATTATAATCAATCATCATAACTATTTCCCTCCATCCTATTCCCATCCCATGATATTTACTCTTTTTTCCATCTTTTTTTTTTTTTGGTGGGGCAATGAGGGTTAGGTGACTTGCTCAGGGTCACACAGCTAATAAGTGTCAAGTGTCTGAGTCCAGATTTGAATTCAGGTCCTCCTGACTCCAGGGCTGGGGCTTTATCCACTGTGCCACCTAGCTGCCCCCATTTTCTATCTTTTACCCTATTCCTCCTCAAAAGTGTTTTACTTCTGATTGTCCCCTCCCCTGCTCTGTACTCCCTTCTTTCACCCTCCTTATCTTCTTCTTCTCCTACTTTCCTGTAGGGTTAAATAGATTACTCCTCCCAATTGGGCATGAATGTGATTACCTCCTTGAGCCCACTCTGATGAGATTAAGGTCTTTGAGCTAATTCTGTGTTCTAAATTTTTCTTCCTCCCTCCCTCCTCAGCCCTCCTCAGCCCTATGAAATCAAGCAATTCAATATGTCAAACTTGTGCAATTATGCAGAACATCTTTACCTTTCCCAAAAATGTTTTGCTTTTTACTGCTCTCTCCCCCAATCTGCCCTTCCCTTCTTCCCCTCTTCTCCCCACCCCCTATCATCCTTCCCTCCCACTTTCCCTCAGGGCAAAAATATATTACTATACCCACTTGAATATGTATGTTATTCCCTCTTTGAGCCAATTCTGATGATAGTAAGGTTCACTCATTCCCCCACTCTTTCCTCCTCTTCCCCTCCCCTCCATAAGGTTTTTTTTGGTTTGTTTGTTTTTGTTTTTACGGGGCAATGAGGGTTAAGTGACTTGCCCAGGGTCACACAGCTAGTGTCAAGTGTCTGAGGCCAGACCTGAACTCAGGTCCTCCTGAATCCAGGGCTGATATTTTATCCACTGTACCACCTAGCTACCCCCCATAAGCTTTTTTCTTGTTTCCTTCATGTGAAGAACTTTCCTGTTTCATGTGGGATTTTACTCCATGCTACCTCTCCCCTTCTCCCTCCCCCAGTCTATTCCTCCTACCCCTGAAACCTATTTTAAAGATATCATCATGGGTTAGCTAGGTGGCATAGTGGACAAAGCACCAGCCCTGGACCCAAGAGGCCCTGAGCCCAAATCTGGCCCCAGACATAAGACACCATACCCTGTTTGCCGCACAAAGAACAAAACATAAATTCTTTATAGATATCATCCTTTCATATTCAGTTCAGACCTGAGTCTTCTGTAAATTCCTTACTGAGAAAGTTCTTGTGACTTCGAAGTATTATCTTCCCTTGTAGGAATGTAAACAGTTTAATCTTTTAATATCCTTCATCAATTCTTTTTCCTGTTTACCTTTTTATGCCTCTCCAGGGTCTTGCATTTGAAAGGCAAATTTTCTATTCAGTTCAGGTCTCTTCATCACAAATGACTGAAAGTTCTCTTTTTCATTGAAGTCCCATTTTTCCCTCTGAAAGATTACAATCAGTTTTGCTGAGTACATGATTCTTGGCTGTAGTCCCAGTTCCTTTGCCCTCTGGAATATCATATTTCATGCCCTCCCATCCTTTAATGTAGATGCTGCTAGATCTTTTTTTATCCTTATTGGAGCTCCACAGTATTTGAATTCCTTTTTTCTAGCTGCTTGCAATATTTTCTCCTTGACCTGGGAGCTCTGGAATTTGGCCATAATATTTCTGAAGGTTTTCCTTTTGGGATCTCTTTCAGGAGGTGATAGGTGGATTCTTTCGATTTCTATTTTGCCTTCTGCTTCTAGAATATCAGGGCAATTTTCCCTGATGATCTCTTAAAAGATGCTGTCTAAACTCTTATTTTGGTCATGATTTTCAGGTAGTCCAATACAGGGGTGTCTGTGGGACCTGAGGAGGATCTCTCCTGGATCTATTTTCCAGATCAGTTGTTTTTCCAAGGAGATATTTCATATTGCTCTCTATTTTTTTATTCATTTGGATTTGCTTTACTGTGTCTTGGTTTCTCATAAAGTCACTAGCTTCCATTTGTTCAATCCTAGTTCTTAGGCAATGATTTTCATCAGACAGCTTTTTTATCTCCTTTTCCATTTGGCTTTTCAAGCTATTGACTGCTTTCTCATAGTTCTCCTGCATTGCTCTCATTTCTCTTTCCATTCTTTCCTCTACCTCTCTAAATCTTCCTTCTATCTATCCTACTTTCTCTTCAAAGTCCCTTTTGAGTGCTTCCATGGCCTGAGACCAATTCATATTTTGGGGGGAAGCTTTGGATGTAAGGACCCTGAGGTTACTATCCTCTTCTGAGGGTGCACCACGATCTTCCTTGTCACTAAAGAAACTTTCTATTGTTCTCAACTTTCTTTGCTTACTCATCTTGCCATTTTTTACTTGACTTTTAGTTCCCTCTTTCTGTGGGGGCCTACTTCCTAGCTACACTGTTCCAAGCTTTAGAGAGTCCCAGGTGTTTCGGCTTGAAGGAGGACAGGTTTTTCTCTTACCTGGCCTGTTCTCTGGCCAGAAGGTAACCTCAAGCCAACTTGCTAGTTAACCAGCCAGCAGGGTGTTATGGTGGTTTTTAGCTTTGACGAGCCTGTGCCGTTCCCCCACTTGGGCCTCCCACTGCTCAAGATTTCTTCCTGGTTCCCTGCTGGGGTGGGATATCTGAATTCCTCCTCAGGTCCCACAGACACCCCTATATTTTCCACTCCCCAGGCCAGCTGTTCAGCCCTCTCACCAGACAGTAAGCTTAGTTCCAGAAGACGCTGGTGCTGCAGCTGATTCAGAGGCTGGGCATAAGTTCCCCTTGTGCATCGTGTTTGGGGTCTGTGTTGGCACAATCATGTGGTTGGATTCTGCTTGCAGCCCAGTATGGCCCCCCTTTAATCTGGAAAATAATCTCAGCTGTATTTTTGTGGGTTTTGCTGCTCCAGGGTTTGTTTTATTGCTGTTTTGGGGGTAATTGTGTCAGGAGCTCTATGTGTTTAATGTCTTTCCTCTACCATCTTCCCTTTTTTCTTTCTTTCCTTCTTTCTTTCTCTGGCCACTTTTGGGGATACGAACTTAATAGTATCACTGACTCAAAGAGTATGAACAGAATGTTGCCTTTTGGGGTACAGTTCCAAATTGCTTTCCAGAGCAGTTGGATCAATTCAATCCACCAACCATGCATATTACTGTGTGTTTCCTTCCACTTTCCTTGAAACAACTGTCATTTTCCCTTTCTTTCCCTCTCTATAAATCTAATGGTTTTGAGGTAGAAATTCAAAGTTATTATTAGTGGTTGGAGCATTTTTCATATGATTACAGATAGATTTCCTTTCTTCTGAGGGAAGTGATTACTAAATAATTGTTAATATTGGGAAGAAAAAGGATTTATCCTTTTCTGAAGCTTTATTCTCCACTAGGCCAAGACAGCATCTAAAAAGCATTGCTGATAATGAGGTTGGATTAACTTTCTCTTCAATCTTGTTCAAATCCCACCCAGGTGAGGAAGTCCTGTATTTTACACGGGTCTGGGAAAATGTGAATTATTTCTTTTGTCAGAGGGGATGACATTTATATGGATAAGTCTCTTTGACCAAAACTGAGTGATCAGAGTGACTTACCCCAGAATTGCATTAGAATAGGTCCACCTCTCATTATAATATTCATTCTCATTAACTGTTAACCAATCAGGGTTGATTTCAACTCCCAGGAATACCCACTCTTCCAAGGGCATAAAAGCACTGAGTGGGTGCTATGATCTATCTTTTGGTCTACGATACATGACCACGTGATTATCCTTTTATTTATTCTTTTTTATCATAAAAGTATTTTATTATTTTCTAGTTACACGTAGAGATCATTTTCAACATTTGTTTTTATAAGATTTTTAGTTCTAAATTTTTCTCCATCCCTCCCCTCCCTCCCTCCTCCCTAAGACAGCAAGCAATCTGATATAGGTACAATCACATTAAACATTTCTGCATTAGTCATGCTGTGAAAGAAGAATCAGAACAAGAGGGAAAAATCTCAAAAAAGAAAAACAAAGAAGTAGAAATAGTATGGTTCAATCTGCATCCAGATTCCACAGTTCTTTTTTCTGGATTTGGAGAGCATTTTCCATCATGAGTCCCTTGGAACTATCTTGGACCATTGTATTGCTGAGAAGAGTCAAGTCTTATCACAGTTGATCAAAACACAATGTTGTTGATATTGTGTACAATGTTCTCTTGGTTCTGCTCATTTCACTCAGTATCAATTCATGTAAGTCCTTCCAGGTTTCTCTGAAATCCACCTGCTCATCATTTCTTACAGCACAATAATATTCCATTACATTCATATATCACAGTAATATATTTTTCCCTGAGGGAAAATGGGAGGGGAAGGAGATAAGGGGGTGGGGGGGAGAAGAGGGGAAAGAAGAGCAGATTGGGGGAGGGAGAAGTAAAAAGCAAAACACTTTTAGGGAAGATGAAGATGTTCTGCATAACTGCACATGTATGACATATTGAATTGCTTGATTTCATAGGGAGGGTTGAGGAGGGAGGGAGAAAGAAAATTTAGAACACAGAATTAGCTCAAATACCTTAATCTCATCAGAGTGAGCTCAAGGAGGGAATAACACACACACCCAATTGGGAGGAGTAATTTATCTAACCCTACAAGAAAGTAGGAGGGGAAGAGGATAAGGAGGAAAGGGTGAAAGAAGGGAAGGCAGAGTGAGAGAGGCGGCAGTCAGAAGCAAAATACTTTTGAGGAGGAATAGGGTAAAAGAAGATAGAAAATAGAGTAAAGGGACAGCTAGGTGGCACAGTGGATAAAGCCCCAGCCCTGGAGTCAGGAAGACCTGAGTTCAAATCTGGCCTCAGACACTTGACACTTACTAGCTGTGTGACCCTGGGCAAGTCACTTAACCCCAATTGCCTCACAAAAAAAAAAGAGAGTAAATATCATGGGAAGGGAAAAAATGGAGGGAAATAGTTATGATGATTGATTATAATGGCAAAACATATGGTACCTACTTTGCTAGACTTTTGTGAAGAAAATTCTTTGTAAAGTTTAAGGTACTATATAAAAGTTATGATGAACAGGATGCTATCAGAAAAATCTGGAAAGACTACATGAACTGAAGCAGAGTAAAATGTACTGTAATACAAAATAACAGCAATACTATAAGATGATCTACTGGGAAGTACGTGGTTATTTTCAGCAATGCAATGATCCAATATAACTTTGAAGGATTTGTGAAAATTGCAATCCATCTACAGAGAAAGAACTGATGGTATCTGAAAACAGGTTGAAGCATAATTTTTTTTGACAGTTCCTTAATCTGAAGTTTTGTTTTTATCTTTTTTTCTCTCACAACCTAGCTAATTTGGAGATTTTTTCCATGACTACTCATGTATAACTTATATTGAATTGTTTGAGTTCTTGTGGGTGGGAGGTGGGAAGGGAGGGAGGAAGAGAAGTTGGAAAACAAAGTTTTGTTGTTTTTTGGGTTTTTTTAGTGAGGCAATTGGAGTTAAGTGACTTGCCCAGGGTCACACAGCTAGTAAGTGTCAAGTGGCTGAGGCCGGATTTGAACTCAGGTACTCCTGACTCCAGGGCCGGTGCTTTATCCACTGTGCCACCTAGCTGCCCCAGAAAACAAAGTTTTAAGAAATTGATGTCAAAATTTGGTTTTACATGTAATTTGGAAAATAAAATTCTAAAAGAAAAAAAAATACATTCATATACCACAACTTGTTCAGCCATTCCCCAATTGATGGGCAGCCCCTCAATTTCCAATTCCTTGCCACCACAAAAAGAGCAGCTATAAATATTTTTGTACATATGGGTCCTTTTCCTTTTTTATGATCTCTTTGGGGGAAAGACCTAATAGTAGTATTGCTGGGTCAATGGGTATGCACAGTTTTATAGCCCTTTAGTCATAGTTCCAAATTGCTCTTCAGAATGGTTGGATCAGTTCACAGCTCTACCAACAATGCATTAGTGTTCCAATTTTTCCACAACTTCTCCAACATTTATTATTTTCCTTTTTTGTCACATTAGCCAATCTGCTAGGTGTCAGGTGGTGCCTCAGAGTTGTTTTAATTTGCATTTCTATAATCAATAGTGACTTAGAGCATTTTTTCATAATGACCATCCTTTTATTAATAATATGCTAGAATTATTAAGAAAATGATTAATTACCCAGAAACCCTCTCAAACTTTTTATATGTCATACTTCTTTTTAATTTTTTTTAAATAAAAGTATTGCCATTTGTCAAAAGCTTTTTCTACATCTATTGATGTAATTCTGATTTTAGTGTTTCTATTACAAATATGGCCTATTACCTTTGTGAGGTAGCATGGCATGGAGGATAAAGAACAAAGAAACATGAATTCAAATCCTAACTCTGCTGCATACTGGCTATGTGACTCAGGAGAAGTAATATAAAATCTCTGTACTCTAAGAAACTCTCTAAGACTATAAGTTGTGGATAAGGAGCCAAATTATGTTGGTAGAGAGTTTTCTCATATAGGAGCTCCCTATATCCATGAAGTCACGGATCTACCTACTATCTCCTATTAAGTTTATAATTATCCTAATATTGAGACAACCCTGTATTACTGATACAAATCCTACTTGATCACAGTGTGTAGTCTTCTTATAATGTGTTAGTGTAGTTTCTTTGCAAATATTTCAGAGTATTTTGCATCAACACTCATGAAAGATGCTGGTCCTCTAAAATTATCCCTTTCATCATTTCTAACAGCACAATAGAATTCCATTCCACCCATATAGCATAATTTATTCAGCTATTCTCCAAATGATGGACACTTGATATTAGTCAGTGCTTCTTGAATAAATGAATGACACCAGTCCAAAGCTCTCATTTTACAGATGAAGAAATGTAGACAGAGAGAAAAGAAGAAATTTAAATAAGGTCACATAGCCATTTAGGAGGAGAGCCATGTTCTTTGCCATTAAAAACAGTTCCTTGGGGGCAGCTAGGTGGCACAGTGGATAAAGCACCGGCCCTGGATTCAGGAGGACCTGAGTTCAAATCCAGCCTCAGACACTTGACACTTACTAGCTGTGTGACCCTGGGCAAGTCACTTAACCCTTATTGCCCTGCAAAAAAACCAAAACAAAGCAAAAAGAACCCAGTTCCTATAAATATTATTATATATATCAAGTCTTTTCTTCTCTCTTTGATCTCTTTGGGGATTAACTTTTCCTTTAAATACCCAGCTTCCATGTTATTTAACAGCTAGATATTATCTATTATTATTTTTTATGTATAAGGCCTTTGAGTATAACATACAGTGCAAGTAGATAGCACTATAACTTTTTTTTTTTTTTTTGGTGAGGCAATTGGGGTTAAATGACTTGCCCAGGGTCACACAGCTAGTAAGTGTTAAGTTTCTGAGGCCGGATCTGAACTCAGGTCCTCCTGACTCCAGGGCCGGTGCTCTATCCACTGCGCCACCTAGCTGCCCCAGTACTATAACTTAAAAAAACCCAAACTAAATATTAAGAAATAATATCATAGCGTAAAGTCTTCAGTATCACTTAAATTTTAGTAAAACTTTATCAGAAGACTTAATCAGTGCCAAGGAAACAATATCCTGCTCTGAAGTCCTTGGTTTTATTTAAATCAAAGACCTATTCAGGGGTTTAAAATTTTTTTTAAATAGAATCTCAGTCTAGTTCAGGAAGGAATCTCAATTCCCTGAAACTTGATTTTTCTTTGTGGTGACCATACTAAGAATGGAAGTGTCTTTGTTTAATTCAATGAAAAAAAATATCTCTTTGTTCTCATTAGGCCAGACTGAAAGGAAAGTAGCTGAAGGGGAAGTAATTGGTTCCAGGAAGATGTTTTCTTCAAAGGTACACTAGCATTAATATGATTAGAGTTTTGTTTGATAAATCAAAACTCCTAAATAAACTTTGTACCTGTAAGGGGCTAAAATTCTAGCTAGTCTGTCTAAAATATCTAATGAGTGGTTGCCAATAAATTATAAGCTTTAGCAGGAGTTAGACTTTTAAGCATTTTTTAAGGAGAATAAGAATTTGGTGAAGAAAAAGAGAAAGGCCTAGATTCATCTATTTATTAAAGAGAGAGTGCATTCCTAGCTCCACTCTCAACCAGAGTCCTGACGAAAGAGAGCGAGAGCACCAGCCTCGCCCCCTCTTCCTCCCACAAGCCAATGTCACTTCCTGACGCCAAAGAGCCGCATGTCTTGCCCTCAGATGCCTTCTCCTTATGGTGGAGCGTCCTGCAGTAAGTCTCCAGCAGGTGGCGTCATTCCAATCGTTACATACCTTTGGTTCATCTTGCTGAAGGAATTTTGTTCTTTATTTCATGATGTAACAGGACTAAGTGTGGAGAATTTCGATGGACAGGGTAAACTTTGCCATTTTGGAACTTTCTCTAAGCAGAAGTGCTTGTGTGTTCATACATTGTCTCTGATCAACGAGCAAGAAAGAACAAATGCAAAAAGTAGAGGCCCACATTTGCCAGCTATGTGCCAACCCCAAGTGGAAAGTACCTGAGGCCTTTCCCCATCCAGAGGCCTACGGTTTGTCTCTCTCACTCTAAGCAGGCAGGAAAAAGAAAAGGTGTTCACTAGTTAGTTCCTTTGTTTCATTATTTTATTTTATTTTATTTTTGAAGGGCAATGAGGGTTAAGTGACTTGCCCAGGGTCACACAGTTAGTAAGTATCAAGTGTCTGAGGCTGGATTTGAACTCAGGTCCTCCTGAATCCAGGGCCAGTGCCTTTATCCACTGTGTGACCTAGCTGCCCCTCCTTTTGAATATACTCTCAGTTCCAAGTCAGCAGGCAATTGAAAGGCTCTTCTCCTTCCAATAGAGACTGGGTAAAATATGGTTAGAATACCTGTGCATGCTCTAAAGTGGGAAATAAGACCATTCCATTCTACTTCACCGTGACTTACTGGAACAGGCTCCCCAGCCTCTTCCACATGAGCTCGCAATGGGCAGAACACAATGCATGTTCCAAGGATGGGGCCTCCACTGTCTAGACCTCTGTCTCATCACCCTCCATCAGGCTGGGTATTGGCAGTGAATGAGAAAGAAAGTGGGTTGGATCTTGTTCCTGTGGCTATTAGATCCCGGTGGATTGTGAAGCCAGAAGAGAGGGAGGGAGCTGAGCTGCCCCAATAGTAAAATTTTAATGAAAAACAACTAGTTCTCCAAAGAAGGGACTGTAGAATAGAGAAGGTACTAAATGGGAGGGGGCATAGGAAGGCATACAGAACTTACTGGACTGAATAAAACCAACCCAGGGGGAAAAAAAAAAAACACCAGGGGTTTTTTTAGCCCACAATCATTCTTTTTTGTTGTTGTTGCTATTTATAAAAAGTTTTCAGTTTCAAATTCTCTCCCTCCCTCCACCCTTTCTCCACCCATTGAGAAGACAAGAAAATATGATACCCATTAAACATATAAAGTAACACAAAACATTTCTGCATTAGCCATGTTGCAACCCACCCAAAAGCTGGAAAAATAAAGAAAAAAATATGCTTCAATGTCCATTCAGAATTTGTTAGTTTTCTCTCTGGAGATAAATAGCATTTTCATCATGAGTCCTTTAGAATTGTCATGAATCATTGCATTTCACAGTTGATGATCAGTACAATATTACTGTTACTGCGTACAATGTTTTCCTTGTTCTGCTCACTTCACTTTGCATCACTTCATCTAAGTCTTCCCAGGTTTTTCTGAAACCATCCCCTTTATCATTTCTTATAGCATAATAGTATTCTATCACAATTATATACCACATTTTGTTCAGCCATTCATCAATTGATAGGTTCTCAATTTCCAAATTCAAATCCCTCTATTTCAAATTCTTTAATTTCCAAATCTTTGCCACCATGAAAAGAGCAGCTATAAATATTTTTGGACATATAAGTCCTTTTCCTTTTTCTTCTTTGGGATATAGACCTATATATTTCTGGGTTAAAGGGTATGTACAGTTTTATAGCCTTTGGGGCACAGTTTTAAATGATTCTCCAGAATATATGGACATGTTCATAACATCACCAACAGTGTGTTAGTGTCTCTCCTCTTCCATACCCGCTCCAAGATTTGTCATTTTCCTTTTCTGTCATGTTAACCAATCTGATAGGCACAGGATAGTACCTCAGAGTTGTTTTATCAGTGATTTAGAGCATTTTCATATGACTATTGATAGCTTTGGCTTCTTCCTCTGAAAATAGCCTATTCATATCCTTTGAACATTTATCAATTGGAGAATGGCTCTTATTTTTATAAATTTGGCTCAGTTCCCTATGTATTTGAGAAATGAGACCTTTGTCAGAGAAACTTGCTATAAAAAATTTTCCCTCATTTTCTGCTTTCCTTCTAGTTTTGGCTACATATGGTCTTATTTGTGCAAAATCTTTTTAATTTAATGTAATCACAATTATCCATTTTACCTCTTGTGATCCTCTCTATCTCTTGTTTGGTCATGAAGTATTGCCTTATCTATAGATCTGACTAGTGATTTTTTCCATGCTTCCCTACTTTGTTTATGACATCACCCTTTTTGTCTAAATGATTTATCCATTTTGAGCTTATCTTGGTATATGGTATGAAATATTAAACCACAATCATTCTTGATTTTTTCAATATGTGGCCAAGAAGACCAAATCTAATCTCCCTTCAAGTGACATCCCTTAGAACACTTGAAAATAGTTATCATATCATGCTTCTCTACCCATCTTCTCTTCTCCAGGCTAAATATCTCCAAACAGTCCTTATTTAACATAGTTTGTAGCTATTTCCTTCACCTGAGTTACACCCTTGGGTTTGGACTTTAAAAAGGGAGTGACAAATAGCATTTGGGGAAAATAACAAGGTAGTACTACTCTAAGTCTGTAGGACTATATATAGGTCCATGGGGAGGTAGAGTTCACGAGAGAGTTAAAGTTGTTTGTACCTTTAAGTGTTTTCTGATGGGGGGTAGGGAGGGAGACACACAAAATACTAGTTTACCACTGAAGAACTCAGTAGATCTGTAGGCAGCACAGACCACCAGAAAGAGAAGTAGACTGAGAGACACAGGGAGGGGACTCGAAGAAAGAGGGGGGAGACTGAGGTACACAGAGGAGGAGACTACAGGACATAGAAGAAGGGTATATCAGAGGGAAGACCAAAGAGGCACCCAAAAAGGAGGAGGTGATGAGCAGCCGAGAGGTTGTAAGAGGTTGTGGTTGCCAGACTGATGTGGGGAACACAGAACACCTGGCACTGAGTTTCCCTGCCCAACCCTCCTTCCCCTCTGAGTCACCTCCTCCCTCCCCAGACCGGTTCTCTGCTCCTGTTAGCAGGAGACCAGTCTGTTATGGTGAAGCAGGGAGGGGCTCTTCAGCCAAGGTAAGAATGCTCTGGGGGTGGGGGTGGGGGGCGGGAAACCCAGATCCTAAGTGAAGTCGAGGGGGTGAAGAGGTGGATGGGCTGGGGAGAGGGAAGTATAGAGAACAGAGTTGGGTCTGGAGAGGTCAGACTTCTAGATTGGGGGTGATGAGCTGGTATCACAATCATAAAATATAGAATATCAGAGCTAGAACAGAAAACACAGAATATTCCTATCTGGGAACACACATTGGAAGCAGAGAGATAGGGAGGGACTTTTTTCAACCAGAGCAAAAATAGTCAAGGGAGCAGACATCACAGAGAACCACTGGGTGGAGTCATGCCAGGAGAGGGAGGGGCCCAACCCCAAGAGAGTCCATTTCATATCCCTGAAAGATTGGGGATGGGAGATGGTTCCCAGGAGAGAGGTGCCACAGTGACAAGGGCCCTAGAGGTGGAAGCCTGGGGTAAGGCGGAGTTAACATGATCTGGCAGCTCACACCAACAGCCACCATGGGGAGGAAGCACTCACACCCAGAGGTTGGTACTTTGGGTAAAATCCCAATCACCCCATGCTAGTTGTGACTTCTAGATGGAAAGGACCTTGGGATAGACAACAAAGAACGTCAGAAATGGAAAGGGCCTTACAGTCCAGGTAGTCTAGTCTCTTCAGTTTCTAGATGGGGCAACCCTTTCTGGAAAGGGGAAGTAACTTGGCCAAGTTCATGCAGCAAGTGCTTCAGAGGCAGGAAGTGTCTTTGGATTCCCAGCTCAGATCTCTTTACCCTATAGGGACTGAAGGAGTGCTCTGGGTCAAGGGAAAAAAAGATCACTTTAGACCAAACCACCACCCTTGGACTAGAATTACTAAGAGCTGAGAAGGGAGGGGTGGGGCAGCTAGGTGTGGAAGTGGATAAAGCACCGGCCCTGGATTCAGGAGGACCTGAGTTCAAATCCAGCCTCAGACACTTGACACTAGCTGTGTGACCCTGGGCAAGTCACTTAACCCTCATTGCCCTGCCAAAAAATAAATAAATAAGTCCAGAAAAAAAATAAAATAAAATTGCTGAGAGAGGGCTGGGCAGGGCATGGCAAGGCAGGGAGGAAGGTAGTACAAGAATGAGAATGCCTTTGCTACCCTAAAAGTAGGGTAAGGGAACCTTAGGGATTGAGAGGAAGGGAAGCCAGCATCTGATGAGAACTAAGACCCCCCCAAAAGGCAACCTGGGTTCTGAAAGGAGCAGGACAAAGTCTTGAGGTTGGAGGGAGGTCCCAGAGTGCAGAAAACTCCCCTCCTCGTTGCTTTGCCCAGAGAATCCCCTCCCTGGCCTTTCTGACAGTTTCCTGCCAACTTGGGGCACGAGGAGGAAGCAATAGGTCAGGAGAGGTGACTCGAAGTTCGTGATGAAGGGAAATCCAAGAATCCAGCTGTCTCATTGTTTTCACACTCATCGCTGGGGAGGAATTTCTAGAATCTGAAGTGACTCACTTAATGAATCAGTTGGGAGCGGGTGAGGAGGCTCGACTCACCCCAAATCTCTGAGACAGTGTGGCCAGGAATTGGGATTGAGGCTGAGGCAGGGTCACGTTGGATCAAGAATTGGGTGTCAACAAAAAGGACCCTCAAAATGGGGCCTCTGCCTCCTCCTCCTCCTCCTCTCTCCTCACATTAGATCTCCCTGATGCTGAAGGGATCTTCCATCAAGGCTTCTAGGAAAGAGCACTACACCATGTGTATGTTGAATGGGGAGACTCAGTAGATTGTAAACTCCTGGAAGACAATGACTTCAAGGTGGTGTGTGTGTGTGGGGGGATTTGAGAAGAGTGGTTGTGTCTGTACTCCAGCACCTGGCACAGTGTTATGCAAAGAGTTGGCAATTGGGAAATGTTTGTTGGGCCCTAGGCTAGAGTCACAACTTTGTCATTTCTAGCTATGTGTTCTTGTGCAATTCATTTAATGCCCATGAGACTCGGTTTCCTCACCTGGGTGGAAGCAAAACACTAGGGTCTCAAATATATACATAGAATGAAGTAATGCACAAGGCTGGACATTTACTAGGCCTCTAAATTTAAAGGCCAAGAGTTGGGGATCAAAACAATTTACTTTTACTTGCATATACCACAAGTTATGAAGAAATACTAACTATATATATGATGCTATGATATTATAAATGAAAAGCAAAAAATAAAGGAGTTATTAAATATTTGCGACTTTTGGCCCACCCTGTATATATGTGTATATATATATATATGTATATATATATATGTATGTATACATATACACACATACACATATGCACACATATACACACACATACAACATATACAACAAAATGGAATTGTTTATTCTCATAAATGGATGTTCAATTCCCTGGGACTTGAAAATACCTTTATGTCCCTGAAGCTGTATGAAACTGATTCTTGGGACTTAACATCTCAATATGTATTTTTCATAAACACCCTGTGCCTAAATTGTACTTTAAACATAAAACCATATAATCTGAGGTAATTTCTAAACCTTCCAATGAAGAGTTTCACAAGAGTAAATGAGACGCCATACTTCTTGTTATCAAACTAGGATGTTTGGTTCATGGAGGAAGTCTCTATAACATGACCACTTTCTAAACAGCTGTTTGAATATTTGCTAATAAAAATAATCTTTTGAATAGATCTGATTACTAAACACAATGCCAAGTGACTCAGTACATTTGCTTCAGACTTAGAGTGTTTGAATTCAGACCAATGGCTTGTACAGAGGCTGGTCTTCTCACAGATTTTTCTTCACTAAACCTCACCGATCCAAACCCAGAGAGAAGACAACATACTTTAAGTCTCTGGGAATTTTCAGTGAGAAATCATCTGTGTCACACCTGGATTTTGTATACATTGGATCTATTGGGTTTAATATTTAAATACGTAGGGGGCAGCTAGGTGGCGCAGTGGATAAAGCACTGGCCCTGGATTCAAGAGGACCTGAATTCAAATCTGACACTTGACACTTACTAGCTGTGTGACCCTGGGCAAGTCACTTAACCCTCATTGCCCTGTCCCCCCCCCCCCACCAAAAAAAAATTTAAATACGTAGAGCTAGATATTGAGATTAACTTGGTTTTCTTCAGATGGAGCCACTGGATGTTCTCCAACTGAAATGGGCCATTCTCACTTAAGTCAGTCAATCAAGGGCTTACTCTGTACCAGGCACTTCACTGGCTTCAAGGAGCTTACATAACTATGTACATGCAAAATATATGCAATGTAGATGGGAGATAACCTCAGAGGGAGAGGGGATGGGGAGAGACAGTCCTCTTGCAAAAGGTAGGATTTGAGTTGTTTTGTAGGAAACTGAAGAAGCCAGAAGGAAGAGGTAAGGAGAGAGAATATGCTGTACACAAAAGATAGCCAATGAAAAGGTACAAAATCAGGAGGGGGTGTCCTCATGGGCCCCAAAAGTGTAGTAGGAAATTGATAGGCATACATGGATAAATTAAGAGATATCTTTCCACTCCAGTTTCCTTACCTATCACCAATACTCAATGAATTGATTTCAGAACAAGTAGTTTCTGGGTGCTGTGATTTTGGGGTTTGCTTTTTGTTTTGTTTTGCCCCTAGTGCATTTCCCTAATCTGAATTGAAATGGTGAATGATCTGCCATTTCCAGCATGGGAAGCAATATGTCTTCCATGAAAGCAACACCTGTAATGCCATTTCTGTTAGCAATTTAAGCCTGTGGTGTTTCTAAAACAGGGATAATATTGCCCTGCCAACTTCACAGGGTATTGTGACAACAGCACTTTCTTTAAGCTCCATGAAGGCAGGCCTAGGTCTCACAGAGACTTTGTATTTTTCCCAGCACTTAGCCCCCACAATGCTCTGTACACTACATATACCTTTTTAAGTAGGTGCTTATTAAATGTTTGATCTGAATGTTTTGAGAGAGGCAGTATAATGATGTGATAGAGGAGGAGGAAAAAAGGCTGGCATTGAAGTCAGGAGATCTGAATTTGAATCCAGGCTCTGACATTGAGTGGCTGTTCAAACATGGGCAAGTCACTCATCTTGTTGCCTTACCTATCTTTGTAAGCCAACAAATATTACAAAATTATGAGATAATCATTATTAATATCACCAATGGGGGCAGCTATGTGGCACAGTGGATAAAGCACTGGCCCTGGATTCAGGAGGTCCTGAGTTCAAATCCGACCTCAGACACTTGACACTTACTAGTGGTGTGACCTTGGGCAAGTCACTTAACCCTCATTGCCCCACCAAAAAAAAAATCACCAATGACCTAGCTCTAAATTTAGGTCTGGAAGGATAGGACAGGGGACCAACCAAACAGTCAGATTATGTGAGCTGGTAAATTCTTGGAGACTGAAGAGACCTTAGGCACCTTAAGGGCTCTTAACCTGGGGTCCATGAATGGATTTCAAGAAGATTGTGAGGTTGCATGGGGAGAAGAATTTATATTGTTATTTTCACTATAATTGGTTTGCTTTGTAATCTAATGTTTTGTTTTGGTTTTTTGTTTGTTTGTTGTTTGTTTTGTTTTTTTGCGGGGGCAATGAGGGTTAAGAGACTTGCCCAAGGTCACACAGCTAGTAAGTGTCAGGTGTCCGAGACCGGATTTGAACTCGGGTCCTCCTGAATCCAGGGCAGGTGTTTTAACCACTCTGCTACCTAGCTGCCCCCTAATGTATTTCATTTTTAAAAACCCATTATTTGGGGAAGACTAGGGTTTACCAGACTACCAAAGAGATTTTCCATGACCCAAGAAAAACCCTACTTGAGAGATCATCTAGAGCCCTAATCTCCAGAGTGCCTGGCTAGGCTTCCTCTTCCAGTATACACAGGGCCTCCACTGGCATCCCAAAGTCAGTCCCCACACACACATTCAGTGTTGATCCAGGTAGTTTTCTTTAGGAAGGTTTGGAGTAGGAGAACAGTAGTTCTCCCAACTCCATCCCCTATACATGTAATTCCTACATACCCCAAAGGGCAGTGTCTCCAGTTCTGCCATGCCTCAATTAAGCACTAGGAGCTGGGGACCAGGAGCTTGGAAGGGCTAGTTGCCTGGAATGGAGCATAAGGGAAAAAGCCTGGGGTTAGAAGAACTGGGTGAGAATCCGAGCTCCACTACCCATGAGTTATGGGACCAGGGCAAGTCACTTCATCCCTCTGAGTCTCAGTTTCTTTCCCTTTAGATAGGGATAATGATTTCCACCTGTCTCACAAACTTGTTATGAGAAAGCACTCTCTAAACCATAAAGTGTTATACCATGATGAGCCATGACAATAATATGGGAATTCCAATGGTGGGGTCTGGAAGGAGGCAGCAGGGTACCCCAAAGATATGAGGAGTTGTCAAGACCTTGAATGGGGGGCAGGAGACAAGGAACTGAGGCCTAAAAAGCTAAGAAGAAAGTCAGAATCGTAGGATGTCAGAGCTGAGAACAAAGAATGTTAGGGAGAAGAGACATTAGACTATAAAATGTCAGATGGATTGGACTTAGATTATAGAGTGTTAGAGCTTCGAATATAGAACATAGAATTTCACAGCTGTAAGGGAGTTTAGAACAAAGAAGATGGGGGCAGCTAGGTGGTGCAGTGGATAGAGCACTGGCCCTGTAGTCAGGAGGACCTGAGTTCAAATCGGGCTTCAGACACTTAACACTTATTAGCTGTGTGACCCTAGGCAAGTCACTTAACCCCAATTGCCTCACTAAAAAAAAAAAAAAAAAAAGAACAAAGAAGATGGAATGCCAGATTTTGAAGGGACCTTAGACCATAGAATATAAGAGCTAGAATGGATCTTAGGACCTAGAATTCCATAGCTGGAAGGGACTATAGAATGTCAGAGATAGAAAGGACTTTAAAACAAAGACCACAGAATGTGAAATTTCCAATGAACCTTAGACCGTGGAATGTCAGATTTGGAAGAGACCTTAAAAGTAATCTAGTCCAACATCTATATTTTAAAGATGAGGAAAGTAAGTCCTGGAGGAAAAGGAATTTGCCCATTTCCACAATTGGTTAGTGGCGGCCTGAGATTAGAACCCGACTACATAGTCTGACTATCTCCTCTATTCCATAATATTTCTGGACATTGGGACTTGCTGATCTGGATTCTAGGAGAATCTTGGTGGCCTGGGAAGTGCCCCTTTGAGGAAAATGGAAAGGATATTTCTGTTATGGTCAAGATCTCACATCAGGAAAACAAGAAACTTGGGGAGGAGAAAAATCCCAAAACAGGTGAATAAATAATTTATTGAAATTAGAGGTATAAATAGAATTAGATACATGGAAGTGGCCACAAATAACTGTACAAATCAGTTAACATTCAAACATATGCTTTCTTAAGGACTATAGTCTTCTTCCCTCACCGCTCTCCAGGTCACCGGCCAGCCGGGATAGGACCCAGGAGTTCAGGCTCCTCACCCTCTACCCATACCCATACCCATACCATACCCTGCTTACTCCTAAGGGCCTGGGGGAGGTGGTAGGAAAGAGTACATGACCCCAGAAAGGGATGGTACAGGCCCAGGGGAAAGCTAACTGGCAGCAGAGCTGGGGCATGAGGCTAGGCATCTGAGCTCTGCCACCCTTCAGAGGTAGATCGTGTGTTTACAGTGAGAAAAACTGCAACATGAAGTCAAAGACCCAGGTGTCTAGCTGTCCCCGCAGCTGGTCCCCAGATCCCACCCTCAAACCCAGGCATCTCTCCAACCCCTAGGAGGGCTGCACCCCATAACCTCTCATATGCCTCCCACCCCCAAGCCCAAAGTCATCAGTGTCTCCCCGTGACTGTCCATGGAACTGTGCCCCTTGCACTACCCTCTGGATCCAAGCCTGGTGGGCAGTGAGGCTAATGTAGACACCAGGCCGGTAGCGCTCAGCACAGCCCTCTCCCCAGCTGATGATGCCACCAAGAAGCCAGGACCCATTCACTTGGCACATCAGAGGGCCCCCTGAGTCACCCTGCAGGGATGGAGAAAAATTAGATATGTTTAGAATGTGAAAGGAGGGTCAACTAGCTCTGGGGTAAGGCCTAGTGTAAATATAACAGGCCATTGTAATGCCTGGCTCTGGGGTGGGCAAGCTGAGCCCAGTTGGCTGACATCTTTCCTTCCTTCAGCCCCTACTGGAACACTTTGGGATTAGGAACAAGGACAGCAGAGCAGCCACAACACTTTCCAAAGGAAACCAGGCAGCCCGACACAAGGGAAATCAGGCAGGAGGCTATTTTAAAAATTCACTAAACTCGACTTCTCTTTTCTCTTTAGCATCAAAGCCCTTCAGAACCTGAACCCAACTGACCTTTCCAGTCTTATTATACACTAACTCCCCTTGCTATATTTTATGGGGCTGCAAAACTGGTCTGCTCTGGTTGGGTAGGCTCTTGCCCCTGGTTTGACACAGGATAGGCACTCAGGAGGCTAATGCAAGTTTTGCTGGCAGCTAAGAATAGAGCAGTTTGGGAGATTGGTCTATAATTTCTTCCTCAGAGAGAAATCTGTCTCTTGGGTTGTCATGCCAAGGAGACTGAGCCAGGCAACAGAGGTCAATAAGCAGAAGCTTGGGAGATTCTTGGGAAAATTCATTGTCACTGGGCACAATAGCCCCATCTAGCTGGATCTGGGGTTGGGGGGTGGGGAATGGCTCCCTCTAGAGTGGGCCAGGGATGGGGCTTACCAGGCACGCATCCTTCTTGCCTTCCAGGTAGCCAGCGCACAGCATATCCGCAGTGATGGCCCCCTGTCCTGCACCCCGCCAATAAAGGCGGCTGCATGTCTCAGAAGAGATGATGGGGACTTTCAACTTCTGCAAGGTCTGGGGATATGGCAGGGAAACTGAATGGGAGAAAGGAGAAAGGAAAAAGGGAGTCAGGCTCAGAGATAACCACTCGCACCCAGTCTTCTCCATACCTAGGGATCTCCCAGAAGCCCTTTCTTTTCCCCATCTCTATGAGGACAATAAGAAGTGGTTCAGACCCATCCCTCAGCACCAGGGTCTCTACCTCAGGATCCTATCACTGATGGTTGGAAGAAGACTCTCTATTAGCAACTTCAGAGTTTAAGGATATTCTCATTTTAGACTCAGAATCTCAAGACCCTTGACTTGTCTATTTCTTTCTGTTGCCTCAGTTTCTTTTCTGTTTGGTTTGCCCCCTGTATTTGTCTCTGGATCTGTCTTTCCTTTTCTCTGTGTCTTTCAGTCTGTGTCCATGTCTCTTCCTGGGCAGCTGTTACCAGGTAGATTGTGTTTAGATTCTAGCCCTTTGTGCAATTCACTGAAGGAAGCTTATATTGGACTTAATTTGATGGGGACAGGATGTAAAACCACAACTTACAGAGATGATCTGCCTTGGTAACAGCAGACTTAGAAGGAACATAATTCCTATTTTCAAATATAGAAAGGATTGTCATGGTGAGGGAGGGGGTGGGAGAAAGAGAGGAAGAGGATTAGATTTAAATTGTTTGGCCCTAAAGACCAGAACAGCAGCTAGGTGGTTCAGTGGACGGGGTGCCAGGCCTGAAGTCAGGAAAACATAAGTTCAAATATTGCCTCAGACACATACCACCTGTGTGACCCTAGGCAAGTCACTTAACTCTGTCTCAGTTTCGTCATTTGGTTTTTTTGTTTTTTTTAGTGAGGCAATTGGGGTTAAGTGACTTGCCCAGGGTCATACAGCTAGTAAGTGTTAAGTGTCTGAGGTTGGATTTGAACTCAGGTACTCCTGAATCCAGGGCCAGTGCTCTATCCACTGCTCCACCTAGCTGCCCAGTTTTGTCATTTGTAAAATGAGCTAGAGAAGGAAATGGAAAACCACTCCAGTATCTTTGCAAGAAAAGGGATCATGAATAGTGAGGAATGACTGAAAAACTACTAAAGAACAACAACAAAAAGAACAGAGTTGAAAAGAAAGAGTGGCAGGAAGGTGGACTTAGAGAAGTAGTGTTCTCTCCATTCATGGAGATCTTTAAGAAGGTGCAAGTTTGACCATAATTTAGACCAGTGTTAGAGTAGAAGGCCTTTAAGATGGCTTTCTGGTAGAACATTCTATCATTTTACCCTAACACCATTTAAAAACAGGGATATAAAGTAGGTTTTCTACATTTTGCTTCTCTGAACCTGAGGCAGCTTGGTTAAACAAAGCTACTTCCCACTAACCCTGCAGAAGGAGAGTCAGGGAGAGAGAAATAAATAGAAACAGCTGGAATGTCTCGATGATAAGCTCAGTCCCTGGACAACTGTAAAATTGTCCTCTGCCTGAGGTGTAAGACTGTGTTGGCCCTAACTATTGTTGGCCACTCAGAATCACCCAACTATTCTGGGAAGGGCTGGTTTCCTAGGACTAGAACTTTTACTTTCTCCCTATCTCTGGACAAGAACCAACACTGAAACCCATATGGGAATGAAGTCAGTTATAACACGTCTCCTCATATCGTGTGTGTGTGTGTGTGTGTGTGTGTGTGTGTGTGTGTATGTGTGTGTGTGTAACAGCAGCTTTGGATATTATCAGTAAACTCTGTATTTAGGTCAACTGAATGTGGAGCCCTTGAAATCTTGGCATAGTGGCCATGTTCAAGTCTGCCTTTGCTTCTCTGCCTCATCATGTCTTGCAGATAGTCACCTAATCTCAGAGTGGGAAATATCCTCAAAGGTCATCTAATCTACTCCTTGCTTGGAGCATAAACCACTTCTATAATATCTCCAACAAGGAGTCATCTCAAATCCCCTTGAAGACTTTCAGTGATGAGAAGCTTCCTACATCACTGCCCATTCCACTTTTGGACAATTTCCATTGTTGGAGAAGTTTCCCCTAATATTAAGTTAAAATCTTCTCTGTAAGATCCATCCACCCTTTGTGCCCAATTCTGCTCTCTAAGGCCAAGCAGAATGAATATATATCTTTTCCCACATGGCGATCCTCAAAATACTTGAGGCAACTATCACGTTCTCCCCAAGTCTTCCCAAACATTGTCAGTCCCCCAAGCACTCTCCTACATGGTCGCTAGTGCCATCGACTCCTAATTGCCAAAGTCTTTCTGATAATGGAGTCCAGAATTAAACCCTACTCTAGATATGGTATGACCAAGGTAGGGAACAGCAATTTTGGAACCTCTTCCCCACTCCATTTGTCCCTGCCTCCAGGCATCCAGAGCTCCCCATAGAAGCTTCTCTGTTATCCTCCTTTAAGGGTATGTGTGTGTGTCCTGGGGGGCTCCTCACCTCCATCTCCAATGCTGCCCCAGCCAGCGATCCAGCATGGGGTACCAGGAAGGAGTTTCACAGTGCTGTCAGGCAAACAGATGGGCAGGACACGCTCAGAGAATTTGATGGAGTGATCGAGACGTACCAGGGCAATGTCCCCCCGGTTGCTCTCCTTCCAGATGTATCCAGGGTGGGGTAGTACCCAGGCCATGCCCACTCGTATGGCCCGAGGGCCGGGGTTTCCCAGCTGCCAGGCCCCCAGAAGCACTGAAAATTGAGATGGCTCCACGGAACTGGAAAGAGAGAAATGGCTGGTTCAGAACTAGCGAAGTAGGGGACTACTTGGGCCAAGATGCCTGAATTCTTGGTGAGGGGAAGGAGGTCTGGGCATAGGACACCTGGGTTTGGAAGGAGCAGAGAAAGACAAAATTCCTGGTTCTTGGTTTGGTGAGAGGGGACTAACATAAGGAAAACCTTCAAACAATTATAGCTCTGTAAGAGTGCAATGAGCTGCCTCAGAGGTGTTCTTCCTGACTTTAAGAGGGAGGGCAGCTAGGTGGTGCAGTGGATAGTGTTAGCCCTGGATTCAGGAGGACCTGGGTTCAAATCCGACCTCAGACACTTAACACTTACTAGCTGTGTGACCCTGGGCAAGTCGCTTAACCCCAATTGCCTCACCAAAAAAAAAAAAAAAGAGAGAGAGAGAGAGAAGGACAGATGACTACTAGTCAGGAACGATGGAGAGAGGATTTTGTTCAGGTGCTAGTTGGACTAGCCAGCTACTCTATTATCCCCTCCACCCCATCCCCCACCTCATATGGAAGCAGTATGCTGAGGTTCTTAGAGGATAGCAGTTTGGGGCCACAGGACACTTGGGTTTTAAGGAAGGAGGTGGGGACAAAAAATGTGGTTCTGAGGGGAAAGCGATATGGGGTATAGGATGCCAGGGCATGGAAGAAGTACTGGGGCATAATGAAAAAAAAAATTCCTGGATTTGGAGCTGAAAGTCACAAGTTTGCAATCTCAAGTCTGCTACTTGCTATCTGCATGACATTGGGCAAGTCACTCAACCTTTGTGTATCTCAAGCTCTTCATCTGCAAAATGAGGGGATTGAGCTAAGAAAGCTAGGTGGTGCAGTGCATAAAGCTCTGGCCCGGGATTCAGGGGGACCTGAGTTCAAATCCAGCCTCAGACACTTGACACTTACCAGCTGTGTGGCCTTGGGCAAGTCACTTAACCCTCAGTGACCTGCCTTCCCCCCAAAAAAGTTTTCCCACTTGCAACCCCTTTTTGCCCAAGAAATGCTTATGCAACCCCAGGTATATAGGTACATAAAATAGGGATACATGACCTTTTACTGTTGCCAAATTTTCCATGACCCCCACATTCAGTTACACGACCCCATATGGGGTTGAGACCCACAGTTGAAGAAGCTAGGGGCTGGATGATCTCCAAGGTGCCTGCTAGCTCTAAGTATCCAATGTTCTGAGGGAGAACAAGGAGACAAGATACTTGGGTTCTAGGGCAAAAAAAGGAATGGGAAACAGGATGCCCAGATTCTAGGGAGGAGAGGTCTAGGGAACAAGACTCTTGGGTTCTGAGGGAAGACAAAGGAACAAGGTAGGTGGGTTCTAGGATAGATAGGTCTGGGGCCCAGCAAACCTATGAAAGAGCTAGACAGCATATTGGATGGTATACGGTATTTGAAGTAAGGAAGACCTGAATTCAAATCCTGCCTCAAACACTTACAAGTCACTTAAGTCCTCAGTCTCAGTAGCCTCCTCTCTGAAATGAGGATAATAATAACATCTAACTCATGGGGGTTGTTATGAGAACAAAGTCAGATGAAGTAATATTTTAAAGCCCTTGGACCTTTTTTTAAACCTTTTTTTTTAAGGTTTATACCTTAAGGTGTTCTTTAAAATGCTAGCTATTTTAATAACTATTATTCTTTATTAGGAAAAGGAGAGATCTCAGAGACAGGATGTCTGGTTTCAGGAAGAAAAGCGGGGTAGGAGGAAAACATACTCCTTGAAGCAATGGGCAGCTGTAACTACCCATCTGTTGGTGATCAGGGAGCCAGCACAGTGATGAGTCCCGTTCTTCTGGATACTGACCATCCACGGCCATTCAGCATCCATGGCGTCCTCGCCCCCTACAATTCGGTTCAGCTGCTGCGGTTTCCCACAAGCTGGAGACAAAAGGGGAAATTAGAAGGAAAAAAGGGGGAAATTAGAACTCCTTTCTCTTCACTAGCTACCCTTCCCTCACCTCCATCCTCCATCCTTCTCTCTCTGCTTTTCTTGATCTCCTCTATCTTGTAATAGAAGCTAGGTGGCTCAGTCCATAGAGCACCGGACCTGGAGTCAAGAGGGCCTGAGTTCTGGGGCAGTTAGATGGTACAGTGGATAAAGCACCAGCCTGGGATTCAGGGGGACCTGAGTTCAAATCCGGTCTCAGACATTTGACACTTAGTAGCTGTGTGACCCTGGACAAGTCACTTAACCCTCATTGCCACCCCACCCCCAAAAAAGGTCTGAGTTCAAATCTAGTCTTAGACACTTGCTGTGTGACCCTGGCTAAGTCACTTAACCTCTATTTGCCTCAGTTTTTTAAACTACAAAATGGGGGTGATAACAGCATCTACCTCGCAGATTTGTTGTGAGGATCAAAAAAAAAAATAAGTGTATAGCATTTAGCACAGTGTCTGACACAGAGATGGTACTATGTAAATACTTATTCTCTTTCCTTCCCTTCTCTTCCCATTTCCTTCCCATTATTATCTTCCTCTTTCCTTTTTCTACATTTTTCACTTTTCTCAAACTTTCTTGACCGGCTATCTTCTTCTATCTCTTCCTTTCCTTTCCTTCCCTTCCCATTCATGAGGATGCCCCGGTATTTCCTACTCACCTGGCATCTCAGCAGCTTCTGGAGTGACTAGTAGGGAAAAAAGGAAAAGGTCAGGATGATTGAACAGAAAGGAGTCAGTAGCTCTAAACCCAGACACACCGTCCCAAAGACCTGCCCGTTCCCCTGCTCCTCCCCTTTCTGAGTAGCCTTTAAGGTCTCTGGGAGACATTACCTGGAGACTGACAGGAACATACCCTCATTGTTCTCCTAAATCTCTTCATGGCCCTTCCAAGCACTCCTCTGTCCACCTGTCCTCCCTCTGTCTACCAGAACTTTCCATCTATCTACATGTTGTTCAGGTTAATCCTTGTAGGCTCTCTGAAAGGATTCAGAGATGGATGTAAGGGGAATCACATTAGAAGAGCCACCCCTTCTTACCTCCCCCCTTCCCCACATCTGAACCTCCACAGCAGACTTCCCTCAACACCCAATCCTTCTCCTGACTTCCGCTGTTGTCTAGAGCAGTATAGTATCTCTCTAGGCTTCTAATCCATTTCCTCTGACTTAGCCTGTCTGATGGCCCTTTTCAGAATTTCTACCCTCTCTTGGATGGAATTCGGGGCAAGGACAAGATGAGAGAAGAAAATGGGAGCTCTGTGAAAAAAGGAGAAGCAGCAACAGAGAGACAATACAGAAAGGCAGAGAGGTAACAACAGAGACAGGGGCACTGATAGATTCATTGACTCGTAAGATGTCACAGTTGGAAGGGACCCAAGGAGGGGAAGTATCTCACTCGAGGTCACTGACTCCTCATCCAAGGTGGCAAAAACACGCATTTTTTAAAAAAATAGAGCCAGAAAGTATAAAAAAATTAAAGATAGCAAGAAACTGAGCTGCAAAGACAGAGAAGAATGAAAAGAGATACAAGAGGGGAAAGATGATAAGAGAAATAAGTAAAAATTAAATTAGAAATAAAAGAGAAGAGAAAACAGGAGCAGAGAAGAGGGGGAGAAAGATAGAATCAAAGGAACTGAGATAGCTAGGAATGGCAAGGAGACGTCAAAGGCTGCGGAGCTGGAGCTAGGGGATTTTGAGGGAAAAAGAGAAAAACACTACAGAAGAGAGGAGGGAGGTGAGATAGGAGAGGCCAGGGAGAAGTGGCAAGTCCAGCCAAAGGAACCCACCTCAATAACTCACCTGAATGGGCCAGGAACAGCAGATAGGCCAAGAACCTGAAGTAGCCCCAGCAAAAGCTGGAAACTCCCATGGTGAGTGAGGAAGGAGGGCTCAGGGCCCTGTGATCAGAACGATAGGAGTTGTGAGTTCCAGGGACAAAGACTGAGTGTGTGGCCTGGCTTGCAGGCCCTAGGTTTTTATCCAAGGGGAGGGTGGAATGTTGTTCAACCAGTTGACTCAGTGTCTACTTGGTTGAGGCCCTGTCCCAAGGCTGTGGGTCATTAATGTGGCCCTGGGCAGAACCAGCTTCCTCCACCTGCCTCAGGTCCATGGAATGGTTGGCTTTGGGGCAAGCTCCCTGGCCTCAGGGAGGAAAAGGGAGAGAAGCAAAGGACAAAAAATATTAAGGTCAAGATCTTAGAACCCAGAAGGCCAGAGTAGGACAGGATCTTAGTAAAAAGTCAGAGCTGGTGGGGCAGCTAGATGGCACAGTGAGTGGTAAAAGCACTGGCCCTGGATTCAGGAGGACCTGAGTTCAAATCCAGCCTCAGACACTTGACACTAGCTGTGTGACCCTGGGCAAGTCACTTAACCCCCATTGCCTGCAAAAAAAAAAAAAAAAAGGTCAGAGCTGGAAGGAACTTTAGGAACTCAAAGCTAGAAGGGACCTTGAAATGCAAAATATTAAACCTAGAAGAAGCCTTTCCTGGTCTCCCTTAATGCTAGTAGTGCCTTCATTGGGCTGACTGTCTCCAGTTTATCCTACACACACATATATATACATAGATATCATTTGTGTGTATGTATTGTTTGTGTTAGTTGTTTTTAATGCTCTTTACCCAATTAGACTGTGAGCTCTTAGAGAAGAAAGATGATTTACTATTTTTCTTTGTATCCTCATTGCTTGGCACAATGCCTGACACATCATAGACCCTTAATAACAATAATAGTTAGCACATATGTGTATGTCTGTATGTGTGTATATACACACACGTATATGTTCTTTAAGGTGCTTTACAGATATGATCTCATTTTATTCTCACAACAACCTTGGGAGGTAGGCTCTATTATTATCCCCATTTTACAGAGGGGGAAACTGAGGCCAATAGAGGTTAAGTGACGTGGCTCACATTGCTAGTAAATGTCTGAAGCTGGGGATGAGATCAGATCTTCCTGACTCCAGGTTCGGGGCTCTAGCCACTGTACTGCCTAGCCACCTCATGATGCTTCATAAATGTTCGCCGACTTGATTTGAGAATAGAACTTAGAGATCATCTAGTTGAAAGGTTTTTAACCTTTTTTGTATCTTAGACTTCTTTGACAATTAGGGCAGCCTATGGATTTCTTCTCAGGATATTGTTATTAGATGCATAAAAGAAAACAACAGGATTATATGTGAAACCAATTGTGTTAAAATGCAGTTATCAAATTATTTTAAAAAAATTCACAGACTCCAGATTAAGGACCCCCTAATCTAGGCCAACACCCCATTTTAGGAGGAGGCAAAAAGGAAATTGAGTATCAGAGCGTAAAGGACTTGCCAAAGTTCAAACAAGGGTTTGGTGCCAGAGCCCAGCCATTGGAAGAGATTTTAGTGATCCTTTGAGTCAAATACCCTCATTTTTACAGATGGGGAAACTGAGGCCCAGGATGGTGATGTGGTTTGGCCCATGGCACGTGTTACCCTAGACAGAACTGTAGAATCATTGATTTAGAACTGGAAGGGACTCCAGAGGATATCTATGTGAACTTCCTCAATCTACAGGTAAGGAACCTGAAGTCTAGAAAGGAGAAGGGATTTGCCCAAGATCACACAGGTCATAAGCACCAAACGCAGGAGTTGAACCCAGGACCTCTGACTCCACAGCCAGTAGTCTTTCTATCATACCACAGTAAGTCAAAGTAGAGCAAGGAGAGCGTTTCTTAGTTCTCTGGATCCACCTGACCATGGTGTCTCCCAACAGATGATGAGAACCCCCTTGACTCTGATCCTGTCCTGAACTCCCACTGTGACCGGGAAGCATTCCAGGAGGGGGATGCTAGGGAGATTCCCTAGGCCTCAAAAAAAAGGGCAACCCCTGGGGGGCAGTTAGGTAGCGCAGTGGGTAAAGCACTGGCCCTGGATTCAGGAGGACCTGAGTTCAAATCTGACCTCAGACACTTGACACTAGCTATGTGACCCTGAGCAAGTCACTTAACCTTCATTGCCCCACCAAAAAAAAAAAGGCGGGGGGCCGGGGGGGGGGGGAGCCAGCAGAGACTGGAGGGCAGATGCTGGAGTCCAGGAATAACAGAATCTCCCAGTTGGAAGAATCTCAGAGGCTCTCTTATCCAAGTCATCCCTGAATAAGGATTAACCCTACAAGCCATCTGACAAATGGCCACCCAGCCTTTGCTTGTCTAAGGACAGGATACCCCTCCTACCCCAGGCAGTGCATTGCAGTCTGGGTTAGCTCTGATGCTTCCAAAGTTTCTCCTTATTAAGCCTGAGTCTATCTCTACAATTTCTACCAATCGTTCCTAGTTCTGCCCTGTAGGGGCCGAGCAAAAGAAGCCAAATCCCTCTTCCACATGACTGCCCTTCAAATATCAGAAGACAAGAATCATGTTCCATGTTAAATCTTTTCCTCTCCAAGCTAAGCATTCCCAGTTCCTTCAACCAGTCAGTCAGTCAGTCAACAAACATTTCTTAAATTCTTACTTTGTGCCAGGCACCACTGTACTGTTAAGGATACAAAGGGAGGCAAAAAAAAAAAAAAAAGCATGGCCCCTGCCCTGCTCTTGTTCTGTTTGTACAAAAACTTCTAATTTAAGGGAATCAAAATGATCCGTTTTGCATTTCATAATATTCTCTATCTCTTGTTTGGTCACAAATTCTTCTCCTCTCCATAGATCTAACAGGTAAACTATTCCTTCCTTCCTCTCCTAATTCCTTCCTTTCCTAACGGTATCGACCTTTACATCTAAATCATGTACCCATTTTGACCTTATAAGAAGCTCGGGTTCTAATGGGTGAGACCAACATGCAAACCACTAGGTACATACATACACAGCAAATGGGAAGTGATTTCAGAGGGAAGGCAGTGTTAGCAGGAAAGGGAAAGGATCGTGGAAAGGTCTACAGCAGAAGGTAGGAGCGGAGTGCTGAGCCAATAACCCCATGGCATGATTTCAATCAAGCAAGGCCCTTCTTCCTGGAGTCTCCTCTGGAGATTGTCCAGATCAATGTCCTTTCCAGAAGGTGATGCCTTTTGTAGACCCTGAAAAGACCAAGAAACCAAAACATTGTCAAAGCCAAGGGGATTCTCGTCATCTGCCAGGAGACGCCCTGGTCAGGTAGATCCAGAGAGCCGAGAGATGCTCTCCTTGCTCTACTTTGACTTATTGTGGTATGATGGAAAGACTACTGGCTGTGGTTCAAATCCTGCCTTTGGGGATGGAATGAAAATCCTTAAAGGCAAGGGCTATTTCATTTTCATCTTAGTATCTCCATTACTTGGCAGTGTCCGTAATGGTGTAGGTACTTAATGAATGCTTGATTTTTCTTTTTCTTGTCTTTCTTTTTTCTTTTTTTTTTACTGGGCAATGGGGGGTTAAGTGACTTGCCCAGGGTCACACAGCTAGTAAGTGTCAAGTGTCTGAGGCCGGATTTGAACTCAAGTCCTCCTAAATCCAGGGCCAGTGCTTTATCCACTGTGCCACCTAGCTGCCCCAATGCTTGATTTTTCAAAGATGATTGATCGAGAATATCACCATCCCTAGTTCCCTAAATTCAACCTAACATGGCATTTGGGGGGTTTTTTTGTGTTTTTTTTTTTTTTTTGCTTTCATGCATTACACTATTAATTCATAATGAGCCCTAGAATCCACTAGAAAAAAAAAAGATCTGAGATTTTTCAGGTGAATTTCTCTCTAGTCGCGCCTCCCCTAACTTATGCTTGCGAAGTTGATTTTTTTGAACCCAAGTGTAAGATTTTATATATTTATCCATATTAAATTTAATCTTACTAGATTTGGCCTCATATTCTAGTCTGAAACAATCCTTTTACTTTGTTATACAGTATATTAACTGCCCCTTCTAGCTTCGTGCCACCTACATCAAAGGGGAAAGATTTAAGAGCTATGAAGTAGGGGGTAAAGAATAGGAGACCTTGGTTATAGGAACAGAACAAGGGTGTGTGTGTGTGTGTGTGTGTGTGTGTGTGTGTGTGTGTGTGTGTGTGTAGTAATGGCTTCTGAGACATAGAGGTGGGGGTGGGGATGGTATTGGGGTAGGCACCCTGGCCTCTAACGGCCCCTAGGTCTTTGGTGGCCAGAGTCCTATGTGACTCAGTCACAGTGGACCTGACCCAACCCGTGACTCTGGAATCCCGTTAGCCCACTTCCCGGAAAGCTGTGATTCAGGTCCCCCTGCTTCCAAAACTCAGCCCACAGGAGGGAAGCCAAGGCCACCTCCTGGTTGGCAGGACACCTTCTCCAGAGTCTGGATACCTTCCCAGAAGTGGCCCAACTGGTCTCTTTCCTGTTGTTATTGCTCTTGGTGTGCAGGGGTGGAGCTTGGACCAATCATTTGCCAGCCTCTGAGGAGTCACCTGTTACTCAGCTTCTTAGAGTGGGAGTGGGAGTGGGAGAAGAGATGAGACTTACAAGTTATGATAAGAGCCAGAAACTAAGGGGGGGGGGGGTAGGTGGAGAGAGCAACGAACCCAGGTACAATTAGGAAAAATGGGGTAATGGCAGCCTGTGGACAAATTCCATACCACAATGATGCCTGTGGCTCTTGGAACTATGAGATAGGAATGGGGAAAGGAATAAGCATTTATAGAGCACCTACTATGTGCCAAGCCCTCTGCTGAGCACTTTACAAACATTGCCCCATTTGATCCTCACTACAACCCTGGGACAAAGGTGGTATGATTATTCCCATTTTATAGAGACTTTGGCAAACAGAGTTTAAGTGACTTGCCCAGGGTCACATAGCTAGTAAGTGTCTGAAATAGATTTGAACTCAACTCTAGGCCCAGTGCTCTATCTACTTCACTACAAGCAGCCTCTAAACTGTGGTTTGGAAAATTTAAATGTGGAATTGGGGAGCAGAGATTGGGGGCTGGGAGGAAAGGGAGAATCAGAAGTCCCTTCACTACTTTGGACCTCAGTCTAGGAGAGGCAGCCATGATATAGTAGAAAGGTCATTATATAGAAGGAAATTCCTTGTTCACTGACCAAGGAATCAGGATACTTGGGCTGGAGTCTTAATTAAGCTGCTAATTTCCTGTGTGACCTTGGGCAAGTCACTTCCCATCCTTGGCCTTAATCTTCCTTCCCTGTCAAATGAAAGGACTGAGCTCCATGTCTAAAAGCCCTTCCTAGCACTGAGGTTCCAAAGTTTCTCAAACCTGGTAAAACGCGTCCCTCCAAGGGTCAAAGGGCTTACCTGTTATGATCTCATAAGTATGACCTCAGTGCCGATCAGTGAGGAGGAAGGAAGGAGGGAGGGACATAATTAGGGGGAAATTGGGGGTGGTTTGGGCTTTGTGTTGTGTCTGCTGTGAGCTCAGGCAGGAGGTTTTTCCCCAAAAGGGTTTACCAGTTACCAGTCAGCTGTGACCAAATGGGCGGGAAAACTTAGGGTCAAGGTTGTGGCAGGATCTGTCCTTTGACTAACCTTTCCCACACTCAGACAGCAGCCCTTCCCCCTCTAGGACAGACAGATAAGCAACCAGATAGCCAGATGGATAGAGAACAGATTTTGCAACAAGGAGGGGAAAAGAGAGCCACACCATTCTCTTCAAGCCTGCGCTGCAGGAGCCTGCTTTCAGCATCCACCCTCTTCCCAAAGAGCACTGGAACTCTGAGACAACCTCCCGGGGTTCATATCCTGAGGACTTCAGACGAATCAGTCATTTCTTTGTGTCTCCGTGTCTTCATCTATACAATTTCTTTTTTAAAAATCTTTTTATGGGGCAGCTAGGTGGTGCAGTGGATAGAGCACCGGCCCTGGAGTCAGGAGTACCTGAGTTCAAATCCGACCTCAGACACTTGACACTTGACACTAGCTGTGTGACCTTGGGCAAGTCACTTAACCCCAATTGCCTCACTTTAAAAAAAATTGTATTCATTTATTTGTTTATTTTGCGGGGCAATGAGAGGAAGAATGGGAGAGGATGAGGGGAGGCAGAGTGAGAGAGACCCACTCATATTATGCCCTAGCATGTCCTAGCCTAATTGGGAAAAGGAAGATCCCATTTCTATGACCCTTGAGGTATTAGTGTGCTAGAAGTGGTTGTCCTTGGTGGAGGGACAGTGAGGACCCTTCCTGCAGGCCCAGAGCTTGTCCAAGATGCCAGGCAGATATGACAGGATGTTTCCAACTAACAGGGGAAGAAAATAAATCAATAAACCTTTTCCCCTTGCTTGACACCTTTCCACATTTTTAAACCTTTAAGTGCTTTGAGCTTGGGAGTTGTTATAATTATTGTTGTCACTATCTAAAAAGCACTTCCCCTACATGACAGGATCTTCAACCAATTATTTGTCTTATAGGCCCTTATTTGACAGGTGAGATAAAAGACTTAGAGGAAAGGAAGTGACTTGCCCAAAGTCACACAGTGGCAAAGCCTCAGGCCTCACACCCTAGTTCTAGACTCCTAGCCTAAAGCTCTTTCTAATCTTTAATAATAACTGAGCAGAGGTTGGATTGGACAATGGGAATTACCCCAGGGAGTGTAGGCCCTGAGTTCAACTAGAAACCTCCAGGGGATTCCAGGATGTGGTGTTTCAACACTTGGACCTTTTGGAGGTGATGAACTTCTGGGCTGCTTCTGGCCACGTGGTCACTTACTATTGAAAAGATTTGATGCAGAAAACCTTGAGTAGTCCCTTGGTCTTCCCCCCACCCCAGACCCTTGATCACACTGGGGAGCAGGGCACAGCACTAGTTTATAGGACAGATAGCTCCTAGCTGGTTCTCTCTTCTTTTTTTTTTTGCAGGGCAATGGGGTTTAAGTGACTTGCCCAGGGTCACACAGCTAGTAAGTGTCAAGTGTCTGAGGCCAGATTTGAACTCAGATACTCCTGAATCCAGGACTGGTGCTTTATCCACTGTGCCACCTAGCTGCCCCCCCCCCCTCTTCTTTTGACCCCTCAAATGGCATTATACAACTCCATGACTGCCAGCATCATGGTGACCACTTCCACTCGGCAGTTCAAACAGGGAGACTCTACTATTCAAGCTCATGTTTGGGTCCCTGGAGGCCCTTTGTTTCCTTTTCTGGGTGGGTGACTAACCATCATCAGTCTTGAGAAGAGGGACAAGTTTGCAATAATAATTCAATTACAAAAAAACCCAGGGCAGCTAGGTGGCGCAGTGGATAGAACACCAGCCCTGGAGTCAGGAGGACCTGGGTTCAAATTCGGCCTCTGACACTTAACACTTACTGGCTGTGTGACCCTGGGCAAGTCACTTGATCCCAATTGCCTCACCAAAAACAAAAACAAACCCAGAAAAGTTATTCAGTTGTACAATAGTCTGTAGAACATTAAACTTAAAAAAAGAAGATAGCAATCTGTCCCAGCACTATTTCTATGTGAACTCCACTGAACTGAAATGAAAAGAACAAAATAATAATGATAATAAATGCTTTTATTTTACTCATTTTACAAAACAAGTTTTAATTTATATCTTTGGGTTTTGTACCACATTTCCCAATAAATATCTCCCTTCTTCATGCCCTATATTGTTGTTTGTTGAAGAGGACCATGACATCAGGGAGGTGATGTCATGACTTGCAGTGAATTGAATTTAAGTATGGGCTCCAGCGGCAAGATATTCAACAGGATGACTAGAGAAGGCCCAAGATGCAGTGGGACCAGAACCTTTTAAACTAAGGCCTTTCACAGGTCTCAGTTTGCCTGAGGCAACACCCATTCAGTGATTAAGGCTAGATAAGAAACCCAGCAAAGAAAGGTCTCTTTTACCTAGCCAAAAATAAATAAATAAATAGATTCCTGATTTTATTTTTTATTTATTTGTGTACCATGACAAAGAAGATAAAAGAGGGAAGGTGAAGTTTAACAAAACTAATTAACACAGGGAAAACATCTGACATTATATTCAATTTTCCACACCCATATTCCTTCCAGCTCAGCAAAGAATTATTATTACAATTATAATTTTTATTATTCTCAATAGCTCTCATTTCCATAATACTAAAAGGTTTACAGAGTTCTTTCCATACAACTGTGAAAGGAAACAAAAGGCAAATAACAGATGATTACTTGCCATTGAGTATTTCACAATCTAATTGGGGGTGGGGTAAGACTCAGATTTATACAGATAACTAGAAAACACATTAGAATATGATCAGTGTGTGGGGCGCCTAGGTGGTGCAGTGGATAGAGCCCTGGCCCTAGATTCAGGAGGACCTGAGTTCAAATTCGGCCTCAGACACTTAACACTTACTAGCTGTGTGTGACCCTGGGCAAGTCACTTAACCCCAATTGCCTAAAAAAAAAGAAAAAGAAAAAGAATATGATCAGTGTGCAAAAGGAAGACAAAGGGTAATGAGATGGGAGGATTCCAGAAAGGCTTTATGGAGTAGGTAGCATTTGAGCCAGGCCTGGGGGACTTTTCTCCTCAAAATTCAGTAGCCCAAACTACAAAGTATTGGGCTTCCTATTGCAACAGAACACTGGACAAAGAGGACTCCGCTTCTGCTCCACCCCTGGCATTAGTGTGCCGTAATATTCATGGGTTTAATTCCCTTCTCAATTTTCCATCCCAGTCCCTACCCAGAAACTGTTGAGAAAGGTACCAGAAAGAAGAAGAATGGTTGGAGATAGGCCCTAGTCCACTCTCCATGAAGCTTTCTTTATTATTCAATAGATGGTGGTCCCAGATCCTCTGGGGTCCTGACCTCCTCTTATAGGTAGCACCTCCTGGTGTACCTGCTTACTGATAACTCCTTCAAGATTTAGAGCAGTAGGTCTATATCCCAAAGAGATCATAAAAAAGGAGAAAAGGACCCACATGGACAAAAATATTTCTAGCTGCTCTTTTTGTGGTGGCAAAGAATTGGAAATCGAAGGGATGCCCATCAATTGGGGAATGGCAGAACAAGTTGTGGTATATGATTGTAATGGAATACTATTGTGCTGTAAAAAATGATAAGCAGGCAGATTTCAGAAAAACCTGGAAAGACTTCAGTGGCCTGATGCTGAGTGAAGTGAGCAGAACCAGGAGAACATTGTACACAGTAACAGCAACACTGTGTGATGATCAACTGTGATAGACTTAACTCTTCTCAGCAATACAATGATCCACAATAATTCCAAAGGACTCGTGATGGAAAATGCTCTCCACATTCAGAAAAAAAGAACTGTGGAATCCTGATACAGATTGAACCATAATGTTTCTACTTTTTTTTGTTTTGGTTTTTTGAGGTTTTTCCCTTTTGTTCTGATTCCTCTTTCACAATATGACTAAGGCAGAAATTTGTTTAATGTGATTGTGCATATATAACCTATATCAATTTGCTTTCTATCTTAAGGAGGGGGGAGGGAAGGGAGGAAGAGAGAAAAATTTGGAGCTAGAAATCTTATAAAAACAAATGTTGAAAACTCTCTCTACATGTAACTGGAAAATAATAAAAACTTTTATGATTTTTTTAAAAACACAAGTCCTAAGCTCTCAAAGTACTTTTAGGAGCCAAACTCTTATGTAGAGAAGTATGTATACATGTGAAGATTGATTTCTTCATATATGCCATGAAGATGGAAAATTCTCTGTAATAAAATTCATAGTACAGGAAAATTACAATAAAGGCAGAGAATCTCTTTTAAAAAAGGATTTAGAGGGGCAGCTAGGTGGCGCAGTGGATAGAGGACTGACCCTGGATTCAGGAGTACCCAAGTTCAAATCCGGCTTCAGACACTTGACACTTACTAGCTGTGTGACCCTGGGCAAGTCACTTAACCCCAATTGCCTTGCAAAAAAAAAAAAGAAAAGAAAAGAAAAAAGGATTTAGGGCTGGAAGGAATTTTAGAGATTATCTGATCTAACCCCTTCATTTTACATGTGGGGAAATTGAGACAGAGAAAGCTAAACTGATTTGCTCACATTCACATAGGAAATAAATGCTGGAGCTAGGATTAAAACTCAAGTCCTCTTTTTCCTACAATAAAAAGACTGTTGGCTGATCAAAAATGAAATTCCTTATCTTCTTCACCTTTTGAAAAATGGCTGGGTGTGATTTTACATGGATATTTGATATCATATTGCTTGCCATCTCAGCAGGTGGGGGAAGAATTACAGGGAGGGAGAAAATTTGAAACTCAAATTTTTTTTAAATATTAAAAAATAAATAAGTAATAATGTTTTTAATGGCCAGGTACAAAATATATAACTTGTCTAAATAAGAAAAGTGGGCATTTTTATGGTGCTTTAAAGTTCACAAAGCACTTTGTATACATTATCTAATTTGAGCCTCACACACTATCCCTATGAACTAAGTACTAAAGAATTATTATTCTCATTCCATTTTAGATGAGGTTTAGAGACAGATAAGGAAGCTGGGGCTCAGAGAGACTTAGTCATTGTCACACATCTATTCAGTATCAGAGGCAGGATTTGAACCCAGATTAAGAGAACAAATAATTTAGATGGTCAAATCTTTCATCTTTAAAGCTAGACTCGAGTAGGATCTCCTCCATGAACTCTCTCCTTTCAATGATAATGACCCTCCCCCTTTGACTTCAGACAGCACTTTTTTTTTTTACCTACATAGTTATCTGTTTGTGTCTTATTCTGCCCTCCCTACCACCAACACATGCTACAAGACAGTCTATTGCATGAGGGCAGGCACTGGCTTCCCCAAACTCTGTATCTCCCCTAGTGCCTAGCCTGGCACTCTACACAGTGAACACTTAATAAATGTCTGTTGAATGAATGAATAAACCATCAAATATGAACTGAGATGTTTTGCCCAGAGAAGAGAGGACTTAGGAGAGACGTGATCACTAGCTTCAGATGTCTGAAGGATATTTATTAGGCTAAGAAGGCATTAAACTTGTTTTGTGTGCCTCTGGAGAGCAGAACTAAGATCTGTAACCAGGAAGTCATGGGGAGACAGATCTGGGCTCAGCAAAGGGGATCAACGATTGAGATGTCCCAAAGTGGAATGGAATTCTTCAGAGGGTCACCCATTTCCTGTCAGTGGAGGTAGGATAACCATTCATTGGAGATATCATATTATGGGAGCCTCATATGGGTCAACACTGGTAGTCATGAGCTTGGAGGTCCCTACCAACCCTGAGATCCTGTGATTCTATGATTCTACTCAGCACCCATACCCTGGGAAAGGATCTAGCAAAACAAATTCACACTGAAGTGTTATTGACTGCCATGGGCTTATTTCAACAGTCCCTACTTCCAGGAAACATCTACAATTGAAAAAAAGTATTATGGGTAATGCTTAACCCAAAGGGATGAATTACTCATGGAAGAGTTTAAGGTACTGTGACTACATAGATAAATCTCTCCTTCTTCCTTGGAATATGAGGAGCCCTGAGCCTTGCCTTTCCTTCCTTGGACTCCTGAGTTATGAAGGCTTGAGTTCAAATTTTGCCTTATATACTTACTAGCAGTGTGACCCTGGGCAAGTCACTTGACTTCTCTCAGACTTATTGTCTTCATCTGTAAAATCAGGGTAATAATAACACCTATCTCAAATAATTGTCATGCAGATCAAATGAAATATATGGTGCTTTAAAGTTCACAAAGCACTTTGTGTACATTATCTAATTTGAGCCTCACACAATATCCCTATGAAGTAAGTACTAAAGAACAGAGCCTAAAATTCTATGTAAATGTTACTTTTATCCTCTAAACCACCTTTCACCAAAGCTGAGGTTGGTCAGAGTCCCACAGCAAGTTAGTAGTAGAGTAAGGCAAGGAAGGAAAGAAAGGGGTTAGGGTTTGGCGGGGGGCTGGTATGCTGGGTGATGATAGTAGTATCCCATGTGCTGGTCCCCTCAGTGTGACCAGCTGGAGGGGACCTGAGCATCTTGGGCTTGGAGGGCCCTGAGAGGTCATCCAATTCAGCTTTCTATCTCTAGGAGATTTTGTTCTAATTGCCCTCAAAAAAGGGTAGACGAATGGATGCTATGACATGGTGGAGTGGAATAAGCCTGGTACCAGAAGTCACAAGAGCTGAGTTCTAGTCCTCATGATATCCCTGAGTTATGAGCTTAGTCATGAGGGCCTCAGTTTCCTTATCCATACAATGAGGGTCTTGGACTATATAATATTTAATGTCCCTTGGGGGCAGCTAGGTGGCGCAGTGGATAAAACACTGGCCCTAGATTCAGGGGGACCTGAGTTCAAATTCTACCTCAGACACTTGATATTTACTAACTGTGTGACCCTGGACAAGTCACTTAACCTTCATTGCCCTGCCCGGCAAAATAGATAGATAGATAGATAGATAGATAGATAGATAGATAGATAGATAATGTCCCTTTCAGTTTTAACAGCCTTTTCTAAGGTTTCTTTGGGCTCTAAAGTTCTAAGTTCCCTTCATGGTCTAACATTCTTTATTCCAATGGCTTTTTTAATTAAGATGTTCTGTTATCTGTAGTAAGGAGTTACTATCTGTTTTTTGTTTTTTATTTTTTGTTTTTTTTTTAGGCAATGGGGGTTAAGTGACTTGCCCATGGTCACACAGCTAGTAAGTGTCAAGTGTCTGAGGCCGGATTTGAACTCAGGTACTCCTGAATCCAGGGCCGGTGCTTTAACCACTGCGCCATCTAGCTGCCCCCTACTATCTGTTTTATTACAATACATGGCCCTTGTGCCCCAGAGAACTTAGATAACTGGTGGAAAGTCATGCTGAGGCCACACCTTCTTTCCTCTATTCTGTTTTTTTTGTTTGTTTTTTTTTAGTGGAATTTTGTGGCTTAGTTAGGCAGTAGAGTAAATTTTAGGTCAGTTGAATTGTTTGCTATGGTGTAAGGTTTGAGCATCTCTGAGCTCAGGGAGATGGGGACAGGGCTTTTGGACCCGACACCAGAATAAGAGTGGAGAACCTTAGATCCTAGTCCTGGCACTGCCATTACTATCTGTGTGGCATCAGACAAGTCATTTGATGGGCCCTTATTGGTCAAATGAGAATCATTAATCTTGTCCTGTCCACCTTCCAGGGTTGTGGTGAAGCCCCAATGAGATGATAAATTATAAAACACTATAAAAATGTCAGCTATCAGAAAACAGATATTAAACCTGGGAAGGCTATGTGGACTAAAGAATTTCAGAGCTAGATGAGACCTTGGAATTCATCCCATCCAATTCTCCCATTGTACAGATGAGGAAATTGGGGCCCAGAGAGGTTGAATGACTTCTCAAAAGTCACACAGCAAGTTAGTGGCAGGACCTAGACCCAGAACCCAGCTCTCTGAACTCTTAGCACCTGTCACTTCTCCTGTCACCCAGGTTGATGCAGCAAGCTAAAGATACAGATGGGACTAGGACCAAGAACTCCCAGAACCCAATTCATGGCTCTTTCCACTAGTGTTCTCTTCACCTACCATATTGCCATGTCACTCCCTAGGGCTCCATTTTCCTTCTCTGTAAAACAGAGATGATAACCCTGGCATGGGCCCCTTCACAAAGCTCTTGTAGTGAAGACATAAGACAATAGATGTGAAAAGACTTTGAAAGGTATTCAGTATTATTCTGAAGTAAGGTTTTGTTATGGTGAAGCACCCTTGGGAACTAGGGTAGGGCTGATGTACAGAATAAGTCACAGGGAATTTCTGTGGTCCTAATGTTTTTTTCAAAACAGCTTCCTGATTGACCTGGTTAATCATTAAAGTTCCTCAGCAGTGATTTCTTGTCAACCTCATCCAATATTTCTTTATCCTTACCATATGGAGGAAGGTCCTTCCATCTAGACAAATTTTCTTTCACTAAAAATGCTCTAGATCACTATTGATCAGAAAAATTAACATTAAAACAACTCTGAGGTACCACCTCACACCTATCAGAAATATTACAAAAAAGGAAAATGTTGGATGTTGGAGGGGATATGGGAAAACTGGGATGATAATACACTGTTTTTGGAGTTGTGAACTTATCCAACCATTCTGGAGGGCAATTTGAAATCATGCCCAAATAGCTATAAAACTGTGCAATCTAGCATTACCACTGCTAGGTTTATATCCCAAAGACATCCCCCAAAAGAGAAAAAGACATATTTGTACAAAAATATTTATAGCAGCTCTTTTTGTGGTGGCTAAGAATTGGAAATCAAAGGAATGCCCATCAATTGGGGAATGGCTAAATAAACTGTGGTATATGATGGTGATGGAATATTATTGTGCTATAAGAAATAACAAGCAGAATGATTTCAGAAAGGTCTGGAAAGACTTATATGAACTGATGTGTACTGAAGTGAGCAGAACCAGGAGAATACTGTGCACAGAGACAGCAATATTGTTTGATGAAGAACTGTGAATGACTTACCTATTCTCAGAAATGTAATAATCCAAAACAATCCCAAAGGACTAATGATAAAGCATACTATGCACCTCCAAGGAAAGAACTAATACTGAGTACGTGACTGAAGCATGCTATTTTTCATGTTCTTTCATTTTTTTTCCTCTTTTATTTGAGTTTTCTTATACAAGATAACTAATGTGGTAATGTTTTACATAATTGCACATGTATAACCTATATCTGATTGCTTATCACCTTAGGGAGGGGGGAAGGAAGGGAAGGAAGAAAGGATAGAATTTGGAACTCAAAACTTTAAATAAAAATGTTTATCAAAAAAAATTCCTTTCACTGTGATTTAGACATGGTTTCTCTTGCTCTACTATCTGAGAAAATTGAGTCATTGGACATCCTCCCTTCTGTCCTCAATCCTTATGTTCCAGACCATAGAACCAAAGGCCATTAGAGCCTGAAGGGAACTCAGAACATGGAACACAGGAAGTCAAAACTAGAAGGAATCTTAAAACACAGAACATAACATTTCAGAACTGTAAGAGGCTTTAGAATGTGGAAAATTGGAGCTGAAAGGGACTGTCTTCTTCTCAGATCATGAGGCCTCCATGATAAAAAAGCTCACCCAAGATAGTTAATCATTAAGGTTTCCCCTTAATACCTTGAAGAAAGCTGCCTAGGAGTACTTAATGGGCTGTGATGTGGAAGAGGGATTTGATTTACCCTGCCTGGCTCCAGAAAGCAGAACTAGGAGCACTAGGGGAAGTGGCAACGAAGTAGGCTTAAGTTTGTTGAAAGGACAAACTTCCTTAAAATTTTGTTATTGTTGTTTAGTCACTTTTTAGTCATGTCCAACTCTTCATGACCCCACTTGAGGTTTTCTTGGCAAAGTTACTGGAGTGGTTTTCCATTTCCTTCTCCAGCTCATTTTACAGATGAGGAAATGGAGGCAAACAGGGTTAAGTAACTTACCCAGGGTCAACCTGCTAGTAAGTGCCTGAGGCCAGATTTGAACTCAGGTTTTCCTGACTCCAAGCTTGACACTATCCATTGTACCACCCAGTTGTTGTTCAAAAGTGCATTGGGCCCTCCCTGACCTATGAGATAAGACATTTGTCAGCAGGCGTTAGCCTGGTTCAATCTACTTCTGGGCATCCGAAGTCAAGAGAGTCCTAGCTTGGCTTTGATAGTGTGTACTGGCAGCTGGAGGGTTTGATTTTTTTAAAATGTTGAAAAGAGATTAATCTAGGTATTGTTGTTGTTGTCCTTCATTCTCGAAGAAAACCATGACAGATGTCATGACTTGCAGTGAATTGGATTTAAGTGAGGCAGGGCTGTGCAAGGTCACCAATCTCACACTCTCCTTCAGAGCCATCTGGGTCCAGTGACAAGATATACATACATCAGTGTGACTGGATATGGCCCCAGATGTTTTTTAAGGCAATTAGGGTTAAGTGACTTGCCCAGGGTCACACAGCTAGTAAGTGTCTGAGGTGAGATTTGAACTCAGGTCCTCCTGACGCCAGGGACTGTGCTTTTATCCACTGCATCACCTAGCTGATAAGAGCTAGGGAAGAGCATTACTGAAGTGTAAAATGGATAATTTCACTTATTTTAACTTTAAATTAAAATTAAAGGTTTTAATTTTAAAGAAAAAGAAAAAAAATTTGAGTGCATTGGGCCCATTAAGGGTTCGTCTGAGCATGGATAGACAGTGAAAAGGAAATTCTTGGTCAGTTGTAGGTTGGACAAGATGATCAATAAGGTTTCTTCCAACTCTAAGATTCCATAGTTCTTTGTGGGATTAGTGATTCCCCACCCTACACAAACTCAAGCATCCCAACTCCTCGCCTTTCTTCATAGGCTCTAGGTCTCATCTTCCCAACCACAAACTACAAAACCTCTTCTCTGGCTTCTGTAGTAATAATTCAGCAACTGATTCTGTGCCTACCATGAACCAGGCTGCACGGCTCCTGCCATGAGAGGCAGCGTGGTGCCCCGGAGAAGACCTGGCCAAGTTCAGTCTCACTTCTGAAACACATGAGCTGCATGACCCTGGGTAAGTCATTTGTTGTTGTTGTTTGTCCTTCCTTCTCAAAGAGGACCATCATGACTTGCAGTGAATTGGATTTAAGTGAGGGAGGGCTATGCAAGTTCATCAACCTCATTCCCTCCTCCAGAGCCATCTGAGTCCAGTGGCAAGATATATACATCAGTATGACTGGAGATGGCCCCAGATGTGTTTTGTTTTTTAAGGCAATTGTTGTTAAGTGACTTGCCCAGGGTCTGACGTGAGATTTCAACTCAGGTCCTCTTGACTCCAGGGACAGTGCCCTATCTACTGCACCACCTATCTGCCCCAGTTAAGTCATTTAGCCTTTAAGTGCCTCAGTCAACTCCCTAAGAGTCTAAGTTTCATAGAAGGTGCTGGTCTTCAAAGGGAGAGTTCAACATTGGAACTTTCTTTATTCATAATATCACAGGTACTATAAAAAATGTGCCAGGTACAAAGGCCAAGTTGTTGTTCATGACCCCATTTGGGGTTTTCTTGGCAAGGATACTGGAGTGGCTTGCTATTTCCTTCTCCAGTTCATTTTACAGAAGGGGAAACTGAGGCATACTGGGGTGGTTTGCCATTTCCTTCTCCAGCTCATTTTACAGAAGAGGAAATTGAGATAAACAGAGTCACGTAGTATCTGAGTTTTGTGACCCTATTTTGGGATTTTCTTGGCAAGGATACCAGAGCAGTTTGCCATTTCTTTCTCCAGCTCATTTTGCAAAAGAGGAAACTGAGGCAAACAGGGCCACACAGCTTGTGAGTGTCTGATGTTGCATTTGACTTATAAAGATGCCTTCCTGTGTCCAGCCACTGCACCACCCAGCTGCCCAAGGCTAAGTGCCAGACATACAAGGGCAAAAATAAACTAGTGCCTGCCCTCAAAAAGCTTAAATTTGCAACAGGACTCTAATAGATGCACAAAGTGCCTCTGACAGTATCTCTCCCATAGACCTACATGAGCATTCTCCTGGGAGAGCTGAGATCACATGGAATGGAAACGCCTTGGAGAGACTGTGTAACACGTGTGGACATTTTGTAACTGGTTCTGGTCTGTTCAGCAGGTGCTTGGGAGAAGCCTCCTTTAATGAGCTGCACAGTCAGAACTAGGGATGTCTCTGAAAGGCATGACTCAACCTCAGCCTAGTTTCTTTGCCTCATTCTCCTCTGCTGCACTCTAATGGTTTGGCTTCTCAGTGACGGCCTCCCATGAGAGACGATGTTGTAAGAGGAGAGAACTTGGGGCAAGTAAATATGCCTTTGTAAAAGCTAATTGATGCTAAGTGATTAAAGGGAATGGGAGTGAGGCTGAAGTTGCCTACCTGGCCCTGGAAGGGCGAGCCAGAGAGCAAACTTGCCACACGTTCTCCTGGGAAATATGCTAGATTTAAGAGCAGTGGACCTGGTTTCAAACTCCAATCTTTGCTTTCGAGGGCCCCAATTTCCCTATCTGTGAAATAAGGTACTTGGATTAGTTGAGTTCTAATGTCCCTTCCAGCTAGCTCTAAACCTGTGTTCTAGTCTCTCTAGATAAAATTTTGGCTTGCAGAGCACAGAATTGGAAAAGACCTGAGAGACTAAGTCTAACTCCTTCATTTTACATATAGGGAAACTGAGGCTCTGATAGAGGAAGAGACACTGAAAAAAGGCCTGGGAGTTGATCCTAGAACTCCTTACTACAACCATGTGCTACTAATAACAGCTGGTCCAAAGTAAAAGTATAGCTGCCCAATGATCTCTGGAGTCATATCATTGCAGAGTACCAAAACTGAAAGAGACCTGAGAAATCACTTCATTCACAAGTTTGAAAAGTGACAAATCTGTTCATACCTACTTTATAAGGGGAGAGTCTTTGGGGCCTTCTCCCCCATCAAGGCCTTATTCCCTGGCCTCTGTGTTTGTTCTTTCCCAATCTAAGTAAAGGGAGGGGCAGCTAGGTGGTGCAGTGGATAAAGCCCCGGCCCTGGATTCAGGAAGACCTGAGTTCAAATCTGGCCTCAGACACTTGAGACTTACTAGCTGTGTGACCCTGGGCAAGTCACTTAACCCTCATTGCCCCGCCAAAAACAAAAAACAAAAAAACCCAAAACAAAAAACAAAACAAAAAAACAAAACAATCTAAGTAAAGGGATTGAAACCTTCAGTCATGTGACATTTCATCAAGGGATGAAGCATCCAGGCTGTCTTGAGAACCTGTGGCCAGATTCTATGGACAGTTCAGTATTGTTGTCCAAAGGAGTGAGGACATATACCTCAAGTAGGGCAAAGACAGAGGGAAAGATCCCATATGTACTATTAGAACTCTTCATCACAGAAAAAACAACAATGCTGGGAACAAAATGGGTGTACATCAATTTGAGAATGGCTGAGTAAGTTGTAGTATAGAAATGTAATGGAATATTATTATATGGTATGAAAAAATGAATCTGAGGAATTTGGAGAAACTTGGGAAGACTTTGTGAACTGAGTGAAATAGAGCCAAGAGAACCAACATATACTGATCATAATAACGTGAAAGAAAACAATTTTTAAAAACATTGGAATTCAGATCAATGAAATGACTGATCAATTCCAAGGAATGAATGAGTAAAGCATTTCTTAAGCACTTCCCATATGCAAAGCACTGTGCTAAATTCTGGAGATACAAATGGAAAATCAGACAGTTCCTCCTCTCAAAGAACTCACATTCTAATGGAAGAGCCAACACATAAAGAAGGTTTTAGCTACAAATCAGATGGAGGACTCCCATAGTCCTTAGAGTACCACAAAGCAGATGCTAATGCCTTAATGTTTAACATAATTATCTAAGGTCACTACTCCCTGGGCTCCTGGGTTTAGGGTCCTTTGCTGTCCCCACCAGGTCTACCTGACTGTTGAGACAGTGACTTGACAGTGAGCTAGGCACATACTGCCTCCTGTGTCTCCCCCAGAGTGCCCTGCTACCTCAGCTAGGCTGACTCACCTGCCCTGTGTGTGGTGGTTGGTTGGCAGTTATTGGAGAAGGCTGGCCCCCTCTGCACAAGAGTTGCTTTTCCACATGATGACTAGGCTAGAATGAGGACCAGCAATGTGGGAGGTAGTGCCCCTCCCAGGGCTTTTGTGCCTGTCTGCCTGGTGATGGCAGTTGGTCAGCAACTGTTGCTGGTGGTGATGAAGTAGGTGAGTCCTTTCTCCACAATAATTTGTGGGGACTGGACTAGAGGAAAGTCTGGTGGTTTGAGGGATACCACTATTCCCAAAGTTTGGGGGAATGTCCCCATCAGAATCTAAAGGGAGATGGTAGCCAAGGTGGCAGTGCTGATTTGACTTGCCTGGTGTAAGCTGCCTTCCATCTCTTCCTCAGGGTGCCTTGCTGACAAATTTAAGAAAATTGGTTGACCTTAAACAAAATCACTTAGCCTCTGGAAGGTTCAGTTACCACTTTTGCAAAATAAGAGACATGGAATAGATGACCCCCAAGGTTCTTTCTAACTCTAAATCTCTTTTCCAAAAACCCTATGAAATAATGTATATTCTAATAAGGAGTAAAATAGTGCTTACAAGATTTGAAAACTGGAGGCAATTAGGGTTAAGTAACTTGCCCAGGGTCACACAGCTAGTACAAGTCAAGTGCCTGAGGCTGGATTTGAACTCAGGTCCTCCTGGATCCAAGGCCAATGCTTTATCCACTGCACCACCTAGCTGCCCCCTTACTTTGGGTATTTTAAAGGCTTTCATTGAAGAAGTAGATGAGCTAGTGACACTAACAGGAGCTCACCTTTATTGTGAGTATGTTTTAACTCACAGAAGATGATGGGGGATGATGGTAGCGCAAACCAAAAGGGATTCGGGGCAAAGGATACATTTGAGTCTCAGTTACTGGAGAGATAAGTATACAGCTGGCCAGTTGCTGGTTCTTGGGTAAAATGATCCTAGGGCCTCAAAATGAAGATCCAGGTGGGCCAATTGGCCCACTTTCAGAAGCTGCCCTCTACTATCGCAACTCTTGAGTTTAAAAGGTTAGATGTGTCTCTGTCACTTCACATACCAGGGCAGTTCAGTGATCAGGAATTTATCAGAAGGAGCAGGGTTTCTAGCAGGTATGTCTGATTGGCCTCTTGCCTCTAATATCACAGGCAGGGAAGCACCAGAGAAAGGCAAGCATAGACCTCTTCTTCACTGTGCTTCTGAATGCAGATTGAACTATACTTTTTGGCTGTTTTTTCTTTTTTGAGGTTTTCCCCTTCTGTTATGATTTTTCTTTCACTGTATAGCTAATGCAGAAAGAAAAAAAAATGACCAGAACAGACGATTCTAACGTGGAAGAATCCAGATAAGGAACAGGGTGAAGAGAGGTTGTCTAGAGCAGAGGCAGCCTTTCATGCACATCAGTTTAACAGATCCGAGAGATCCCATTCAAACTGGAGGTTTCTTTCTTTTTTTTTTTCAAAATACTAGAAAGGGGAAAGCAAAATGCTTACTGCCAGGAGTAATAAAAGAGTTGGCTGCTTACTATGTAGCCTCCTGGCAAATTCAGTCTTTTGCAGAGTGACATAGATCTAGGTGAGCTTCCAGGATTGAAGGATATGGCTGCATTATTTGGGCTCCCAAGGAGTCATCCCAGGCATAGATATTTCTGTGTATATCTCTTCCCTTAGGAAGGTAAGTCCTAGGGGACCCTGGTGGTATGTGTGCATTTATTTTTCTACCTCTTGGACATTGGGTGCACTGTAATCTACATGGTATCACCCCATTGGTCACGGGGTAGGGCAGAAAGGAGTCCTTATTCCTTTAAGGTTGATAAGACTTCCTGGGACAGCCTTGGCTGCTTCTCCTATATGGTAACTGATAGATACGCTGTCCCACCAACAATGGAGCATGCTCTTACATGACACTTACTAGCTGTGTGACTCTGGGCAAGTCAGTTAATTTCTATCTACCTCAGTTTTCTCAACTATAAAATGGGAATCGTAATAGGAACTACCTCCCAGGAACCAAATGAGATATTTGCAAGCATGATCTCTGATACATAATAGGCATTCAATAAATTCTTGTTCCTTTGCACCTTCTACCTCCCCCACCTCCAAAAAAAGGGTACTTACCATGTGCTAGGCACTGTGCCAAGCACCGGGGATACAAAGAAAACAAAATCACAATCCCTTCTCTCAAGAGGACTACATTCTAATGGGGAGACAACATGCAAAAAATTGTAGGTCAGACACATACAGTGCAAATGGAGGGTTGTTTGTCTATTATTTATGAAAAGGACCCATCCATTACAGGGTGATGTCTTGACTTGCCCATGTATTAGATTTAAGTAAGACAGATTTGCTCAAAGTCACCAGCTTCCCTCTCTCTTCCAAAGTTCCCAAAGTCCAATGGCAAGACAAAAGTCAAGATAACTGGCAACAGCCCCCGATACAGTGGATGACCTCGGCATCTTCAGTGTCTGACCAAGCCCTAAACACTCCACAATGCCTGCGACCTGGGTAACTTTGGGAAGCCTTCATGGCCATTGGAAAAATTATTCTTTTTTTTTCCTTTTTTTTTGTGAGGCAATTGGGGTTAAGTGACTTGCCCAGGGTCACACAGCTAGTAAGTGTGAAGTGTCTGAGGCCGGATTTGAACTCAGATCCTCCTGACTCCAGGGCCGGTGCTCTATCCACTGAGCCACCTAGCTGCCCCAGAAACATTATTCTTATCCACCCATCCTGCTGGGGAAGTCTTTACATGCTTGGGGCAGACAAATCCCTAACTCACCAACAGGTCATTTATACTGGTTTTGCCCATTTACTGAGATGGTTTTACTGGGGTGTGGCCTGCACATACTACAGCTTCTTGGAGCTACAGGTGAGAGTTAGGTGACAGATGGACACCAAAAGTGAATGAGCTTGGCAAGCCTTCACATCAGAGGTGCAAGTCCTCTCTGAATACTCCAGGAGTCTCAGAGGGACAGCACTAGTAGTTGGGAGAAGGCATGGTACAGGAGAGGAACTGGAAAGGCCTTCTCATGATCATGTGATTTGAGCTGAATCTTGAAGTAAGCTAGGGAAACCAGAGGTGAAGGTGAGGAGGAAGAACATTCTGGGTATGAGAGAGAGAATGCCGTGTGAGGGATAGCAAGATCAGTATTGCTCAATGGGAAACTCAAATCCCAGTCTTCCTTCCTTTTAGTGCTTTCCTTCTGCCAATTATCTCCAATCTATCTTGTATATAATTTGTTAGCACATCGTTGTCTGTGTTTTGTTTCCCCCACTAGCCCATGAGGTCCTTCAGAGAAGGGGCTGTTTTTACCTTTCTTTGTACCCCAGCACTTAGCAAAGCACCTGGTATTTAAGAAACACTACTTCACTAAATGAGTGGTAGGATATTTGAAGGGGAGGAAAATAGAAAAAGACTGAAAAGGAAGGAAGGACTGAAACCAATCAGAGGATTCTATATTTGTTCCTGGAGTTAGGAGGAGCCACTGGAGTTGATTGAGTAGGAGGGTGATGTCAGAGTTTTAAGGAAATTATTTTTTCAGCTGTGGGTAGGGGGTAGATTGGTGTGGAAAGAGATTTAAAGCATGGACATCAACCAGAATACTACCACAACAATCCAGGTGGGAAGTGATGACAGTTTGTGGTGAGGTATCTGCTGGGAATGAAGAGAAGAGGACCCATGTAAGAGATAGGAAGCTAAACAACTAGATGAGGTGAAAAGATTGGGGACCCATCCCTCCAGATGAGGTGAGTGCAAATTTGGGGCTGAGGATAACACCAAGGGAGGGATGTACCCCTAAGTAATAGAGGAAGTAGGAAAGTCCCAATATAAACCTAGGTTCTTTTATCCAGTGCCTGACTGGTGCCTTGATGCTGAGAAGAGTTAGCTTATGGAGCCCTGCCTGTATATTGTGCTTTGGGGAAGAAAAAAAAAACAATGTATACTGTAGATATTTTTAAATGATGATAATAATCTTTTACATTTAAGACACATGTTTACAAAGATTTTCCCATCCATGATCTCATTTGATTCTAACAACGGCGCTGTGAGATAGGGAGCTCATGTATTAATATTATCTCCATTTTAACATATCAGGAAAACTGAGGTAGAAAGAAGGGAACAACTAGATTATAATCTCCTTGAGGCCAGGGGTCTTGTCTTACTTCCCTCATGCTGAACACAGTGCTGGACACACTCTCCAGTACGTCAATGGATGTCCCAATCTCATCAGTATGGGCCTTCCCAACACAGCATTCTTCACAAAATGAGTGCTTAAATATATCCTAGTTGAATTGAGTCAAATGGTGTTTGAGGAGAGACAATTCCCCTTTATGGGGGGCAGGGATCAGGGAAGAAGGTGACGTGAACTGTGCCAGGAACCTTATATAAATCAACTTTCTCTGGGCTTCAATTTTTTCCTCTTAAATGAGGGGCTTGGATTAGATGAGCTCTAAGATCCCTTCCAGGTCAAAATTCTATGACAGAAAAGGATTTCAACAGGTAGAAATAAGGAAGGGGTGAATTATAATGATGAGGGACAGTGAACATAAATACACAGAGCTGAGAAAGGGTAACTTGAGATGAGAGAATATGGAGTAATATAGTTTGGGTCCAACATATATTGCATGAAGGGATCATAGATGATAGGATCATAGATGTAGAGCTGAAAGGAACAACAGAAGCCATCAAATACAATCTCATTTTACAGATAAGGAAACTGAGGCTGAGGGAGATTAAGTGACTTGCCCAGGGTCAGAGGCAGGACTTGAACTCTCTGACTGTAAGTCCAACACTCTGTCCATTGTACCATATAAATGCCATAGACTGGACAATAGAGCAGGAGGCTAGGTGAGCTTCCTGAAGAAGGTGACATGAGCAAGATAATTGATGGGATCCTAGATTGGAGGATAAAGAGAAGGTCAAGGTCAACCACTCTACCCCATTCTATACAGGAGGAAGGTTCTCTGTGGCAGTACCACAAGGTAGTTGGTTAGTCTGCACTATAGGCTCAAAGGATTAGGACTGGATTTACAGTTGAGGAAAATGAGGCCCAGAGAAATTAAAGAACTTGTTAAAGGTCATAGAAAATGAGCACAGTCAGGGCAGCTAGGTGCCACAGTGGATAGAGCACCTGCCCTGGATTCAGGAGTACCTGAGTTCAAATCCGACCTCAGACACTTGACACTTACCAGCTGTGTAACCCTGGGCAAGTCACTTAACCCCCATTGCCCCACAAAAGCAAAACAAAAACAAAAAAACAAACAAAAAAGGGGGCCAGCTAGGTGGTGCAGTGGATAGAGCACCGGCCCTGGAGTCAGGAGGACCTGAGTTCAAATCCAGCCTCAGACACTTCACACTTACTAGCTGTGTGACCCTGGGCAAGTCGCTTAACCCCAATTGCCTCACCCCCCCCCCCAAAAAAAAAACCGAGCAGAGTCAGGATCTGAATCTAGTTCTCTAACACCAAGTCTTGCACTGTTTTGAATGTCTCATGTCTATGGTCCCCTCAGGCTATAGGTAGAAGCCACTTGACTGGTTTAATATAAATGCATCTCTTTATAAATGTTCCTACGTGCTGGGAAGGAGACCAATAAGCTCTTTCCACCACACCAGGGAGCTCCAGTTGACACATCCTTGTTAAACTGGGTCCTGCCTCTGGTCCTAGGCTTGGATGACCTGAATAATCATATCCTAACCCTTGGTAAGAAATAGAAGAGAAAATTGCTCATCTCTCCCTCACAGGGTGTGGGGACCCATCCCCCCACCCATATCCTTCCTCTGCTTCCCAGCTGTCTAGGGAAGTGAGATGGCCCTACTTACTGCTAATGGGTGGATGCCCATTCAGTAAGAACCAGAAGTACATCTCCAGCAAAAGTCATGGGGTATTTTCAGGAATTCTGAAGGAAGGCTTCACATAAGAAGCATTAAAGAATAGGTAGGATTTAGATAAGCATAGAGAAGAGATGAGGGAATTCACAGTCGGGGGAATAGCAGGACCATCTGCCAGGGGTAGGACTGAATTTAACAAAGAGACACCCTAGCCCAGGGACAGTGGAAGACTTCATTGAATGAGAAGATTGTGGATCACCTTAAAGACTTTGGAGTTAGGGGTGGCTAGGTGGCGCAGTGGATAAAGCACCAGCCTTGGATTCAGGAGTACCTGAGTTCAAATCTGGCCTCAGACACTTGACTTACTAGCTGCGTGACCTTGGACAAGTCACTTAACCCCCATTGCCCAGCAAAAAAAAAAAAAAAAAAGACTTTGGAGTTGATATCATGGGTAAGGGAGAGCCACTAAAGGGTTTTGAGCAGAAATGTATGATCTTTACTTAAGGAAGATAATTCTAATAGGGTGTACATTATACATTAGAAAGAAGAAACTGGGGACGGATTAACTTGGTTAGAAGGCTGTTGCAATATTCCTTAGGGGAGATGGCAGTAAGGGCCCAGGGTAGGGAAGGAGAAGAAGGTTCTTGCTAATAGACCTTCTTGTTGTAAGGCTCACAGAAGCAGCCTTGAATCACCCACTAATGTTCTAAAAACATATTTTTCAGTGGCGGCGGAGTCTCTCCTGGATAACTGGACCCTTGAACTATGAGGAGAGGTGGGATCTCTGTCATCCCCTGCCTTTAAATAAACAATTTTAAACTTTGCAACTTTGGCTTTTCCTGGATCACAAATATCCCAGTTGGGTTGGTTACCCAAAAATGGTTTCTCCACATCCCCCCCACCCCAGTAAAAAAGCTGTGATGTAAAGAGCTATCATGTAGGGGCAGCTAGGTGGCACAACGGATAAAGCACTGGTTCTGGATTCAGGAGGACCTGAGTTCAAATCCAACCTCAGACACTTGACACTTACTAGCTATGTGACCTTGGGCAAGTCACTTAACCCTCATTGCCCCACAAAAAGAAAAAAAAAGAGGTATCATGTTCTGGATTGTGGCTAGCTCTAGGGCAATCAGTAGAAGAAGTACTAGCACCATGAAAGAGGTGAGACTGTCTGTGGAGGAGGCGGGTGGACAAGTCCACACATACATAAGCTTCCATCTTTGAAATGAGTGGCCCACTTGTAGAATGTAGAAACATAAAGTGTTAAAGCTAAAAAAAAGGGGTGGGGGACCTTAATGGAGAATATCAAATGTTAGAACTAGATGAGACTTTAACAGAGAACATAAGATATCATCACTGAAAGGATCATTAGAATGGACAAATGAATGAAAAGGTATTTATTAATCATTTGCTGCATGCAGAGCACTGTGCTAAGCCCCTAGGATGCAAATCAAGACAGTCCCTCCTGGGGCAGCTAGGTGGCACAGTGAATAAAGCACCGGCCCTGGAGTCAGGAGGACCTGAGTTCAAATCTGACCTCAGACACTTGACACTTACTAGCTGTGTGGCCCTGGGCAAGTCACTTACCCTCATTGCCCCGCCAAAAAAAAAAAAAAAGAAAAAGAAAAGAAAAAAGAAGACAGTCCCTCCTCTCAAGAAGCTTATAGTCTAATGGTGGAAATGACACCTATAGAATATACAATGTTAGTCCTACAAGGGACCTCTAAGCCCCCCATTATGTAGGTGAGGAAAATGAAGCCCACCATTGAGGAAGCTGAGACCCAGAGAAGAGGAAAAGATGCTCAGATTTATACAGCGAGTTAGTACTAGATCACAAAGGTTCTATTTTTTTTTCTTTTTCTTTTTTGGAAGCAATTGGGGTAAGTGTCTGAGGTCAAATTTGAACTCGGGTCCTCCTGACTGCAGGGCCAGTGCTCTATCCACTGTGCCATCTAGCTCCCCCAAAAGAGGTTTTTAATCTGGGATCTGTGACTTTGTTTTTGTTTTTAACATTATGACAACTGTAGCCCAATAAAAATGGTTTCCTTTATATTCCTTAACGCTTTATTTTATGCATTTAAAAAACACTATTCTGAGAAGGTGCCCACAGGATCCACCAGACTGCCAAAGTAGAAGGTCCATGACTCACACCAAAACAATTAAGAAGCCCTGTAGAAACCAGATTTCTTTGTTTCCAGGCTCTTTTCACTGTCTTCTTGGACTGGACCTGTCTGGACTATGGGTTTCAAATAGACTCAGAAAGTGATACTGGGAAATAATCTGTTTCCAAATTTCCCAAAAGTGTTGCCTACCACTGACAGGTGACTCAGAGAAGGAAACACCAGCCCACATCCCCTCCACATTACTCTCTGCTGGCTAAAGAGCTGGAAAAAAGAAATCAGCTAATTACCAGGTGATTAATTAGCTCCAGTGAATTAATGACCTCAACAGGCTCTCAGTTTCTGGTGGTAGTAGAAGTGCAGTCACTGTGATGGGGCCATAGGTCAAGACACTGTAAGGGAGGAGTGGAACTGAATGATGGAGTTGGTCCTGAGGTTCAATGGGGCAGCAACCAAGTATCAATGGGGAAACAAGGAAGAGGGAGGGAAGTAGGGGATCCCATCCATAAGGATGTGGTAGATCAAAATGGCTTACTATCAAGGCAGCTAGGTGGCGCAGTGGATAAAGCACTGGCCCTGGATTCAGGAGGACTTGAATTCAAATCCAGCCTCAGACACTTGATATTTACTAGCTGTGTGACCTTGGGCAAGTCATTGCCCCCCCCAAAAAAAACACACAAAAAAAGAGCTTGCTATCAAGAGGCTGGGGAAGGGGAGGTGAGGAATAGGAGAGAATTATCATCATTATCATCACCCACAACAACAATAACAATAATAACATATAATGATTTGTAAATAATATTAAATAACATATAACCATCATTGAACATTACATAGCTTTTTGGGACTTGCAAAGAGAGACAGATGATGTGATTATCATTCCCACAGAGGGGAAGTGACATACCCACAGTCACACAGCACCAACTAAGTAGTTGAGTTTGAACCAAGGGGCTCAGATTTTGAATCTTGTTGCTATTTCTAAGACATCACAGATAAAGACCAAGAGCCTGCTGAGAGGTGATCCTTGCTGGGGTTAGGGGTCGGAGAGAAAGAAGCTACGTGCAAAAGGGCAATGTCAGAGCATTGGCTTTTCTATGCCTATCTGAACCTCTAGTTTCTGATTCATTTGAACTGAAGCTCAGAAACATTGCCCTCACCTTGATCTCCTCCACCATTACCTCCTGCTCCCCTAGTCCCTGTACTTCAGGATCACTCTCTGTCAAGATAAAAAAGAAAACAAAAACCCTTCTTTTTCTGTGACTCTTTCCTGAACTTGCAGTAATCATAGAATCAGTGGATCCTGGAACTACAGGAACCTCAGAAGCCATCTAGTCTAAGTCCACTTTTCAGGTAAACAAACTGAAGCCCAGGGAAGTTGTGACTTGGCCAAGATCCCTAAGGTAGTGGGACTGCACCCAAGGTCCTCAGACTCCAAAGGTGATGTTCTTTCCCCTAAAACTGTGCTACCTTCATGATCTTGAGCTCTGAAAATTTCCCCTCTGACCAAAATTTCCTGCTTTTCTACCTCTCCACCTGCCCCACTCCTCCAAAACTGATTCTTCTCATCATCACCTCTAGTGCCTCCATCCCTCCCGGCTCATCACCCAGGTTCTAGCCTCATTTTTCTTCCTTAATAGTCTTGACTCTATTGTTATCCCCAAACAGAGCACCATCCTCCACCCCTGACTCCCTTGTCCCCTTGTCCTCCCACTGTTCGTGCCCTGCCAACATCTAACCCTCTGTCACTCCTGCCATCCACTTTTGTTTCTACTTTTGAACTGGTACGAAAACCAACATGGGGGACAAGTATTCAACTTAGGAGTCAGAGTGGATGAGTTTCAACCACAGCTCTGTTAATTATTACCTTTATAACCTGGGGAAATCACTTATCCTCTGAGGGCCTCTTTCCTCATATGTAAAATGAGGCTGTTAGACTAAATAATCTGGAATTTCCCTTCTAACCCTAAATCCTATGAATGCATATTGCTGGAAGAAGTCATACCACCATGCATCTTAATTGTTAAATCCAAGGATCCTCCTGAATCCAGGGCTGGTGCTCTATCCACTGCACCACCTAGCTGCCCCTGCTCCCTGGACTTCCATACTCTCTCCTTGTCTTCTTATTTACAGTCTCACCATTCCTTGGTCTCTACTGTTTATATTCTCTTTTCTCTCCCACTCCCCCACCCCAAGTGTGGATGTTCTCTCTTCTTGAATCTCTTGTCTCTTTATCATCTCATGAGAGCTGATAGTTCAGTGTGACCATTTACACCTCAGAGATCAGCAAATGTTACAAATTAGGACTCCGTTTATTGTTTTATTGATTTCTAGACTTAGGAAAATGATGGAGAAAATATTAATAATGAAAATTAAACCTTAAAGTATATGGAGGGGGCAGCTGGGTGGCACAGTGGATAAAGCACCGGCCCTGGATTCAGGAGGACTTGAGTTCAAATCTGACCTCAGCACTTGACATTTACTAGCTGTGTGACCCTGGGCAAGTCACTTAACCCCAATTGCCTCACTAAAAAAAAGAAAAGAAAAGTATATGGAACATATTCCCTGCCCCACGGGCCAATTGTTAAACATTTACCAGCTTGCCACTACCCTCACCCCACATGTCAATCATTTTTCAAGTGCTATACAACATCTCCTCTATCTATACCATCCTTTCCACTGACACAGATACCACTAATAAACCTCTTGTACTTCTCACTGGGCCTATTGTAAGAAGTTCCTAATTGGCTCCCCTACTTTTAGTGTCTCCCTTCTAAAGAATTGTGTTACCTCAAGAGCTAGAAGGGACCTCAGAAACCATTGGGTCCAGTCCATCCCTGAATGAGAATCCTCACTGAAAAATGCCCTCACCAGGGCAGACTACAACAGTAACATCAGCATCTTACTTCTAGAAGATATGTCTCTCACAATGACCTCTAAGATTACATTGGCTTTCTTAGCTGATATATTACCTTGCTGACCATTAGGGCCCAGTCAGAGCAGACTGGAACAGGCCAAAGGAGACCCTTCCTTTCCCTCAACCCCAATACCCATGGCCCAGATCTCACAATGAAATGTATATCTCTCTGGGATGAATGCTCATCTCAGACACACACATGCATGTACACACACACACCATTCCTGTCTCTAATGGAGATAACTCCATACCCTGCAACACTTTAATCCTTAGGACCACTAGCCCTTACCCAGTGATCATTGGTCAAAGAATTGGTCACTCAAATCACTTGGATGAGTAGAGACTCACCAACAACAATCCTTCTGGTAACTGGGAACTGTTGGTAGAACACTGGGCCTCATCATCTTGTCCTAAAATTGCTCCCTAGTTCCATCAGGACTTATCATCTGCCCTGCCACAGTGACCCTCTGGGTCATATGACCTGTTATTATACCCTACAGACTCCTGGGTTTCATCATCTCCTCAGAAGCTAAACCTCCCCCTGATTAGGAAGTAAGATCATTGAGAGCAAGGACTGCCTTACTTTTCTCACTGTACCCCTAATGCTTGGCATGTATTGCTTGCTTAATTGAAGTCCTCGTGACTATTACTAGGTGGTATAGGAGTTAGAGCACCAGGCCTGGAGTTAGGAAGATCTGAGTTCAAATCTACCCTCAGACACTGAGTACATCATTTAACCCCCATTTGCCTCAGTTCCTCATCTGTAAAATGGAGACACACTGGAGAAATAAATGACAAACCACCCCTTTGGTACTTCTTTGTCAAAAGAACTCCTGGATAAAGTCCATGGGGTCACATAGAGTCAGACGTGACTGAATAGTCACTGAATAGTACAATAACAATAAGATTGCTATTACATACCTCTGTCCCAAGCTTGTGATCTATTACCCAAACTCCTTATGTATTTCCTCTTCCTGTCCTGCTAGTCTGTAGTATGCTTGAATAACAATATCATTTCTATTCTGCCACCGTTCCTCCAAATGCTTTCTACCGGGCTTCCCTAGTCTAGCTCTTGGATTTCCTCATATGAGCATATCTTCTTAATATGCAGTGCTATTCTACCACCACTCCCCTTTTTACCTGTGTTCCTTATGAATAAGATATATGCTTCCAAAAACATGCAGACTTTAGTCACTTCTCAGCAAGTCTTAGTACTACCTATTAGGTGGAATTTGTCTCCTTGTGTTAGGATCTCAAGTTCTTGCTTATTTCCCAAATTTTGTGTATTCATGCATAGATATCTGAGAACATGGGTTTCATTGATGGATCCTTCATTGGATTTTATTCTCTGAGAATGTCTAGGCTTCTCAATTACTTTTCTTCCTACACGGTAGCATAGTACTCTCTAAGGCATCCAGTTTGGAGGGTGTACTTCGGCAGTTTTCTTCCTCCCCTCCTCTTTCCTTTTCAATTTTTTTTTTTTTAGTGAGGCAATTGGGGTTAAGTGACTTGCCAAAGTCACACAGCTAGTAAGTGTTTCCTTTTCAATTTAAATCCTCTTTGAGTAGATGTGTAAGCTTCCAGGTAAAAACATTATTAGTACAATTTATAAAGTGTGCTGCATATCTTAGTAGGAGTCCATCATAACTTTTTTTTTTTTTTTGCGGGGCAATGGGGGTTAAGTGACTTGCCCAGGGTCACACAGCTAGTAAGTGTCAAGTGTCTGAGGCCAGATTTGAACTCAGGTACTCCTGAATCCAGGGCTGGTGCTTTATCCACTGCGCCACCTGGCTGCCCCCTCCATCATAACTTTTATCATAAGCTATGCTCCATACATTGGTCCATCCAAAGCTTGGTCTCATGCATTAGCTATTTTTAACTAGCTGTTGACTTCCCAGCATGATGCCGCACTTGCCTGTCACTCAGAGTGTGAATTGCAGACCTTGATGGATCGCTTCTCCCAAGCTTGCATGGACTTTGGCCTAACCATTAATCTTTTTTTTTTTTTTTACCATTAATCTTAAAAAGATGAAAGTCATGTGTCAGAGTGCTATGTCACCTCCACTGATACACATCAGTAGCTACCAGTTGGATGTCATAAGCCAATTCTCATATCTTGGCTCTATTGTCAGTGACAATTTGTCACTTGATTCTGAGATCAATCAGAGGATTGAGAAAGCTACTTCAACCATGGCTAAGCTTGCCAAGTGTGTCTGGGCAAACAGTAAACTGACAAGAAGAACCAAATTTGCTGTCTATAGAGCATGCGTCCCGAGTACCTTACTGTATGGCAGCGAAACATGGACTACATACACTAGACAAGAGAAGAAACTTAACAGCTTCCACATGCCCTGCCTTTGGCGCATCCTTGGCATATCTTGGTCAGATAGGATCACCAACACAGAAGTGCTCCAACGAGAGCAACTTCCAAGCATCTACACACTACTGAAACAAAGACAACTGCCCTGGCTGGGTCATGTGCACCGCATGCAAGATGGATGCATTCCTAAGGACCTACTCTATGGTGAGTTAGCCTCAGGCCAAAGACCTGCTGGATGCCCCAGCTTCCCTACAGAAATGTATGCAAGCAAGACTTGAGGGCTCTGGGAATAGACATCGGCAGCTGGAAGGAGATAGCCAAGGATCGCGCCCGATGGAGTTCAGTACTCAGGAGCAGTTTGTGCGCAGCTGAGGTGGGCCTTCAAGCTCGGGAGGAAGAAAAATGAATGAGACGCAGGAACTGACAGGCAACAGAGAGCGCAGTCTTCTGATGTCCTCATTGCGGCAGGAGCTACGGCTCCCGTATCGAACTGCACAGCCACTCTATGGCCTGTGGCTCTTCAAGGCACTGATCCATGGTCGTCTGAGACTGGTGGAGGCCTACTACTACTACTGACTTCCCAAATCTTTTCATTGTCTCACACTTGGAATAGACTTCTGGTTGAGCTCTCTTCCTAAAAGTCTCTCCATCCTCCACTCGGCTGCCAAAATGATCTTCCTTAAGTTCAGGTCTCACCATGTCAACCCCCTATTCAGTAACCTTCAGTGACTCCCTATTACTTTTTTTTTTTTTTAGTGAGGCAATTGGGGTTAAGTGACTTGCCCAGGGTCACACAGCTAGTAAATGTTAAGTGTCGGAGGCTGGATTTGAATTCAGGTATTCCTGACTCCAGGACCGGTGCTCTATCCACTGCGCCACCTAGCTGCCCACTCCCTATTACTTTGAGGATCAAACATAAAGTCCTCTATTTGGCTTTTAAAGCTCTTCATAACTTTCCTGACTTTCTAGTCTTCTTACATTTTACTCCATGACCCAGTGACACTGGACTCTTTGCTATTCTTCACACAAAACATGTCATCTCCCACTCTGAGACTTTTCACAGGTTCTCTTTAATGCATGGAATGTTCTTCCTTCTCATCTTGCCCTCCTAGCTACCAAAACTCCCATCAAGTCTCAGCTCAGGTCCCACCTTCTTTGAGAGACCCTTCCTGGTCCATCTAAATGCTTGTACCTTCCCTTCGGATTATCTTCCATTTACCTTGCAAATGTGGTGTACATGCATAGTTTTTTGCCCATTAAATCCCACATAAGAATGTGAACTGTTTGAGGGAAGGGACCAGGTTTTTTTTCTTTGTTTTTTTGTTTGTTTTGCTTTTTGCAGGGTAATGAGGGTTAAGTGACTTGCCCAGGGTCACACAGCTAGTAAGTGTCAAGTGTCCGAGTCCAGATTTGAACTCAGGTCCTCCGGAATCCAGGGCTGGTGCTTTATCCACTGTACTACCTAGCTACCCTGAAGGGACCATTCTTGCCTTTCTTTCTATCTCCAGAACTTAGTAGAGTGTCTGGCCCATAGTAAGTACTTAATACAAGCTTGTTGACTTGACTCTTCTGAAGCCCTTGCCTCCAATTAGCAGTAGTGACAAAAAAACAAAACAAAACAAAACAAAAACAAAAAAAAACTCCACCTGTGCCCCTTAGGTCTTCAGTTTCTTGCCCAAGATTCCATAATCCTTAACAATGCTTCTAAGATTCCTTGTGATAGTATCATTGTACCAGCATGAATCACCCAAAATGGGTGTCAGCCATCAGGCCTGACAAGTTTCTCCATCATATCCCACAACTGCAACCTAGGAATAGAGCAGTCTTCTCCATTGTTATCATCCATAAATCACTGCCTCAGTATCCCTCAGCCTGGAGTCACCAACCACCACCCTTGTCTCTTCTTCTGACCTTTACTGGATTTTCTTTCACTTTTTTTTTGGGGGGGGGGGCGGTGAGGCAATTGGGGTTAAGTGACTTGCCCAGGGTCACACAGCTAGTAAGTGTTAAGTATCTGAGGCAGGATTTGAACTCAAGTCCTCCTGACTCCAGGGCCGGTGCTCCATCCACTGCACCACCTAGCTGCCCCTTCTTTTTTTACTTTTGACTAACCCTATGGGTCAGAATCACTTTTCTTTGGGAACGAGCAGCAGCTTCTCCCCCAACCCCCTTATAGAGAGACCATCTCCCTCCTCTTCAGGAAGAATTAATCTATTACCTCCAAGCATTTATGCTCCAGTAGAGTAATATGCACCCTAAGTTGACCATTATGGATGTAGTTGGTTTTCATGCCTAGATTAATAAGGGTGAGAGTTACAAGCCAAACACTGACTATACAGATAAATACACAGTTTGAAAATTATTCTCAAGAAGAACTGAAGGATTTTGTTTTTGAGGCAATTGGGGTTGTGACTTGCCCAGGGTCACATAGGTAGTAAGTGTCTGAGGCTGGATTTGAACTCAGTTCCTCCTGACTCTAGGGCAAGTACTCTATCCACTGTTCGACCTAGCTGCCCAGAACTGAAGGATTAATGTTCTCTTTTTTGACTAACCAAAAAGAGATTCTTCTTTCTCTGTGTTATATTCTCCAACTCTCTAGCCTCTTGGCAAAGGTCAAAATTCCCCTCAGCAAGTTCAGATGCATTGTCTTTATTATCATAGTTAAAGTTATTCCATTCTTTAAAAAATAAAGACTATTCTCACTGATAACCTGTGACCCTTAGCCTTTTCTTCTAGCAAGGAGACCTGCATGAACTTTGAGCAGTTACTCAGTTATAGCAGCTAATCGGCACCATAGCACACAGAGCTCTGGGCCTGGAGTCAGGAAGACTCTTCTTCATGCATTCAAATCTGGCTTCAGACACTAACTGTGCGACCTTAAGCAAGTCATTTTTTTTTGTGAGAATCAGTCTCATAATTTCTGCTTATTATAAAAAAAATTTTCATCATGTGATATTGAAAGATAAAATAAACATAACATGGAATTAGGGCCTTATGCAAGAAATTATCTCTTTATATGGAGTCCCAGAAATAATTACAGACCATGGAAAAAGGTGGGAGGGGGAGAGTGCTCCCCTTTAAGATTTCTACCCATGTCACTGGCTGCCTGCACTAATTAGCACCACTGGCTTAGCCTGCAATAGTTTTAATTAGTTATCACATCATTTCTCACTGGCTTAGGCAAGTCATTTAACCCTGTTGGCGTCAGTTTCTTCATCTGTAAAATGAGATGGAGAAGGAAATGGCAAAGCACTCCAGTATCTTTGCCAAGAAAACCCCAAATGGGGTCACAAAGAGTTGGACAGGACTGAAATGACTGAATAACAACAAACTCAGTTGTGGCATAAAGACAAAATGCATACTCTATGCAGATCACTGCAAATATTATCTATGCTGACTGGAAGTGAGATCATGGGTTGATTGTCATTTTTCTAATAGCAAAGGAAGGAAACAAGCATTTATTAAGGGTCTACTATGTGTCAGGCACTATGCTAAGCACTTTACAAACATCTCGTTTGATCCTCACAACAACTCTGGGAAGTAGGTTCCCATTTTACAGTTGAGGAAATTAAGGCAGACAGAGGTTAAATGATTTGCTCAGGATCACCTAGCCAGTGTCTGAGGCCATAATTGACTGAGGTCTTCCTGACTCTGGGGGCAGCTAGGTGGCTCAGTGGATAGAGTGGTAGGTCATGAACTCAGGAAGACTCACCTTCATGAGTTCAAACCTGGCCTCAGACACTTACTAGCTGTGTGACCCTGGTAAAGTCACTTAACCCTGTTTGCCTCAGCTTCTTCATCTGTAAAATGAGCTGGAGAAGAAAATGGCAAACCACTCCAGTCTATCTGTGCCAAGAAAACCCCAAATGGGGTCATGAAAAGTCAAACAAACCTGAACAACATGAAAACTTTCTGACTCCAGGACCAGGATTCTATTCAGTGTGCCACCTACCTGCCCAACAAGAGAGAGCATGGCAGTGAAATACTCATGCTAGACAGAAATCCTGGGTTCAAATTTTGCCTTTGAGACTACTTGTAAGGGGGCAGCTAGGTGGTACAGTGGATAAAGCACTGGCCCTAGATTCAGGAGGACCTGAGTTCAAATCCAGCCTCAGACACTTGACTTGTACTAGCTGTGTGACCCTGGACAAGTCACTTAACCCTAATTGCCCGGACCAAAAAAAAAAAAAAAGAAAGAGACTACGTGTATGAATTTGAATAAGTCACTAAACTGCTCTGTTCCTCATTTTCCTCATTTATAAAATGAGAAGATGGACTGGGTGGCTCCTGAGGTCCCTTCCAGCTCTAAAACTATGATCCTATGAATGCTCATGTCCATCTCTCCTGGAGAATTGCTATGGCAACCTGCTTACAGGGGTCTTCAATGCTAAAGCTGTCACTTTCTTCACCTTGCTCACCATCTTAGTACCTTAGCAGGTAGACCCAGTTTCCTTGCCCTTGTCTTCCCTTGTCTTCCTTCTTCTCCTTAGTCCAATCTTCTTGAGTCCTTTTCCTTCTCATCCTTTGACTTCTCATTGATCCCTCCCAAATTTTTCCAAGTAAATTTTAATCTTTGACCTTCTTTATAATTTCAAACCCTTTCGAGTCACCTTCTTCACAATTTCTACTACTTCTCTTGCATTTTCTTCTCCTTCTCTTTCTCCACTCAAGTCCTTTTCTTTCTCCCACTCAACCACCTCCATCCAATCCATCAGTTGCCAAAATATTCTCCCAAGGCACAAGTCTACAACCCCCTACTCAAAAACCTGAGCTGGTTTCTTTATTGCCTCTAAGGTGAAATGCGTCTTTCTTAGTCTAACCCTTAAGTCCATCTACAGGCTATCTTCAACCTATTTTTTTTCATATGATTTTGGGGTTTTTTTTGGGGGGTGCAGGGCAATGAGGGTTAAGTGACTTGCCCAGGGTCACACAGCTAGTAAATGTCAAGTGTCTGAGGCCAGATTTGAACTCAGGTACTCCTGAATCCAAGGCCAGTGCTTTACCCACTGCGCCACTTAGCTGCCCCCCCAACCTATTTTTTTTCCGTGAGGCAGTTGGGGTTAAGTGACTTGCCCAGGGTCACACAGCTAGTAAGTGTCAAATCTCTGAGGCCAGATTTGAACTCAGGTACTCCTGAATCCAGGGCCAGTGCTTTACCCACTGCGCCACCTAGCCGCCCCCCAACCTATTTTTGAAGCCTTATTTCACAATGCTCAACATCATCGACATCAACATCTAAGTTTCAACCAAAGAAGTCTACTGGATATTCTTGAACTCAACCATCATGGGGTCATAGTTGGAAAGGAAGTCGAATGTCATCCACTCTAATTCCCATTTCATTTTACAAATAGAGAAACTGAGTCTCACAAAGGATAAGGGACTTGCCCAAAGTCACGCAGGTAGTAGGTGGCAGAGACAGGATTTGAGCTCAGGTCCCTTAACTTCCAATCCAGAACTCTTTGCAATGCATCATGCTGCCTTTCATTCCACCTTTGTGTATTTACAAAGGCATGCAGAACTGCATGCCTAGAATGGACTTCTTTCTCATCTCCACCTTTCAAAATCATTATATTTCTTTTAAGTCTCAATTCAGGTATATGTTTTCCATAGAGCTTCCAATGATCCTTCCGATTAGCGCTCTTATACTCTGAATTACTTTACATTTATGGATGCGTACAGGTTTTAACTCTACCCCTCCCCCCAATAGAATGTAATCTCTTTGATGGCCGAGACTATTTTGCTTTTGTCTCCATGATGCCAGAGCCAGAGACATAGTAAATGCTTAATAATTTTTTTTTTTGTGAGGCAATTGGGGTTAAGTGACTTGCCCAGGGTCACACAGCTAGTAAGTGTTAAATATCTGAGGCTGGATTTGAACTCAGGTACTCCTGACTCCAGGGCTGGTGCTCTATCCACTGTGCCACCTAGCTGCCCCTTAATAAAATTTTTGCTAGATCTATTCTTTACGTACTGAGTCAGGACAAGGAGTTGGCATACTCCTTGTTTCTGTAGGTACTAGAGATTTCCGTGGTGTGGTAACATAGTTGGGAGAATTTAGAGTATCAGCTACCCACATTGGACATGAAATACTTGCATAGAGCGATGAATAAAAGGGGAAGGGATAAAGGAACCCAGAAGAGTCCACATTGTGACCATCCCTTCCCTCTCCTTCTTCATCCTGGGTCACTGGTTCCTTAACAACATTAGCCTAGGAGAATAATGGCTTCAGATTTTAAATTTCTCTTTTTTGCTTTTATTTCTTCTAGTTGGGCTGGCTTAGAAAGCTGTCCCTGGCGGAGTTCTAGGGGAGTGCTCATAGTTCAGCTGCTTCCTCTGCCAGCAGATGCTAGATGAGTCTACTGTTTAGCAGGTTAGTTTCTCTTTTATCTAGCAGTGGGATCTCTCTGTGAACTCTCCATGAACAATGCCAGAAGCCTTCATACAGTTTATGACCTCAGTGGCCATTGGGATCTTGAGAAAGTATCTGCATTCCCATGGTTACTCTAATATAGGACCAAATTCTGAAGGATTACACATACCTTCCCTCTGCTGTTGTCACTTAACAACATCTTCTCCTCTGAGGTTCACTCAGTTTGTCTATACTGTGCAGTCCAGATCTTTGTTGCTTTAATACACTGGCCTTCAGGTCACTGTCTTCTTTCTCAAGGGTTCAATACCTGGCTCAAGGTCACAAATACCCTGTCCTTCCAGTTTATTAACCTGCTCAACTCCAATGACCTACATCTTTACTTCAAACACCTACAGGGATAGCCATACTTTTTATCTTGTCATCACCCATAACTGTGCCACCTCCGTGATTCTGGACTCTGGTATTCCTCTCTCTGATTATAATCTCTTGTGCCTCCATTTTCCCCTCTACCTCACTCCTTCTAAACCTATTTGGTATCCTCAAAAAAAATTCCAGTCTCTCTGTCTCTCCTTGTTTTCTGGTTCATCACTCCTATCTTGGACTTATTTTCCTCCCTTCCCTTTCCTCTTCCCCTTCTTCTTCCCTTAAATATAGTCTTGACCCCATAGTTAGTCAATTCAATTATACACTGTCCTTCACTCTTAATTCCTTTGTCCTCTGCCCTTTCACCTTCACACCCTGTCACTTCTCAACCTTGAATCACCATTTTCTTTTTCTGTTTCCATTGAACACGAACAGAGGAAATCACACCACTGGTTCTACTAAATATTCATGCTACCTAATAACCACTGGGCTCTTACTGATGCATGACACTCCTTTTATTCTTCCTTGATTAACTCTCTATTCCTCTCCCCTCAGCAATTGTTTCAGATCACCTCTTCTCTCCCCAAGCTCCTAATGTTATCCCTACCCTTTTCTCTCAGATGCTCTCACTTCATATGTTACTGAGGAAAATGAGACAATACATCATGAGTTCTTTGATCATACTACCCCAAACCTGAAAATCCTTCTCTATCTTCACCCATCCCTTCCTTCTTCATTTATATCTCTGAGAAAGAGATTGCCCTTCTCCTTGCCAAGGCCAATCCTTTGAATATGAAGGGAGGGGAGAGAAGGGCAGTCCCAGAGGGTACGAGGAAGGAAGAGGAGGAAAGGGACTAGGGAATGATGGGATGGAGCTGGATATTCTTGTCCCAGAAGACAATGATTTTGAATAACAGCAGTCAGTATAATAAAAGCTGTAAATCTGGTAGCCAAAGAACTGGGGAAATATTGGTTGGGGCTTAAACCACCAGGGGACCTATCATGATGAAAAATGGCATTGATGCAAGTATTCCTTCTCCAAGCACCAGGGATCAGGGTTGTTGTGGTTGTTTGTCCTTTGTTCTTTTTTTTTTTTAGTGAGGCAATTGGGGTTAAATGACTTGCTCAGGGTCACACAGCTAGTAAGTGTTAAGTGTCTGAGGTCAGATTTGAACTCAGGTACTCCTGACTCCAGGGCCAGTGTTCTATCCACTGCACCACCTAGCTGCCCCTCTCTCTGGCCTTTGTTCTTGAAGACCAATTAAAGTAGTAGCTACATCAGCGATGGATTTAATTGTGAGGTCATGTGGTATCCCAAGAAATTACAAGACTCAGTGACTCAATTTCCTATGTTTTATTAAAACACTGTAAGGCCACAAGGAGAACACCATAGGGGAAAAGAAAAGTTATCTCTCTCCTAGGGGGAAAGAGAGATGGTTATATTTATAGTAGGTTCTAATCTCCTCCTTAAGTAGCTACAGGGGAGGGTTTATCCTAATCATCTATAATCTCTTTCAGCTGTTATTAATTAGAGCTCAGTTCTTAGAGCTCAGGTAACTGTTAACCCTTTTTAGCCTCCTCCTTCACAATGACATCATAAGCATGATGTCTTGACTTGTACATTAAGTGAATTCGGGTGAGACAGAGCTGCACAAAGTTGTCAGCCTCACTCCCTCCTCTAGCGTCATCAGTCGAGATGACTGGAGATGGCCAAAGATGCAGATGGCCTTTCTAAATTAAAGTCTTCGGGGCAGCTAGGTGGCACAGTGGATAAAGTACTGGCCCTTGATTCAGGAGTACCTGAGTTCAAATCCGGACTCAGACACTTGACACTTACTAGCTGTGTGACCCTGGGCAAGTCACTTAATCCCCTTGCCCCCACACAAAACAAACAAACAAAAACAAAATAAATTAAAGTCTTTTCCACGTCTCAGTTTGTCTGAGGTCACACCCATTCAGTGACTAAGGGCTAGGTAAGAATTTAGACAAAAGATGGACCAATTTACCATCACAAATATATCTATCTGGAAGGGGAAGACCCTCAGAGTTCCTGGCCAAAACAGAAAACAATTGTTGTTTACACTCTAAGCTATCAAAACCTAAACAATGAGCTACAGAAATTTGGGCTGAGACTATTATTGACCATTCAGTGAAACCCAGAATAATTTGGGGTTAAAAGTGTAGTCATGTAATTCCATTTAAAACACAATGGGTGGGGCAGCTATGTGGCACAGTGGATAAAGCACTGGCCCTGGATTCAGGAGGACCTGAGTTCAAATCTTACCCCAGACACTTGACACTTACTAGCTGTATGGCCCTGGTCAAGTCACTTAACCCTCATTGCCCTGCAAAAAAAACAAAAACCAAAAACCACAATGGGCTTTTTGAAAGCCTGTTTTTCATGGTTATATTTCAAGAAATCAAAATGAAAACTGCACAGGACGAAAGTAAATTGTCCCAGCTTTTTGAAAAGAAAAAAATGGAGAACAAGGAAGAGATGGAGAAAGAGGAGGAGGAGAAATGATGGCAGCATTTCCCAACTTCTATTGGAATTGGTTGGTTGGGTCCCCAGGGGGCAGCTACTACTACTCTCAGATAACATAGTAAAGACAGTTAAAGACAGGGATCAGAGAGTAAGAAGGTGGAAAGACAGTTCAGTTCAGAAGCCCGGGTCCACAGGGACAAGGCTAAACTCACACATGACCCCAGTTCTGTAGCTACATCCCAAGATAACAGGAAATGAGGCACACTCAGAATATATCGCACTGATGTAGCATGCACTTGGCTCTGTGTCAGGCCTGGTATCTGTAATCCTAATCCTTTTAGCACATAGTCATCACTGCCTAAATGATTTGGTGTTCTCTGAGAACAAGACTTGGTGTTACTTGAAACAGACAACACATCCTTCACCAAGGATACACAATGTAAGGGAAAGCAAAGCACCAGAATTCTTCACTGAACATTTTTCTACTACTTCCTTCTCTTCTCCACCCCCCTCCTTTTTCCTCTCTCTCTCTCTCTCTCTCTCTCTCTCTCTCTCTCTTCCCCTGCCCCTCATGTCCCCTTCTCCCTTCCTCTCCTTCCCCCCCTCTCTCTTTCCTCTCCCCCTTCCTCTCCCTCCCTATTTCTTGTCTGTTTGGGACAAAATTGCCTCAGTGTACCCAAATAATTCGAGGAGACCACCAAGTCAAGCAGAGGCAGATTTATTATATTCTCATGAGAATGGGCGACCTCATGACCCCATGTCAGGGATGAAGAGTGCAGTAATGGGCTCATGAGTAGGGTTTTTATGGGAATTTTGATGGGGGGGGGTCCCCTCATACACAGGGTGAGCTCACAATCTAACATCCAATCCTGTCTCACCCAGGGTATATGTTCAGCTCATGATCAGGGTACGAATGCATGCTCAGCTATGTCCGAGAGCTGGGGTAAAGGGGAGGGGGGAAGGGTGAAACCACAGGAGGGGTGAAACCACTCCAAACCACTCCACCTGGGTAAGGAGGAGCAAGGGGGAAGAATGGAGTGATGGTACCAGGAGCTGGTACCAGGGGAAGTTAGGACTTAGGAATGCAAAAGGGAGAGGTTAGATCTGGGTGTATTTGTACTAACAGGAGACATCTTTCCTGTCTGGTCATAGAACAAGGGGAGAGGGTAAGGGGTGTTTTGTAGCAACAGCATAACTAACCCATAACAAGGACTGGGGGTTTGGAATGTAGGCAAGGGTGGGGAAAGGGATACCAGGGTACAACAGGTTCAGTAAGGCAAAATATATGATTTCTATTATAATCTATGGAATAAAGCATAAACAAAATGATCTGACTATAACAGGGACTGGGGGCTGGGTACTTTCTATATCCTGTCCTCAGAATCTGAACTGACTCAAGTCCACCTATCCCATACATTGTCCAACCAGCTATGCAGGCAGCCATGTAATAGACCAGTCTATAACACTATCCCAGAGGGTCTGGCTCTTTTTGCTTTGATCTTGTTATGGAGAAATGGGGCGGGGGGGGGGGGAGGTTGGGGATAGGAGTTTGGGATAGGGGTCCTTAGGAATTCCTCTTTAAAGAATTACACCCTCTTGCACACAAATTCAATTAGAATAAAATAATAGTTTATTTAGGGTGCTAGGGAAAGGAAACCAAGAGAGAAATCCTTGGACTAATGGGGAGAAGGAATAGCACAGAGGCGTGGCTCTGAGGCTCTGAGATACCTATCTCCTGGAGCAGGACACAGGCAGATACTTTTATAGAGGTCGGATGAGGTGATCCTCTCTGACTGTGGAAAGTTCCCCTATTGAGGGAGAACCATCCACCACTGGTGGTGACTGGGGGAAGTTGGGTGAGGGGAGGCTGCAGATCTCTCAAGCCACCTCTCTCCTCCTCATGCCACAAAGGCAGCAGCCATACCTAATCTTATCTCCCCAGGGGTGGGTGAGATTGGAATGAAGAGTGGTGGTCCTGGGGCAGCTAGGTGGTGCAGTGGATAAAGCACTGGCCCTGGATTCAGGAGGTTCTGAGTTCAAATCCGGCCTCAGACATTTGACACTTACTAGCTAAGTGACCCTGGGCAAGTCACTTAACCCTCATTGCCCTGCAAAAAAGAAACAAACAAACAAAGAAAACAAGAGTGGTGGTCCTGGAGCAAGCTCAGTCCAGATCCGGTGCCACTTATCTCTTTAGGTATGTCTGTCCTTTGGTTTAGTTTCTCAAGGAGAAGGTTCTTTGATGTATGCCAGAAAACTTCTGGGGTGCTAGGCCCATAACAATCTGTTGTCTTTAGACATCTCCATGTGGGAGAAAAGATGGATGTAGTCTTTAGAACTATGGCTCACAACTGATCCAACCATTCTGGAGAGCAATTTGGAATTATGCCCAAAGGATGATTAAGTTGTCCATACCCTTTGACCCAGCAATACCACTTTTGGGTCTTTTTCCCAAAGAAATCATGGAAAGGGAAAAGGGACCCACATGTACAAAGATATTTATAGCTGCTCTTTACGTGGTGGCAAGGAATTGGAAGTTGAAGGGATGCCCATCCATTGGGGAATGGCTGGACAAGTTGTGGTATATGAATACAATGGAATACTATTGTGCTGTAAGAAATGATGAGCAGGAGGAGTTCAGAGAAACCTGGAGGGTCTTGCGTGGGCTGATGATGAATGAGATGAGCAGAACCAGAAGAACATTGTACACAGTATCATCAACATTGAGTGTTGATCTACTGTGATGGACTATATTCTTCTCACCAATGCAATGGTACAGAAGAGTTCCAGGGAACTCATGATAGAAGAGGATCTCCAAATCCAAGAAAAAAAAAAAAGAACTATGGAGTATAGATGCTGAATGAACCATACTATTTCTTTTGGTTTTGGTGCTGATGTTTTTTCTATTTTGAGGATTTTCATCATTGCTCTGATTTTTCTCTTATAACATGACTAATGCAGAAATAGGATTAATGTTATTATATATATACATATATATGTATATATATACATAATAACATTAATCCTATTTCTGCATTAGTCATGTTATATATATATATATATATATATATATATATATATATATATATATATATATATATATATATATCAGATTACCTGCTGTCTAGGGGAGGGGGGAGGGAGGGGAGGGAGGGGAGGGAGGGAGAAAAATCTGAAATTGGAAAGCCTGTATAAACAAAAGTTGAGAACTATCTCTACATGTAACGGGAAAAAAATAAAATACATTATTAATTTTTTAAAAATTAAAATTTAAAAAAAGAACTATGGCTCACAGACTCTTACCATCCCCATTGCTCAGAGACCCTGACTTTTTTAATGTGGAAAAACAGTATCAACCATCCAACACCCTGAAAGTTCACAAAGACACTCTTTCCTTACTAGTTTTTTTTTTCTGAATCAGTAGAATAAGTCTTCATTCAGACCTATTTTCAATTTTAAAAAGGAGCAGAAAGAAATTCGAGACATTTTGAGTTTGTTTCTTTAAGCTCCAGTGGGTGTAGTCTGATGGAGGGAGCCCTCACCTACAAGTTAGGAAGCCTGGTTTTTCCATTAGCTCAGACCTTAGGCAAATCACTTCTCACTTTCTGGACCTACATTTCTCAACCTGTAAAATTTTTATCTATGTTAGAATATTCGTTGCAGCATTTTTGTGGTAGCAAAAAAAAAACCACTAAACAAAGCGGGTATTCATAAGTTGGGGAAGCAACTGAACAAATTATCATATATGAATGTAATGGAATATTACTGTACTATAAGAAATGATGAATAGGAGGAATTCAGAGAAACATAGGAAGGCAAGGTATGAATGAATGTAGACTGAAACAAGAAGACCCAAGGGAATAATTTAAAATTAGGCTACAATAATGTTTTTTAAATTAACATAAATGAACTCAGATTAATTATAATGACTAATCTTGTTCCCAGAGAATATTTCCTTTTCTTTGATAGAGAGGCAGGGGACCACAGGTGCATAATGTTGTATATGTTGTTCTTTGTTACAAGGTAGGGTTAAATGTGGGGAGAGAAAATACCAGGAAATAAGTGTATTGTTTTAAAAAGATATAAAAAATTTGAACAAGAAAAAGGAATTTAATTAGATGATCTTCTAAGGTCACTTTTTGCTCTGATAGTCTATATTTTGCTTTTGTTTTGTGGGGCAATGAGGGTTAAGTGACTTGCCCAGGGTCACACAGCTAATAAGTGTCAAGTGTCTGAGGCTGGACTTGAACTCAGGTCCTCCTTAATCCAGGGCTGGTGCTTTATCCACTGTGCCATCTAGCTGTCCCTTTTCCATTTTTTGTTTTTGTTTTGTTGATAGTCTATATTTTATATTCTAAGGCTGCAGTTCTTAAACTTTCTGATTTTTACACTCTTTACACTTTTAAAAATTTACACTTTAAAAAATCTTTAAACTCTTAAAAATTACTGAAGACTGGGCAGCTAGGTGGTGCAGTGGATAAAGCAACGGCCCTGGATTCAGAAGGACCTGGGTTCAAATCCGACCTCAGACACTTGACACTAGCTGTGTGACCCTGGGCAAGTCACTTGACCCTCATTGCCCGACAATAACTAACTAACTAACTAAATAAACAAATAAATAATTTGGGGGCAGCTAGGTGGTGCAGTGAATAGAGCACCGGCCCTGGAGTCAGGAGTACCTGAGTTCAAATCCGGCCTCACACACATAACACTTAATAGCTGTGTGACCCTGGGCAAGTCACTTAACCCCAATTGCCTCACTTAATAATAATAATTACTGAAGACTTCTCCCCCGCCTAAGAGTTTTTGTTTATGTGGGTTATATCCAGCAATATTTACCATATTAAACCTTAAAATATTTTAGTATCATGAAAATAGTTTTGACTTCAAGGACCCCCTAAAAGAGTCTTAGGGATCCACAGGGGTCTCCAAGTCACACTTTAAAAGCCACTGTTCTAAGGTGCCTTACAGCTTTAGCAGTCTATTTATTTTAAGGCCCCTTCCAGATTTCACAATCAATTCTCTAAAGAACCTTAATGCTCTGAAATTCCTATTCTAAAGGAGAGGCTCTGGTTATTTTCTTCTTATTCTCTGCTGTCCTCTCGTGGCCAAATAAGGTTTTGACAGCAAAAAAAGATTGGAGATCACAAAAGGAGTAGATGCCAGAGAATCCCTACGTTTGGTGGTAGACTAGACCAGGGCTTCTTAAATTTTTTCTACTCAAGACCCCTCTTCACCCAAGAAATTTTTACACAACCCTGGCTATATAGGTGTACAAAATAGATATGCATAACCTTTTACTGTTGCCAAATTTTTTAGGACCCCCTCATTTGGTTACACAGCCTCATATGGAGTTGCCCCACAGTTTAAGAAGCTTTGGGCAAGACTAGAGTGTTCTCAGAAGTCAAGTTAACAAGTCATGTCGACAAACATTTATTAAGCACCTACTATCTTCTAGGCACTGTGGTAAGCACTGGGGGAGAGAGAGAGGGGGGGGGGATGAAGGGGAGAAGGAAGGAAGGAAGGAAGGAAGGAAGGAAGGAAGGAAGGAAGGAAGGAAGGAAGGAAGGAAGGAAGGAAGGAAGGAAGGAAGGAAGGAAGGAAGGAAGGGAAGGAAGAAGGAAAAGGAAAGATAAAAAACAGTCCCTTCTCTCAGGGAGCTCATAGTCTGACTGGGGAGACAACATGCAAACCACTATGTACAAACAAGACATTTATACAGGATAAACTGGAAATAATAATGGAAGGAAGGTGCTAGCATTAAGCAGGACTTTACAAATTACATTTTTCATCCCCTTTTTTTAATCTTTACAAAAGCCCTTTGAGAGAGGTAGACAAGTAGGTATGCCTTCATTTTACAGAAATAGAAACTGAGTCTTCTGAGCAGACTAGGCCAAAGTCACATGGCTAGTGAGCAGCAGAGTGGGACCCAAACTAGAGTCCTCCAAATCCAAATCCAGTGGTCTCTCCGCCGTACTGTAGTTTCTTTTAGTAGGAAGGTTTTCCACCATATTCCATTTGTCCTAACTTTCTCATTGGCACTTTCATGATTAAAAATCAAGTTTTTTGGGGGGGCAGCTAGGTGGCGCTGTGGATAAAGCACTGGCCTTGGATTCAGGAGGACCTGAGTTCAAATCCAGCCTCAGACACTTGACACTTAACTAGCTGTGTGACCCTGGGCAAGTCACTTAACCCTCTTTGCCCCACAAAAACAAAAATCAAGTTTTGTTAAAAAAGTAAAGATGAGCAATCTGTCAACCATTCAACAATTGTTCTTTTGAGCACTTATCTGGTACCCTCTTTTGGAAACATAAATCCCTTTTAAGGGACAGGTGGAAGAGTGACTCATAGTAAAGGAACACTGTGTAGAAGCAGCTAGTAGATAGAGCACTAAGCCTGGAGTCAGGAAGACCTGAGTTCAAATTTAGCCCTAGACACTTACTGGCTGTATGACCCTGGTCCCACAGTTACTTAACCTCAGTTTCCTCCATTATAAAATGGAGATAATAATAGCACCTACCTCCCAGGGCTGTTGTGAAGATCAAATAAGATATTTGTAAAACACATAGTAGGCTTTTCTTTTTTTATAGAAATAATTAATTGAAGAACAGAATGAAGAAGTAAACATAGATTGGTTTTCTCAAGGAATTTATAAAAATGCAATGCCATTCAATCTCTTTAAGCATTCTGGAAATGTCAGAAAAATTCAAGCTATGTTTGATATAAAGGTAATAGCAACATATAAATAGATGATAAAAACTCAGTTTTTTGTCTCATATCTAAAATTAAGACAAAAGAGTATTAAATATATACAATGCATATACACAACAAAAGACTTCTTTTTTTAAGTTTATTTTTTTAAGCCTAGTAACCCGCAGATGTAAATGTGAATTGATTTCTTTTTTTGGTGGTGGGGGGGGGGCGGAATTCCCTTTGGTCTTGATACAGGTTAACAGAACCTGCAGATTGCATTATGGTCAAAGCCAGTCATACAAACTGACCAAACACACAAGCAAGCATGCCATTGTAGGAATCCCATGTTCTTTATTCATTTGTCTGGCTTTCTTCAATTTAATTTTCAATATTTCTAAGATCCTATAATCAGAATTATGAACATAGTGGGTTCCTATAGTGGGCTCTGAATAAATGTTTCCTTCTCTTCTCCCTTAGAACATTTATTCAAGAAACACTGATTAAGCATCACCTCCAAAGTGCAGAGCCCTGTGCTAGATGCTGAGAAAGATACAAAATTAAGAGGAAAGATAATCCCTGACCTCATGCAGCCAGGTAGCACAGTGAAGAGAAAGGTGGACTGGGAGTCAGGAAAACCTGAATTCAAATTCAAGTGCTCATGTGTGACTTCGGGCAAGCCAATTAACCTTTCTTTGCCTCAGTTTCCCCAACTGTAAAATGGTGATAATAATATGAGGTTAAATGAGATAATATTTGTAAAGTTCTTAGCACAGTGACTGGCACATAATAGATATTTAATAAATCTTCATTTATTAAATTAATTAATAAATAATTGTTTCCTTCCTTCTTCATGGAGTTTACAATCTGGTAGGAAGATAAGATAACCAGAATGCATTAGTATTAACTGCTAAGTATATAAAAGAGTTGCAAAATAAAGGATCATGCAAGGTTCAAGGTGGGAAGGGTTATTTAAGTTCAAGGGGGTGAGGTAATTGTTAATGCTAGGTTCAGAGAATGTTTCCTGCAAGAGGTAACCTTTGAGTAATTCAACAGAAAAAAGAGAAGAAAGGGGGGCAAGTAGGTGAATAAAGTGAATAAAGCATCAGCTCTGGATTCAGGAGGACCTGAGTTCAAATTTGGCCTCAGACACTTGACGCTTACTAGTTGTGTGATTGGTATGGCACTGAACATGTTTAGGTAGAATTATCTCTTATATTGGTTCAGCCTACCCATGAGTAATTAATATTTCTCCAGTTGTTTAAATCTGCCTTTATTTGTGTGAAAAGTGTTTTGTAATTGTATTCATATAGTTCTGGAGTCTGTGTTGGCAGGTAGACTCCCAAGTATTTTATAATGTTTAGGCTCCTTCTTTGATCATGGCTTTCAGGCAGTCCATTAATTCTTAAATTATCTCTCCTCAATCTATTTTCCAAATCAGTAATTTTTCCAATGAGATATTTCACATTTTCTTTTTTCCTCATTCTTTTAACTGTTTTATTGTTTCTTGATGTCTCATAAAGTCATTAGCTTCGACTTATCCAATTCTAATTTTTAAGTAATTATTTTCTTCAGTGAGCTTTTGTAGCTTTTTCCATTTGACCAATTCTGTTGTGTTTTTTAAGGTATTTTTTCCAGTATTTTTTGTGATTCTTTTACCAAGCTATTAATTATCTTTTCATAAATTTTTTGCATCACTCTCATTTCCCCCCCCCCAATTTTTCCTCTACTAAATAATTTTTCTCTACAAAATAATTTTTTAGCTCTTTCAGAAATTTTTGTTGGGCTCATGTCCAATTCATTTTTTTTTCCTTTGAGGCTTTGTTTGTAGCTGTTTTGAGATTGTTGTCATCTTCTGAGTTTGTATTTTAATCTTCCCTGTCACTATAGTAGCTTTTTATGGTCAAATTCTTTTGTTGTTGCTGTTTGCTCATTTTTCCAGTCTATTTCTTGAGTTTGAACTTTATGTTCAAGTTTCAGGCTTTTTCAAACTGCTGTTTACAAAGCTAGTTCTGGGGGGGTTGGAAGTTTTGTGTACTTCCAAGATGGTGTGATCCTGGGAAAAGTGTGGTCACTGTTGTCCTATACTGTGCTCTGGTCTTTATCCAAGAAGGGTCACTGATCCCTTCTAACCACAAATGACACTGTGACTTCAAGCATTCTTCTTTTCCCTGGAACTATAACCTAGAAGTGAGTAAAGGCAATGGAGCTGTCAAAAAGTACCCTATCCTGCACCCAGTGCTACACAAGGGTCCCCTATAATCTCTTTCAAACTAGTTGTGAGATTTTCTTATCTTCCTGGCTTAAGAACTCCCAAAGCAGTTCTTGCTGGTACCACCGCCACCTCCAAGGCCCATTACTGGTGTTGGCAACCACATGGGCTCTTGGCCAGCCCCCACCTCAGTGTCACAGACCTTTCCTTCTTACCTCTTAACTTGTCCTGGGCTGGAGAAATGTCTCCCTTTGACCTTTCATTGCCTCTGCCATGCCGGAATTTAGTCTTGATTAAAAATCTTGTCTTTTGGGGAGGAATACTATAAATTGTGAGTGGAAATATCTTGTATCAGGGAGACTTTCAAAACAGGATAGATATCTGTCCCTTGGGATTTCTCTCTCTAAGATAAAACATTTGGAATTAGAATTATTCTAATTAACAAAACAGTCTCTTGCAGATGTATGCTAAGTCCTGGTCTAGGTGATATTATAATTAATGGGATTTGAAGTTAATTGAATGACTGAACTCAAAAAGTAGCTACTAATAGCTCAATGTCAATTTAGCAAGGAATCTCCAGTAGAGTGTCCCAGACATCTATGCTTCATTCTATTTTGTTTAACATTTTTATCAATGACTTTAACTACTAGTTATTGATAGTATGTTCATCGGATTTATAGATAAAGTAATAATTAACAATCTGGATAACAGTTAAGATCCAAAAAAGATCATGAAAGACTTCAACATTGAACTGAGTTAAATAAGAGTAAACAAATGGGGGGCAGCGAGGTGGTGCAGTGGATAAAGCACTGGCCCTGGATTCAGGAGTACTTGAGTTCAAATCTGGCCTCAGACACTTGACACTTACTAGCTGTGTGACCCTGGGCAAGTCACTTAAACCCCAATGCCCCGAAAAAAAAAAAGAGTAAAGGAATGAATGAAAAAGTATTTATTAAGCATTTACTATATGCCAAATACTGTGCTAAGTGCAAGGAGTACAAATACAAAAACAAAGATGATTCTTGCCTTCAAGTAATTTACACTCCAAAGGGAGAGAGAATACACATAAGGAAGTAGTAGCCTTCAGTATAGAAAATTATAGGGATGGTTGGTGAGTTAGGACTTAGGGGAATAGATTGACACACCCAGTCCTGGAACAATAGCTGAGTTGATTTGATCAGGAGTCATGGTTCCAGAATTGTAGGAAGAGTAGGAGGAAAAGGCAAGGATGGAGCACCAAGATGTTTGGTAAGGCTGGGGAAGGAATGACCCAAGAGTAGGGAATAAAATATGATGTGGTTGGGACTTTGCTAGAACTGTGGTCCACAAAAGGCAGTGGCCAATTAGGACAATGAAGCCTGTCTCCTAAGATATCAGATCTGTCTAATGAAAAGCATATTCAAAACTGTAAAGTCTTATGCTTGGATTCCAAAAACAAATTTATCATGTAGAGTATGGAGAAGGTGTGGCTAGATACCCCTAAAAAGATGCTCCTGAAAAATACATCTGACAGGCACATCCAAAAAAGATCTGAATGTTTTAGTGTACTGTGAGTTCAACATGAGTCTATAGTAGACCCCCAGATTTTAATGTTATCTTGGGCTGAATTAATAATAATAATAGCTAATAATAATAATAATAATAATAGCTAACATTTATACAGCACTTCCTATGGGCTAGAAACTGTGTGAAATACTTTACAAATATTATTTCATTTGATCCTCCCAACAACCCTGGGAGGTAGGTACTATTATTATCCTTATTTTACAGTTGAGGAAATTGAGACAAAAAGAAGTTATGTGACTTGCCTAAGGTCACACAGTGAATGAGTATCTGAGGCCGGATTTGAATTCAGATCTTTGTGGGGTTTCTAAAATTGTCCAATCTGTAAGAAAAACCACTGAGCCAATGGCACTCTATTAAAGGGTCTATGGTCCCCTCTAATGAAGTAATCTTATTCATAATCTGAGATGTTGCTTTCCTCCAGGGTCTTAGCTTTATAGTGCTTGATACCCAGACAATACAAGTGGAGCAAGCAGACCAAAAATACAAAATTTCATTGGTTGATAGACCCTTGCCCTTGCCCCTCCAGGAAGGTCCATGAAAAATAGCTGACAAACAGGCTAGTGAGCAGACCTTAATGATCCTACCTTGACCTTTAAGGAGGTCCTACCAAGCTAATGAACACATATACAGGCTGGAAAAAAGACAGGTCACAGGCCAGCAACCAGAGTCACTCATTGGCTACATGCTAATGATCATCTCCCCATGTTGGACAATAAAAGGGTGACAGGGACGACAAAAATAGCTGGGGGGGGGGCGCGGAAGCTTACCAAGTAATTGAGTCATCTCTGCCACCTTGGGCTTGATCATCATAACAAGGAAAAACAACAGTGGAGGTCCTCTAGTTAGCTTCCCATGATTAAGCAAGTGAATTTAACAATCTGCAGTTCACAGCTCTGAGGCCTAATATTCTAGAATTTATAATCACCACCCCTATGGAATCATATCAAACTGATTAATACTGATTGGAATAAAATATGGATCCAATAAATCATCTATTACATCTTTCCTGGCTCCAGGCCAGTCCTGTGCTATTCTGTCCTGGTCAGATCACTTCTAGACTATTTTGTTCAGTTCTATGCACTTAAGGATGCTGATAACCTGGAAAATGTCCAGAGGAAGGCAATCAGAGTGATGAATGGACTCAAGGCTATGTTTACAAGGAGATGGTTAGCACGATAAGAATAATAGTAATTATGAAAGAAGGATTAATCTTGTTCCCTTTGGCCCTAAAATACAGAACTTGGAGCCAAGGATTCGGGTTACAAAGAGGCAAATTTAGGCTCAATGGATGAAAGAAAACCTTTCTAACAATTAGAACTGTTCAAAAGTGGAAGTGAAAGGTACTGGATTCCCCTTTATTGGAGGTCTTCAAACAGAGGCTGGCTGCCTACTGGTCAGGTATGTTGTAAAGGCATTCTTTTGGGAGAATGGGTGCAAAGACCACAAGTATGAAGATAGAAGGAAGCTGAGAAGTCATCTAGCCCAACCCCCTCATTTTATAAATGAGAAAACTGAAGGTCAGGGAGGTTAAGAGACTAGCTTAAGGTCGTACAGCTAGAAAGCATCAGAGGCTGGATTTGAACCTGGCCCCTATGACTCCACAGCCAAAGTTCTTTGCACTGTACCATGCTGTTGTAGTACAGGGGGGTGAGTGGGATGTTGTTGAGTTCAACTTTCCCTTTCAAATGGGATTGGATTCATGCTTCAGGTAGTAGTTGAATCAGTTGGCTGCTAAGGTCTCTTCCAAACCTGAAATTCTATGGAATTGACAGGACCTGGTAACTGATTGGATGTGAGAGGTGTGGGATGAAGAAAAATTTTAAAATAACCTGAAGTTTGGGTGAATATTGATATGACAGCCAAAAGTAAACATTAGAAAGATTATTTTCCTATATCCTTTCAATCTCAAAGTATATTCTAACATCATTTCCCTACATTTGATCTTTATTCTATGTGTTCGTAAGCTTTGTTTTCATCCCTGGCTAAATCTTCTACCCTTCAACTTGGTTTTGGCATTGGACATCAATCCCTGGCACTACCTTTGCATCCCCTTCACCAGTATTGACTGATGATAATACCATGGGCTTCCTGTTCTTTCTATCCACATACCACCTTGTACCATTCTACCCTGGATTCTGTCTCTGCACTCCCATTCCTGCCCATTCAATGGCTAGATACCTCTAATTGTTAGAAAGTTTTTCCTTATAATGAAACAAAATCTGTCTCTCTGTAACTTCCATCAGTGATGCTAATTCTGTCCTGGGCACTAAACAGGACAAGACTACTCCCTCTCGCATGTAAAAACCATCCAGGCATTTGAAGACAACAATCACCTCTCTCCTATACAAATCAGAGCACAATACAAGCCTTCATAGAATCAGAAGTTATATGTGTATAAGGCATTGAAGATTATACAGTCTTAGAAAAGCCCATATTAAGGGACAGGGACTAGACCATAGGAAACTCCCAGGGGAGGGAACTTTCTCTACCAGTGCAATTTGGTAGCGTTTCTGCTTGCCTGGAGCACATGATAGAAAAGTGACTTTTCCCAGCATCATACAATCAGTAAATGCCAGAGGTGGATCCAAGTCTTCCTGGCTTCAATGGCAACTCTGACTGTGGTCAAGTCAACTCTCTTCACTCCTCAACTGTAAAAGAGGAACTGCAGTTCAGGTTTTGAGGCAGCATGGCATAAATGTCAGAGCTGGGAATGCAATCGTAGGTTTGCTATTTCCGATTCCAGGGTTTTTTCCTCACCTTACCATGCATTGCTAGAGTGTGCAATTTGTCAATTGGATGAAGGAGAGGAAGAGATGCAAAATCAGACTTAAATACTTTCATTGGGAAGGTTGTAATCAATTTTTTTTCCACCCAGGGAGAGGTTGATCTACAAACCTGAGGGAATCAGGATGGGGAAACTGTCCTATAAAAATCCTCCTCCTTAGAGCACCGGCCCTGGATTCAGGAGGACCTGAGTTCAAATCTGGCCTCAGAACCTTGACACTTACTAGCTGTGTGACCCTGGGCAAGTCACTCAACCCCAATTGCCTCACCAAAAAAAAAAAACAACCCCAGAAACAAAAAATCCTCCTCTTGTTATGAGCTACTAGCTGTGTGACCTTCAACAAGTCACTTCATTATTCTCTCACTCAGTTATCTTTTGTTTTGTTTTGGTTTTTTGTGGGGCAATGAGGGTTAAGTGACTTGCCCAGGGTCACACAATTAGTGTCAAGTGTCTGAGGTCGGATTTGAACTCAGGTCCTCCTGAATCCTGGGCCAGTGCTTTATCCACTGCACCACCGAGCTGCCCCCACAATGTTGTTTTTCAAAAGGACATCATTGCTGCATTATAACTAAACTGTCCTATATCAATAAATCATTATTATTATTAATCACTTGCTCTGTGCCAGGCTCTGTCCTAGGTGCTGAGAACACAGACAGAACCAAAAGCAAAATAGTCTCTGCTCTCAAGTAATTGACATTCCACAGTGGGAAACAACTCATACATGTACACAATGTCCCAAACATCTTGCAGTAGTTTTAAAAAGCTTTAGTGTTTTTTTTTAAAGCTTTAAAATTTTTAAAGCTTAGTTTCATTAGACTTTTGGGATACCTTATGTATTCATGGCAGCCAGGTGGCGACATAGTGCACAGAGCGCTGAGTCAGAAACATGAGTTTAAATCCAACCTCAGATACTTACTAGCTGTGTGACAAGTCACTTAATCTTTCTTTGCCTCGGTTTTCTCATCTGTAAAATGGGGATAATAATACTCCCTCCCAGGGTCGTAGTGATTAAATGAGATTTTTTTTGTTTTTTATGGCATTATTTTGGAGTGAGTGGATGGATTTGCCAGGAGCTAGGGGGAGCCACAGCCTCTCCTCCACCATCTTGGCTCTGCCCCCCCAAACGAGATATTTTTTAAGCACCTGTGTATGTACATAATTGGCACTATAGAAATGTTAGCTGTTAACATCATCATCATCCTTCTTCATCATCATCATCATCATCATCAAAATACAAAATATCAACAAAGAAAATATGAGGCAGTTTCAGGAGGGCAGGTCCTAGCAGCTGGAGGAACAAAAAAAGGCCTCATACATGAGACAATGCTTGAGCTGCTCTAATATCATTCAGTCATATTATAATAGTTACAACATTGTTCCTAGGGAACCAGCTGCCTCACATAACACTGTCTCGTCTCAGACAGTGTTACTGCAGGATCGATTATTGGCATTAGGTAGACTATGGCCAGGAGTGTGAGCATTTATATTTCAGAAATCTGCAGTCAGGGCAAATCCAAGCTTTACAAATGGTTTAGTTGATGGTCTGGACTTAAGAGAGCATTCTTCATGCAAATTCAATTGAACACTGTATTGTGTGCCTCTCTCCTGCACCCCTGCTCCAGCCCCATTGATAAACATTTACTGGAAACCCCCAGCAATACCCTATAAACATTGCTTAAGCTCAGCAGGAGGCTCAGAAGGGCCTAGGAATGAATGAATTCATCAGCAGACTGAGATCAGGTGACTGGAGGTGAATACTAATAAGAACCATAAGAATAACTGGCATTTACAAAGCACTTTAAAGTTTGCAAAGCACTTTACACCCATTATCTCCTTTGAGCCCCACAACACCCCCCACCCCCCCACCCCCGCTCTTGATGACCTTCTATTTCCACAAGCCAGCTTCTTTCCTTTCCATACCTTGCTCACTTTGAAGGATGCTCCCTCCTGATCACTGTTGTTTGCTCACGACTGGATGAGCCGTCCAAAGTAAAACAAGTTGGGTGCAGCTAGGTTGCTCAGTGCATAAAGCTCTGGCCCTGGATTCAGGAGGACCCGAGTTCAAATCTGGCCTTAGATATTTGCCACTTACTAGCTGTGTGACTCTGGGCAAGTCACTTAACTCTCATTGCCCCGCAAAAAAAAAAAAAAAAAGTAAAACAAGCTGCCTCAGAAGGTGGGTTCCCCCCTCACTGGAGGTGAGAGACCTCAAAGGTCAGAAGGCCACTTGTCAGGTATGTTACAGAGTCTGTCTATTATAGACATAAATGTAAGCATATACAAGTATATATAAGTATGTATAGGTGTGTGTTTGTGTGCATATAAACACCCTACATCACACATCTTGTATATTATGTTTTACATGTGTGTATGTAAGTATATGTGTTTCTTTCAGGTATGGGTTGGACTCAGTAGCCAGTGAGGTCCCTTCCAACTCTAAAATTCAGAAATTCTGTAAGTCCTGGGCTTTAGTGTGTACAGTAAGTAGGGAGGGGGAATGGCCGGGGGCAGGGGGCAGGCTTAGGAACACTCAATACCCTTCCATCCTTTCTTCCATGCCAAACATTCTCCCTTAGCCTCTTTCCCCTTCTAATGCTGTGTAGGTCTGAGGAGATGTGATTTACACAAATGCACTGCGCAGCTGCTGCAGCGGCTACCACTGGGACAGTTTCCAAACCTGTGATTGCCAGGAACTGTCCAAAGCTGAAGTTCATTCTGGAAAACAAGGAGCTCCTTCTGGGAAATAAACACACATATATACCCATCTATGCATCCATATACAGGTATATACATACATATACATATGTAATGCTTAACTCCACCCAACATGACATCTGGCAGATGTGTATGCACATATACACACATACATGCATGTACACAGTGTATACATGTACAACTGTACACATACAGGCACAGGTGTGTACATTTGCAAACACACATAAACAGGTGATTGTGGTATACAGCATATACATACACGCACATGCCGATACATACATGTATACATGCATGTATTTTAAATTCACAAAATAGCACATAGGATTATAAATGAAACCAATTAAATTAAAATAATGTTCTATATATAATGTACATGTGTGTATATGTATACACCAATATTATATTGCACAAATAGATCATGTATATATGCATAATTATATATATGTTGATAACTATTTCAGTATAATTTATTTTATTTATAATCCTATGTGCTATTTTATGCATTTAAAAACATTATTTTGAGAAGAGGTTTGTAGACTTCATCAGATTGTCAAAAGGGGTCCATAGCACTAAAAAATCATTCAGCATTTATTAAGTACCTAATATGTATGAGGCACTATGCTAAGAACTGGGGATACAGAGAAAGCCCCCCCCCCAATAAAACCCAACCCCTCTTCTCATGGAGCTCATAGTCCAATGAGGGAAACAACATTTGAACAACTACATAAAAACAAAATGTAGCCAAAATAAATCAGAAATAATCAACAGAGAGAGGGTTAAAACCTCCTACATATCAAGCTTAAAAGGATACAAATATGATGCATGCTCACCTGCTTGGCCATAAAAAATTGCATATAAACATTCAAGCAATCAAGCTCAGATCTTGATAGCTACTGGTTTCTTTGAATATCAGCCTGCCCTCAGACTGCTGCTACTTGGATTTCACTGATGCCTCATTGCTGACCTACCCTTCTGGTCCCCAAATATCTTTCTTCCTTTTAGCCCCTGTTTTTGCCACTCTAGTAACTAACCTCCTTGCCATGATTTAGTAGCTCAAAGTTGTTCTTAAAATAATATTTCTCTAATTTGGAATTATGCCCAAAGGGCGATAAAGCTGTGCATACCCTTTGACCCAGCAATACCACTTTTAGGTCTTTTTCCCAAAAAAATCATGGAAAGGGGAAAGGGACCCACATGTACAAAAATATTTATAGCTGCTCTTTACGTTGTAGTAAGGAATTGGAAGTTGAGGGGGTGCCCATCAATTGGGGAATGGCTGGACAAGTTGTGGTATATGAATACAATGGAATACTATTGTGCTGTAAGAAGTGATGAGCAGGAGGAGTTCAGAGAAACCTGGAGGGTCTTGCATGGACTGATGATGAATGAGATGAGCAGAACCAGAAGAACATTGTACACAGTATCATCAACATTGAGTGTTGATCTGCTGTGATGGACTATATTCTTCTCACCAATGCAATGGCACAGAAGAGTTCCAGGGAACTCATGATAGAAGAGGATCTCCAAATCCAAGGGAAAAAAAAAAAAAGAACTGTGGAGTGTAGATGCTGATTGAACCATACTATTTCTTTTGTTTTTGGTGCCGTCGTTTTTTCTATTTTGAGGTTTTTCATCATTGCTCTGATTTTTTCTCTTATAACATGACTAATGCAGAAATAGGATTAATGTTATTATGTGTATATATATGTGTGTATAGATATATCTATATCAATATTGATATCGATATATAGATATATAGATATAACCTATATCAGATTACCTGCTGTCTAGGGGAGGGGGGAGGGGAGGGAGGGAGAAAAATCTGAAATTGTAAAGCTTGTATAAACAAAAGTTGAGAACTATCTTTACATGTAATGGAAAAAATAAAATACCTTATATGTAAAAATAATAATAATAATAATATTGCTCTTACTGTATACAATGTTCTTTTGGTTCTGCTCGTTTTGCTCTTCATTGTTTTATGCAAGTCTATCCATGTTTTTCTAAAATCAATGAGCTCATCATTTCTTATAGCACAGTAGTATTCCATCACAATCATACTTCAACTCATTGAGACATTCCCCATTATTCAGGCATCTCTAGTTCTTTGCCACTACAAAGAGAACTGCTATAAACATTTTAGAACATAGATTCTAGAATAGCAAGCTGTACATAATAGATTTGCCATTTCGTGTGTAATCATCCTTTTTTTTATTCTACTATGTTGTGGAAATGCTTGTTTTATTTCGTAAATTTAAAATATAAAAAGAAAATAAAGAAAATTAAAAGAAAAAAAAGAATGCAAATAATTCCAATGAGAGCACTCAACCAGGACCTCACCTCATGACAATGACCTATTCCATCTGGTGGCACTAATCAGAGAAATATGAGTTTGCTCTCCTCCAAAGACTGCCATTTCCAAATTCTACATGATGTTCTGTGTTCTATGAGTTCATGATAATAGGTGTTTAGGGAATGATCAGATGTTTGAGATCTCCTAACCAAAGTCTTTCCTTCTTCCTGGCCACAGTTCTTCTTGGTCACATTTACTTCCTATCCTTCCCTACTCATTCCTAGTCCTGCCTTCTTTAGTTAACTACTCTGAGGATGGCAGGGAATCATAGATCATAGACCATGTAAATCAGAAGAGGTCTCATAATTCATCTACTCTAATTCCCTTGATTTACAGATAAGGAAACTGAGGCCCAGAAGCATGAAATTACTTTCCCAAGGACCTATTCATACAAAAACATTTAAAGCAATTCTTTTGGTTGTGGCAAAGAGTTAGAAATTGAGGGGAATGGCTAAACAAATTATGGTATAAGATTGTGATAGAATACTAACGTGCTATAAGAAACAACAAAGGGGTTGGGTTCAGAAAAACCCGGGAGGACCTATATGAATTGATGTTCATATCAAAATGAAGTAAGCAGAATCAAGAGAACATTATACATAGTAACAGCAATATTGAAAGGATGATCATTTGTAAAAGACTTAGCTCCTCTGATCAAGAAAATGATCTAAGACAATTCCAAAGGACCCATAATGAAAAATATTACCCACATCCAGAGAGAGAACTGATGAATATTGAGTGAAGATTGAAGCAGACTTTTTTTACTTTCTTTATTTTTCTTTTGCGTGTGTATGTGTTTTCTTTTGCAACATGTCTAATATGGAAACATGTTTTGTATAATTGATATATGTATAATTGATGTATTATAATTGATATTATATTGTATAATTGATGTATAATTGTATAATTGATATATAATTGATATATTGCTTGCTTTTTGAATGGGTGAGGGAGGGGCAGGAGGGAGGGAGAGAATTTAGAACTCAAAATTTTTAAAGTTGTTATGTTTAACAACTTTTAATGTTTAAAAAATTTACATATAACTAGGAAATATTTAATGAAATTTTGTTTTAATTTTAATTTAATCTCAGGGTCACAAAGCAGTAAGTAGTAGAACTAGGATTCAAACACAGTTCCCCTGACCCCAAATCTAGTGTTCATTTCATTTAAGTTGATCTAGTCCAAGACCTTCATTTTTACAGATGAGGAAACTGAGTCTCAGAGAGGGAAAAAGCCTTTACCAAAATCATACAATAAGTGAATAAATGGCAGAACTGGGACTAGAATGTAGGGGTGAGAAAATCAGAGCACGATGGGAAAAAAGTAACAAATAATCTAGGAAAATGGAGGATGAACCCAGCTATTAGTCTAGGCCAAGGAGTTTATCATGGAGGCTAGAAGAGAGGAATAGGAGGTTACAGCCAGTGGAACCCTTAAGCTTTAAGAGGAAAACATCAGCAGAACTTCAGATCTCATGAAAAAAGATGGTCATAGGAAGTGGTTCACTGTCTCTACCAGGGAAGACTCACAGGGTGGACACGAGTAGGCTGGAATGTGAATTAGATATCAGGCTGCACATCTTCTGGGGCATAAAAGATAGGAATGGTGAGTGGGAAAGGCTGTGAGAAATAGGAATAAGAAATTAAGGTGGTCGGGCAATTATGAAGAACACAAGACAGAAAATGAAGAACCTTAAAAATGGAGTATGCACCAATGAGAACCTCACATAAGGAAGAGTTAATGATACTGAATCAGCAAAGAATCCTGATGGGGACCTGGAGGAAGGAATGGGGAAAAGTGTTATGAAACACTTCAAATCAAAAGTTCAAATCTGGCCTCAGACACTTGACACTTTACTAGTCACTTAACCCTCATTGCCCTGCCAAAAAACAAAACAAACAAACAGAGAGACACAGAGAGATACACAGAGAGAAAATGAATAAGGAATGAGGGTGAGAAATAACAGAAAGAGACTCTTCAGAAGAGAGGTTGTCCAACAGCCTCCTGGCTTCCTCTCCAGCCCCGACCCTACTTCTCCACTAGATGTCCCTCCCCTCCCCATAATCAGCACCTATACCCCATTACCACTAGAGGTCACCGCATTCCCTTTCATCCGTAGGCTTCAGGTCAAGGAAAGATGCTGAGTAAAGCTGACTCAGAAGTGTCCTGACCTACTTCCTTCTGAGAACCTCCAGCACTGTTCAGCCCCAATTTGATAGCCTTTGTGGCTTCCTGGGAGGACCACCGCCCCCTTCCTCATTACTAGACTTTCCCTCTAGGGCACAAATATGTCCAGAAGCCAAACTTCAGAATTTTAGAATCTCCAAATGTCCGAGATGGCAGGGATCCTGATGAGACTGTTAGAGCCAGGCGTGCCCATAGATCAAAGAACAGAAAATGTCTGGCCTATAAGGGACCTTCAAAATGAGAACAAAGAACGTTCCAGTTCCATAAAGCTGGAAAGGCTTTTAAAATACAGAACAAGGAAGGTTAGTTAGTGCTGGAAGAGATCTAAGAACATACAGCATGGAATGCCAAAGCCATGGGCCGTAAAATCCTAGCTCTGAAGGCATGTGAGCACATCAGGGTACCTTGGATGGGTCATTTAACATCTATTGGCTTCTGTTTGAGGGTGCCCTAAATGGCCCCAGAGGTCCCTTCTTGCTCCAAATCTCTGATCTTGTGACTCTCCAAAGGGGCTTCAGAACATAGAATGTTGGATCCTTGGATAGACCTTTGAGAATCCAGAAATTTGAATTTGGGGAGGGACAGAGGAAAGATAAAGGGGGTAGGGGGTGTGAGCCGCAGCATGGCTGTTCGATTGAATGGACTTTATTTCTGGGAGAACAGTAAGTTCTAGAAGGAAGAAGGAGGCAGAATTCAGAAGGTTCAAGGGATGAAGGCATGAACTTTGTTAAGGACAGCCAACACCAGGAAACTCTGGGCTTGACCCTGTGTTCAAGGACCCAGGTATATGGGGAAAGAAAGGGGAGTTGCCTGCTCCAACGGGTGGCTCCTATCCCCGACTCTTTTACGTCAAACCCATTCCCTAAATAACTTCCTCCCAGGAGTCTGTCTACTTGCACTCTCCAATCCTCACGTCTTCAGAGCCTAGGGGAGAGGGTCCCTCCCATCCAGAGACCAATAACCACAAAGGAATTGGGGCACTGCTGATCTATGCCTTCCCAGAACCCAGACTTCCTGCACACCTGTCTTAAACCCTGCCCATTCTGGAAAGGCTTCCTGTTCTCTGTTCTTCTGTCTTCCTCTTGGCTCCTCTAACCAGGGACCCAAATGTCCACCTTCTCCAGAGTAAACCAAGATGAGTCCTGTAATCCCCAATTATGCCTATCTTCAGACTAGGAGAAAAAAGATATAGAGGCTCTAGGGTCACTGCGTCGCAATGCAGGGTCAGGGCGAGCCAGGGCATTCTGCTTCTGACCCTAGAAGTTCAGGGGGGTCAGGAGGGCAGGGTCACTGAAATGTCACCTCCTCTTCAGGAGACTCCAGTTCCTGAAGGAGAGGCAATTGAGAAGGAACTGGGCAAACTGGTCAGGTCGCATTTCCAAGCAGGCAATCACCTCCTGGGATATAACCTCTTGCTTCATGGAGCCTGGAAGCTCAGTTCTCCCCAAACCATCCTTCCTCACTGACCCAACCAGCCCAGAGCCCCTCCCTGAGCCCAGGAGTCCTCCTCCCGCAGCTCCCTGAAACCAGAAGGCATGAGGCAGCTCCAAGCCCTGGCCCTCTTCTTTCTTCTCCTTCAGTTGGGTGAGTCTTCAGAAGCCAAAGTCCAGAATATCTGGGGGCCAGGGCTGGGACTTAGAGGGAGAGTGTGACCTAAAGAAGGCAAACTGGGGCTGAGGGGCAATGTACCTGGCTTCTATTTTCTTCACCTTTTCTTTCACTCTCATTGTTTCCCACCTTCTTTTCCTTTTCTCCAGTCACCCATTTCCTGGGTTTTTGTCTCATTCTTCAATTCATCTCTGCATTTTTTAGGGGTCTCTGCCCCATCTTTTATCCCTAAGTTGATCTCTGTGTCTCCTTACCTCCTGACTGGCTTTCTTTCCTGGGGTCCCTCCCAGAATATGCCCAACTCTGTCTCTTTCTGCTATCTCTCCATTCTTCTCCCCCCAACTCGGATTCCATGGCATGAAATAGACCCAGGCAGGGTAGGGGAACCCAAAGGTTCTCCCAGGAGAGTTCTCTCCATGGCTTTAGATAGTCCTGGAAGGTTTGTCTGTTTCTTAAGGATTTAGGGGTGTCTCTGGGAACAGAGAACACAATTTCTGGGTCTTGGAAAAAAAGAAAAAGACAAGAGAAAGCCCCCGGGTGATAGAGACTCCTGTGGTCATACTCTGTGAAACCTGAAGTCCTAAGATAATATCTCACAATACTTTAAGGCTTACAATCCTGTGAAGTATTATTTACCCTCATTTTAAAGATGAAGGCTCAAAAATATGAAATAATTTGCCTATGGTCAACTAGCTAGTAAATGTTAAAGGCAGGATTTGAATCTGAGTCTCACCCATCTCTAAGTTCATTGCTTTTTCTACTATACCATGCTAAATGATTTCTCTACCATACCTTATCCAAGTCTTGCAAAGGTAGACACAGGCCTGAGGGACATGCAGCTTTGCCTCCATCAACTGCCACAGCGCTGGAGAGGAGGTAGTGGTGAGTTGGGGAGGGAAAGATCACCATGACCTGGAGAAAACACCCATTCCCATCTGTCATCTTTCCTGAGGGAGGGTGTGAAGGAGGTAACAGTAGGAGCCAAGGGGCCCACAAAGAAGGGAGAGGCTCTGGTCTGGGCTTCATCAGCCAGCATGCCAATTAAGACTGAGTAGCACCAGGGAAGGTTTGGGTGGGGAAAGACCTACCAGCCTCTGGATGGGGAGGGAAAAGGTATATATTTAAATGCCTCTCCTTCATTTGGAAAGAGAAAGGAGGGTGGAAGGCTAGAGGGAATTGGAGATTAGAAGAGGGGAGTGAGTAGTAGGCTAGAACACCTAGAGACAACCGGGCCATGTGAAAAGAAAAGAAAGTCTGGAATTTGATGGCATGGGTTCAAATTCTACCTCTGTCACTTATTATAAGTGTGACCTTGGGCAAGTCTCTTCACCTCACTGGGCCTCAGTTTCCTCAACTGCAAAATGAAAGGTTAGACTAGAGGGCCTTTAGGATCACTTGCAGACCTAAATTGCTTCCAGATCTTTTATATAATCTACCGTGTGGGGAAGGGGAGAAGGGTTAGGTAGGAGGCTTAGATACTGGGGCTGGAGAGCTGGCTTCCACTTAAGCTCTGAGGATATTGTGGTCACAAAGAAAAGTGTAGGAGGAGGGTGGGGTGCCAGTCTTCTCCCCTGTTTCCAAATCTCTAGCTAATTAGGGTCAGATAGGGTTACCCTGATCAGACCAGCTCAGGGGGTGAGGGAAAAATCCATAGGGAGCTGAAGGAAGGGTCCAAGAGTTAGGACTCCTGGGATGGTGGGAGGTCATCCAACACCTAAAGAGACACTCCTTCCTTTCCTGATTTTGCCTTCCCTTCCCTTCCCTTGGATGCTCTTTGCCCTGAAAATCGGACTGCATTCCACTGGCCAACACACCCTTCTCTGGAAGCAACTGCATTTCCCTGTCCCTGTGTCACCTCCCTGGGATGGGCCTTGGCCATTTCAGGCTGCAGATCAGGACTGGGGTTCAGTTTCATCATCTCATGGCTGCTGGAAAGTGTGGGGGATACATCCTATTTTGGGTGGCTCTAAGAAAATCTGCTTTTGAAATTATACTGTTCTCTTTATCCTGCTCTGTTGCTGGGACCCCCAAATCCTGTCCCCAGTCTCTCTCTCTTCCTCTTCTTGTACCCAGACCTTCCCCCTGGCCCCTGGCTCTTTTTATTTGGACCTATTGTGGCAATGATAATTGCTTTCCTTTGAGATAAGTGGCCATGCACCTTTTACAATCATAATAATGACAGATAATTAGGTGTGATTGCTCCTGATATTGTTGGGTAATTATTGTTATTACCAATAAGGGCAAGGAACAGTGAAATTCACCTCCTAAAACAGAAGGCCATTGAGCCTAGGGGAAGGGCCTTAGGCTAAGAGCCAAGAATCCTGGTATGACTTGGTGTCTATAGTACTGTTCCCTCTTATGCCCCACCCCAAAAACCCCTCACATATACACAAACTGACCCAGAGCAAGAACTCTTATTCCCTCTGCCCTTAGCATGCTTTCTCTCTCACTCTCCCTGTCTCTGTCTCTTTGTTTCTCTGTCTCTCTGTCTCTGTCTGTCTCTTGTGCACACACTTCTGTCTCTTTTTCTGTATGTCAGGTTTTTCCCATTTCCTATCTCTAGGTTCCAATACTTCTTCCTCTTCTCTGAGATTTCTCCATCTATCTCTAGCTATATTGTAGACCTCCATCAATATCATTCCTTCCCCTTCTCCCAACATAAGACAACCAACTAACTTCAAGCCCAGAGCTACGTGGCAAGTTATTGTCACCAGAGCCTTTTGCAAAAGAGCTGAGTGGGCAAATTTCATATTTGCTGCCCCTCCACCTCCCTTTATCTTCCCTCTCTCTACTCTTCCCTGGACCTCCATGATACTCCCCCTGTGCTCTCAAAGCCCCTCAAATAGCACCTCCCTCAGCCCTGCCCCTCTACCAAAGTCCTAGGCTTTAAAATTCCCTCTCCCTTTCCCCAGTTAAAGTTCCCAGTTTGTTGACATGGTTGTCTTAGCTAGACATTAGCCTATCAATCTGACACTAAATTAATGTACATTAATCTGTGAGTGTAACTCAATTTTAATAGAGGAGTTTACTAAGCCAAATGAATTAGTGTAATGTGTACAGAAAGGCATTTTTCAGCATACGGTGCAGGGACAACCTGGGACCACTGCCTACTCAGGGCTAACACCATTCCTGACTTCCAGTCACATTGTCTACTTTCTTCCGTCAGAAGAACCAGAAGTCAGCATTTCTGAAAGGTTATGCAATTCTTTCCCACATTTGAATACTCCATTTGTTACCCTTTCTTATCTTCCTATTTACTCCTTTTTGCCAATTTCTTGGCCCATCCTATCTCTTTGTCACTGTCCCCTTTCCCCCTTTCTCTTTTTTTCTGTTCTCTGTCCCCTTCTCTGTTCTTATCTTCCCTCCATTCCCTGGTGCCTCTATTGCCCCATTCTGATGATGGAAAGTGTGTCTGGAGGCCCTCCAAAAGGGTCTAGTGGTACATAATACAGCCTAACTGTCCCAGCCCCACAATTTAATTAATGATCTAATTATACAAATAAGCTCCAATCATGGGCCTGTCTACTTCCTGCTGAGGCTGTTCCTTAGCTCCTTCTGGTTGGTTGGTTGGTTGGTTTTATTTGAATGTCCAAGCCTGAAGACCTAGAGTTACTAGCAACAAGTCCACCCACTGGGTGCTGGGAACAGGGCATGATCTAAGGGAAATGATGAGAGCTGGGAAATAATTCTGACCATATATAGTTGAAAGGGTCTTCCAAAGGTCATTTTAAACTTTTTTGTCCCATAGGGACCTGGGGAAGAGGGGAAGTTGGCAGTAAATAACAACTCATTCATCTATGGTGCTTTAGAGATTACTAAACCATTTTCTCACAACAACTTGGTGAAGTAGGTAGTACAGGAAATTACCCCTATTTTACATAAGAGGAAATGGCCCAGAGAGATGAAATCACTTGCTATGTCCACAGAGCTAGTAAATAGTAGAGTTGTGACTTGAAAACAGGACTTCAGACTCCAATCTTAAGTTCTTTCTGGGCTACCACTTGGTATCTCCCTTATTCATTGAATCAAACATCCAATCGATATTTCTTCAGGCCTTTTGTGCCTAATGCTTTAGCTGTGTTGTTTCTCATTGTCATACCTATAACTGTTTACTAGCAAGTTATCAGAGCCTTGAGAGACTCTTGATTAAGTTTTGCCCTGGTTCCAGGAGGAACCCCTTTAAAGCATATAGGCTCCAAGTCTGGTGGTTGGAGAATAGAAGAGGGATACGCTGCAACTAATATGATAGGGGAAGAGAATGTCTGGAAGACTGGAGAGACTTTCAGTCTGGAGATGTAGGAGAACTTTTAGTGACAATGGCTGTTGACCCTACATTCTTGTATCTTTATCTTACAGGAACGAAGGAGGCAGAGTCAACTAGAGGTGAGTGTCTGAGTCCCTACCGATGAAGAAGATAGTGTTCTAAAGCCCCAGAATATGGACTAAGTGGGTAACCTTTACAGACAGGAAAAGGTTTCTATCTTGTGGGAACTAGAAAATTGGGCACTTTCAGGTAGCATAATTGCGGTCTTTGCATATTTTAGGTGTGATAGTGTGTCAAATTTTATATGAATTCAACTTGATATGCTTTACCCCCAGAGGACAGAAAAAGAGTCAGTGATTATAAGTTAGAAGAAGGCAGATTTCTCATCAACATGAGGAGGAACTCAATAACAATTGGGTTCAACATGGGTTACTTTGGAAGGTGATTAATTCTCCCAAAATGAGGTTGTTTGAATGTAAATTCCATAATCATTTATCAAGGATGTTGTCAAGGGGATGCCTGCTTCAAATTGATATTGGACTAGATGACATTGCTACTCAAGGATTCTTTTTCCTCACCTTTTATAAGACAAGGTAGATATGGCTTCCTAAAGAGAATGAGGCATACCAGGGGAATACTGACAGGCAAAAATAGCTAGTTAAGAAGAGAGCAGAGAAGATAGAAGAGCAGTTATCAAGGTCCCAAGAATGTTTGAGGAAAAATGAATCACAAAGGTGGGGAAAACTATATGCCAAAGAAAAGAAGCTAGAAAGGAGAAAAACTTAAGAAGTCAATTCCCACTCTAAGCTATTATGACTATAAAAATAATAGCTCATGTTCACAGTGGGAGAGACATGTCCTCCACTGGGCATCAACATTTGGCTCTCTTTTTTATTCTTCTTTGCCTCCCAGCTTGTGGCCAGCCCCGAATGCTGAACCGAATGGTAGGAGGTCAGAATGCCCAGGAAGGGGAATGGCCGTGGCAGGTCAGTATCCAGAGGAATGGGACTCACTTCTGTGGAGGAAGCCTCATAACGGATCAGTGGGTCATGACGGCAGCACATTGCTTCTCTAAGTAAGTCCCACATGCCTGCAAGCCAAACTGCCCTCACACCTTTGGCTTTTCCCTCTCTCTAGGCATCCCTTTCATTTCAGCACCACGGACAGCGCTTTGCCTACTACTATTCCTACCAGGCCAAATTTCCCCTCGCTCTAGCACCACAGACAGCAACACAATGCCTGGTCTGTCTTAGCCAGACTTATCAACACAGATACATCTCCCAGGTTCAGAGACTCAGGTACTAACTATACTCTTTGACATAAAAGAGACAAACAATGACTTGATGAAACAAGGATGCAAATTAGCATCCTACAATTCCAGGTCCAGGGTTCTTTCCCTGATACCATACTATGTATGATAACAGCTCACAACTCTTTAGCTCTTTATTATCATAAAGCAATTTCTTCACAAAAACATGGTGAGGTAGTAAGTATTATTATTATTATTATTATTATTATTATTATTATTATTATTCCTATTTTATACTAGCAGAAACAAAGGCCCAGAGAAGTAAAGTGACTTTGACCCAAGCCTCATGACAGTCAATTCAGGTTTTTTTTCCACTATGCCAAATTTCCTCACTTAGCTTAAGACTGGACAGACAGGCCCTGCACCATTGAGATGATACAATCAGGGACATCCTTTTGGGCTGAGTTCTCCATGAGAGAGAACCCTCATTATGTTTTGAGAACCTATCCCAGTGTGTCACTGCGTTCACAGATGAACTTTCTTTACATGGAAATTCAATGTATCAAATTTTCCTGAGCAGAGTTTACACAGTTGGCTATGTACAATGCATCATTTGGGGGGTTGGGAAGGAACATAAACAACTAAGAAACAATCCTCTCTTAAGGGTCCTTACAGCCTAGGAGAGGGAATGGCATACATAAAAATAACTATACACAGAAAGATGTGAGAAAGACCAAAAAAAGAGATAGGGACAAATGTTTTGTGCATCCATAGAAAGAAATTATCACATCTGTTTGAGAGAGGGATCATGATTTAATGGTTAAGAACATTAAACCAGGAATTAAAGGATTTGGGTTTGAACCTCAGTTCTGTCACCAAATAATTTTGTAACCTTGGACTAATCACTTAATTCCTCTGTCCTCTTCCAAATTCTTTGTCCTTATGAAGTTTCATCTTTTTTAAATTCTTTTTTTGGGTGGGGCAGGGAAATGAGGGTTAAGTGACTTGCCCAGGGTCACAAAGCTAGTGTCAAGTGTCTGAGGCTGAATTTGAACTCAGGTCCTCCTGAATCCAGGGCCGGTGCTTTATCCACTGCACCACTTAGCTGTCCCTACTTAATTCTTCTGTACCTCAGATCCCTCCTCTACAAAAATGCAGTCTAAGAACTAGATGATTTCTAGGATCCTTTCTGCATGTGCTCTTTCTCTTTCTATGTATATATGTATGCATGTACATGTGTGTATGTGTGTGTATATATGTATCAAGAAGTGAATCTAAGACATCAGGTTAAACCCCCTCATTTTTATAGGTGAGGAAACTAAGGTTAAGTGATTTGCCAAGGGTCACACACCTAGTGAGGGAGGTTTTTTTGCTTTTGAGCTAAGTCTTAAAGGAACTCCAACCCCACTGTCCCCAGGTATAATTACAGCCTCTCTTATCCCTAGGTCCATTCTCAGGGAGGATGTTGAAGATGGTCACTGGTCTCTGTGTTCTTGCCTATTTGCCTTCTTTCTTAGGCTGTCCCAGTCCCGCAGGCAGACCCTAAACCAGCTCAGGTTGCTGTTCCTTCTCATTCTATTCTCCTCCTAAATCCTGTCTCCCTTTTTTTCTCTTCTCCTGATGTTCTTTGTCACATCCTGGAGCCTTTAGATAAATATTTCTCCTATGCCCTATAACTTTTGCTTCTCCCCTTTGAAGTTTCTCAGCACCGGGGACATCTGTCTTTACAGCAAGCCCCAGTCTTTACCCAGCTCTTCCTCTCATTCCATTTTCAGAACCATGGACACCTCTTTCTATCTGATTCCCGTAAAAGGTTCTTAATGGGATTGATAGCTGGAAGGGTTAGAGTTCACCTAATCCATCCTCCTCACTTTACAGATGAGGAAAGACAGTCTTCAGCAAAAATGGGAAATAATGTTAACTCATGTTTCTATAGTGATTTAAAGATTACAAAACACTTTTCCCATTTTAGAGGAGAAAATTAAAGTCTAGAAAGGTGAAGTGGTTTGTTTGTCTGTGTCATGCCAGTAAGTATTAGGATCTAAAGTGTAGCAGCTCTTGTGTCTCCAAATGCACTGCACCACACAGAAAACAACCTGGAGTCTCTCCCACATTCTACCCCCTCAGATGCTATGGGTATTTTTGCTACCTCTTGGATGCCTACTATGCATACGCATGCATGTGTAGTTCTCAATATGCTCCATTAGACTGCAATCATAGAAATTGGAAGAACCACATGGAACTACAGTATCAGAGTTTGAAGGGTTCTGTTTCGTCTTCTGAATAATAAGGGGGTTGGCCTGGATGATCTCTGAGGATTAGAAAGGTAAGGGTCACATAGTGAATTAGTGGCAAAGCTAAAAGTTTCATTTGGATGCATAATCCAGAGTGTTTGCCAGTGTATTAAACTATCCCTGGGACTCAGAATGAGGTTGAGACTAGAACTCAAAATGGCTACTTTTAAGTCCCATGCTCAATTCCCCTGCATCACACTGAGAGCAGAATAGGTTGTTATTCATGAAATATGATTCTAAAACCATCTCCCCTTTGTCCCATAATTATGCCTGAAATTCCACCTTTGGAGTAATTCCTTTGGTTTAAGAAATTTCCTCTCCAAGGATTCATTTATAATGAAGACAACCGTAAGAGAGTTTATCGGTTATTCTCAACTTAGTGTGACATTGATTTCTTGGGGAGAATGAGGGAGAGAAAGAATTTGGGAACACAAAGTACCCAGGGATAGTTTAGTACACTGGCAAGCACTCTGGATTATGCATCCAAATGAAACTTTTAGCTTTGTGGGATATGGAGTTGATCCCGGGATCCATCCACCCTTGAACAAGGAGGATACTGGGTTACCACAGCTCTGATGAACTGTGAATTTAAGAATCAAAGGAGGGTGGGGCAGCTAAGTGGCACAGTGGAAAGAGCACCAGCCCTGAAGTCAGGAGGACCTGAGTTCAAATCCGACCTCAGACAATGGACACTTACTAGCTGTATGACCCTGGGCAAATCACTGAACCTCAATTGCCTCACCAAAAAAAAAAAAAAACAACAACCAATAATCAAAGGAGGGGAAATAGTGATGTGGCACAAAAGAGCACTGAATTTGCAATCAGAGAACCACTGAGAAAGACTTGATTTCCAAAGTAGAAATGATGGAACATTAAGTGGAAGTGACCCCCTCTATCTCAGAATTCATGACTGAGGGGGTGAGAAAAACCAGGTATAATCTGACATGTAGTGAAAATCAGAAAGCAGATTTCAAAGGGCTCAAAGAAAGATTAAGTAGAACTCCAAGACCTAAAATTCTAGAAAGTCCCTTCAGAAAGATTAGGAAATGGGGGCAGCTGGGTGACACAGCGGATAGAGCACCAGCCCTGGATTCAGGACAACCTGAGTTCAAAGCCGGCCTCAGACACTTGACACTTACTAGCTGTGTGACCTTGGGCAAGTCACTTAACCTTCATTGCCCCCCCCCAAATTTTTTTTAAAGAATAGGAAGCACTCACAAATGAAATTATGAGAAGTATTTCTCATCATTTCCAGAAACAATTCCAATGAGAATGAAAAGAGACAGTGGTTAAAAAAGAAAGATCTGTGGAGATTAATCCACAAAGAATTAATCAACCAATTTAAATTTTATTTGTTTTTTTTGTTTGTTTGTTTTTGGGTTTTTTTGCGGGGCAATGGGGGTTAAGTGACTTGCCCAGGGTCACACAGCTAGTAAGTGTCAAGTCTCTGAGGCCGGATTTGAACTCAGGTACTCCTGAATCCAGGGCCAGTGCTTTATCCACTGTGCCACCTAGCTGCCCCCCAATTTAAATTTTAAAGAGAAATGTACTGAAGACAGAAGTAAAGGATAAAATAGGATGAATACAAAACTGCCACAGTTCTACAAGAATAGTGTCAGGAAGGCTAAAATTCAGAATAAGTTATTAAAGTTAAGGATAACAAAATAGGTTGATTTTTTTTTTTGTTTGGTTGGGGGGTTTTTCTTGTTGTTGTTCTTTTGTTTTTGTTTTGTTTTTGCATGGCAATGAGGGTTAAGTGACTTGCCCGGGGTCATTCAGCTAGTAAGTATCAAGTGTCTGGGGCTGGATTTGAACTCAGGTCCTCCTGAATCCAGGGCCAGTGCTTTATACACTGTGCCGTCTAGCTACCCCAAATAGGTTGATTTTAAAAGTTATATTGGAATCTAACAGGAGGATCAAAGAAGAGGTAGGACCACTATTTGGGTGAGGTGATGATAATGTATAATAGAGAGTAGAACTACTCAATTCTTATTTTGTGTCTAGTTTCTCTGACAAATAGCACATTCCTTGTACTGGAAAGAATAGAATTAAACTGGCTAATGGGACAGAAACTAAAGATAACAAAGAAGTTAGTAAAAAAGTAGACAGCTGCTTTGAGTTTGTTACCAAGTCCATATGGAATATACTCCAGGACATTAAATGCATCAGCAAATGTGGCTGCTAAACCTCTCAGTGATCTTTGAAAGGTGGTAGAGATTGGTGACATGTCATAGGGCTGCAGAAGGAAAATATTGTCTTCATTTTCAAAAATGAAAGTGTAGCTTGAAATCTATGAACCATACAGTTTGACTTTGATTCCTGAAAAAATTTTAGGACTCATTATTAAAAGGATTGTTAGTGAACAACTAGGAGAGAAAGGAATGATCACAAAGAACAGCATGGCTTCACCAAAAACAGGTAATGCCAGATTAACCTAATTTAAAAAATAAAAATGGTTTGTTGGGGGCACCTAGGTGGTGCAGTGTATAGAGCACGGGCCCTGGATTCAGGAGGACCTGAGTTCAAATATAACCTCAGACACTTGACACTAGCTGTGTGATCCTGGACAAGTCACTTAACCCTTATTGCTCTGAAAAAAAAAAAGGTTTGTTTCTGACATTGTTGATAGACTGTTGTGTCAGGAGAATACTATGGTTTCTCTAAATGTCAGCAAAGAATTTGGCAAAGACTCTGATGCTATCATTGTAAACAAGATAGAGATGCATAAGCTAGATGATAGCTGAATTAGATTAATTTGAAACTAGTTTAAGGTCTAACAGAAGTCATTAATGTTCAGCGTCAACCCAAAATGAGGTCTCCACAGTATATAGTAGGTGCTTAATCAATGTTTGCTGATGGATTGTTTGGTAGTGTATCCTGTGCTGTTTGGTGTTTTTATCATTAACTTGGTTGAAGGCATACATAGCTTGGTTATCCTATTTGTAGATGATGCGAACTAGCATGTAGTATGACAGACTCTGGATGCAAAAATGATCTCATTAAACTAGAAGGATAGAACAAATCTCTTCAGATCACTTTAATAGGGTTCAATATAAAGTCCTACACTTGAGTGAAAAAAAAAATCAACATGACCAGTATAGCATAACGGAGGCATGGAAAACACAAAATAACCTGAAAATAATATGGGGGCTTTAGTGGCTTGTAAGTTCAATGTGAATTAAAGACTAAGGCAGCCTAAAAAGTTGATGCAATGTTATGTTGTATTAAAAGAGGGAGAGTGTCCAGAATAATGAAGGTCAGAATCATACTTTCCCCTCCTTTGGTCAGACCACCCCTGAGGATTGTGTTCTTTCTAGGCATCCCATTTTAGGATGGGCATTGATAAGCTAGAAAACACTTAGAGGACAACCTAGATGCCAAAGGGCTTCAAGACTCATTCAAAGTAACCGGGAATTAGGGGGCAGCTAGGTGGCGCTGCAGTGGATAAAGCACTGGTCCTGGATTCAGGAGTACCTGAGTTCAAATCCAGCCTCAGACACTTGATACTTACTAGCTGTGTGGCCCTGGGCAAGTCACTTAGCCCTCATTGCCCCACAAAAAAAAAGTAACTGGGAATACTAATTCTGGAGATAAGAAAATTTGGAGGAGATAAGGTAGCTGTCTTCAAGCATTTGAATGGTTGTCATGGGGGTAATGAATTAACATTGTTCTGCTTGATTCCAGAGGGCAGAAGAACTAGGGGCAGAGGAGTAGATTAAGGCTTGATGAAACACATTTCAAAAAAGTGGTACAGGATGCCTCAGAAGATAATAGGCTGCTCCTTAGTTGTAGTCTTTAGTTGAAAGTTGATGTCTTTCTTTTGAGAATGTTGCCTAAGTGTTATTCAGAAAGGTATCATTTGCAAGCCATTCCCTTCCAGTTCTGAACTCTGTGATTCTATAACCTGTTTTAGTCCCAGCCCTTCTCTAAGAATGGCAGTGTGATTTAGTGGGGGGAAAAAAGGGCCAAACATAGAACCATAGAGTCCAAGTTCAAATCTCAACTCTACTGTTTATGCAATCTCATTGCAATCTTTTTTTCCCCCCCAGGGCAATGAGGGTTAAGTGACTTGCCCAGGGTCACACAGCTAGTAAGTGTCAAGTGTCTGAGGTCAGGTTTGAACTCAGGTCCCCCTGAATCCAGGACCACCTAGCTGGCCCCTCTCATTGCAATCTTGTGTAATCTCTCTCACTTAACCCTTGTGCAGCCTTGAGCAATCTGCCTGTCATCTCTGAGCTTGTTTTCCCATTTACAAAATGAAGGGGAATGGACTAGAGCAGGGCTTCTTAAAACTTTTTCCACTTGTGCCCCATTTTCACCTAAGAAATCTTTACATGACCCTGGGTATCTAGGTATATAAAATAGGTATACAAATCAAGCATTTACTTCCAATTTTTTCATGATCCTCACATTCAGTTACTCAACCCCATATGGGGTTGCAACCCACAGTTTAAGAAGCTTTGGAGGGGACATCTAAGTGGCACAGTGGATAAAACACTGGCCCTGGATTCAGGAGGACCTGAGTTCAAATCCAGCCTCAGACACTTGGCACTTATTAGCTGTGTGACCCTGGGCAAGTCACTTAACCCTCATTTCCTTGCAAAACAGACAAATGAAAAAAGAAGCTTTGGCCTAGAGGACCTCCAATGTCCCTATGAAAAAGCACTGAATTTGGCATTTGGCCTTGGGTGCAGATCCCTGCTCTGTTATGATCTGTGTGACCTCAAACAAGTTCCTTAATTTCTCTGGGCCTGTTTCTCTATAAAACGAAGGAATGGCTTAAACAATCTCTAAGATTCCCTGCTATGTAGTCCCTCCTCCTTCTCTCCTATGGGACTTTCTCTTCCCCATCAGGATGAGCCTTCTTGTCATTGACTTAATCTTTTGTCTTTTTCCCTCCTCTTTTAGTACCTCGGAAACTTCCCTGTACAAGGTCCTCCTAGGGGCCCGGCAGCTGGTGAACCCTGGACCTCATGCCATGTATGCTCGAGTAAAGAGGGTGGAAAGCAATCCCCAGTATCAGGGCATGGCCTCTAGTGCTGACGTGGCCCTGGTCCAGCTAGAGGCTCCGGTGACCTTCACCGACCACATTCTGCCTGTGTGCATTCCCAACCCTGAGGTCAAGTTTGAGACAGGGATGAACTGTTGGGTCACAGGCTGGGGCAGTCCCAGTGAGCAAGGTAAACTGAGGGAAGAGGCAGATTGGGATTTTTTTCTTTTTTTTGCGGGACAATGAGGGTTAAGTGACTTGCCCAGGGTCACACAGCTAGGAAATGTCAAGTGTCCAAGGCTGGACTTGAACTCAGGTCCTCCTGAATCCAGGGCCAGTGCTTTATCCACTATGCCACCTAGCTGTCCCCTGGGATTTTTCAAGGAAACATAAGGCCCTAGGGAGAGGACTGGGGCTAGAAAGAGAACGGGGCACCTGCAGTCAGATATATTGAAGGAAGGAGGGGAAATGGCAGAAAAAGCATCAAGAAATTAAAAGATGCTTTCCAAGTCCTGACTTCTGTGCCTACCTTAACATTCCATTGGGGCAGAGGGGTCCAGTTGTCAGTGGCAGTGAGATTGCAACAATCTCATTAATTGCTTGAAGACAGGGATTGTGGGGGTCCACGAATGACAAAGATAAACAATCCTTGAGACAATCTTCCATATTAACCCCTCTTCTCTCCCACCCCACATTTTAAGTGAGACAAGAATTTGGAAAACAGGGGCAGGGAACTAGGATGAAAGGGTTGGGGAAAACAGAAGAGGGGAAGGTAGCTAATAATCAGAAGTGGCATTCTTGTTCTGGGGACTAGGTATGGGATATTATGGGGAAAGCTATCACTCAAAGTGCTGGGGTCTCCCTCTCTCTAGATAACCTGCCCAGCCCTCGAATTCTGCAGAAGTTAGCTGTGCCCATCATTGATACACAGAAGTGCAACATGCTCTATAGAAAGGACCCAGAGCATGGAGTGCTACCGAAAACCATCCAAGATGACATGCTGTGCGCTGGTTATGCAGAGGGGAAGAAAGATGCCTGCAAGGTATGTCACTATAGTGGGGGCCAGAGGTTGATGAGCGGGATCCTGCTAAGGTAGAAGTTTAGCCCCTCAGTTCCTAATACTGAACAATCCCCTTGTCCAAATTCTTGAGTTAAATAAGCTAGTAAGGGAAGGAGGCTTGAGTCAGGTGACAGGGAATCTTGGTGTGAGGCTTGGTTGGGCCAATGAATTACTGTGTAACACCGTCCAATTTATTACTCTTTTCTGCATCTCTAAAATGGGGAGACTGAAATAAAGAATGGCACTAAGGTGGCAAATCTTAGTGACCAGACAGATGGTGCTGTCCTTTAAATAAAGTAGGGCAGGGCAGCTAGGTGGCGCTGCAGTGGATAAAGCACCGGCCCTGGATTCAGGAGGACCTGAGTTCAAATCCAGCCTCAGACATTTGGCACTTACTAGCTGTGTGTCCCCGGGCAAGTCACTTAACCCTCATTGCCCTGCAAAAATATAAACGAATAAATAAAGTAGGGCAGTTCTGAAGAGAGCTATGTTTGAGGGGAAAGAATGAGTTCTGGTTTTGGACACGTAGAGCTTGGGCTCAGAAGGTCCAACATGCCGTTGATGATGAGTTAGCTGTACAACTAGGCACCTGAGGTAGAAGTCCAGACTGGGCCTTCCTGACCTCAGACCTGGTGCTCTCTCTGTAAATCTATTCCGAGTTTGGGGAGGGCCAGTGTGGTGGGAGACACAGGACACAGACACACACGTTACACACAGGTCATACAGATATATATCAGTGCAGATGGCACCGAAATAGGGAACATTTTGAATTGGGACAAAAGCTTGGTGGGATTAGGAAGGCCTCCTGAAGTACATGCTTTGTACCCTTACGGAAAGGCTTTGAGCCTTTTTGGAAGGTTAGTAGGAAGGATAAAGGGGAATGTAGGAGGGGTGGAGTTAGGGTAGAAGAGAGGGAAGGGGGAGGAAGAGAAAGAGTAAGGGGAAGGCAGGGAAAGAAAGAAGAACAAAGGGGAGGAAAGGGAAGGAAGGAAAGGAGTGGAGAGGACAGCAGAGAGGGAAAAAAAGATACATATGAGCTCAGTGTGGGCTTAGAAGCAGCCGGATGAGGGCACTGGACCTGAAGTTAGGAAGACCTGAGTTCAAATGTAGCCTCAAACACTTAGTTGTGTGACCTCAAGCAATTCACTTTACCCTGTTTGCCTCAGTTTCCTAAACTGTAAAGTGGGGATAATGGTACCTACCTTACAGGGTTGTGAAGAATAATTATTTGTAGAAAGTGCTTGGCACAGTGCCCTGCATGTATAAATGCTTATTCTCTTGCCCTTTGGGGATGCCTGACCATGAGTTTTGCTTCTTGCTACAGGGTGACTCTGGGGGACCCCTGGTCTGCTACATTGGTCATTCTTGGCTCCAGGCCGGAGTGATCAGCTGGGGAGAAGGCTGTGCCCGCCGCAACCGCCCAGGAGTCTACATCAGAGTCACTTCCCACCATGCCTGGATTCACAGGATCATCCCAGAACTGCAGTTCAAATCTGGCTCCGACAGGAAGAGGGGGCCCCGGGGCCAAGAGAACTACATGCTAAGCTTTGCTCCTTGCCTGGCCATCCACACCCTGCTACTGGGCCTCACTGTTCTGTTAACCTTCTTTTGAGCCGAAACAGACCCACCTGGGCCAGGACAAAGGCCTAAGGATGGAGGCTCTGGCCACTCGATTACCTGTCCATGCTTGGCTTACCCCTTCAGCCTGTGGCAATGTGAACTGAAAGGGAATCTGGAAATTTCAGAGCCCAGATACTGGAGTTTGTGAAAAGGATGGCTCTCCTATTCTGCTAGGAGCATGCTCCCTAAGGGCAGGCTGGCACTGCAGGGAGTATCCCAGCTCCCATCTTCCCTTCACAATCCCACACTGTATATTTGTAAATATCCCTTCTGTTCCCCATAAGCCTATTTTTATTATATTCACCCATCAATAAAGCCTATACTTCTCCATTCCTGGATGCATCAGCTTGTAAGGGACAGGACACCTGAGATCTGGGGAGGGATGCCATCGGGCGAGAATGTGCTTAATACTACTGGAAGAGCGGCTGTGTGATGCACTAGGAGAGGGGGAGGGAGGTATTGCAGGGGCTGCATTTTGCTTGGGGTGTCTGAAGAATTTGGCGGAGTTTAAGCTCTACTACCTAGTAGGCATGACTGGGCAAAATATTTCATCTCTCTGTGCCTCCATTTTGACACTTTAAAGCACCACAGAAATGTGAATTATTATTACTATTATATTAGTTGGGGGAAGACTCCTAGGGTCTGAACAGAAGAGGAAGGAATCAGAGAACAATGGAAAGAAGTGCAGAGCATAGAAGGAGCTAGAACACAAGACACCTGGTTTCTGAGGGGATAGCCGCCCTGCAAAAGCCAAATGCCCTAAATCTAAGGATGATTCCTGGCAAGTGGAGTTGTCAACATAGGTCACCTGGGAATTTCCCTCAAGGGAGGGAGGAACCAGGAAGAGTCCTAGGTGGCAGCGGAATCAGGAGAGGGCTGGGGCCCTCCAGCAAACAAAAGGCTCTGGGGTGGGACCTAGAAGGATATGAATTGTAGGCCTCAGTTCTCCCATCTCCACACAGACAATCTGGCTGTGAACTTTTGCTCACAGGGTATTCAGGGAATGGGAAGTGGCAGCAATGAGAGAAATCTGTGGGTGGGAGGACGCTGAAGCTGGCCGACAGGACAACCCACTCTAACGAATGACCCTTTGGTCTAATGCAAATACTTTCCTGGGGTTTCTCCACAAGACAAAGCACAATAGCTAGAGTCTTTTGGCACTTTTGCAGGGAGGAAAGGAAAAGCAAACTGTTTCTTTACCATCCCATCTTGCAAAGTTTACAATCCTCCTCCCTGGAAAGTCTGCCTAGTAACTTCCCAACAGCTTCTAATCCATGAAGGGCTGCCATGAGGATGAGTCAGATCGGTGCTTTTAATGATTAGAGCCCTCCCACAATAGAACTGACCATTTCAAGAACTCAGGTCCGCTGACTCCCAAGTTTGTATTGTTTCCATTCCACAACACTATCTGGAAAATCAACTTATCTCATTCAACCCCCAAATTTAACTGATGATCAAATAGGTCCATAGAGACTTGGTGATTTGCTTCTTCTTAGCTCCCAAGCCCTCTCAATTCTACCTGTACACATCCCTCACACCTGTTCCCTTCCCTCTTTCTACAGGCCAGTAAACTGGCTTAGGGCCTCACCTCTTTCTGGCCTGGGCGACTGTGACAGCCTCCTTTCCCAGTTCAATGTGCTCTCCAAATTTCAAGACTTCTCCTGGTCACATCCTTGGTATGACTCACATCCTATCTTGTTTCCCTGCTCTAGGTCTATATTTAATCTCCTGGACTATGAGCTCCTTAAAGGCCAGGGAGCAGCTTTTTTCATTCTCTGTATCCTCAGTGCTAGCACAATGTTCTACACACACTGGACATTTAATAAATTAGTTGAACAGACAAAACCCTCCCACATGCTGGCTTATACCTTTGGGGCACAGAGGCTGATGAAATGACAGATGTACCTGGGCAGTTCAGTCTCTTAACTCATACAACAGTTGTTGATCTTCATTGGGGGAAGGCATAATTAAATCACAGGTCTGGACAATTCACCAAGTTTTCTATGAAGTTTATTGCTCACTGTTTCCCATGTCCATCTTCCAAACTAGGCTAAAAGACAATGTGAGGGCACGGTCTCACTTCTTCAATATTCCCCATGGTGCTCAGAACAGTGCTGAACAAGTGGCAGGTGCTCAGAAGGGCTCGATGAGTAAACACAAGGAGAAACACAAGAGATGGACCGAAAATATTTTCAGATCAAACCAAAGTTTTAAAAGGGAAAACAGGTTTATTTCATGCAATTTACAATTCACAATAAGCTTAGTGTTATGAAAAGGAGGTTAAAAAACACCCACACATTTTGTCATATATTTGTTCTGGAAACAATGGGCAGCCACCTTCCCTCTTTGGATGAAGGAGGAAGCCCCAGGTAAGGTTCCCTCCCAGACACCTCTGGGTGGGCTGCTTGGATACAACTTTCCATGTGCACTTTGCTGCTGCTAAGTTTAACCTTGATGCAACTTGAAAGTCCAGGAGCTAGAGCCCACTCTTGGCTCCAAGCTCTGCTGCAATAAGAACACTTTAAAGAGAGTGAAATGAAGACTTATTGCTAATTTGCTAGAGAAATAAAGCATCACAGACATAACCTCAGGAAGGTAGTGGGCACTGAAAACACAGCCAAATGGATATTTTTCTCCCTGGCAAACTAATGAGAAAATGGGAGCACTTGAAGAAGACTGGGAGGCCCATGGGAAGAGCCTTCAAATCCAGGCCCCTGGAACTCAAGTCCAGCCCAAATGAAGACAAGTCTTAACTGAGCAGTCTTGTCTAGGAGCAGCAGCTCAGTAGCCTTTGGGAAAGGAAATAAAAGAGTAGTCAGAAACATTTACATCCCTTTTCCAGTGTCCCCATGGGCCGAACCAAGGAAATGGTCCATATCCTTAGGGAACCACTGCTCTACTAGTCAGGGCCGAACTTGTGCATAAGCATCTTGGTCAGATCTCCAAAACAGAGACAGAGTACCAAGTAAAGAAAAAGAAAGTGCCCGGCCCCTATCATCATTACAATTCAGGCCTTCAAGGGAAGGTACCTTGAAATTGGTTATTGTTTCAGACCAATCACCCCGCGGTGGCACCTCTAGTAGCAACAGGGCCAAAGTACTAAGTCCAAAGGAGCAGCTCAGAGCTCAAAGCCAAGCTGGAGGTTCCAGGATTGGTTCAGTCAATCAGAAGGGATTGGAGGGAAGGGGGAAGGCATCACCCCAATCTTCTCGCCTATCACCTGAAATTCGAACAGGTTGAAGTAACACAGATACTCAGAAATGGAGGGTAAGGAAAGAGGAAAAGAGAGGGACAGAGAGGGAAGAAGGCAAAGAGATTCCCCCACATGACCCAAGGACAGTGGCATCAATAAATCAGACCCTATGGAGACCTAGCCTTCCCCAAGGGCATGTGCATCTGATCCAAAGTTATTGGGTTTTGTTTGTTTGTTTGTTTGTTTTTAAAGGCAGCAGCTACTCTTTCAAAATAAGTTTGAGCACCATTTCTAATTGTAGACAGACAGACACACAGTCCCCAAAGACAGACCTGGAAGGTGTTAGCCCTTAGCATTTTCCACTGCAGTAAAAGTGCGAGTTCCTTAGGACAGATAACAACAAAAATGAAACAACAACTAAAAGAACCCCCCAATGGTGCAGAATTAGCCCTTTGTAGTCCCAGTCAGGAGAAAAGGCCAAAGACGTTGCCAGGGCAGTCAGACCCAACAGGCCACTGCCGTTGAGGAAGTCAGTCACTGGAGACTGGTATTAGCCAGCAAGTAAACCCTAACGTGGGGACAGTGATGATAACTGTTTTTCTGAATGTTCTTCGGACCCAGGAGTGAGTCCCTATTTCAAAACATGATCAAAGGATTAACCCTTTTGCTTTTCCAAGGGGTTTCTGGAAAATGGGGAACAGACTGAAATAACGGCCAGTGCATTCCCGAGTTAAGTCCCAGAACTGATAGAGGCTGACATCTCCCTCTCTAGAAATGCTCAGCTTTTTGTTCCCCTCCTCCCTCTCACCTGTTCTGACTTCAGCTTCTGTGTAATTAGGGCCAGAAAATAAAGAATTCACTATAGAGCAATCAGGAGCACATCTTAAACTCCCATTCTTCTCAAGTTGCAGTTGCAGCAGTTCTATAGTTCAAGCTCTGACCCTTCCACTACTGTACTGGACAATAATAAGAATCAATTAAGAAAATTAAAGGAGCAACAAGATTTGACCAGCAACTCTAGGAGAAATACCCTAGACTCTTAGAGGTCGCATCTGTACTCTGATACTGGGAGGAAAGCTAGAAGCTAACTGGTTTTTCATGGAATTTTAGGAAAACTCTTTCGACAGATGCTAGAGAATTTCCTGAAGTAGCTTTTCTGTTAGTCTCTACAGAATGCACTGAATGAGAATTTATATAATTTCAGAGGAGATCTGGGGGAAAGGAATCTATGGTAAACTGCTCTTACCCACAACTAGACAGGGAGGCTTAACCAATGCAGACCAGACGCCAGCATTCCCATAGCATAATACTCTTCTGACTTGGAGACAGTGGCAGGTGTGGAAATCCTAACAGTCTTTAGAATGATGAGCCAGCTACACGCGGCAGGCCTCCTCTGGAGGCAGCCATCTGTACCTGGTCTCAGATACAAGACTTCGAAAATACAAGGAATCAAACAGCAATTACAGGAGGTCCCTGGGAATTCTAGGGGAGAACTAAGCCTAGCCTAAGGTCTGACATCACAGACCATGAGAATGCTTTGCTAAGGGAAATTAGAAGTTCCCCCCTCCCTTCAAATGAGTTGTCTAGAAATTTCCCATGAAACTTGGGAAATCATCATTATAATCCTTTTTATTTTTAGCCAAAGAAAGAGACAGACATAACAATAATAACTTTATGAGGTATCAGTAAAATTTCATTTTAAAATGCTGCTCCTTTCCCCACCCAAATGGGGGAATGGAGGCAAAAAGGCAGGCCATGCCCATCGGGAGAAGCAAATGAACAATGGCAAAGTATTCCAGTATAAAGTCCCTCTGTAAAGGAAATGCTTCAGTTCTGGACTACTCTGCCAATTCTACTTCCAAGAAATCTTCATGCTTTCTTCCTAGTGCTCTCTCTTTCTCTTTCAGGTTGACTGGCAATAACCAATCCTGAAAAATCACACTACAGTTGCTGTGCAGTGATTGGAATGTGGATGACAAGAGGCAGGCACAACTCGATCCTTACTCCTGGGAACCATGACCCTTGCTCCCTAAGGCAAATAAAACCAAGCCAAGAAATAGAACGCTGAGCTTACTCTGCATGGCTCACAAGAGCAAAACCAATGCTGTGACGGGGGCACAGGATACCCTAGACAACATCTGGAGCTCAACGTAATCAATCTCTAGCCCCAGATGCTTACCCAGGGACTTTGGCAGCAGAGACTTTTAGATGCAGTTTAAGACACTAACAGCTGTTATGCTTATCTGTAAATACACACTATTATTTGCTATTTTCAGGGGGAAACTTAGGCATTAAACTTTAAGCTGATAAAATATGGATACCTAAAAAAGTATAAAAGTATAAATATCCCCTTTAGAATAAATTTTAGTTAATTAAGTCTCAATATCTTTAAAAAAAAAAAACCAAACACACCACAAATCTTTCTTCTCAATATCACTAATCAAATGGATGCTAAACAGCTAGCAGCTTCCTACAGAGAGCATGTCCAAGTGGAAAAACATACTACAAATCCTTTCATGCCTCAGCTGAGTGGGAAAAAAAAATCATTTAGCCTGTTACTAAATCTGCTTTGTAAGAAATATTTTTGTTTTTGTTTTTTTACAAATAGTTTAAGCCAAACCTTTTTTTTTTTAAACAATAACATACAACAAACTTTATAAAAAGGGAGGTAAGTCCTCGATGCTCAAGAACTTCGTTGAACATGTCACTGGCAAGAGGAAGGGGGTGGAGGCAACCTTTCAGGAAATATTTTGAAATGCAACAATTTTAAAAGCCTTAAAATTCTAAACATCCTCAAAGTGTTAATGTCAGCAATCCTGAGGGTCAGTTTTCTTCTACCTCCCCTTTGAAACAGTTGTCAATCAGGAGCAAAGCATTGGCTCACTCTAGATACTCTCACCTCTACCTTAGCAAATAGAGCTTTAGAAAACTAGGTTTGCATTACTATTTGAGTTCAATCTGTTTAAAAGGCATGCTAACAGATAGAACACTAATAGCTCCAGTCTCATGTAAGGCTAGCATATCCTGTCCTGGTTTTGTGTGAGTCTCAAACATCCCTATTATTCTAGAGAGAACTGCATAGTTTTATAAAGAAAATGAAAGAGGAAGAGAGAGACATATGATGCACTGTAAACATCCTGAATTTTCAATTCAATCCAGATTTTAAACTCAAGAAATCAGGCGAAAAATCTGTGCAAAATACCTCCCCCATCCCAATGGAGATCGCTAGGACAGCAGACGCATTGATAGAGGTCAGCAATGCCCACCAACCAGTCTATATAATTTCAGGCAAAGCTTGGACCTCTCATTAGATCATTTAACCAAACCCAAAAAATTCTCAACACTTTTAGGCATTTCTACAAAGTAAAAACAGGAACATCTGTTAAATGAGCTATACTTTAAAAAGGCGCGGGGGGGGGGGGGGGGGGGAGAGAAGGAAAGAGAATACAAAGTTTTCTTAACTGGAAAGTACATATTAAGAAATTGGGTTTTTTCCTAATCCAACAATGGAAGCTTACTTTTTGTTAGAAGAATTAGTTACTAAGGTAAGAGGTCTTCAGGAAGTAGCGGCAAAAAGAATCTTCTCTTATTAGGAGCTTCACTTTGTAGGGAAAAGTAAGTTCCCAACTAAATGCATGCAATAAAGACTGGATGGCTGAACCCAGCCAGCCTCTCACTTGTATGTTCCTGCTGCCAGGTGTTGAACATATTACATTCTGATATCATTTGATCTCCGAAAGCTTGGATGGGGTGACCAAACAGTGTAAGACAGTAAATTGGGGCTGCCAAGCATTTTCTAACAGTAAAGGCCCCAAACATCTGCATTTAAGGGTTGTAATATGTAGCACCAAGTACATTGTCCTTTAAACTATCCTCAATGATTAATACCAAAGGGGAAAAAAAAAAAGAAAGGTTAAAAAAAATCACTTCACACCAATCACTATAGGATCTTTCTGCCTTAGTCCTGCACAAACAGACCTGGGAAGAATTCAGGGTGCCTGCTTGTTCCACCCAGGGCCAGTCCTGCCATGTGCCAGCAGCAGGCTGAACACACATGTTCTCTGTGCATTCTGCCAAGGAGTGATTTCACACTCTCTCAGTCAGTCAATTCTGTCTCACACTACCTCAGTGGCCCCCAAAAGAGATTCAAATTCAAACCCAGATCTCAAGAGAAAATTGTCTAAAGCAGGTTTCTTCTCACAGCCAAGCTTCTTCAACATGGCAATTCCTTGTATTTTGGGAGGAAAAAAAAGTGAAAATTCTTCAGCTCTCAATACTGTGGTCTTCTTCACATCCTGGAGCCCCTCTCTTGCAAAATCTGAAAGATAATAACAAACACAGAAGTCAGAAAAAACTTCACAATAAGCTTGAGGGCTTGTCTTCAGAGGGCAAAGCACTCAGTGGCTCAGTCCCTTGGAAGGCAACCAAGTTCACTGAGCTTCTTATAGAGCCAAATAAAATACTTAAAGGAAGTAAAGGAATGGTGGACAGTGTGTCTCCAATATCTTCAAGAAACTATCTATTAGGAGTTCCTAAGCTGGAGCTTAGAGAGCTACTAAATCACTAGCAAGAAAGCATATTACATTATTTCTCACAGCTACAATCACTGTCGTATTATGAAAGCCCACAAAGTGGACAGCACAGTGTCCCAAACTTTCTAGGGTTATTCAACACACACACACACACACACACACACACACACACACACACACACACACAATCTCTTGGACATTTAAATGTGAAGAGCTACCCCTAGGAAAAATAGAAACTACATTGCATTTAGACAAGCAGCACCATCCATAAATCCTAACCTAATCTCTGCTATCAAAAGCATTTCTGGCCTTTAAAACATTACATATTTCAATACCAATAGCCTATGCAATTTCATAGGGTGTTTTACATAAGGAGGGGACTGTCATTTGACAATTGTCTGAGGGTTTTCTGGGGTTGTTTGTTTTTTAATCAAGCTTAGACTAATCTCAGTAAGAAGAAATTACAACTAGTGAGTTGTTAGGTGAATATGGGTAAATATAATTCCCTGCATTTATTGCTATGGTTAAATTAAAAGACTGAAGTGTCTGATTATCTATGATCTACTGTCTAAAATAGAATATATTATTCACTAATTTATGCTGTTCTTCCAAGTTACAAAGAATGACAGAATAATGGGATCTGAAGCCTGGCCAGTGGGAAGACCCAAGATATCAGATCCATGACTGTACTAGTTAATCTCATAACCTCTCTTTTTTCACTTTCAATTCATATATTATCTGTGCACCAGAGAAATATCTGATAAACCCAAAAGATACCATTACCTAAATCCAAAAGATAATATTTTCTTTGGTTAAAAATGAAAATATCACCAACTCAGAGTAAAAGCAATGTTTCTAAGTATAAATCATAAAACATGTTGAAATAGCTACTGTAAAGTTAAAAAGCCTTAGGCAAAAGTGCTGTCTGAGATGACAGTGCTTCTTCGGTCTGCACTAAAGACTAATTAAGAATTTGCAGCAAAACTGTGAAGGTTGAGATGTTACGGTGTAGGGTTCTGTACAATTAAACATGTACTTGAAGAATTATCCAGGATCGTAATTTTTGCTATATTTTAAATAACTTGCCTAAAGTGCACTTTTACTGGGAGATGTTTATCAAAGTTGTTGTAAGATTCTACACAATCAGGAAAGTATCTGTCTTCATACATGAGTCTTGTTCAGTTATTCCTACTGTAATATATGTTTCTCAAAATGCAGTTTCAAATAGACATTTGTTATACAAATGAAATAAAAACCGTAAGAGGCATAAATCTTACAGCACACTTTGCTAACAAAAATACACATCTAAGTTACAAAAAGCAATACCGGACCACAAATAATTTGTTTCTTCTACATAAAATATTATTATGAAATCGAACAGTTATAGGACAAAAACTGTTCGTCCACTGTAAAAACTGATTTTTGTTTCCAAAAATCACAATAAATATAGAACAAAGAGCAAAAACGTTGATAACCACTGTTTGAAAATAAAACATAAATTACTGTATTCCATCTCAAAATGCATTCTATCAGCTTAGTTTTATGACAGGACAAAATTCCAAGTCAAAATGAAATAAAGCAGGTATTTTAAAGAATTAAAACATTATTTTAAAAAGTTATATTTTTAAGACACAGAAATTTTGCTCTGATAACCTGGAGCCCAATAACCTTTTGATAATTACACTGACATCTCCTCCTGCTACTATTAATAAAGCTCCTAAGTTTGTTTCACTGTTCAAAAAGCCCACTGAGCTGAGCTGTTCCAATCCAGTTGCTGCTGAATCTGACTTATGGATTCAGTAATATCTGAGGATTTGCCCCAGCAAGGGCCCACCAACATTTGTTGAATCAACTGCTGGTGTCCAGGTCCTGCAGCTCCTGATGAAGGATTTGTGTTTCCGCCAGGTACAGAGATATACATGGTAGTGTCTTATCCAGTGTTTCTCAATCTTCACTGGCCAGGAGTAAACACTGGTATGGAGCTTCTACTGCTAAAGTCCATAGACCCTGATGAATTTGGAACAAGGCCCAAAGTGCGTAGGGTTGGACACTGATGATAGTGTACCATTTCTTGGAGGAAAGTTGGGAGCTCATTTGTCCTTGATGCTGAGGATATGCAGCAAAAGGAGATTATTAAGCATCATCCGTGTGGCAAGTTCAGTATCCTGGCTTAGTGGCTGCATAGCCCTCCTTGTGTAGATGGCAAATGAAAGGTTCTGCCTAAGCTGTTACTGGCTATTATAGATTCTACACTCCTGGTGTGCTGAACACACCAGTTCCCATGCCTCTGTTGACCTCCAGTTTCCTAATCTGTAGAGGGACAATAATAATAGCACCTACTTCCCAGGGTGGTTGCAAGGATCACATGATTGTAAAGTGCTAAACACAATGCCTGGAATAAATGTTAAGTATTCCTCATTTATTATTATTATTTCTCTCATGGGACTGGATACCTCTATTCTGGGTTTTAGATGTGATTGGCATAAAATGCCAAAGATGAATGATTTCCTATGTAAGATAATTTGGAAATGCATCTGACTGAATTGACATCATCTGACTAGTACTAAGTTTTTGTTTCATGTTTCAAATTCCTATTATTGCATGTGTTATGTTTCTGAATTTTCTTACATTATGAAATTTGATAAAGCATCGTATCAGAAATATAGTTATAAAAGCAACTTCTCTTTAAATTTGGATGTTGTTAAAATATGAACTGAGCTGTTAAAATAATGCAGTAAAATGCTTGAAAACTGTTAAATATTTAAGGGGATCTATTTGCTTTAAAGTGGATAATAATAACTTACTGTTTGGAGAAAATTACCACAGACCTCTTAACTTAGCCTTATCTGAGAGGTTCCTGGGAAAATTTAAAGGTTTGCTTACAGTAAAGAGTTTCTTCTAAGATCATTTGGCTACCACTAATGAAAATTATGAAACTCTACCTGTTAATAATTAGTATATAGTAAAGTTAAATCTTTGAACCAACTTAACTAACAACAGGTTTTAGATCCAGAGATTTCATTTTGCCTTTGGGGTTAATAGGCAATACAGATGTGTTACTCTGGCATATCTTGGTCAGATAGGATCACCAACACAGAAGTGCTCCAACGAGAGCAACTTCCGAGCATCTACACACTACTGAAACAAAGACAGCTGCGCTGGCTTGGTCATGTGCACCGCATGCCAAGATGGATGCATTCCTAAAGACCTACTCTATGGTGAGTTAGCCTCAGGCCAAAGACCTGCTGGATACCCCTAGCTTGGCTACAGAGATGTATGCAAGCAAGACTTGAGGGCTCTGGGAATAGACATTGACAACTGGGAGGAGATGGCCAAGGATCGCGCCCGATGGAGTTCAGTACTCAGGAGCAGTTTGTGCGCAGCTGAGGTGGGCCTTCAAGCTCAGGAGGAAGAAAAACAAATGAGACACAGGAATGAACAGGCAACAGAGAGCACAGTCTTCCGATGTCCTCCTCATTGCAGCAGGAGCTGTGGCTCCCGTATCGGACTACACAGCCACGCTGTAACCTGTGGCTCTTCAAGGCGCTGATCCATGGTCATCCTCGACTGGTGGAAGCCTACTACTCTGGAAACTAAGAAGAGCCAATAAATTTCCTGGGGGTTTTGAGTCAATTATTCACTGGATATGTGAAACTCTAGAAAGTGATTATTCTCAATGTATAAATGAAGGATAGATTAAGTATTCTTATAGATGTAATCATTTTTAACTATTACCGAGAAAAGAATGGAATAATAATATCCTAGCCCTAAACTGTGGTCACTGAAATTTTGTTAATTGAGGTAAAATCTCATGGGACCATAATCTGATATTGTTCTAAATTTTCGTTTCAGGGATGATTATATGACTTGTCATAAGGCCAATAGTCTACCATTCGAGGGAAATGCCACGTGCTGACCAAAGGGGAATACGGCCTGAGGACTGCTATAGGTAGATATCTGCTCCTGGGAAAAGTTGAGGAGACAGTCTTGGCAAAGGTAAGGGGCCTCTTGACTCAATTTCCCCATCATATTTCCTTTTTGAACAGGAACTGTTAAGCCTGATTCTTGCCTGGAATCAAACAAACTAAGGGAGTTTTCCCCCGTTAGGACTTGTGTCAGATCAAACTGTGCCCTTGATGGAACAGTCTTGATACTATAGTAACCATATCCCTCTCTTCCTTTCATAGAAAATTCCTACAATCAGGACAGGTAAACAGCAGAAGTTTGTCGCTGAATAGATTGATACTAAAACATCTGAGTTACCATAATGGGATGCAAGTACGAAAGATCTTACTGTTGCTAACCTTTATTTGTGATCAACTCCATATCCCACATAACTAGGCAAATGAGTTCTTGGGTTTCCCATTCCCTTGCTAACAGTTATATATTTATGTAGAAGACTAGATCCTTAAAGTACCTCATTCCTTCAAGATGACATGAGGAGAATATGTATGCCCTAAAAACAGGAGATAGAACAAATATATAAAAGGGTTTTTAAAAATTTAATGGAGTAGCAAACTTTGGGAAAGTAATCCAGCAATCCACATATGATTGGGTTCCAAATGTTTCTAATGGGATTAGTTTTTCTTTTAATTTTTTTTTGGGGGGATTAGTTTTTCTAATAAGTATGTTTTAGTGACAAATCCCAAAATTTAATTATGATTTTTACATATAAAATTGAATTAATAATTTCCCCCATTTGGAAGTATCTGTATGATAACATTAAGGGAAAGGAGGGCTTGTTTACAGGACAGCTCCTCTTCCTTCAGCCTGCGGATGACACTGTTTCAGGTGAATTTGCTGTTGTTGTCCAGTCATAACCAACTCTTTGTGACCCCCGTTGGAGTTTTCTTGGCAAAGATACTAGAATGGCTTGTCATTTCCTTCTCTAGCTCATTTTACAGATGAGGAAACTGAGACAAACAGGGTCAGGTGACTTGCCAAGGGTCACAAAGCTAGTAAATATCTGGAGCCATATTTGAACTCAATGAAAATAAGTCTTCCTGACTCCAAGCTTGGCACTCTATCCACTGTGCCAGCTAGCTGCCTGGTGTAATTTGTTGTTGTTCTTATGGTTTTGTTCGTAAGGGTTAGATCCCTGTAGCTGAGTTAGTTCTTGCCAAATGAACAAGTTATTGGAAAAGCAAATTCGGAAGGTTATATTAACTATATTAAGTCTTGTTACTGGCAGATTTTAGTAGAATACTCTTGGAATCTTTGCAAGTGACTTGGAAGCATAGGAGCAGATCTTCTGGGAGAAATCCTTTCAGAGCTGCCCTGAGGACAACGCCTATTCTGGGTGATGTAATGAATTGCACTAGAACTGCCCAGGTCCCCAATGTCATTAAAGAAGATTCTTTTCTGTGTGTCACTACACAGGTGTAAGCACCGTCTCTCATAACAAGACCATGCCAAATTATGTTTTTCTTGGCAACTTGACCTTTAGTGGCTTCACAGCTGGCAGCGTCAATGCAGGCTCTTGAGGTACTGGCTTTCACCTTGCTAAGATGTTGCCAGGGTGGTCAGGTCCACTTAAACTACCCACAAAATGGCTATCCACTCCATCTGAAGCCCCTTCGGTACTAATGACTCATGGACAGTTCTGTCTGTGGTGATAAGGCTTATTTTTCCCTTCCCCTTAATTGATTTAGGACATGTGGGGGTGCCTATTTGGCCTGACCAGTGTCAATTTTTAATAACAATACAGGACTAGTGGGAAAGAAATCTGCTTGAAACTTGGAGGCATGGTGGTTTAAATGTAAGAGAGAAAGAGGGAGGGGGAGACGGAGATGGGGTTGGGGGAGGGAGAGAGAGAAAAGAGCCTAGCTAATGGGAATGTGGCTACAATACAAAACCTTGAAAAACTACATGGAAAGGGGATGGAGCTCCTCTGGTTCCTAATTCCATATGTTGGGGTCTTTGCATTGGAGCAGGCTGCTAGGAACCTCTCACTTGAAACTGAGAAACTCACCGAAGCCATAAGTGAGTTAAATCTCCCTCCAAATTGAAGAAGATTCATTAGCACAAATGGTCTTACAAAATTATATGATCTTAGACATTATTATAGCTTCACAAGGAAGGGCCTGTGCTATGATCAGTTTTGTTGATTTTACATTAATCAATCAGGAGAAATCAAAATTAGCATTTATCAAATTCAGCAAGTTCTGGCAGAAACACAACCACCTACCCCAGATGACCCCTGATGGAATCCCTCTTCTCGATGCTTTTGGCTGCAGGGAAATGGCTTGGTAGCCACCCTTTGTAAATAGTTGCTGCATGAAAGCTTGTTCTAGTCTAGTCCCAGAGACGAGCTTAAAAATCTTATAGATTAGTTTATACAAATTGAGAAAACCAAACTGACTTCATTTTATATCACTGCCAACTGGACTAAGCTGCTGCTGAACTAAGTCTTGTAATTTCAGGGAAGTCATTTATCACTATATTAATAACTGTTTTGCAGGATGCAAATAATGCAACCAGAGTCCCCAAACTCTGGAAAGTCCCTGAAACCATAACTATACTTTTCCATTAAAAACCTTTGTAAATCTCTCTTCAGGGTTCTTGTGTCTACTAAAGGGGCCCTGGACCCAATTTGTTCTGCAAATGCATGCCTTGCTAATATATTGCATAGCACAGACACTGTTTACTCAATTACTATAAAGCCGCTCATGACAGAACAAAAACATGAAGGAATGAAGGCAACAGGTCAGAAAATAAAATGAAAAGGCCTAGATCATCTTGAGAAATACCTTGTCAAGTAGAAAGAACATCAGACATGCTACTCTGACTCAGCATGCACCAGCCCAGTCATTCCATTTCCCTGATCTTTAGTTTCTTTAGCTGTAACATGGAGAGAATAACAACTTCACTACCTACCTCTGAGGACTGTTGTGAAGGAAGTGCTTCATGAATTCAGTGCTACAAAAACATCCTGTTATCTTTACACTTCAACACAATGATAGAGAATACAATTTCAGACTTCCTGATAACATTTCTAAAACCTCACCTGCCATTTCACTGACCCAGAAATATCCTAAGCGGTAGCATGGATAACATGCAGGCCTTAGAACTCAAATCCTTCCTCTGACACTAACTAGCTGGGTGACCCATGGCAAGTCATTTACCCTTTCTGTGCCTCAATTCCTTCATCACCGAAAAGACAGGACTGGATTCAGTGGCTTCTAATGTCTCTTCCAGCTATAAATGTATGATCCTATGATACCGACCATGCATCTCCGGACTCTCCTTTCAGGTCATCTTAGGCTAATTGGAAAACCTCAAACCACTGGGCAAGCTCTTATCCCACTCCTCTTGTGCAAGGTACTACCCAAAACGGGGCATTCCTTCTTTTATGATATAGGAGCAGACATTTCACAACCCACCTATGTGCCTCCCTTACTGAGAGGGAACAATGCAATCATACAAATTACCTACCCCACCTGAGCAGCTGAGGCCGTCCTCTGCATTTGAGGATAGGCCTTGTCCTTTCTTATACTGCATGGAAAGCCACAACTTTGAAACCTCAGTTCTGTTAAGCACCCCTGTCAAAGACAACGGGTCGACTTTCTTTCCCACAGGACAGCCTGATTTACTATCTGCTCTGATTTCATTCAAGAGGCAGGTGAAGTGAAGGAATGAGTGTGTGGGTGTGTGCCAGGTGAGGGTGGTGGCTGCACTATGACAACCAGCCATCAGGTGTTTCAGCTGTGGATTCACTCCCACACCTGAGGCTAACCCGACCCTGAGGAAGCTTTAATGCCCTGAAACAGGGTGATGGAACTTTGCAGCTTGACTAGTAGCCTTATTACTAGCTACACTTTTCGTCAAGTCCCTGTGAGGAACACAAAACAATAAAATTCATCAAGTCAGCAGTTTTTACAATTTGCTGGCAAAGTTAGTTCCCCTAAGTAAATGGCTGCTTAAATAAGTAATACTTATGAGGTAAAGTCAGATCCAGAATTTCCTCATTTACTGAAAATGGAAAAATGTTTCAGACTGTGTAGACCAAAAGTAAAAATAATTAGCAAACATGCTACATTTAAAGATCTAGATCAGAAAGGCTTTTCCCTTGAATACTCAAGTTATTGGCTAATTTGCTTTCTTGGAATTCCTTTCATGCTTTTGTTGTTTGTCCTTAGTTCTCAAAGAAGACCATGACATCACCCCATGTCATGACTTGCACTGAACTGAATTTAAGTGAGGGAGGCTATTCAAGGTCACCAATCTCACTCTTTCCTCCAGAGCCATCTGGGTCCAGTGGCAAGATACCTATCAGGACAACTGGAGATGGCCCCGGGTGTTTAAGGGAATTGGGGTTCTTAGACTTGCCCAGGATCACACAGCTACAGTAATTGTCTGAGATGAGATTTGAACTCAGGTCCTCTTGACTTCAGAGCCAATGCAGTTATCCACTTCGCCACCTAGCTGCCCCTACTTTCATGCACTCTTCTGCTCAAAGCCTTCACTGGTTCCCTACTGCCTAAAACAGAAACACAAAAACACTCCCTAGGGCTGGCAAACAAATGAAAACACAACAAAACATAAATAATGTCAAAATATGGTTTTCTAAGCCAATATGCACCCAGCAGGGATCATTATGTAGGGTTGAGTGGCCCTGTTCTATTTGAGTCTGACACCACTGGCCTAAAAGATAAAGCCTAACAGTCAAGGCACTCCAAAAATATGTTGTCATGTTAAATAACACTGCCACCTTCTCTCACACTATCCCCATCCCATACACTCACTTTAGGTAAATTGGACTGTTCATCCTACTTTGATTTTGCCTTTGTTTGGGGTAGGACATGGACTGGACAAATAAAACAAAGAAGTATCTCTGATTCCATAAATGCCATGTTTTCCCACCTCTATATCTTTCCTTACACTAGTTCCTTTATCAGGAGCATATCCCAACAATCTCTGGCCAACTCTTATCCGTCTTTCAGAAAGACCCAGCTCAAATGCTCTTTCCTTGGCAAAGCCATCACTGATTCTCCCATCTGAAAATAATCCTTCCTTCCTCAGACATAGTGTCATGTTTTGGGAGTACTTCTTTTATGTACCTTCCACAGAGGACTATATTTTAGTTATTTTTGACTTTTCCCCACAATGAGCCATTTTCTGCATATAGCGGGTACTTAATAAACACGTGGTGAATTGAATTAAGAAGGCTTCTGAAGAGAGGCAAAGCCCACTTACCTTAAATATAATAAATAAAGTTATCAATCTGGCCAAGCAGTCTTCTTGGCCCAGACAAAGAAAGTCAATGAGACACTACAGAAAGTGGCATCTTCCAGTCCAGAGGGACTCAAAAAGTTTACTTCAGAAGCCCACCGACTGGATCAAGAAAACAAGTCAGAATGCCCCTCAAACAAAAGAAGGGCCAAATATACATGGATTACACAGGGCTCTGTGTCCAGAGGCAGCCAGAGCAGCAGCTCCCCTGAAAAAGTCCCAGGATGGTCAGAAATCACCAGGGTGATTTGAAACTCTCAGTGATGATGTTGGAATACTGGGAAAGAGGCAGACAAGGGCAGGCAAGGCAACATTGAGTGCCAGAAGCCCAGGGACTCCCAGGGGCTCTCAGGTCCCTAACCTAACTTCTGCTCTGACACTCCATTCAAAGTTCTGAAGAACCAGCATTATCAATCTCAAATTTCCAGGGGGCTCTAACTTCAGGAAGTAGAGATCAGTGGACCAAGTAACCTAGAGTGAGACCAAGTAGGGCTGACTACCCCACCAAAAAGTATAGCAGGGGGCAGATCCTCAGTCTGGCACAAAGTCTTAATTCAGGAACTGAAGCTGTAAAGATGAGTAAGCTAAAGAAGGCACCGACCAATCAATAAAAGAACTTTCTGTAGATACAGAGATGCTCAAAAATCCAGGCCAAGAGAAAGTAACTCCATAATAACTGAAAGCAAAGGAAACAAGTTTTTCCATAAGGACTGCATGAATAGTTAAAAAAAATGAAGCAAAAGAGTTTTTAAAATGGAATAAAAGCTCTGGAGGAAAAAAAAATAGGAGAATAAATAGCTTGAAAGAAAAAAATGATAATATGCCTTCTCCAAGTAACAGACTCCCTGATTACTACAACAGATCAAACAGAAATCAATGACTCCATGAAATAGCAATAAATATTAGAACAAAATCAAAGGACTGAAAAATAAAAGGAAATTATAAGATATAAAAAAATTACTTGGAAAATAGGCTGAGATCACTTTAAGAAACACCGGAGGTGGCGCAGTGGATAAAGCACTGGCCCTGGATTCAGGAGTACCTGAGTTCAAATCCAGCCTCAGACACTTGACACTTACTGGCTGTGTGACAATGGGCAAGTCACTTAATCCCCCATAGACTCGGGGAAAAAAAAAAAGAAACACCGGACTCCTCGAAATCCGTATTTCTTAAAAAGCTATAACACAAAGAAACAATGAGCAGGCAGATTTCAGAGACACCTGGAAGGACTTGCATGAACTGATGATGAGTGAGATAAGCAGAACCAGGAGAACATTGTACACAGTATCAACAACACTGTGTGTTGATCAATTGTGATAGACCTGTCTCTTCTCAGCAATACAACGGTACAAGATAGTTCCAAGGGACTCATGATGGAAAATGCTCTCCAAATCCAGAAAAAAAAGAACTGTGGAATATGGATGCAGATTGAACCATACTATTTCTTTGGTTTTTGGTGCTGCTGTTTTTCTTTTTTGAGGTTTTTCCTTTTTGCTCTGATTCTTTCACAGCATGACTAATGCAGAAATATGTTTAATGTGATTGTACATATATAACCTCTATCAGATTACTTGCTGTTTTGGGGAGGGGGGAAATGGAAGGAGAAAAATTTGAAACTAGAAATCTTATAAAAACAAATGTTGAAAACTATCTCTACATGTAACTGGAAAATAATAAAATACTTTTATAATTTTTAAAAAAGCTATAACACAGTATTTCTGAAAATCATAAATGAAAACTGACCAGATCTATAAGAACCAGAGGGTGAAGTGAAGATAAGAACTTACCAATAACCTCCAGAAAGAAACCCCAAAAGAAAAAAAAAACTCAGGAATGCCATAGTCAAGATCTAGAGCTTCCATATTAAAGAAAATACACTACAAACATCTAGAAAGGAGTTCAAGAATGAAGGAACTAATGATCACATAAGATGCAAGAGCATCTACCATAAAGGAGAGGAGTTTTTGGAATACAACTAAGAATAACTTACCCTGAGAAGTTAACTGCAGGGGAAAAAACGGAGGGGGGGTGGGGGGATGGGGGGAAGAAGAAGAAATAGACTTGATGGAATAAAGGACTGACTTTCAAGAATTTTGGGTGAAAAGACCAGAGTTTAGTAGGATCTTCAAAAATACAAATCCAAGAGTCCAGAGAAACCTAGAAAGGCAAATTTACTTTAAGGATCTGTATAATAATGCAGTGCTAACATTCAAATATAGGGAGAGAAGAAATATATGCCACTTCAGAATCACTATCTTTAAAAGATATTAAGGGAGTTAAATTAAAAAAAAAAACATAAGATGTAGGGGTGTACTGATACTGTTCTGAGGGCCCTAAGAGGAGAAAGAAAAGGGAAGGTAAAAGGAATTCAGTAGTATAGAAAGGAGAAAGAAGAGAGTAGAACTTGATATTTCTTATAATTGAAGGGTCTGAGAAAAGGAGTATACAAACATGGAGGAAGGGGGGCAGGGGGGCCAAAGGAGGTAGCATCAAATAAGTCTCGTTCATATGTGAAACAACAAGAGTATTGAACACAAACACACATACACATACAGAGCTTGGTGTAAAAATGCACTAAACTCAACAAGTAGGGATGGGGCAGGACAAAATGGAGGAAATCATCACAAACAAAACAAACTTCCTTGATTCTGAAGGGGGTATTAAAAAGAGGAGTTAAAAAGAAAAGCAAAGAGTGGGAATCAAAGTGAGGAGTTTGTCAGCTAGGGAACAGCTTAATAAACTGTAGTATATAAATAAAATGGAATGTTGTAACAGAAATAATGAAAGATGCTTTCAGAGAAATCTGGATAGTGTGACTGATGCAAAGTAAAGTGAGCAGAATGAGAACAGCCTCTCTAAAGACAACACTGTTGTAAAAACAAACAAACTGAAAGACAGGAGGATGCCTGCCCCCCTTCCTCCATGCACCTCCTGAAAGAAAGGGGATGGAAGCAGGGTACAGAAAGAAACATGGTTTTGGACATGGCCCCTGAGTAGATTAATTTGACTTACTACACTGGGGGGGATGGAAGTGGAATTAACAAGAGTGTGTGTGTGTGTGTGTGTGTGTGTGTGTGTGTGTGTGTGTGTGTGTGTGTGTGTGTGTGTGTGTGTGTGTGTGTTTTACTCAGAGGGATGCAAAAAAGAAGCCCATCACTGAAACATTTTTTTAAATGCACAGAGTACCAGAAGGAAGTTCAGAAAGGAAGTATAGACAAGCAAGCAGGAAAGTTTGGAAAGAAATCTATTTAAAAAATAAATAAAACAAGACACATGAAATGGAGATTTACAGTTTCATATAAAAATCATCTGTTTTGCTGTGAGCAGAAGATGCTTACTTTGAGGAGTGTGAGGGATTTAAATTCAGAATCTTAAAGACTTAGAGAGAGAGAGAAAGAGAGAGCCAGCAGCCATGTCTTCATTTTGTACCCCCGTTGTTCTCCTCTGGACTTCATGCTCTCCCAAACCTCATTACCCTAAAAGATCATACCTATCACCCCTGACAATGAGACCTCCTCAGTACACCCCTGTCCCGGCAGCCCCGCCCCACTTCTGACTAGAGAGGGTGGACCTCCATCTAAGGAGGGTGTCCAGGTTAGCCACCTCTTCATTTTCCACCCTGCTGTACTCCTCAATACATCATCGTTCCCACTTCCTGAGCTAGGTCCCCATCTCCCAACCTCCCTGTGAAGCTTCTTTGCCTATGTTACCTTCCCCTATCAGGCTCTGAGCTCCTTGAAGGCAGGGACTATCTTTTATCATTAGCATCCCCAGAGCCTAATGCAGCAGTTCCTGGTACATGGCAGGCACTTAATAAATGTTTACTGACTAACTGGGATCAAATGAAATATTTGTAAAGCACTTAGCACAGTGTCCGGCACACAGCAGGATGTATATAAATGCTCATACCATCCCTTTTCTCTGACTAGTCACTTATGCCCTCCTCGTTATACCCTGAGTTGAAGTTTTCTTTTTATATATTCTCTGGTTAGAACAGTCCTGGAGATACCTTTCTCTGTAACGCAATACTATCTGACAGTCACGGGGATGGCTGCAGAGGATCATACGTGAAAACATGTCACATTAGGGCTTGACACATAAATTCACATACACCTACTTGCAAAGGACACCTATCCATCTTCAAAGGTAGGCTTGACCCTCTAAGGAAGGAAACTCCTTGGCTGGCTAAACTTAGCCTGCTGCTAAGATCACCCCCACATTTTAAGAGCTGAGATGACCCTTTTTCATCATCACCACCTCCAGCTCTAATTCTTACAGCATTTATAAACCCAGATGCCCTAGAACTCTGGTTACCAGAAAAAGCACCCATCGGATTTTCTTTATTATCATTTCATTTTCTAACACACTGGCTGTGTTTCTGGGCCACCATAATAAGCCCCAGAGGGGATTTATGACACTACTCTCAGCTTTCAGCTTCAAGGCAAAACTTCCAACTATGCTATTACTTTTAAAGCAATCCATACTAATATTTTGGGAGCATCAAGTTTTTGATATGTTAAATGAGAACACAGAACACTGGTTAATAAGTTTTGTTAACCTGAGCTTTCTGATAAACACTGCCACAATCATCTACTGCAACCAGGGAGTGAATGTTTGGCTATGTACGGTCAAATTGTTGACTTTTGAAATTAAACTACTGAAAAGCTCTATTTCCTGAATCTGAAACTATTTTCACAACAAATCCTGTTGGAATGGATATTAACCAGAAGCGATTGTGCAGTATTAGGGAAGTTCTTCCTAAGCATATTGATCTGAATTCTGTCTCTTCATATCTTCTACTCATTAGTCAGAGTTCTTTCTTCTGGAATTTAGAAGAATAAATCTAATCAATTTCCTATGTTACAGGCCTTTAAATACAGAGTGTTTCAAAAGTCTTAGTGTGGTTTTAAGCTTTAATAGCTCAAATAATTTTAAGCTTTTAAGCTGAACTAAGACTTTTGAGACACCCTGTATCTGAAAATATTAATGTTGTTAATGTCATAAAAAACAAACATTAATGTTCCAGTCTACCAGGCCTCTCCCAAATCCAAGTTAAGTTTTCTCTGCTCAAAGTTAAATATCCTCAGGAATTTCAATAATCATTTCCTATTCCCCTCACCATCCTGGTTACCTCCACCCCCGACACATTCTAGTTTGTCAATGTTCTTAAAATGTTAGCACCCATAACTAAACACAACACTCCAGACATGGTCTCATCATGGAAGAGTGCAATGAGACAGCTGTGTGCTTTACTCTGGCCTGTATATCTCCTAATATAGCCCAAGATCACACAGTTGATTTACCCTGAGCCTGCAGTCCACCTAACATTTCCAATTCTTTACACAAACAGCCAGACACATCTCCCCAAACTGTATTTGAACAGCTGATTATTTTAGCCAACGTGTGGAATTTTACATTTATGCTTATTAAATTGCATCTCGGAGTCAGCCCCTTGTTCCAAGTTGCTGAGATCTTTGGATCCTGCCATTCAATGTATTAGCTGATCTTCACATTCTATCAGATAGCATGTTAAGCCTCCACCCATGCGACTAATGAGAATGTTGAACAAAATAGACGAAAGGAGAGCTCTGTAACATGACATTAGAAATCTCACTTCCAGCTACCGTAACAACCAGTGCTATTTAGTGCTAAAATAGACTATGTACTTTCAACAAGTAACTACAGTAGGAAAGACACACTTAGGATAGCTCACTACATAGGACCTACTATCAGTCAGCTCTACCACTCTAAGGAACACTAGTTACACAGGCAAACTACAACTGAACAAACATACCAGCAGCACTAGCTAAAGGGGAAGTTTGGGTTAAGGGTGAGGAGGTATTTCTGGACCATCAAGAGGTGAGGCATTTGGGGGAATTTCTAGAGCAGCTAGAGCTCACCATTACATTTACACTTAATCTGAGTCATTCATATCGTAATCCGTCTCCTCATCTTCACTCTGGTTCAGCATGCACCATGAAGCAAGTACAGAGAAGGGATTAGTGGAGGGAGAGAGGGGAGAAAAGATAGCAAAATTTAGTCAATAGCCATGGCACAGGAATACAATTAGTCAACATATAAGAGTGTGTTCTGTTATTCAAAAGCTGGTGTGGAGAAGTAGTTGCCCGAGGGATATTTCACAATTTGTAACAGAAAGAGTTGGCTGAAAAATGAAGCAAAGAGAAAACAACTTTTCAATAGAAATCCTTCTGTTTTCCATCACGCACAGAACAACTAAACTACCTCTGGGAGCCTTAGTGATCACCAGTCTTTGGAGTCGTCATACTCACACGGGTCACCTTCTCACAAAACTCCGTAACTTCTTCATACAGCAAAAATAAAGACTATACATGCAGATTGGAGAAGGGTTTTGTGGTTACAGGGTCTACTATAAACTACCTTTTTGTAAAATAAAAAATGTTTTAAATCATGTTTCAAAGACACTGGTACATCTTAGTCAATGAGGCCAAGACAAAAGTCAGGCAAGGTTACAGCTGTCCCTGTCCTGATTTCTTTTATAAATTTTACAAAAATTTATTTTCTCAGGATTTGTCTTCTCCCCTAAGGAACTTAACTCGTCACTTTCCCCCAAAATTCAAGGAGACGGAGAAAATATTTGTCAAATTAAAACTGAAAGGTTCATCAAATGCAACTCTTTAAGTACTCATGTGAGAAAAGCAGAATTGAAACAGGAGTAAACAACAAAGAAGCAAGGAAGCAGATAAATCAATTTCAAAACACTATGTAAAATTTTGAGGTGTAGTATTTTCTCAGCTCCCTATTTGTCCAAAAGAATGTAAAAAAAAAAATCCACTTTCCTTCTGAGCTAGCCCTTGTTATGAACTTAGCAATTTTTCATAAGTCCTAGAATATGCCTGTTGTGGCTGATGCCCTAGTTTAGCAGAGGCTCTAGGATCCTGCTCACAAAGCTTAGATATTTTTGGATTGAGTTATTTTTTAATGGCATAAATGGGAACTTGGGTCACACCTAGGGCTTCCTAATAACTGCTCCCATGCATTTCACAGCTAGAAGGCACCTAAGCCTCTTTTGTGTGTGTTGGGGGCTGGAGAGAGGGTAGGGGAAACCACTTTTAAAGCTTGCGAGTAAAACATATCTTTGCTTACTAGCACAATGAGCATCTAACATCCTTATAACATAACATCTGACGTGAGAAAATGGGTCCTTCTAACGTCTGAACTTTGAAAATTTTTGGAAGCATGACACCTTAAATCCAATCTGAAAAGGAAACAAAAATCAAAACACAGAGAGGATGGAATGCTTTACCTGGTCATCAGTTTGTTCTTCCTTAAAGGCCTCCCAAAGGAAGATGGCCTCAATACCAGAGCAAATTAACACTGGTTCTTAAAAGCAACTAACTGAAGGACTTCAAAGAGGCCATTTGTCTCCCTTCCAATATGCAGCAACTCCAGGAAAACAGTACTGACTAATTCAGTAATGGAACATCCTCATTATATACCATTTATTGTAGCTGGCCTTGTCTAAAGCTTTGAACTGAGCAAAGCAGTTGTTGCAAAGACCAAACAAACAACTGGGGCTCATCTGGACCGATCAAGTCTCATGCAAACTTGACACTGGTTCACAAAGATAGTTTCTAAAGAGACTTCTAACAATATACAAAACAGCCACAAAATTTAAGATTTTGAGATGACATGACTTTTTAACAGTATAATACAGCACTGGTCCAAATATAGGCCACATTTCCCCCTCTAATCAGTATGTACACAAACTGTGTGACCCCTACATTTTGCCTTTCAAAAAATTTTCCTTTTGGGACAATAGTCTATATATAGATCAGTACAGGAAGAAAGATGACAATTGGTTTATATTTCTTATTACATTTCTTTTCTTTCTTTCTTCTTCTTTTTTTTTTTTTGTGGGGCAATGAGGGTTAAGTGACTTGCCCAGGGTCACACAGCTAGTGTTAAGTGTCTGAGGCTGAATTTGAACTCAGGTCCACTGGGTCAGTGCTTTATCCACTGCACCATCTAGCTGCCCCCTCTTATTGCATTTCTTATACTAAATAGAAAGGTTCAAAATACAAATTAAACATTAACTCAAATACCCTGAGCTTTTAGCTCACACCATTTTCATATTCCTTAGAACCTCTTCCCCATCCTAACCTTCTAGTAAAACCATAGCCATTCTTCAGGGTCTAAGGTACACAAAACTTCCTCTGTCTACTTCAATCCAAAGTTTTATTTCCATTCTCTGAATAACTTTTGCACTTATTAACTATACGAAATATTTTGGCATGTCGATCATATAATGTTTGGGATGTTTTGGATATAATGTTTGGATGTGTGTAAGACATCTCTTCAGCAAGACTAAGTACCTTGTAAGGAATGCATCATCCACTCTAGATATTTCTAAGCACACAAACGTTAAACACTTGATGATTTACCCCAGACCCAAATGTGTTCTCTGCATACTTAGCCAAATGGAAAAACAAAACATCTCAATTCCATAATCCTTTGCAAGAAGTACCATGGCTGATTCTAAACTGCACTGTATGATAGCAAGCTGTGTGACCTGCCCACTGGATGAGGAACACGTTTAAGAAATAGGTGATCATCCATTTTCTAACTTGATTACCTCTAGTTATAGGGGGCTTACTGGAGCTACCTATGAGGCAGGGAGTATCATCTTTACACAGCTGTGATTATTTATATAAATTAAAATTTACAAAGGATTACAGGGGAGGGCAGAGACTTAAAATAACTGCCCATTTACAACAGCTGGTACTCACGTGCAATATTTTAAGCACACGCTAATGATGTATGTAAAGGCTATGGGCAACAAACAAAATACCAAGCTTTTATACAAAGAAATATGGCCTGAATGCTTTGTCAACATTTTGGTGGTTTTCAAGTACAAAAGAGGTATCCTTCAGCCCCAAAGGTAAACCACCAATACACTTCCAACGTTATTTAGAAAAACAGATCCTGTATTTCCCTATTGTCGCACATTCTCACTGATTTGTTTGAGATTTGCCCACAGAAGCCAAGGGCATGCTTACCAAGTGAGAAAGTATTATAAAGCTTTTGCAGAACTCATGCTTAGAACTAGGTAAGCAAATTTGGAAGATAATGTTTCTAGAGGTAACTCAACCAGGTTTTTGGGTTTTATATAAAAAGATGCTGGTTAAGTGGGTTGGTCTTGGAAGCCAGAAGTTGGCAATGTGGTGTTGTAAAACAAGCACTTGCCCTGTAGTCAGGAAGTTAGGGTTCAAGCCCTAGCTTTATTATTAACCATTGGTATAACCTAGGCTAAGGTATTTCCTTTCCCTAAGCTTCAATTCCCTCTTCTATAAAATGGATAGACTAGAGGGCAGCTAGGTGGTGCAGTGGATAGAGCACCAGCCCTGGAGTCAGGAGGACCTGAGTTCAAATCCGGCCTCAGACACTTAACACTTACTAGCTGTGACCCTAGGCAAGTCACTGTGTGACCCCAATCACCTCACCAAAAAAAAATTTTTTTTAATTTAAAAAATAAAAAAAATAAAATTAAAAAAAAATTGGATAGACTACTACTTACACTACTTCACAGATTTGTTGTGAGGATCAAACAGGTAATAAATATCAAGCAATATATAAATACAAGTTGTTACTGATAGCACAAACAGACAAGAACATTTCCCCAAAAGCTTCTGATAATCAATATAACTGTTTTAGGAAAACTGCTATCTTGTAAATGATGTGATAACTATATGGCAATGGAAAAAAAGGAACATTAACCTAAGTGGGCTGTCTGCAGATTAGGAAGGTTGGCAACTAAATGCTAACAATAAGCTGGAAATATAGCCAAAAAATATGAAAATAAAAGTTTTAAAAAATAAGTACTTCCCAAGAAGAATCTTTGTGTAAGGGTTTCCCAGTCAGGAAGACTTGGGTTCACAAAAGACATATCCTGGCTGCGTGAGCCTGGGCAAGTCATTAGAGCGCTTCCCGTCTCCAAGACAACTTGCCTAAAGGAGGAGCTGCGGAGGAGGGGCTGACCTCTCCCTGTGCAAGCACATGTCCCTATCCCTAGGTATTTTTTCCCCGAAAACCACAATTAGAACTTGCACGCTTTTTTTTTTTTTTCAAACTTTGGTAGGCAATAAAAATGATGTTAATGAGAGATGGCAAAAAAGCCTAGTGGTGTGGAAGAATACAAGTCTAGCACTTCAGTTTATTCAAGAGCATGTTCAGAGATCTGTGATTACAGCGGAATCAGTGCACCTTCTCTCCATAAAATAGAGACCATTATGTCCTCCCCCTGAGGCCTTCACGAATTCTGGTGCCCGACCCCCAAAATTCATTCTTAGTAGCCCACCATCTGGTAATGAGCCTCTCCATACTTAGCAGGGCTGATGGGAAGAAAGCAGACACCCAGTCACTATGACCTGACTGAAGAGTCTTCCTTCACGAGGTAAAGGACACCTCCACAGCACAGTGGAAAACCAAAGTAACACATCAATAGAGACTGCGGCAACAGTAAGAAGGGTGAGCCTCAGCATTTTCCTGAGGTCATTCCTCAGAAGATTTTCCTGGCCCTCAACGTCCCTTTCCCTCCCTATTTCCCACCAGCTTACCTTTGCCTTTTCGCTGGGTTCACTGGTTGTGCCATAAGAGGTATTATGCAACTCCTTGGAGACAACACAAAGAAATTCAGCTTGGTCTTCATTTCCATAGTTATAAGATGAACCAATACTGACCAGCTAGAAGATAAAAGAGTGGGTGATAAATCAGTAGGAAAGAAAATTCTCCCTGTTCTCTTCACCTTATCATTGACCATCTTGATGACCTTTATCCCCAGGAAAAATCCATAACTGACCCATAACCCTCAGAGACTTCTGCTATTGGAGTCAAAATGACTTCCAGGGTTAAGGTCTAATTCTTAGGTGTAGTGGGTAGCCCTGTCAGTTAGTCAAACACCCCCCAGGAGATCAGATTACACTTTAAAATCTGCCTCAAGGAAATAGAGAAATCAAGGAGAAACAATACTTTTGAGAAGATATTTTTAATGAATTCATGGAAAACAACTTCTTGAAGTATACACACACAAACTCCCCCTTCGCAGGGGCACAGCATTTATTTTTAACGTGTCAGGACATGCTCTTTCTCCCATTGGAACATTCAGCTTATAATTATCTCAGTTTTTCCTAATTGGACCAGGAGGAGACCATTCAACACCACAAGGGAGACTGGGAAGGGGGGACAATGAGGATGCGGATAAAAGCAATAAGAGGATGATTTAAATAATCCAGCCATTCAGCAATCGGGTCTAGAGTAGCAACTGACCCACACCTCAAAGCAAGGCAATGCCATTCAAGCAATAAACCCAGGAGGAGGCTGCTCCAAAACGCAAAAGTTATACAAACACGTTAGTAACAGAATTGTTCTATTTGATCTTCTTGGTAAGAGATTACTCCAGAACTTCCCGAGTTTTCTAGCCCCAAGGCCAGAAAATAAACTGGGAATCATAGAAGGGTTTGCCCAAGAATTGGAAGAATAAGGTGTATCTGTGATGCCATGCCACCCAGTGTGTACCTTCACTGAGAGTAAATAGGATACAGTGAGAAAAGCAAGGAGCAGGCAGTCAGGAATCCCAGGGCTGAAATCCTGGCTCTATCCTGGTAACTTAATGTGTGACCATGGGCACACTGGGCCCTCAACTCTGGGCCTCAGTTTACTCTACCATAAAATAAGGGAGCTGGACTACATAATTCCTTTTATTTCTAACATTCTATGATTCTGTGAAGTTGCAATGAATCTTTGGCTCAGAGGTAGCATGAGGAACATTAGGGCAGAAAAAAATCTCCACACTGAAAACCTTTCTATATTGTCTTCTAAGGTAGAGGCATGAGGAAACAATTCTGAGCCCCATAAAAACAGCAGCTGTTTGCACTGGGAGTTATCAATCTATGAGGCAACTCCTTGAGAGCAGGAGCTTCCCCAGTTCCCAAGCACTCACAGTAGGTGTATGATAAATATTTGTTCAATTAAGCTGAATTTATGTTCTGGGGCAAAGAACCCTCAGATGAGAAGAAACACCTAATGGAGGGGTAAGTCAGACCTGAAGCATGAGTTTGTGGGCTTTCCCAATGAGCCTTGAGAGCACTGGCCTTAAGTCAGTCAGTACGATCATAAGCTGCCTCTCCGTCATGAGACCCCAAAGAGGAAAGAAGGCATTTTCTCAGTCAAATTTATTCTAGAGGTCAAAGGAAAAACAGAGGTTTTGCCCTAAAATGAAGGGTGTGTCCTTGCATTAGCTTCAGAAAAAAAACACTGAACTAAGTCCATTTCATAAGCAAAAATAAAACCTCATCAAAGGATGAGAACTATATATTAAACATTAAACTTGCAGCAAGAATCAACGGCCCATTTGCTAAGCTCCAGAGTGCGCTAAGAGGGCCAGCTCCTCTGGGGTAACACATCATATATGCATTAGGCACATGCTAAGTGGCTTAGAAGAAGGGCAGCCAGTACAGACTCTTGCCAATTCCAAAAGCGCTCATCAAACAGGAATACTTCAGTCCATCGCAGACTAAAATCAATACTTCTGGCAGTAAATCCATATCCTCATAAAGGGGCGGGGACAGAGAAGCAGATGAGATACAAGCTGGGTGGAAGAAAGTGAAATTGCTGAACTCTCCACTATACTGGAAAGGTGTGAAAAGAGGATGAGACAAAGAAGTGAGAAGGAAGAACAGGCAGAGAGCGAAGCATTTTAGTGAGCTCTCCTTTCATTTGAGGGAACTGAAGTTAAAATCTTGGCAAAGTTCACAAACAACTATTTTGGTGTCAGTCTTCCTTTGTGCTCCTCAAAAAACTACCCGACAATCTGCTGTTTCTCCTCAAAAAGAGAGAGAACAGCAGGGGCAGTTACTGCCCGAATGGCAGCAGAGAAAGATGAAGAGCAATGAGGCCTGAGTGCAGAAGGGTCTCGAAGGTACAGAGAAGCCGCTTTACATCCTTGCTTTTAAACAGTCACATTAGTACCACATTCTCAGAGTTAGAAGGGACCTCAGCGAAACAGGAATCTATCCCTGGGAGGCAGGCAGCCAGCTTTTGCTTGAATTCTTCCAGGAGTAAAGAACTCATTCCCTCCTGTCCTCCCATGCCATCAGAGGCAGCCCATTCACAGCTCAACAGCAAGGATGGTTAGGTAGGTCCCCCTTACACCAAACTCAAATCTCCCCCTTCAAATGCCCCCTAATGAGAAGTTTTCTAAATAAACTAATATATCATTGTTGTCCCCAGGTTATACTGGAAGGAACTGAAGAATGAGCAAGGAAAAGCCTATATAAAGATTCCGACTTGACATTTGGAAGATAAAAACAACCTATTTCCCCCAAAGAAGTTCTATGGACAGATATCCACTGCCTTGGCCAGGATGCAGTGAAAAAAGATGCTTCAAACAACGAGGCTCATTCTTCCTCCAGCTCACGCCAAAAATCACAACAGTCAAACTGACAAGGTAGCAGTGTGTGAAGTGCAACATCAATGCTTATAGTCAGATTTGTCTGACCTAATTCAGAGAAGCCAATCTGGCATTCATATAATTCTGTCTTTAGAGAAAACTTCTTTGGGGAAGAAATGTGTTAGTGTTTTGATATCAGATGACTAACACCATGGCTGCTGACTATTGAGATAGCTATTTTTGTTGAATTCTCTGGCTTTCTCTGAATAGCCCAGAATCTTGAAGAACATAATAAATGCAAAATCGTGGAAACTCAAATACAAAAACTCCAACCAGAGTTTTCAACGTGAACCTCCTTTAAACCAGTTTAATTTCAAGGAGAGAATTAACTTCATTATACTAAATGGGCAGCAGGCAAAGATGCAGTTTATAATGCTGAGGCTAACTAAGAAATAATATCAGTTTGGGGTGGGGCTTAGTAAGAAAGGAGATCAAAACCCCTCAACTAACAACAAAGGAGTTGAACAGGTTAGGTACCCTGAAACATATACTGCCATATGAAGAAACAATGGCCTTGGAGTAATTCAACCTGGGTTTCAGTCCTAGCTAAGTAAAAAATTAGAGATAATTACTCTGTGTGAATTGCTATAGGCTTCTTCACAAATAATAAAAATCCAGAAAAAAATCTGGAGTTGGTCAAACCAGAAACAAAGAGAATTAAAGTTTCCTTCAGGCCTTCAACGTTTTAATCCAGTTAGTAAGTCCAAATGCGGTTTGACCATAATATTCTCCTCTGAAACATTCAGCATCTCTGTATAAGACAGAGGTGGAGGGAGCTGAACTTTTTAAAATTATCATGATCAATAAGAAATTAAGTTATTTGTTTGAGAGAGAAAAAGGAAAAGGAGTGACTGCTTCTTGCCTTCTCTGAATTAATTTCTATTTCATCAGAGTCTGGAAGGATTATTGTCCATTATCAAATATTTAATAAAATGGTTTCAGCATATTGCAAGGCCCTGCATTTGGTCTCTTAATTATCTAGTTTGTATATTCTTCAAGTTTCCTGGTTCTTTTCTTCTTTTCTGCTGGTCATTCTTATAAATATTTTACTATCAAAGTGTTTTTTAAAGCTGCACAAAAGCTGTATGGTTTACTGCATGTCAATATTATATTTTTAAAACTAATTCACTCTAACTATCCCTGTGCAAAATAGGAAGAAGAAATGAAACTCAAACCAGCAATTCTGGTGACCATGGGGTCAAAGAAAATTGACTAAATTGATTTTTTAGATTATCGATGGGTTTCAATTAGGTATCCTATTCCTCAACTACTACACTTGGTTGCTATAGATAAGAATGAGTCCTGAACTACAAACAGCTCAAGACAAATAAAAATCTGCTGAGGAATGGAGAACTGACTAGAAGACCCGATGGCAAATGCTTAGACTGGATTTAGAGAACTGAAGTTAGCAATAAGCTAACTTTGAGAGGCAAAATAGAGTTTTTATGAGAATAAACCTGAAGAATAATCAAGTATTCTCACACTGAACTAACCCTTTTGGCATCATCACCTTCTCTTAAGCATCACTGTTTACATGATGATCTGATCCAGTCCAACCAGTACCTGAGCAGGAAGTCCTCTACAACATCCAGGACAAGAGGTCAAACAACTAGTTTCCAAATGAACCCCTCTTCAGGAAGAAGGAACACACCACCTCTCTCACTGAGGTCCTTTAAATGGGGAGGATGTTGCAGTGTAGTTGAAAGAGTGCTGAATGTGTGCCAAGAGAGAACCAGGTTCTGCCCATGACACTTCTGAGCTATCCAGGGGCAGGTCATGTAATTTCTCATAAGCTGGAAATAACATCTGTAATACTCCACAGCCTCGTTGTGAGGATCAAATGGGATTTTTAAAAAAGTACTTAGCCAACCTTAAAGCACTACACACATTTCAGCTGTTGTTGCTGTCGTCCCTGCTTCAGGGAGGAGTTAGAAGTCCCATCTAGCTCTGAGAGTCTCTGGTTTTATGACCATGTACTAACCATGCAGCAAAAGCTACCAAAGTCATAGTCTGAGAGAAGAAACACAATTAGGTTAAGTGACATGCAGAACTTAGATTCTTAGGATTTTCATTCTCTAGAAGGCCTTTTCTTTTCTAAGATGAACATTTGTAGGTTATAGTGCCATGGATTAAAAGAAAGTGATAAGAAGCCAATCATAACAAAACCAGCTATGCACCTAAGAAGGAAGCTGTGTGACCTGAAAGCAGCAAAAGAAAAAAAAAGGCTTTTTTTCAATACAAGGCATTCATTCATGCAGGTTGTGGGGCAAGATGGGCTGGGTAGGGGCTGGAATGGTGGGACACACCTCACTGCAGCATTTCTGGAAACGTGTCTCCTCCCCTCTCACTTCCCGAGACACTATCAGCAGAAACTCTGACTGGTGGTGCCGGCCATAGCCAAAGGCAGGACCTATACTGACAAGCTGCAACAACCAATCAGAGCAAAACACAAACAGAAATCTTGGTGACACTAGAGCATTCAATGATCCCTGTGTCATAAAAGGTACTGTCAGCCTCTGGGACCCACATCCTTCTCCATGGTCATGAACATGCAAAATTTCCCAGCACCAGGATTCAATGGTATTTCAGGGTTTTGGGTATTGCAAACGCTTTGTATGCTAGTTCATGGGAAGACAATCAGAAAACTGAGTTCTATTTGCCTTTGCCCCTTCCTCAAGTTTGATTTTAATGGCAAATCAGAGTACTTTACAAATATCAACAATTACTTCAAATGACTTGGGGGTAAATTATTCCTTAACTAGGAAGGATGCTGTGGGGAAACCAACAACTTTCTTCTTTCTTCCTGGGCAATGTAAGCAGGAAAACACAGCCAGCAGGAGTTGTAATAGCACAGGACCAAATTACTACAAGACAATAATCTTCCCAAACCCCGAAAATACACCCCGCCCACACACACACACACACACACACACACACACACACACACACACACACACACACCAGAGACTGTAACCTCCCTGAGACAGGTAGTTCCACCCTCACTACTAGGAGTGCCTAGTTCAGTGTGTTATTGATAGTAGGCATTCAATAAATAGCTATGGAATTGAACTGAAAGATGGGTCACCGAGCTAGAAGTCAAGACCATCATTTTTCTCCTATGTAACCAATAACTTTTTTTGGGGGGGGGAATCCCTTAAAACTCAGCATCTTGGTTTCTCTACGTAAAAATGGAAACAGAAATTGCAGAATCATGAAAAAAATGGAATCTCAAAAGAAACAAGCAACATAAAGATAAAGAAAAATTACTAAAATTACTAAATTGTAATAAAGACTATGCAAATGATAAAGGAAGCAATGACAAATCATCTCAAACTATCTCAAACAAACTATGATGAAAAGGAAAGGCAAGGAAAGAACATGGAGGTGGATTATAAAAACTGAAAATCTACAGAAACAATTTTAGCAGAACAAATAAAAGGGGAAGAGAGTAGCACATGGTGACATCTGGTAAACTCATTTTACTAATATAGAAGACAGCAAAATAGTGACAAATGACAAGAAAGTAAAGACAAAGAAGGAAGGGTATTTGTCTTATGCCAATGATATATAAAAGAATGGAAGAGAACTAAAGCAAAAAAAACATTTCCCCCCCCTCCTCCCACAGATGAAGTAATCAAAATTCAGCACACTCTTCCCTTTGGGGGGAAAGGTAGGAAGAAAGGAGCAGAGAAAGAAAGGAAGGGGCAGGGAAAAGAGGAAAGGGAGGAGGGGGAGAGGAGAGGCCAACTAGGGAAGAAGCCATCACAGCTTCATTTCCATTAAGGAGCCATTACTAGGAATGGAGAAGCAGAAAGGGTGAACACAAATGCTTTGAAATCAGCACATTAAGAAAAGAGCTTACAAAGACAATGCAGCAACAAAAGAGGATGAGAGTCCCCTAAATTGAAGGGCAGTAGTTTTCCCCCATTTCTGTTTTCTGTGGCTGATTCAAGTGTTTTGTTTTAATTCTCTATCTGCTGCCTTAAAGCACCTGAACGTTAAGATGTATCTTACTTCCAGGAATCATTAAAGTAGTGATGAGGCTATCGGAGGTGGAATATTCCCATACCAGTCCCTTGAGCCACCAGCCATTAAAACACAGTACCTTTACAATTAGAGTCTGGAAAAGTGTATAGTACAAAACAGTATTATAGATAATTCAAACCATTCCAATTCTGTGACACTAAGAAAAAGAAAAATAACCTCCCATCTCCCCAACATTGCTCTTTACCTGCTCAAACTTCCAGCCATCAGACATGGTGGAAACCATCTGGGTGAGCTCTTCCTCTTGACACTGAAGCACTCTGTAGACATGCTTGACTGGCACCTATCAAAGAAAAATGCCATGTATTCAAGAAACCTGTATATCCCACAATCATCAATTAGGCATCATTTCTTCCACCTGGAGTCTGCAAATAACAAGCTTATTCAATAGACTTTACAATCCAAGTTACCTTGGTATTGTGGGGCCCTAGTGAAATACAAACGCTGAGGTCAGAGTAAAAAGAGTGTATTCACAAGATCAGAAGTAATATTCGTGATGGTGGCTTTTCTTTCTACTCTCTCATTTCTCCTTTCAAAATATTTCTACCCAGTCATTTCAAAATAAAAAGAAATTTCACACGTATACTCAAGTTTATTTCAGTTCCAGAGAGAAAATCATCAGGTAAACAATTCTTTGAATGGACAGTAAAGAATTCAACTACTAAGACCTCGAAAATTTTCCAAATGTGTTGTCTCTTCCATTAGAATGTGAATTTCTTGAGAGCAGGTACTGTCTTGCTTTTTGATATTTGTGCTTAGCACAGTAACTTGCATATATCAGGTGCTTAACAAATATTTCATTCATTCATGTAATGTTAGCAATCAATATTGTCTATTCCTACCATTTAAAAAAAATATCAAGCCTCAGGGAATTAGGCACACAGTGATCCTTTCCTATGTTTAGCATAGCCTTTTATTTTATAAAGACACAAAAAGTTAGTATGGAAAAACCTTTTTGCGTGTGAATTAGTTCTCTAATAATTAGTTATGTACTCCAGGTATAAGCATAATTCAAAGTATAATGACTACTAGTTACTATAGCAATGCATTCCTCATTGTGTGGGCAGGCCAGGAATATTTGGCTCTTACTAGTGGGAAATGCTATAACCAGGAAATCTAGTCTGTCCCCATGCTGTGGATTCCTACTGAAAATCAGAGTAAAAGAATGGAATGCCCAGTGGGTGAGCAGAACTAGCCCAGCCTGGATGTCCCATGAGAAGGGCTCGCTGACCTTCTGCTTGTTACATTTAGAACCCCTAACGGCCAGCAACTCTCAAAAAAGAAAGGATCAGGCTCTGAAGACAAACAAGGTAACAATGCTGCTACAGCAGAGGTGTATGGGAAGACAGATCAGAGTTAAGGTAGCAGCAGTCATTCATTTACAGGGATTTTGTATATATTGAGTTTTCTCAGGTAGAGTAAATTTTAGACTTGGTGAAAAAAAGTATTGTAAGACCCGGGTTCTAGTCCTGATTTCACTGCAGACTCATTGTGTAACCTTAGACAAGTTACTTCCCCTGTGGAAACATCAGTTATCTCTTCTGTCAAATGAAGAAGCTGGATGACCCCAAAGGCTCAGTCCAGCTCTGATTGCCGGATCTTTCTATAAATGTTTAAATATTATGAAAGTGAAAGGTAGGCAGTGTACAGAATGGGAAGTAAACAAAAGGCTAAGATAGAGAAAATAGACATGTCCATAGAAATACAACAAATGTTAAATGAAGGGAACCTCTGGGAGATGTAAGTAAAAAACTGTATTCTCTCTTTTTTGGGGGGGTGGGGGTGCATGTGGGGGAAAGGGGGAAGCGGGAGGGTCTGATTTGGGAATTACAGGAAAACACCTCTAATGATATCCCATTCTTTTTCCTTCAAAATCACAATAATGTATTTTCCCTGAGAAACACAGTTCAGGGATGGGACACTGAAGAATGGTCAAAAGAAGCTTTCACCTGAGTGCTCTGACAATTATATATGGTCATACCAGCACCATTATGAATGGAAAATCAGAGCATAGCTTAGAAGCAATGAAAGAGTTTTTAGTAGTTTTGGTTTTTGTTTTTTTTTTTTTTCCTTTTCCTTTTTTTGGGCAGGACATGAGGGTTAAGTGACTCGCCCAGAGTCATGCACAACTAGTAAGTTTCATGTGTCTGAGTTCGGATTTGAACTCAGGTCCTCCTGACTTCAGGGCCAGTGCTCTATCCACTGCGCCACCTAGCTGCCCCCAGTTGTTTTTTCAAAAGAGCTGATTCCGACTCTACTATAACAGTGGTGACTTTAAGGAAGTGAGCTGGCAGCCATCGCACTGTGAAGTCCCTTGCTAAGAGCAGAGCATGAATTGGCTGAATGGGAAGGGATCAGCTGTGCTTTCAACTGTAAAACTGTCTGGCTCAGGAACAAAGTCTAATGGTTTCCATGCATTAAGAGATACAGGGATAGAGGTTACCACAAAAATACACACTTAATGGACAGCCACGGAGTCTCTACTAGTTTGGGTCAAATCACTCAGCAACCTCTCCTCCTTTAAGAGCACTCTAACAAAATTTATCATCATAGCTGTCTTCTATCAGCCCCCCACCCCGGTCATTCTCCCCTCTTTCTCAGAGTTAAGTGTGTTTAACTGACTCACTGTCTTCCTCTCCTCCCCAGATCCCACCCTTACACCAGGGCACCTCAACATTCAGGCTGATGCTTTCCTCAAATCCTGTGACCTATTCCTCCACTCCACCTCAACCTTACAGAATGATGATCATATGCTACATTTCACCATCAGGTACAAGTGTTCCACTTCCATGATCAAAAATGCTGTCATTCCCCTACTTGATCCTGTACCTGCTCAGGAATTATCCTTGCATTGACTTCTTTCCTAATCTCAATCCTACAGCTGTTAATCAGGATGACTACACACTGTCCTCCTCAACTTTTGAATCCCTTATCCCTTTGGCCTTATTGTCACTCCCATTTTACCAGGCCCCACTCTTACTTAACTGCTGTTAAAAGGAGCTGGACAACTTAGCAACTCCAATCAATAAAATGGTCCATGACAATTCCAAAGGACTCATGAGGAAAAATGCTATTCACCTCCAGAGAGAGAACGGATGGACTCAAGTGAAGACTAAAGCATATTTTTTCCTTTTTCTTTTTTGCAACATGGCTAATGTGGAAATGTTTTGCATAACTTCATATGTACAATGGGCATCATATTTCTTGCCTTCTCGATAGGTGGGGGAGGGTGTGGAAGGAAGAAGAAAATTTGGAACTCAAAACAAAATTTGTTGTTTAAAAAAAAAAAAAAAAGGAGCTTTGAAGAAGCCATACTATTGAGGTATCTGGGTCTACTATAAATTTATGCTCCTAACCCACCACCGGTACCACCATGCTTGCAGTCTCCCAGGTTCATAATCTTGACATTATTCTTAATTCCTTCTTCTCCCTCTCTCTTTCCCTCTTCCCCCCTCCCCCACATAAATCTAATCAACTACTTAACAAATCCTGCTCTTTTTTTTTTTTTTTGCAAAATATGTCAACTGCTATTTTTTATTTTTATGTCACTTATATTACCCATGGTATCCCCTCCCTCCACCCCTTCCCAGGGAGTCAACTATCTCTTATAATAAAGAAAAAAAGTAGAGCAAAACTAACCAATTTTGGTGGAGAGGGGAGTAGGGAAGGGGGGGTGGTGCAGAGAAAAGATGCCTTCTCACAGCTCTTCTTTAATACCAAACCTGGTTATTAGAATTTGACAACATTCAATTTTGATTGGTTTTTTATTGTTATCACTGTAGGGATGATTTCATGGTTTTGCTTACTTCATTTTGAGTCAGTTCATGAAAGTCTTTCCAGGGTTCTTTGTATTCATATTTGTCATTTCTTTCATGACAATAATATTCCATTATATTAATGTACTGCAATTTCTTCAGCCCTTCCGCAATCAATGGGGTCCTATTTTGTTCTAGTTCTTTGCTATCAAAAATGCTATTATAAATAACTTGGTATATATAGGGGACTTCCATTTTGTCACTGACCTCCTGTATCTTTGGCTCAAAAGGTAGAGACAATTTAGTCACTTTCTTTGCATAATTCCTAAGTGCTTGCCAGAATGACTGGATCAATTCACAGTTCCACCAAAAACGTATTAGTATAGCTATCTTTCCATAACCCTTGCAACACGGACAATTCCCATCTTTTGTCATCTTTGCCAGTTTGCAGGATTATTTGGCAAATCTTGCCATTTCAATCTGCACAAAATCTCTTTTTCATGATTCACACAGGTCATCCTCATCCCTCACCTGGACTATTAAAACAGCCTCCACTCCATCTTCCATAGAGCAGCCAAAGTGATGTCCTTAAGCACAGGTCTGACTCCCCGACTCAAACTCCAGTAGCTACTTCTGCCTCTAGGATTAGACATAAACTTGGTCTGACATCCTAACCCACCCCTCCTTTCTACCTCATGCCATAGGCCTCCCTTTTCCTTCCTGCTGTTGCTTCCTCAGGCCACTTAGTGTTTTACCTGGGCCTCTGCACGGCCTGTCCCAATGCCAGGAAGGCTTGGTGCTTGTCCATCTCACAGAATCTCTCACTTCCTTCAAGGCTCAGCCATAGGCTAAGACTTCCTCTTATACAGTCTTTCCTGATGAACTAGTAAGTACCCTCCCTTCTCAATTACCCTGTATTTATTTTGTATCACACACATACCTACTTATGTGTATCCTGTCTTCCCTAACAGACTGCAACTTCTTGAAAACTGGGACTGTTTCATATTTGTTTTTGTATCTGCAGTAAGAGAGAGCTACTAGAAGAAATTAGAGGCCAGAATTCCTGGACTCAGGAATTCAAATGTGCTCAAATTCAGCCTGAGGCTCTTTTTTTTTTTTTTTTTTTGGTTGTTGCGGGGCAATGGGGGTTAAGTGATTTGCCCAGGGTCACACAGCTAGTAAGTGTCAAGTGTCTGAGGCCGGATTTGAACTCAGGTACTCCTGAATCCAGGGCTGGTGCTTTATCCACTGTGCCACCTAGCCACCCCAAGCCTGAGGCTCTTACTAACAGGGTGACCCTGGGAAGATCATTGAACTTGTTTGCCTCAACTGTAAAATAGAGACCATGATAGCACCTACTATTGGCACTGTTGTGAGGATCATATTGGTGAAGCCCTCGGTCCAGTGCTGGGCACACAGAAAACACTTTAAAAAATGACTCTTAAAAAAAAAAAGACTCTTCCCTTCCCCTCCTCCTTCCAGTGCCCAGCAAAGCACCTGGCACCTATATATACACACTAAATAAATCCCCAAGTACAAGCTGTAGTACATAGCATTTTTCAGCCATTTAAATAGGCAAAGAATTTTTTTCCCATCAGTTTTGCCACTTCTTTTTGTGATCCCTGGAACAGATCTAGAGAAAAAATAGCAAAGCAAAGATTCCCCCATCCAGGCAGCCAAGATGTGACATGTCCACATGGGAGCGAGGAGGCTCTCCCCAAAGAAAGCTATGAAGATGATGATGTCACAAAGGGTTTGGTGGACCAGTTCATCAGGGACTAGAATGACTGAGGGGAGAAGAAACATTTTCAAACTCGTACAGCCACAATCCAAGGCCTCACTGGAGAGGGCAGGACCTGAAGTAAGTCTGCTCAAAACCGTCTGGGACCAGGAAAGAGTGAATCATACTCACTTCTCACCTCAGGAATACAAAGACAGAGTCTCACCTGTGATGTTTTGCTGTCTCGTTCTCTAATTTTGTCCTTTACAAGTTTTATTAGTGAAGTGATGTTATAAAATTCAGCTTCCTCCAGAACCCCTGGGGTGAGTAAAAAAAAAAAGTCATTTTTTAGAAACTATGCACAAAGTTTATACATTGCTTCTAGAAAAGAAAATGAGCTGGCTCCTTGTGGGACGTTCTCAGTTGATGTTTCTTTTAATAAGAATTAATTTTCCTTTGAGGAGACAGCTCTCCCCATCCCTTGAATTTTTCTCCATTTGGAGTCTCTCTAACCTTAAAGGAATCTTCAAACCACGTCTGAAAGGACTCGACAAAACATACTTAAGGAGTTTCGTATAGATCATCATCAAAGAATAGCAAAACAAAGCACAGATGTTTGAGTTAGTGGGAATCTGAACACCTGATTCAAGGCCAGGTGGAGAAAATGCTGTGTGACTGAGGCTCAGAGGTTAAATGACTTTCCTGGAGTTTCCTCATCAATATGAGAATAATAAAGCCTGTACTTCCTATTTCCCTGGGCTTCTGTACTATAATTTGTAAACTGTAAAACACTAAAGACATCTGAACTCACATTACTCTCACAGTCTTTATCACTTAATACTGACTGGAACAATCCTCACATCAATAATAATTAAAACATTTGTTAAGTACCTACTATGTGCAGGGCACTGTTCTGGTGGTGACACAGAGACAAAAATGAACTCTTCCCAGACTGCAAGGAACTTCCATTCTGCTGGAGGGGAGGAGGCATGCAGGCAACAGATAATACTAATCTATATTTTTAACCGTCCTACATAATGAGATTCAAATCATCTTCTAGGTAATCAGCACTGAAACAGTCTACGGTTTGTGTCCTGACCCATGATAGTGCTATTAGAGGGAGCTCCCTTAATCGACAGAAATGGAGTGGCAGCTGTTCCGCAAATCTAGAAGGTTGCCCAGGGCACTAAGAGGTTAAGTGGCTTGCCCAGTGTCACACAATCATTATGTTTTAGATTTGGAACTGAAATCAAGGTCTTCCTGACCCTGAGGCCAGCATTCTCTCCACCACACCATACTATTTCTGACTGAGAGCCCCGACATTCATCTAGAGGAAAAGATGTGGAGAGACTGAGAGGCATCAATGGAGGCAAGACTGACCATCCCACTGTTGTGGATTTACTTTGTACAGCACTTGACAACTTTCAAATTGTTCTTCATTACACCTTTTACATGGCTATGCATGAACTGCTATTTTGCTGTTGGGAGTTTTTGTCATTTATTTAAGGAAGTAGTTTTTTCCCCCATCCTGACCCAAAAGGGCCACGTTATTTAATTTAAAATCATAATACAACCTCAAATAGTTCACATAGAAGACACTCAGAAAGAACCATTATAATTCCCCAACGAACACCCTAAACTAGAGGAAGTCTATTGCTCAGAAACATCCATTTTGACAATGTCTTTTAAAGAGCTTTGTTTAGATGAGATACTATAATATCAAGAATTTTCCAAATCAAATATTACAAAGAGAAATATCCCCAAAGCTTTAAAACTGAAAAGGTTTATCTTCCCAAGGAGATCTATTATATCTGCAGAGTCTAAGTATTACTGCTGGGACGAATGAAGACAGAATAAAAAGAATATTATGAGGGGCAGCTAGGTGGCGCAGTGGATAGAGCACCAGCCCTGGAGTCAGGAGTACCTGAGTTCAAATCCAGCCTCAGACACTTAACACTTACTAGCTGTGTGACCCTGGGCAAGTCACTTAACCCCACTGCCTCACTAAAAAAAAAAAAAGTATTATGAGTTGTCCTTTCAGGCCATCTTTCCCCTCACACAATCTGCAGCAATCACCTCTAGTGCTGAGTTTACAAAGCTAGTCAAACATGGGTTGGTATTTACTTTGGTCTAGAGGATCTGGTTTCTAAGGCATTCATGGTTGCCGTTAATTAGTATAAGGTAACATCACACAGGAAAAGACCCTTGCAATTAAGATCAAAAGACCTGGCCAAGTCCTGCCTCTACCACTTAGCAGCTGTGTGACTCTTAGTTTCAATTTCTGCATCTGTAAATGCTGTACTTACTTCGCTCACTGGTGATATGGGTCTGGCTAAACTGAAGGATGGATACACCTAAGTAGTGGGAGATAATTGAGCCCAGGACAAAGACAGCTCCAGAAGAAGTCTCCCAACACACTGGGAGATAAGCCCATTGGGCAGGGCTACTAGCTGAGCTATGCCAGGGGACAGAAATACCACCATCCCTGATTCAAGCCTTTCCCATCCCACCCCTCATTCAAGCTTTCCCCACCTCCAAAGGGAGCTTTCCATAGTCAGGTGGTCATCCCATCCATCCCCCCCACCATCTTTAAAGGCTTCGGCCTCCCTTCTGGTCTAGGAGAAAGAGGTCTCAGAGAATATTTCTAAGCCACCTCCTCCCCTTAAGGCAAAGTCTTTGACTTCCCTCTTATTCACTTTCTCTAAGTATTTTATTCCAATTGGACTGTGTGCAAGAGGTGTAATTCTTTAAAGAGGAATACCTAAGGACCCCAAACCACTTATTTCCCTGTGACACTGGTGTAAGGTAACTGATATTTATATAACACTTTACATTTTATAAGGTGATGTCCTTACAACAATGCAAATATTTTCCCCATCTTACAGATGAGGAAACTGAGGAACAGAGGTGAATTGACTTGTTTAGGGTCATACAGCTATTGACAAAGCTCAGGTTGGGGCTCAGGTCTTCTGACACCAAGAACACCACTCTTTCTTCTAAACCATAGTGCTTTCTAATTATAAGGCAGTGTATAAAAACATATGGTATCATTATTATTGTTGTACAACACAAAAAAGAAGGCAACCCTCAGTACATTGGGAAGATCCCTTGTGGATGATTTATGGGAAGATACAGATGAGAATGACACAGGGTGAGTAGGTATAAAGTGGCTGTGATCTTCATTAGTAGAAGAAATACAAGAAAACCACAGAACCAAAGTAATAAAGCATTTATAATAATGATGATAACTATTATTCAGTGGCTAATTTAAGTCTGAAAGTATAAAGATCCACAGACAGAATATAAGAATACATCAATTAGGGGTCTATACCAGGGCTTCTTAAACTTTTTCCACTCACGACCCCTTTTCACCAGAGAAATTTTTACACAAGCCCAGGTATAGCGGTATATAAAATAGGTATACATAACTTTTTACTTTTGCCAAATTTCTCACGACCCCCACATTCAGTTACTTGACCCCATGTGGAGTCAAGCTTTGGTCTATCCAAGACTAGAATTTGTTCCTAAAGAGATAATCATTCAAAGGCAGAAACAAATACAATGTATATATGGACAAGGGAATGTTATAGGCTTGACATGCACAACAGGCTTCTTAGAAGCATGAACTGAAATGAAGAAGAGAACTTGATAAATGTTAACTACTAGGAAGCAGTTCCAAGCATGAATCATGCAAAAAAGAAAAAAACCAAGACTGGTGGCCTTAGAAACAGAAGAGGATTAAGATGAGACCTAAAATATAAATGGGTCAGTAGATATTTTAACTGTAGGGTAAAGAAAGATGAAGTGAAGAAATTGGTAAAGCTTGGGGTTCATCTTCAACTATTAATTGCCTAATATGTGGGAAGCATTATATGAAACAAAGAGATGTTCAAAGACATGGAACTCAGAAACTTGAGCCACCCTGAGATGTATCTGGCACTATTTTTCCTAAGTTAAATATTGGTCCATTTAAATAGCATTTGAAAACTACAACAGACTTGCAAACACATAGTTTGATTAATGGTTTCTTTGCAATAAATAGGGGTATCACATATTTGTGCTGTCATTAAAACGAGGGTTTTCTTTTGCTACTTGCAGGCATTTCTTTCAAACCAGTCAGGAAACAAGGGTCAAATACAGTATTTGATCAAAAGTAAGCATTATTTGCAAAGCATGATGCCTTCATTATCTATTTTTATCGAAAGAATCCATGAAATGGCATAAGATCTCTTCCATTCCAAACAAATTTCTAGAACCACTATTTTAATATGGACTCTAAAAATAAGTGAGATCAAACCATGATCATGAGGATTCCTGGTTGAAGAAATCTGAAGAGAATTTAAAAATACATTCCTATTTCACTCTGGAAACCTAGATGAATATGAGCTGCTGTTATTATTTGAAAAGTCATTCACATGTTCAAAGTACTAAGATTTCAGACTCTATCTTAAACTGTTATTTATATTGAAGAATATGAGTATGTCCACCAACAAAGTTATGAACTTCAGATCAAAAAGTGAATTCAAACAGCCTACTCACATCAGTTAATGCTGAGAAACTACCAGTACCACAATTTAAACCCTTGCAAGAACTGCAATCTGGCAGCCCCAAATCATTCTGGTATACAGGGAAGGATGTAAACAAAGTCTGAGATGTGGATGGATGCCTGGCCTACTTTGAATGACCCTTCCCTTCTGGAAGGCAGATTATTAATTAGAAACATTATGAGGACTCCAGTTACTGAACTTATTTCATTAAGGAAAACAGAAAGCAAAAAGTGTTCAACTTACCCTCCTCTGCAAGGTCCTTATTAATGACCAGTTTTCCATGTCTCAAATAGTTCAGGACTGGCCCAAAATAGGTGGGATCTCTGTCTATTAAATAGGCACCTGTTTCATCCTACAATAAACAAAACATTGGTGAAATAAATTCCAATCAATTCAACAAACATTAAGGATCATTAATATGTGCATAACATTGAGCTGGGTAAAAGATACAACCAAAGTAGTCTGAACGTGTCCTTTTTCACAAAATCATAAAGTTGAAGGGAACATAAAGTTACCTATTATGTAGGCCAACCCATTACTTAATGAAATCAGCCTCCATTTGAACTCTTCCAATGAGGAACTCACTATTTATTTTGAGGCATCCACTTCAGATAGTGCCAATTAATTGTTATAAAGATATCCTGTCTTTGAGAATTCATTTTCCTCCCCAAAACTTCAAGCCACTGTTGCTACCTTAGCCCTCTGGGGAAAAGCTGAATAAACTGAATCTTCATCTACATGACAGAACTAAAAATACTTGAACATGCCTTCCCCAAAGTGTTATCTTCTTCCTGTTAAACAGTCTCAGACCCTCAAAAAGTACAGTGTCACTCAAGCATTGTTGGTGGAATTGTGAACTGATCCAATCATTCTGAAAAGCAATTTGGAACTATGCCCAATGGACTATAAAACTGTACATATCCTCTGACCCAGCAATACAACTACTAGGTCTGTATCCCAGAGAGATCATAAAAAAGAGAAAAGGACCCACATGTACAAAAATATTTATAGCAGCTCTTTTTGTGGTGCCAAACAATTGGAAACTGAGGAGATGCCCGTCAATTGGGGAATGGCTAAACAAGTTTTGGTATATGAATGTAATGGAATACTACTGTGCTATAAGAAATGATGAGCAGGTAGATTTCAGAAAAACCTGGAAAGACTTAAGTGGAATGATACTGAGTGAAGTGAGCAGAACCAAGAGAACATTGTACACAGTAACAGCAACACTGTGTGATGATCAACTGTAATATAACAATCCAAGACAATTCCAAAAGCTCATGATGGAAAATGCTCCCCACATCCAGAAAAAAGAAACTCAAGTCTGAATGCAGGTCAAGGCATACTGTCTTCACTTTATTTGTTATTTTTTCTTTCTTTTTGTTTCCCCCCTTTGTTCTGATTCTTCTCTCACAACATGACTAATGTGGAAATATGTTTAACATGATTCTAATGTATAACCTATATCAGATTGCTTGCTGACTTGGGAAGGGGGAAAGGAAGAGAGAAAAACTTGGAACTCAAAATCTTACAAAAATGAACGTTAAAAACTATCTTTACATGGAATTGGAAAGTAAAATATAATACCACTGAGAAAAAAACAACAAAAAAAACCCAAACAAAAACCTTCTAACCACTGCTTCTGGTTCTATCCTCTGGAGCCAAAGAGAAACAAACCTAATATCTCCTCCATAGAATAGACCTTCAAATACTTGAAGCCAGCTATCACATTCCCTTGAGTTGTCTCTGATCCAGGATAATTCCATCCCCATTTTCTCTGGCCAATCCTCCATATGTCACAGACTTAAAGTCCTTCATCATCCTGGTTGCCCTCCACTGGACACTCTCCAGCTTATCAATGCACTCCTTAAACTGTGGTACCCCAAACTGAATACAATACTCCAGATGAGAGCTGACTGACTGATGAAGTCAGAATGCATTGAGAGTGTCACCTTCCTATTCCTGGAAGCTCCTTTCCTCTTAATTCAGTTCACGAGCACATTAGCTTCTTTGGCAGTCACATCACACTGCTGACTCATTACTAGGCTTGCAGTCCACTAAAGTTTCCAGATCTTTTTCAAAACAAATGTTGTCTAACCATGCCGTCTCCATCTTGTACTTGTGAAGTTGGGGTTTTTTGGTATTAAAGTTTAAGACTTTATATTTATCACTAATAAATGTTATTTTATTAGATTCAGCCTAATGTTCTAGCCTGTCAAGAACCTTTTGAATCCAGGCTGTCATCCAGAGTCAGACAGAATAGTCTCAGATACTTTATTTTTTAGAAGCTTCAAGCTCTAATCTAGTATTTTAGTAATCTTGTCAAAAAAAGGAAAGGAGATTATTCTGGCATGACCTATTCTTGATTACAGATAGAGATACTTAATGAGGACCAATGACATCACCATGTTAGGGTCAAGGTACAGTGTGTTCAACTGTGGTTGATCAGTTCAAAAGAAGCTTGTAAGGTTCTACCTCAGGTCAGGCACAAATAGTCCATCTGAACATTTGGGATGAAGATGTCTCTAGATTTGCACATCTCACGTTTCCTTTGTGCTACTGCAATCTGCTGTGCTACATGAGTATACCATGCAGAGAGAAGGTCCTGTGACAGCATCTCCCATGTCTCAAGATCTAAAGTTCTTCAGAGACCTCCAGAGTGTCCTCATACTGCTTCTTCTGACCTCAATGTGAGTGCTTGCCTTGTGTGAGGTCTCTATAAAATAGTCTTTTGGGTAAAGGTGCATTTGGGTCCGATAAAGCACTCATGAAGTGCTTACTATGTACTTGGTACTGTGTTAAGCTAAGGATACAAATAGGAGTAAACAAGACAATTCCTGCCCTCAAGAAGCATACATTCTTTTTTTTTTTTTTTGAGCAGGGCAATGAAGGGTAAGTGACTTGCCCAGGGTCACACAGCTAGTATGTGTCAAAGTATCTGAGGCCAGATTTGAATTCAGGTCCTCCTGAATCCAGAGCCTGGGCTTTATCTACTGTGCCACCTAGCTGCCTCCATACATTCTAATAGGGAATATAACACCTAAGAAGGCGCTCTGATGTTGGGGGGGAAGAGGTATTCAGGGTAGCACTGTAAGCCTTCAGGGAAAATGAAGTGAAAGCTAGCCTATCAGAGCCTAAATGGTTCCAAAGGTAGAGTTTAAGATACTGGTTGGCAGGAAGAAGAGACTTAGAGGCCCTACTGGGGAAGGAATGTGGAGATGGCCAATGGCCATAATGGATCTTGGCAGTCACTGCTTCCTTTCAAAGAGAATGATCAACCATTTGTTTAATGAGCCATTCTAGAATTCTCCCCAAGAATCAAAGTGAGGTTTACTGGTAGAGTTCTCGTGCTTTCTCTTGCATTTTAAGAATATTGGGACCAGATCTATCCTTCTTCAGTCTTGAGGTAACCATCTCACTTTCCGTGATCTTTCAAATATTACTGACAGTGCTCAGCAGTCACAATTGCCAGTCCTTTCAGTTCCCAAGGAGAGGCCTTTTGGGTCAGGTGATTGGAACCAAAGGCACCAGGAATGGTATGAGCACTATCTCTTAGGCATCAACTACCTTTTAGTCATTTTTACTGCAAAGGTCAATTTCCTTAGCAGAGAAAGCAGATGTAAAACAGGAATTGAGCATCTCAGTCTTCTTTCTGTTGTCAGTTACCATTGTCTGATCCACCTCAAAGCAAAGGTCCTATCCCTTATCTGGTCCTCCATTTCCCCCCAAGGTAGCTTCTAAAATTCTCCCCTTTTTGTCAGCTTTCCTCAACAGTTCTTCATTTTGAGCATTAGCACCCACTCTGGACACTATTTTTACATGGGCCTGTGCTTGATTCCATTTTCATTACATTTCTAAAATCTAAGTTGGTGAATCTTAGCTCTAAAATCTTAGTTGGTGAATTACCTATAAATATTAATAGTAGTAGTAGTAGCAGTAGCAGCAGCAGTAGTAGCAATGGTAATACTAGCTGACATTCATACAGCACTTTAAGGTTTGCAAAGTATTTGCACATGGTAACTCATTTGATGTTCACAACAACCCTGTGAGGTAGATACTATTATTATCTTCATTCTGTAGATAAAGAAACTGAGGCAGAGAGTAATTAAGTAACCTTCCCAGGATCACATAGCTAGTGTTTGAGGTAAGATTTGAACTCAGATTTTCCTAACACTAGGTTCAATACTCCATATAATACTGACACATAAATACCCCAACCCCTTCTTCTCAATTTCCCTCGTGTGTGTGTGTGTGTGTGTGTGTGTGTGAGAGAGAGAGAGAGAGAGAGACAGACAGACAGACACACACACACACACACACACACACACACACACACACACACGCAGGTTCATTACTTAGGAGCCATCCTTGACTCATTACTTTCCCTCATTCCCTCCAACCCAAATATTCCACAAGTCTTGTTTTTGCCTCCACAGTACCTCTCAAATCAATCCCCTTTTCTCCTTTATACAATCACCACCTTGAGAGACAGATCCAAGTCGTATCTCACCTCTACTCTTGCAATACCCTAATTAGTCTCCTTTCCACCGCCTCTCCATTCCAGTCTATCTCCACACAGCTGCCAAAGTGATTTTCCCTGTATGAATTCTACAGACAAATCCCATTTTTCCTATTAGGACTGCTTCCCCTTATATATTTAGAATTTTATTCTTTTTTTTTTTTTTTGGTTAGAATAAGGTGGTAGTTTATTTAGGAGCAAGGGAAGGGGTGGGGGGGGAGGGAAACCACAAAAGAAATCCTTAGACTTCTCCTGGGGAAATAGGCACAAAGCACATGGCTCAGAAGTACCAAATCTCTAGAATTTTATTCTTAAGCATTTTCCATCCCTCCTAGGCAACCTTCCCCTGGCAAACTGCAGTCCTTGGGGCTCCTACCTACCTTTCCTCTGAACCTTTTGAAATCTAAATCGATTTTCCTAAAGTCTAAGGTACTTGTGAGACTAAAGACTTCCTTGTCCTCCTTCTCTAGCACCAAATCTAGGAGAGTCTTTGCTTCCCTCTCCCAGGACACGTGTCATTTTCACACCAGCAACCAGTTCTTCTCTGTTAGTGAGAATGAGAACTAGAATAAAATTTTCTCTTGTTAGTTCCTCCACCTTTGGTAGGGGAAAATTACAACTAAGTCAAATGAAATAGTAATTAGTAGCTGCTCTGCTTATGGCAGAGAGGGAGCTCAAGCAGATGTCTACTAACTGAAGTTTCCCCATGACTACTATATCATGCCTATTTCAGGCTTTTTAATCAGCTCCCAAAACTCCCCATCTATTTCCTCTTTCTATCCAAATGATCTGTAGTAAACTCAAATAACAAAATTACTTCTGTTTTTTCCCCCATTGGCCTCCATTCAAATACTCTCTATTGTTTTTTCCTCCCTAATTCCTAAATTTTTTCATACACCACAACTTCTAAATCCACAAATTTTACTACCTCTCCCACCCCCCTAACCTATTTGTTAATTTCATTTATTTATTTATTTATTTATTTTGGGTGAGGCAAATGGGGTTGAGTGACTTGCCCAGGGTCACCCAGCTAGTAAGTGTCAAGTATCTGAGGCTGGATTTGTATTCAGGTTTTCCTGAATCCAGGGCCAGTGCTACCTAGCTGCCCCTGTTTATTTTCAATAAAGTAAACCCATCTAGAGCTATGGTCCAGTCATAGGTCTCAGGCAGCTAGGTGGCACAATGTGTTGAACCCGAAAGTCAGAAAAATCTGAGTTCAAATCCTGCCTCAAATACTTACTAGCTGTGTGAGCAAGCCATTTCATCTATCTATCTCAGTCTCCTCATCTATAACTACCTCCTAGGGCTATTAGGAAAATAAAATGAGGTATCTGTAAAACACATCACAAACCTTAAAGCACTACATAAATGCTATTGTCGTCGTCATCATCATCACAACTAGAGGTTAAATTTTCCTCTTTGTGTCAGACCTCTGGTTCCTCCCATTTGTTGCTCAAACTCTGGGCATCTGTGTATAGACATCTAAATGTTCTCCACTGAAGTCAGAACAGAAAAATTAACTCGGAAAATCATGGAGGTATCTGAGGATGGGATGTAGATTTCTGTGCTACAGCTTGACATGAGGCGAAAATAATAACACTGAAAGAAAATAAGTATCAGATCACTCAGAAATTGGCCTTGCTACACCTGAAGTGCCCAAAGCAAAAAGTACCTAGGGTGACACTATATTAAAGGGTCACCACAAACCCACATACCGTACAAAACAACTCTGCAGGCAATGAGTATTGATGTTTTAGCCTTAACTTTAAACACCATGTATCACTGACTTCAGACACTGAAAAATGGCAATGACAAAAGATGAGAATAGTCAATGTTGGTGTATGGGGCGGAGGGGTGTTATGGGAAGATAGGCCCACTGGTGTATTATAGGGAGAGCTAGGAATCTCTATAATCGTCTTGAAAAATAAAATTTGGAACTATCCAAATAAAATTACTAAACTGCCCATACCCTTTGACCCAGAGATTCCATTACTAGGCTTTTATACTAAGGAGCACATTAATAAGAATAAAGTCCCCATGTGTACTAAAATATTTATAGGAGCACTTTATGTGCTAATAAAAAATTAGAAACAAAGCAGATGTCTATCAACTGGGGAATGGCTAAACAAATTGCAGTATATCAATGTAATACGATATCACTGTGCTATAAGAAATAACAATTATGATGAATACAGAGAAGCACGGAAAGATCTGCATGAACTGATGAAGAATATGGAGAACCAAGAAAACAACAAGTAAGATGACAACATAAAGGAGACTACAACAATTTAAAAGGAAAGAATCACATAAAACTAAAAATAACAAATATTTCTCAAAAGAAATGATATAAATAGTAACCATTCCACCTCTTGGCTGAAGTGGGAGATCTACTGGTGTGGTGTGCTGCATATATCTTCAGAAAATTTCAATGTATTGATCAGTTTTGCATTTTTTTTTCTTTTGTATTTTTATATGGGAGGGGGAGGCTAGGGAGGAGGAATACTGAAGAAAATTTTTGATGATATAAAAAAGGCATCAATAAAAACTTATTTTTAAAAAACACTATCACTAACTCTCCTGAGAATTTATTTTCTCAATGCCTAAAATAAAATGAATTTTTAATGAATTTGACAAAATTTTAAAAGTTGGAAGGGACCTGAGAGGCCATCTAAGGCCAATCAATTATAGAATTACTTCAACAAACAACATCCTAGAAAAAAGGAATCATCCAGGAGGTACCTTTCAAAAATACTGTAAGAGAAAATGCTTAACCAAATGATGAACAGAGAAAAATGAAAAACATAAAAGACCATTTTTATTCCATATAAATGAAACGTTTTTGCACAAACAAAATCAATGCAGCCAGGTTAAGAAGAACTGTTTGAGAAAACAACTTTGAATCAAGTGTCTATGACAAAGGTTTGACATCCAAGAAATATAGTGATAATTGACACAAATATAAAAGACCAAGAGCCATTCTCCAATAGAAAAGTTGTTAAAAGATATGAAAACAGCACTAAAAAGAACTACAAACTCTTAAAAACCATAAGACTCTTTCAAATCACTAATAATAAGGGAAATGCAAATTAAATTAATTTGAAATTTCAACCTCACACCCCACAAACTGGCAAAGGTGACAAAAGAAATACTCAATGTTAAAACTGCAGGAAGACAGACACAATGATACGCTTTGGTGGACTTGTGAATGGTCCAACTATTCTGGAAAACAATTTGGAATTATGTGGAGAAAGTGGCTAAAATGCCCATAGAAAGGTTTCATATATATCAAATATTTATAAGTTTTTTGTGGAAGCAAGAAATTTGAAACAAAGGACACTTCAAATGAGGAATAGCTAAATAAAGTGAAGTACATTAATATAATTAAATATTACTGTAAGACATCACAGACATGGAATTTAGAGAATTTAGAGAATCAGAGAATTTAGAGAAACTTGGGAAAGCTTTAATCCATCAATGAATCAATAAGCTCACTGTATGCTAGGTAGAAGGCTTGTATTCTCAGCACTTAGCACCATGCATGGCACACACTAGACACTTAATAAATGCTGGCTGTGTAGGCTGATTTTGTTAAACTGCTTGGATTTTTTTGTTATAAGGAAAGACTCAGTGTGTAGGGGAGAAGTGAGTATTGTATTAAGAAACGTGAAAAACATATTTGTAAAAGCAAGTTATCAACAACAAAAAATTTAAAGGAAGATGGTGGGGGGGGGAAGAATAAGCATTTATAGTGTCTATTATGTACCAGTCAGATAATATCTCATTTGATCCTCACAACAACCTCGAGAGGTAGATACTGTTATAATCTCTCTCTCTCTCTTTTTTTTTGGTGGGGCAATGAGGGTTAAATGACTTACCCAGGATCATACACCTAGTAATTGTCAAGCGTCTGATGCCGGATTTGAACTCAGGTCCTCCTGAATCCAGGGCCAGTGCTTTATTCACTGCGCCATCTAGCTGCCCTCTATAATCTCATTTTACAGTTGAGGAAAGTGAAGCAATCAGAGGTTAAGTAAGTTGTCCAAGGTCACACAATTACTAAATGTGAATTCAGGTCTTCTGGACTCTAGGCCCAGCCCTCTAACCACTGTAACACCTATCTCAGGGGGAAAGGGAAAGGTGTTAAACAGACTCCAGCTAAAAAACTGAAAATGGGGAGACCCAACTATCTTCTGGGGCAACTCCTTACTTACACTTTTGGATGGAAAGGTTTTCCTTATACTGAGTTATAATCCAGTTAGTAGTTTCCATTTAGTATTTCTGCCCTAATCCCTCTATAACATGGCAGCTCTTCAAATATGTGATGACAGCTACCATGCCCTCCCTTAGGTTTCTCTTCTCCAGCCTAAATATCCTCAGGTTCCTGAAGAATAGCCTAGCACAACAAAATGTCCTGGATTTGGATTAGGAGGACTTGGGTTCAAATCTTGACTCTGCCATTTACTACAAATCACTTAATCTCTCTAGGTCTCAGTTTCCTTGTCTATAAAATGAGAAAATTGAACCTGACGACCACCAAGTTCTCTTCTAGTTCAAAATCTATGATCCTTCAAATGAGCTTCTAATTTAATGAAAGGCAATAGGACACAACAAAAAGACCACTGGCTTCTAAGCTGTAAGACCTGGGGGTCAAACTCCAGCTCTCTTACTCACTTTGCCAGCATGTGATTTTGTATAACTCACTTTATCTCTTTGGGACACAGTTGTTCCCTTCCCCCCTCCCCCCAAAGAAGAAAACATACTGAAAAAAGAATGTAGAAACAGCACTAACTCTAGGGTCAGGAGACCTGGGTTCAAATTCTACCCCCGAAATTTATGACCTATGTGACCCCAAGCAAGTCCCTTAAACGTCCTCATCTGAAAAATAAGGCTTTTGTCTCATTTTGACTCAATGGCCTTCAAGGTCCCTTTCAGCTGCAAAATTATGCTCAAGAATTCAGAGCCAACCAAATCTACTCCACTTCATTTGACAAGAGAGGAAAAAGAGGGCCAGGGGGAAAAGAGTTTCTCAAGGCTTCCCAGTGGCCAAACTAGGACTAGACTCCTAACTTCCAAACCTGGGCTCTTTCCATTTCATCACACCACTAACAAATAAACACAGGCACCAAAGCATCACAGAAACTTTACCTGGCAAAACCAGAGCATCTGAGATAGCAAGCTCTAATGCTGGTCTTAGTAACTGGGGGGAAAAAAAAAAGATAACTAACTCTCTGACAAGTTACAAAGCAGACATGCTTCAGAAAACATAAATTATCAAAATACTCACATTTTACTCCCCAAATTACTTTATAGCTTTATAAGACATAGACCCCTCTTGAACTAAACTGGATGAATAATATTTCAAATTTCTCTGTGGTGTTTGACACTTTACAAAGGCCTTGCCTCACAACAGCCCTGTGATGTAGGTAATACAAGTAATAATTTTCCCTTCTTAAAAAAAAGCAAACAGTCCCAAAAGATCCTGATCTGTCCATGGTCATAATAGCTCATTTTTTAGAGCACTTTAAGGTTTTCAAAGTGCTTTCATCTAGTCAGCATGTATCTTACATCTTTATAGCTGTCTCCCCCATCAGAAAGTAAGTTCCTTGAGGACAGGGATTGTTTTTTGTTTTGGTTCTTGGTTTTTTGTTTGTTTGTTTGTTTTTTGGGGCAATGAAAGTTAATTGACTTGCCCAGGGTCACCCAGCTAGTAAGTGTCAAGTGTCTGAGGCTGGATTTGAACTCAGGTCCTCCTGAATCCAGGGCCGGTGCTTTATCCACTGTGCCACCTAGCTGCCCTGGAGGGATTGTTTTTTTACTTCCTTTGTGTCCGTATCATCTGACATGCCAGATACATGAAAGTATTAAAGAAACACTTGGTGACTTGACCTGACATTCTTGACCAGACAGCAGCACTGTGAGATAAAGAATACAAATATTATCATACTTATTTTACAAATGAGGAAACTAAGGCTCAAAGAATTAAAGTGGCTTATCCTGAATCACAAAGCCAGTGAGAGATTCAAACTCAGGTCTCTCCAGACTAGAACATATTGCTTTGAAGTGGCAGAACCTGACACTTAAACCCAGGAATCCAACTAAACACACTGCTCCTTCCTACTCCTTTATAGTCGAATGAAATTACTTAAAAGTGATTTGCCAAAAAAAAAAAAAATTTTTTTTTAATTGCCAACCTTAGGATGCCAGTCACTGTCGTTATTATACCACACTGCAATGCACTGCAAGAGGGAAACTGGATATTAAATCTTCATGCTAATATTTAGGTACTAAAAAAAATATTACAAGGCATAAAATGGTCTCTTGGTATCTGGTCCCTGAAGTCTACAGTAAAAAGGGTAACTTTATAAATCAATCTCAAAGCCAACAGGGAAGCACAATTAAGCCAAGTAACTCTTAGAGCTGGACCACTTGTATAATGGCTTGGCAGCTTTCCCTCTGCATTAATATCTTAAGAGTGCTCTAATTAAAAAAAGAAAAAAGTGCTGACAGACTGGAAACAGCTGAACTCACTGCACCCCAACAGAACAGTGGGTTCTGCAGGACAACAGGAGATGATACGGACAGAACAGCTCCCCTGGGTGGAGTCCCCATATTTCTGACAATTTTGTGCAACACAAATTTATAAGGAAGCTAAATGGGGTCTGCAAATTGGTAACGGGGGTAGCTTCTTATTGGTGCTGAGGGGTGCTATCTGGACCAAATTTCTGAACTGAAGATGGGGGTAGCAGATGGCACAGAGGTGATGGGAAGAAGCAGGGAGGGTCTTTAGTGACGATCATTTTATTTGCTGTTATCAAAGCACTTGGTGCTTTTAGCTTGCCTAGGGAGTATCATTTGACCATATCAATCAACTGATCAATAAGCATTTATTAAGTGATTACTATATGCCAGGCACTATGTAAAGCAAACAATACTTGCCCTCAAGGAGCTAACAATCTAAGGAGAAATGGGGAGACAACACATACATACACGTATAAATGAAGGCTGTGTAAACTACATTACTTGCTCAGCCCAAATCCCAGTTGGTGCCCTCCAAATGAACTAACCAAGCTGTGAGAAAGCCCGTGCCCGGAGAGAGGAAGGGCAGTGAGTTCTCCAACTCATGACACGATCGCTCTAAAAACCATCCAAATAATGCCATAGGACAATGCCTGGAGCAACAAAACTCACAGAAGAATGTACTGAAATCATCTTCTAACCAAGAATGGCTTGGAAGGTCAGAAGGAGGGAGCTGCTGTGCTGATACAGGAGTCGAGCCGAACCCCACAATCACCCTGACACAGATCCATCCCAGCAAGGCCTCACCAGAAAAGCAGACCCCCCAGAGCCTCTGAATCAGCTGAAGCACCAGTGTCATCTGGAACTAAGCTCACAGTCTGGTGAGAGGGCTGAGCCCTGGGCAGGGGGGAGACTACAGGGGTCTATGCTGGTGCTGAGGCAGAACTTGTATTTTTCACCCCTGCTGGGAACCAGGAGGTAGGCTTGAGCAGCAGTGGTCCAGGTGGGGGAGGGGCACAGGCTCATTAGAGCTAACAACCACAACACACAAAGCTGGTTGATTAGCAAGTTGGCCTGGCGTCATCTACAGACCAGGGAACAGGCCAAGTGAGTGAAGAACCTGATCCTCCTTAAATCATACCACCTGGGACCTCTTAAGCGTGGGATACTGCAGCCTGGAAACAGTGCCCCACTTTAAGGAGCTAAAAGTCAAGTAAAAGAAAGGCAAGATGAGCAGACAGAGAAAGGTGGGGACCATAGAAAGTTTCTTCAGCAACAAGGAAGACCAAGGGGCACCCTCAGAGGAAGATGTCAACATCAGGGCCCCTATATCTAAAGCTTCCAAGAAAAATATGAACAGGTCTCAGGTCACAGAGGTGCTCAAAAAGGACTTTGAAGAAAAGCCCGTGCCCACCAAGAGATTGCCCCAGTTCTGCTCTCCTGTTAGCCATGACCATCAATCATTCACCTCCAACCTCGATGGAGAGATTCCAGAGTACCCTCTCTACTCCTAGCAGGTACACTCCCAACCTTCTAGCGATGACAGGGCCCAAGCCCCTGCAGACCTACACTTGCAAGCAACACGTGGCACTCACCTTTTAATGAGCAAGTAATCACCAATTACAATCTTTCCAGTAAGATGACAAACATACTATATCTGCATCTCATGGTCCCCCAAGTCTTTCCATCTGCCATGCCACTGAAGTTAAAGGATCCTTGGGGCTTTCTATTAGTTTTGAAATCAAATCCTCCTATATAATGCTGTATTCCCCAATTAGAATATAAACTCCTTGAAAGCAGAAATCATTTCACTTTTCTATTTGTATCTCTAGTTCTTGGAATCTAGAAAGCATTTAATAAATGTATTTTCATACATTCATTCAGTCATACAAAATAAATACAAGTTGCTTTGGGGAGAAAGGGTGCTAGCAGATAGCAGGAGAGGGGAAGCAGGGTTAAAGACTTTTTGTAGAAAGTGGTACATGAGCTAAATCTTCAAGAAAGTCAGGGATTATAACAAGCACAGGTGAGGAGGAAATCACACTCCAAACATAAGGAAATGCAAATGCATGGAGACAAGAGATGGATTATCACATGTGAAGAACAGTAAGAAGGTGATATCTGCACTGCAGAGTTTAAGGAAGGAAATTATGAGTAAGAAGGCTGGAAATGTGAAGAAATTTAAATGCTAACCACAAGTTTATATTTGATCCTAGAGGTAATAGGCAGCCAGGTGGTACAGTAGATAGAATGCTAGGCCTGGGGTCAAGAAGACTAGAGTTCAAATCCAGACTCAGATACTTACTAGCTGCGACCCTGAGCAAGTAACTTAATTTGTTTGCCTTGGGAGAAAAAAATGGCAAAGCATTCCAGCATCCTTGCCAAGAAAACCCCATGGTCAGTACTGGAGTACTATCGGTCCCTGGGGTCACAAAGAGTCAAGATATGACTGAGTGATTGAACAACAAAAGAGATAAGGAGCTACTGAAGTTTACAGAACACGTGAAGAAGGTGTAGAGGAATATGTGACATGGACAGGTCTGGGTTGTCTTATCTTTTCCCTCAATACTATTTCACTTGGTGATCTCATCAGCCCCTATGGTTTGAATTAACATCTTTATACTGGTGATTCTCAAATCTACTTATCCTCCACAAACCTCTTTGCTGACCTCCAGTCTCTCATCTCCAACTGCCTTTGGACATCGCTTTGGACCTCTCAAACTGAATGTCTAGTAGTCATCTTAATTTCAACATGTCCCAAAACTGAACTCATAATCTTTCCCCCAAACCCTCCCCTCTTTCAAATTTCCCTATTATTGAGGGAACCATCATCGTCTTAGTCCCTTAGGCTCACAATCTAAGTGTCACCCTCAGTCTCTCACATACCCTGCCACAGACATAGTTAACATCTTCACCTTTGCAACATCTCTTGAATATAGCCCCTTCTCTCCTCTGCTACACTCTAAGACGTTCAGGCCCTCATCATCCCATACCAGGACTATTAGAACAGTCCAATGCTGGGTATGCCTATCACAAGTTCACTCCAATTCTTCCTCCATTCAGCCTCCAAAGTGATTTGCCTAAAGCTAAGGTCCAACCATGTCACCCTTCTACTAGTAGCTCCCTCTCCCTCCCAGATCAAAACCAAAATACATTCCAAGTCCTTCATAACTTAGTGCCTCCCTGTCTTTCTAATCTTCTTACAACAAACTTCCCTGCAGTTTCTTTGATCCAGTGACACTGACCTCCTTGATGTTCCAAAAATAAGACATTCCATCTCTTGGCTCCAGGCACTGTCTCTGGCTATCTTCTACACCTAGAATGTTCTTCTTTCCTTCTCCTCTCTGCCTTCTGACTTCGTTTAAGTCTCAACTACGTGCTCCAACATAAAGCCTTTCCCAACCCCTTTTTAATTTTAGTGCCCTCCTTCTATTAATTATTTACTATTTACCATACACGTAAATATAACTTGTTTGTGTGTTGTTCATGCCATTATATTGTGAGCTCCTTGGGAGCAGGAAATATTTTTTGCCTCTTTTGTATCCTTAATTGCTTAACATAATACCTGACACACAATGGGTGCTTAATAAATACTTATTGATTGACAGGCCTGAACTTTAAGAAAATCACTTTAACAAAAGTGTGGAAGGGTAGAGTTGAGAGACCAGAGGCAATGAGCCCAATGAGCAGCTACTGCAACCGTCTAGCTGAGAGGTAATGAGAATTTAAGAGTAGCAGGGTAGTAAGGAATGGGTACAGAAGTAGCTGTGGGAGTAGAGAAGGAAGCCTACACAGGAGATGCTGTGGAAACAGTCTTATTAAGACTTGGAAAATGACTGAATATGTGGAGTGAGAGAGTGAAGAGGAGATGACACTGAGGTTGTCAGTCTGAGTGACCAGAAGGAAGGTGCCTTGTGACAGGAATTTGTAAAAGAGATAAGTTTAGGGGTAAAGATCATGACTTTTGTTTTTGAACACATTGTATTTGAGCTGTCTTGTATACATCTTATAGACATTTAAAAATTCCAAAAGGCAGTTTGTGATGAAGAATTGGAAAGAGACTAGGGCTAGAGATATGGATCTGGCCAGTAGTCATGCACATAGTAATAACTGAATCCATGGTATATTGAAAAAATACTAGCACTGGAGTCAGATGATATAGCTTCAAACCCTAGTCTTGCCATTTATTTGCTTTGTGACTTTGAGCAAGTCACTGCTTTCTAGGCCTCAGTTTCCTCTTCTGTCATATGAGAGGGTTAGGTTAGACTAGATGATCTCTTAAGTTACCTATAATTCTGACATGTCATGAGTCTATGAGTAATGTTCTTTTACTCATTAACGACACCCATTGTCATCTCCCCAGACCCCCAAATCTTTCCTCATGAAGAGATTCTCACAAATTAGCTTTTAATCAATGTACATACACTGAATACCACTGAATGAACTCTGACTATATCTATGACACTGTGCCAGATGGTCTAAGAGAAGATAAAGGGGATCAGTGCCCCCAACTTCTAGCTGCTGAGATTACAATCAGTCAATAAGCATTTATTAAGTGTCTATGTACAAGGCACTGAGAATATAAAGAAAAGCAAAAGACAGTCCTTGTTCTCAAGGAGGCTCAGTATAAGAGGAGAGAACATGAAAACAACAACATTCAAACAAGAAAAATACAGGATAAATAGGAAATAATCAACAAAAGGAAAGTGCTAGTATTAAAGGTAATCAGGAAAGTGTCCTTGTAGAAGGCAGGATTTTAGCTGTGACCTTAAGGAACTCAGGAAAGGCATGAGGCAGAAATGGAGAGAGAGAGAATTCCAGGCATGTCCAAAGGCCAGAGAAAATGCACACAGTCGAGAGATGAGGTGTCATGTGTATAGAGGACAGCAAGGAGACAAGCTAAGGAGGTGAGTCATACACTCAGGAAATGGAACTAAAAATACAAGGTGTTGAATGATGTTTAAAAAAAACAACAACCCTAAATCCTGTACAGGAAGGGCACCAGCTCTAGTGACATTATTGCAGGTGCAAGCCTAGGTCTATCTGAAATTTGTCTTAGTGGGTTCTGCAATAGGCCCAAGGTACAAGTAAGGGAGTTGGGTCCTGTCTAGTGAACTGATCCCTTCTTGTCTAGATGGAACAGGAAAAAGAACACTAAAAACTGGGATTTAGAAGACCTAAATTCTAAATTCCACCTCTGTTGCATCCTCCTATGTGACCCCTACTAAGTCCCTTCTCTAATCATGAATTTGGATTTTGTAGACAGAAAACCCAAATTCAGCCATGCCAACTCTGAAGGCCAAGGACAAATTGAGCAGAGAAAAGGTCCAGGTAGGAGATGCTAAGGAGACAGAGATGAAACCAGGTTCTACTCTTGATGAACTCCTTATCTAATAGGGGAAAGGGCACATAAAATAGAGCTATGGTACAAGAGAGAACAAAATAATTAGAAATGAGAAATATGATATGGACTTATCCATATCAACAGAGATAATTTATACAAAGGGCTTTGCAAACTTTAAAGCATTATATAAATAAGTTGTTATAACTGTTACTAATAGTAGTGCTACACAAAATAAGTGAGATGAAAAGAGTACTTTCACCTAGTAGTATCCAATAATACTTTGAGAAGGCAGCATGTAAATTAGAAGGAAGAAAAGGAGTTCAAAATACATTTACAGGGCTGAGACTGGAGAAAAGAGGCAAGCACATTCCTGCCTTTGAGCATATGTACAAAGATGGAAGAAAGCAGGACAAGGATGGTTTGGTGGTTCAGGTGGAACGGTTAAGTTTGGCTTAAGTGGGTCTGGGAAACAGTTGTAGAAGCTAGTCTCATTCCTGGCTGGAGTTATTTCTTTACTGATGGCAGTAGCCACTAGAGGATTTCAGGAGGAGGCCATCTCCCTCAACTTGAGTGAAGAGGGAAGACTTCATAGAGAGAAAAAGTTGTCATTATATCTTTTTTTTTATGAAAAAACAAACAAACAAACCAGAGTATTCAATTCCAAAAAAGGAAGGGATCTTACACGACAATGGGCAATGAGATTTAGAGAAAGAAAGAATCTTATCAGTCAAGCCCAAAGTTCTCATATTACAGAAGATGAAACTAAGGTACAAAAAATGGAAGGTATCTTTCTAACATTACATAGCTAACTGGTAGCAGAATCAGGTCTTCCGGTCTCACAGTCCATTTCTGCTACAAGGGTACCAGAGAACACAATACTTATTTCTCTTCCTACCTATCTTATATTTAGCTACTTTGCATTTGTTATCCTTATATTTATTTTGCATATATTTATCTCCCCAGTTAGAATGTGAGCTCCTTGAGAGTAGAGCTTATATTCTTTGATCTATCGAGAGCACCTAATATGATGCTCATCAAATTCTAAATGCTAAATAAATGTTTGTTGATGATTGATAACTATTACCTATCATCAAGTTATTTATAGATTCTCTCATATTTTTCAACAGTTTTTCTTATGCAAATAATATTCCACTTGAATACTGAAACCCAGCTGTCTTCCACATAAAAAGACGGCACAACAGGCTTGCATTGAAAAGGCAACAGAACCAACATAAATAATAAAAAGTGAATTCAAACTATTAGCTGATGAAAAGCAGCCACTGATTTCCCCCTGCATGGTAATCTTTGCAAGAGAACTGCAATGCAATGGCAAAAATGGAACCACAAGATGCTTCCTCTATGTGAATTAAAGGGGTGTTAATTATGTGAACTGTTTAATTAGAGTAAAGAAGGGCAATAGCTGACACAATTTGTACCATAAGATGCAAAACTTGTGAATCAGCGCAGTATTCCATCATTCTCATGAATAGGTCAAGAGAACCATTTAGAAGGGAAAATATATAAATAATGACATTTTCTATTCTCAACAACTGTAAAGCAATATATCCACATAACCCAATCTTCATAAATTATAATCACATGCCACTATGGCTTTGCAAAACCCCACTGTTCAGCCTAGCCATTCTCTATGGGGCAATTTCTCCTGCACTTAGTTTAGTCAAACAATTAGAACCCTTAGTACTTACCCCACTTCCATTCCCTATGAAATCTCTCTGAAACTACTCTCTCTCTCTCTCTCTTTTTTTTTTTTAGTGAGGCAATTGGGATTAAGTGACTTGCCCAGGGTCACACAGCTAGTAGGTGTTAAGTGTCTGAGGCCGGATTTGAACTCAGGTACTCCTGACTCCAGGGCCGGTGCTCTATCCATTACGCCACCTATCTGCCCCGTGACTACTCATTTTAAGCTACAATTATCTGAATTTTGGATATGCAGAAACATGTCTTATTTTACAACACCATTCCCATGGAACAAAATATCTGCAAAACACTGTCTTATCTTTATCGACCCAGTTGACAGTATGCTATGGTGATGAAAAGAATGGACTGAAAGGCAGAAGAACTGAGTTCAAGTTCTGACTGCCATCGACTAGCCATGTGACCTTACAACCTCACCACACTTCAGTTTCCTCAGCTGTTATGGAGGAATGGCTTTGATGGCACATTACTAGATTTGTTCTAATGTCCCTTCTGATTCAGACAACATAAGATTCTGTGCCATTTGGCAGTAGCTTCTTCTATAGGAAGAACCTTGTTTTAACATTATATATTGTGGAAATTTATTTCGATTTGGGGACCCTACCTTTAGGCTAAGATTAGAAAGCCTTAGGCCCTCAGGGTCTAAAAAAAAGCCCCCAGGTCCGACCTGAGCGGAGCTATCTGAAGGATCCCGGATGGCCTGTGCTGAGGCATAAAGCTCGAGAGCACCCGCACCCCCCCCCCACCAGCTGCAGCTCTGGCTGGTGGATTAGCTTGGTCTGTGGGGGCGAAGGAAGCCCCGAGATTTGAGTGGAGAGAAGAAAAGGTATATATAGACCTGGGAGTTAGATAGAAAAAGGAGGAAGGAGATGGACTAGATAAAGAAGGACAGACTAGATAGACAAGACTCAGGGGTTCGGACGGACAAGAAGAGGTCAAGAGGCGGCTGAGGAGACGGCAAAGATTGGAGACTAGAGACAAGGACGCAGGAGAAGACGAGAAGGACTAGGAGCAGGCAAAAGAGAGGCCGAAGGGCAAACTGACAGAGCAGACAGACAGAAGGTTACAGGCCTTAATACAAACCAGGGAAAGTGTAACGTGCCCTGAGGCCGGAGGCGGCTAAGGCCCTTATTATATTCAAAAAGTTCAAAGAGCAGCAGGTGCAAGAAGAGACCACAGGAAAGCAGTCAGGTTATACACTTTATTTCCCTGTATTCCTAATTTTAAATAGTGTAACGATTGGAATGACGCCACCTGCTGGAGACTTACTGTAGAAGAGTTTCGCCCATGAAGCGAAGGTCTTTGAGGGCAAGACCAGGAGTCTTTTCTTTGGCGTCAGGAAGTGACGCGTGCTAGTGGGAGGAGGAAGGAAGAGACTGGCGCTCGCTCTTGTTCTCTGGCCTTTGGACTCTGGTGGAGAGCGGAGCTAGAAATGTGTTCTCCCTTTAATAGATAGATGAATGTAGGCCTTTCCCTCTCTCTTTACCAAATTCTTATTCTCCTTAATAAACACTTAAAAGTCTAACTCTTGCTAAAGCTTATAATTTATTGGCGACCACTCATTAAATATTTTAGACAGTTTAGCTAGAATTTTAACCCTTAACAATAGTATCTCATAAATAAACTCTGCTTTGATTATTTGGTTAAGAGGCTTCTTAATCTTTACTCTATCAGTTTGGGAGCAGTGTGGTGGAACTTTAGAAATGGCCATATTAAATTAACGAAGTCAGATAGCCAAATAGTCAACAGTCCCCAGTTTAGTCCAGTCAGCTTTAGCCCCCCAAATTAGGCTAGTCCATTCAAAATATATTTCACAATATTAAAGACCTATGGTAATGTTCCCTCACATGACTGTATCAACAGTGCAGCCAACATTCCATAATGCTTCTGAATAGGTATACAATTAATTCTGTGGCTGTTTTGATCTGCTGAATTTAAAATGCCATGCAACAGATAGTCGCAAATTATCTGTCCTTCTGGTATATTTGCATAAAGTAACTATCTAAATGCTGATATAAGATTAAGTATTCTTTTTTTAAAAAAAATTTAATATTAAGTATTCTTAATGAAATATGGTCATCTTAACACTACACAATGTTGACTTACATATGAAATATGGTATGAAAAGACATCATCAGAGACAAGGAGTTGAGCTAGTAAGTGATAATGTGAGACAACAGATGGACAAGACAAGTGGTGTACAATACCTTCAAGATATTAAGAAAAAGAGGAAAATAACAGTCTATTTGGTGGATATTCTATGGATAATTTATAGATAAGAACTGCACATGATAAGGAAATCTGGATAGAAAGAGGGAATAACCACAGATAGATGCATTAAAAGTAAAAAAGTAGTAAAATCAGGCAATTTACTTAAAAAACAACAAAAAAAGTCACTTCCTAACAATAGAGTTAATGAAGAATGTGTAAGTGATTGGGCACTGGTCTGTTCAAGGCAGAAAGCCTAGATCTGGAAAGGTACTAGATGACTGAGTACACATCAGAAGTAGCAATATGTTCCAAATATTACTCTCCGCCCCAATTCCACCAGATTACTTTTAATAATTATGTGCTGCTTAGACTGATATTAAAATTAGTATTGATTCCCCAAGTGCACACATACCTAAGAGAGGCGGCTGTGAAGTGCTGGCTTGTAATAGAATGCCCTAGGAATTGAATTTCCCCTAAGAGGGATAAGAGATTCAACTACAACAAAAGATAAACACCTAGAAAAAAATATGAAGAGATCAATCAAAAATTATTTATTGTCGAATAGAGCACCAGCCCTAGATTCAGGAGGACCTGAGTTCAAATCTGGCTTCAGACACTTAACACTTGCTAGCTGTGTGACCATGGGCAAGTCACTTAACCCCAACTGGGTTATTTATTTATTGTTAATTATTTATTGTCTACTGTTCGGGGCAAATTTAGTATGGGGAGTTAATTGGGTGGCCTGCCATAATATTGGGGTTCAGAAAATAATGGGGGACCTCTAGGTCCAGAGTTTCCCCTTCTCCAAACTGCCTCTTTTCCAGGTATGTCTCCCAGACTAATAAGGAGATTAATAACCTCTTTTTCACAAACAAATCAGATTTTATTAATGGTAACAAAATTTACAATACAAGTGGAGTTAATAAAGCTAGGGATAATGAGAAAGGGGATAGAGAAAAGGAAAAATATGACCCACTTCACAGATAGTTAGAATCTAACTCTCTAGGGTAAAAGGGCCCCCAGGTACCTCGAATAAGCTCTGCTTCCTCAGCTACTCAGAACAGCTTGGGTCTGGCAAAAACTAACTCAAACACTAAACTTGTTTCCAGCGAGGCTGGCCAGCCTCGCTGGAAGAAACACAAACTCACCACTATCCTTTTTTTTCCGGTAAGGCAATTGGGGTTAAGTGACTTGCCCAGGGTCACACAGCTAGTAAGTATTAAGTGTCTGAGGCCGGATTTGAACTCAGGTACTCCTGAATCCAGGGCCGGTGCTTTATCCACTGCACCACCTAGCTGCCCCTGTTCCATAATCTCTTAAAGTACACACCCATCTTCTCTTAGGCTTTTAAAGCTTGCATCTTTTCTGTCTGACCATGATGAAGCAAAGATGGGGTTAAAAAAACTCCAAATCACAATTAATTCCTTACACTACTAAGTTTCAGACATTGCACTAGACCCTAGGAAAATAAAGTAAAAAATGAAATACTCCTTGCCTCATTAAGTTCACATTCCCTGGGGGGAAACGGCATGAATATACAAAAAATATATATATATATATATATATACAAGGAAACTTGGTGAGGTAAGGCAATAGAAACTTTATAAAGATGGTGCTGAAGCTGACTGATGGAAGTAAAAGATTCTACAAAGGTGGGGGATGGTGGTGCAATAGACAGAGCACTGGCCTGGAGTCAAGAAGATCTGAGTTCAAATTCAATCTCAGACATTGACTAGCAGCATCACCCTGGGCAAGTCACTTCACCCTGATTGCCTCCCCCCAAAAAGTGAGGGGGGAGTGCATGCCAGGGGGCACAGAATAATTAGTTTTGCTTGGAACATGCTGAATTTCAGATGTTTATAGGACACCTGACTTAAAATGCCCTATAAAAATTAGTGATTCAGAAGCTCAGGAGAAAGATTAGGGCTGCATCTATAGATCTAGGAGTCATTTGCAAAATGCTTCTGACAAGCAAGATACTAACAGCTAAACAGGAGGCCTGGGTTCAGATTCTAAGTACTAGCCTTTAGAAAGCAACAGCAGGTTTCTTCACCTAGAAAGTGTCCAAAGCAATGAATATTCCCATTATTTCTCAGTGATACATAACATTAGAGCTGGAAAAGACCTTAGAACACAGAACCTCAGAACTAGAAATGTCCTGAAAAATTGCCCCAGTCCAGGATCCTTAACCTTTTTTGAGTCATGAACCTCTTTGACAGACTAGTCAAATCTATGGAGCCCTTCTGAAAAATGTTTTTGAAAACATAAATTAAAATACATTGGATTTCAAAGAAAACCAATTATTTTTAAAGTTATCAAAATATTTTAAAAGTTCATATACCAAGTTGTGGAACCCCTGACTTAGTCCCTCTTAGTTTTGTTTCTGTTTTTGTGTGGGGCAATGAGGGTTAAATGACTTGCCTAGGGAGTTTTTTTCTTTAAAGTAAATTTTTTAAAGCTTTTGGTTTTTTTACATTGCCTGCATTTCCAAACACATATCCTTCCCCTTCCAGAAAACAATCACTTAAAGTTCATCAAAACTGTAATGTATTTTACAAATCTAACAATTTTTGTAGTGTTTCTATATCCACAGTTCCCAATCTCTACAAAAAGAGTGGGGGGAGGTACCAGCCATCTCATAGCTCTTATTTGGAACCAAATTTGGTCATTATAATTTTGTAGTATTCAGTTTTTATTGTTTTGTTCTTTACATTTATATTATTGTAGTTATTGTATGTGTTATTTTCCTGGTTCTACTTACTTCGTTTCATATCAGTTCATGTAAGTCTTCCCCATGCTCTTCTATGTTCATCAAAATTAAAAATTCTTACAGCCCAGTAATATTACATTATTTTATGGACTACAACTTGTTTACTCATTCCCCAACTGATTGGTATCTACTCTGTTTCCAGTTCGCTATTAAAAAATGCTGCTATAAATATTTTGTTGGACGTAGGGCATTTCCTTTTGTCACTGACTTCTTTGGCAACCTCATTTTAAAGAAGAGGAAACAGAGCCTATAGAGATGAAGCAATTTGTTTAAGGTCATCACACAGTGGTGGCAAAGCTGTGAAACCAAAGCCCATGCATGACTCCTTAGTCACAGGTCAGTGTTCTCTCCCCCGCAGCACCACTCCTTAAGCTAAATAAGGGTCAACTTTAAAAGACACTACAAGCTGCCTCATGGAGACTTCCTGAAAAACAAGATCTGGAGGAGTGATCAGACAAAAACAAATACAAAAAGCAACATTATCTGCTAACCTCATTTAAGAATAAAAGAATGAAGGGTGGGGAACTAACTGTAAGGCAGCAAAGAGGAACCCTAAATAATCTTCAAGGATCATAAATTCTTAGCCCATAAAAGTTGCTCACTATCTAATAAGTATGAGTTTTCAGCACATCCTTTGAATATCAATGTTCTAACAAGCTTATAACAGTCATGAGATGTGACAATTTGCCCAAAATTTCATACTCTCAGACGCTATTTTTTTATAGTTTTCAAATCCCTGTTTACCTAATACTTACAAAACATTAGTGAATCTTAAGTTTACCAAGTGTCTAACTTTTGCCCTGAAAAGAGTAAAACTATTCTCCTGGCAATCTCTGGAAAAATCAAATTCTAGTCTCCGATACTTTCCAGAGACCACCTTCTCTATTTTCTTGTCATGGAGGTAGGGACATTTGAAGCATGGAACATCTCAGGCAGGCACACTGTGCAGAATGCCTCTAAGACTTTCAGTCTTTATCAGTGCCAAAGGAAGCTCTGGAAGACATTTATTCGGACCCCTTCATTTATAGAAGGGAAAGCTGAAGCTTCTAAATTAAGTGACTTCCCCCAAATCACAAAGAGTCAAACCTATAGTAAGAGACCCAAACCTATAGTAGAGATCTCCTCACTTCTGGTTGGGGCTCTTTCTCTAGTCACTACATATTGTGTTTACCTGTGAAACACAGCTCATTTTACAATCAAAATCTTACAATTGGAAGGAACTTTAGTTATCTAATCCAACTCTTGAAGGAATATATAAACTCTACTTGAAGGAATATATAAACAGTAGGGCTCAAAAGTCTGTCCTCCCACTCAAATCTATAAATATTTCTTTTAGCCCCATGTTAAAAAAAAAAAAAAAGAAGAGGCAGTATGGCAGGGTGGAGAAAGCATTAGATTTGCTTTTTTTTAAAATAATTTATAATTTTATTTTCCCCAAATTACATTTAAGAACAATTTTTAACGTAGATTTTTTTTTTTTTAGTGAGGCAGTTGGGGTTAAGTGACTTGCCCAGGGTCACACGGCTAGTAAGTGTTAAGTGTCCAAGGTCGGATAACTCAGGTCCTCTTGACTCCAGGGCCAGTGCTCTATCCACTGTGCCACCTAGCCGCCCTTTTAACGTTGATTTTTAAAACTTTGTGTTCCAAATTCTCCTCCTCCCTCCCTCCCCACCCCCATTAAGAATGCAAGCAATTCAACATAAGTTATATATGTGTAGTCATGCAAAACATTACCACATTAGTCATATTGTGAAAGAAAACAAGGCATAAAAAACTTTAGAAAAAGGAACAAAAAAAATTATGCTTCCATCTGTATTCAGACATCATCAGTTCTTTCTCTGGAGATGGATTGCATTTTTCCTAAGTCCTTCAGAGTTGTCTTGGATCACTGCATTGCTGAAAATAGCTAAGTCATTCACAGCTGATCATCTTACGATATTGCTGTTTCTTTGTATACAGTACATTTCACTTGGCATCAGCTCATCTAAGTCTGTTTAGGTTTCTCTGATAGCATCCTACTTATAGCACAATAGTGTTCCATCATAATCTCATTCCACAATTTGTTCAGTCATTCCCCAATTGATGGGTATCTCCTCAATTTCAAATTCAACTTTTTGTTTTTTATCTCTTTTTGGATAGCAACCTAGTAGTGGTATTACTAAGTCAAAGAGTATGCATGGTTTTATAGCCCTTTGGCCATAGTTTCAAATTGTTCTATAGAATGTTTGAGTTAGAATATGGTTTTTTTTTTATATGGCTATTTCATTTGAAAACTTCCTATATCCTTTTTTTTTTTTTTTGGTGAGGCAATTGGGGTTAAGTGACTTGCCCAGGGTCACACAGCTAGTAAGCGTCAAGTGTCTGAGGCTGGATTTGAACTCAGGTCTTCCTGAATCCAGGGCCAGTGCTGTAACCATTGCACCACCTAGCTGCCCCTACTTCCTATATCTTTTGATCACGTATCAATTGGAAAATGGCTCTTATTTTAACAAATTTGACTCAGTTCTCTATGTGTTTGAGAAATGAGGTCTGTCGGACAAAGTTGCTTCAAATTTTTTTCAGTTATTATTGTTGGTTTTTTTTTTTTTTTTAGTGAGGCAATTGGGGTTAAGTGACTTGCCCAGGGTCACACAGCTAGTAAGTGTTAAGTGTCTGAGGCCGGATTTGAACTCAGGTACTCCTGACTCCAGGGCCAGTGCTCTATCCACTGTGCCACCTAGCTGCCCCAGTTATTATTGTTAACTGTATTTCCCTCCATCCTATTCCCTCCCCATGAAATTTACTCTATTTCTATCTTCTTTCACCCCATCCCTCCTCAAAAATGTTTTGCTTCTGCCTCCCCCAATCTGCCCTCCTTTCTATCTCACACACACACACACACACACCCCATCCCCTTCCCCTCCTACTTTCCTGCAGGATAAGATATATTACTATACCCAATTGAGTGTGTATGTTATTCCCTCTTTGAGCCAATTTTGAGAGTATCATATTTTCAATAAGAAAACTTTGGGTCCAGCATCTGCCGTTTACTGGGCTTGCAATCATCTGATAAAAATATAAAATAATTTCCCTCAGCTTCCTCATCTGTAAAAACAATACATGGTCCTTTTATTTGCAAACCTTAAAGCAGTTATGTAAAGTAGTTTTCAGGGGGAAAAAAAAGATCTGGGAGTGTTAGTGGACAGCAAGCTTAGCACAGTACCTGGCACAAAGTGGGTACTTATTTCATGCTAGGTGATTGAATGACTGACTGATATATGTGACACAGTGGACAAAAAGAAGCAAAGCTTCCAGGCACAAGGTGACAGTCCCTCTGTACTTTTGTACTTGGCCTCAGTCAGACTATATGTGAAATACTGAGTTCAGTTTTGGAGAGAAGCTGGAGAAGATCCAGGAGGGCAGCCAAGATGGTGAAGGCTCCTGACTGAGTCCAGGTCATAAGAGGAGAGGCTGAAGAAACTGGAGACATTTATTTAGCCTGGAGAAGAAGGCCCAAGGAGAAAGGGATGGCTGGGCTGTCAGGTGGATAGCAGAGAGATTACATTTATTTTATTTGACTACAGGAGGTAACAGCAATGAATAGAAATTACAAGCCAAGCTTGGGTTTGATGTCAAAAGAATCTTTCTAATAAGGAAAGCTTATCCTCCCTCCCTCTAGAATGTGCTACCTCTGCAGGTATAGGGTTTCCCTTCACTGGAGGTCTTCAAACAGAGGACATCTTAACCCTGGGTATAGGAATGTTTTTAAAAATACTGTAATGGGAGCAGCTAGGTGGTGCAGTGGATAGAGCACTGGTCCTGGATTCAGGAGGACCCAAGTTCAAATCTGGTCTCAGACACTTGACCCTTACTAGCTTTGTGACTCTGGGCAAGTCACTTAACTCTCACTGCCCCGCCCTCCCCATTGTAATAACTAAACTTTAATATCGTTGGTTCCCTTTGTGTCTTATTTTATGTATTTAAAGACATTATTCAGAGAAAGAATTCATAGGTTTCACCACTGTCTAGCACACACAAAAAAGATGAAGAACGCCTAGAGCTTGATTATTAAAGGAGTCCAAGTCATCATCCTTGACCTCAAGGAACTTACACTCTTTTGGAGATGTTTGTGCGCCACAGAAAATCTGCTGTGGTGGCATGTATGTCTCATGTCAGATCCTGGGAATGAAAAAGTTCTTCTGTTTGCAAATGCCTTTCTATCCCTGGTTCTCAAGGCTCCTGCAGAAAGGGTGGCACATTATGAACAAGGGACATTTGAGAAAATATCATTGGCACAGTACCAGGCTCTGATTACAAGCCAGATGGATTTCATTAAGAATCAACTTAAAGGGGCAGCTAGGTGGTCTAGTGGATAAAGCACCGGCCCTGGATTCAGAAGGACCTGAGTTCAAATTTGACCTCAGACACTTGACACCAGCTGTATGACCCTGGGCAAGTCACTTGACCATCATTGCCCTGGGGAAAAAAAAAAGAATCAACTTAAAATCAGGTTTCGGGGCAGCTAGATGGCACAGTGGATAAAGCACTGGCCCTGGATTCAGGAGTACCTGAGTTCAAATCCGGCCTCAGATACTTGGCACTTACTAGCTGTGTGACCCTGGGCAAGTCACTTAACCCCGATTGCCTCACTAAAAAAAAAAAAATCAGGTTTCAGATAAGAGGAGAAGGTAAGACAAAGATTCAAACAGGGAACATGAAGGGACCTGAGGATGCCATGAAACAAAAAATGCCTTTCTTATTATCAATACTTAAAAAAAAAAAAACTTACAAGTTTGAATTGAGGGGCAGCTAGGTGGCGCAGTGGATAGAGCACCAGCCCTGGAGTCAGGAGGACCTGAGTTCAAATCCGACCTCAGACACTTAACACTTACTAACCGTGTGACCCTGGGCAAGTCACTTAACCCCAATTGCCCCACAAAACAAAACAAAACAAAACAAAATAATGACTGTTCACAAGCATGGCATGAATTATGTCAACAAATGGAAAAAGAGCAATGACTGAAAGGTCCAATTGGGTATGGCCATAGCTTCCAGGAAAACTCTAATAACTTAGTGTCACAACTGCCTGTTCAATTCAATTCAATAAATATTTACTAACTGCCTACTTTGTGCAAAGTACTTGTTCTCAGTGCTGGAAAGACAAAGACAAAAAAAGAAAATAGTCTCCATTCTCAAAGTACATTCAATTAGGGTATACAATATGTGAACCAATAAGTAAATTCAAGATAATGTGAGCAGGGAGAGCCTAACCTTGAAGGAAGTTAAATTTTATCTACTCAGAAGTCACTGGTCTATGAGGTATTTAGCCCTGAAACCCAACTAACACACAGTTGACTACGGCCTCTGGAAACAGGACTGGCGTCCCCGGCAACCACATTAGCATCTCAGCTCTAGACCTTACAAGACACGAACAGCATCCTTGTAGTACTGTATGATTTTTCAATGATGTGCAACAAATTGGTACCAGTGGTAATGGCTTCTGAAATTAAACGAATATGGGATGTAGTGTAACATTAAATTGGGTGGAGCTACAATATAGGTTTCTAGCTTCTCAGTATGATGAAAGAACGGCCCCAATTCATGGATTCCAATGATGAGGACTTTCTCCTAAAATTCCATGGGAACAAGATGTTTCTCTTGAGGAAGGACTAAACCAGGACACTGGAATGATTTGAGAATTTAGAGAAGCTGGGGATTAATGCATGGAGTGGCTAATGCACACAACTATAAATAAACTGCAGAGGAAATAGGAGCAACACAGTAAGAACTTAAAGACACAAGATTTAAAAAGCAAAAACCAAAAAAAAGACACAAGAGTTAACTTAGCTAGGAACATTGAAGGTATGTCAAAAGCAGGCTGAGGCAAGAATAAACAGGCTCAAACTCTAATTAAAAGAGCACCTATGCTATATTAAAAAAGTAACTTGTAGTCATGTCTGATCTCTATGATCAAGGTCCTTTAGCTGTCAAATGGAAAAATATGAAAGCACTTTAAGAGACTAGGCAAAATGAGGACACATTAAGCTCTGGAGCCCTCCAATCTAAGTGATCCACTTTTACTGGGCACCTACCAGTCACTAGAATCACAAAATAGATGCCAGCTAGTAATAATGCAGGAGAAAATTATACCTAAAGTGAGCTGTAAGAACTTGTCGAGGGCCTACCAAGAGGAGGGCTCATCTAAATTACACCATACCCTAACATCCATCTGCACTGAAACTTGAAGCCATTTGCATTCAATACTCTGTGCACTGGGACAAAGGAAATGAACAGATGTTAAAGGAACTCATAGACACTGGCTCAGAAATGCCACTGATTCAGAGGGTTCCAATAGACACCAGGTACCCAGGTTGGTCTGGGAGTTGGGGAGGGGATTACCTGAATGGGGAGGGGCTACTTCACCAAAGGGCCAGTGAGACCCAGATTTTATTGGTGGTGAGGGGACAGCCTCATCCATGCCTTGAATACAGAAGAATAGATATATTGAGTAACTGGCACAAAACCAACATTCATTCTCCAAACCTGATTGACTGGGTAAAGTCAATCTGGATAAAGTCAGCTTCCCTCTAATATTACAAAAAAAAAGCAACATGGGGCAGCTAGGTGAGGCAGTGGATAAAGCACCGGCCCTGGATTCAGGAGTACCTGGGTTTAAATCCAGCCTCAGACACTTGACACATACTAGCTGTGTGACCCTGGGCAAGTCACTTAACCCCCATTGCCCTACAAAAAAAGAAAAAAAAGGCAACATGACCTCCTTGGGATAGTAAACAATAATATCAGTCAAATGGCAATGGGTAGCCATAATTCTCCAATGTCTGGTTTGCAGGTATGAAATGAAGAGAAAGATTAAATCATACCAATGGGCCTATTCAACACTCCATAGAGTGTTGAAAGTATACCAAGGATTGAATCTGGAAGGCAGTATGTATTACCAACCACTAACAAGCTATGGCCAATGACACAGTTAAGTAATCTGAAGCACAATCTTTGGGATTATCTTGCTAAATGACACTGCCATTAAACCATGAATGTGTCCCAAATTAAAGCCCAATATCAACACCCTAATATGTAAGAGGGAGATGAGATTAATAGACACAGAAAATTTTTAACAGATACTACTGCAGGAACCTGCCTAGAGTCCTAGGCCTTTGCACAATGGGTCTGTGAACAGAGCAGATGATTATGTAAGAAGACAGGACAGTCATGGGTTAGAGATCATGGGATACCATTAACTAAGTCCAATCTAGCCACTGGGGCAGTCCACTGCCTGAGTACATGTGACCAGCCTTGAACCCAAGGCACAACACAATTCCTTAAGAGCAACATGTCACTCCACAGCAGATATACTATATGAGGTACCTTTCCAAGATGGAGGTAGCAGGAAACTCTCTGAGTGGTATTAACACTAACTTCCCTAGTATTCCTACTATTAACTCTTAAGAATCCCATTCTACTGCTAAAGAAGTGAAGGAATGACCTTGGAAAATTTTAAATGAATTTTCCAAATATCATGTAAGTCTCAAACACATGGAATTATAAAATACTGAAGTGGGTTCTTAAACACTTAAATAAAATCTCCTTTAGGATGCTAATATCTATGAGACTGGGGAAGCACTGTGGTGGCATAGCTTAGTCTTTGTTTAGGATTCATGGGTCTGAGAATCAAGGGATGGAAAATAAAAGAAAAAGTATTATCATGAGCATTTTTAAAATCACAAATTTCCAATTTTAGAAAAACATCAATACTCATGCTTCTCCAAAGTCCTGGGACTGGACATTCCTGTATCTTGCAAGGTCTCCCTATTAGTGAGAATTCTCTCATAACACTCTTTCACTATGGCTAACTGAGTGGTCCAATGGCTTTAAAACGCTTCTATCTCTTCCACTCTAGAGGAAGAAAGGCAATGGAAGAATGTCCTCAGCTGTGGGTTCTTATTCTGAGGCAAGAATGCTACTTATATACTATATAATGCTTTTACTTTGGGGAGGAATGGTTGGTAGAAAATGTTGCCCTCCAATTCATGAATTATGACCACTTGAATACTGCCAGGATCTAATATAGCAGTTCATCAGTCAGGATACTAGGCAAAACACCAAGCTTAACTGCACTGTGCATAATATTCCTTTCTACTGTTTTTGTCCATCCGTTCTATTTTGGTACATATTTTCCTTTTACATATTATTATTAAATATATCTATTCACCCAGTGCTATCTTTTCAGGTACAACAACCCAAGATAAATTTAGAAACTCTTAGAAGAGAGCTCCATAACACTGTTAATAAAGTCAACACTGGGTCATTAGCTATGCAAAAGGAAAAGAGTAGATGAACTATTTAAAGAAATGAGGGGATATATCATCATCTGTGGATTTTTTATATGGCTATGAGGGTACCCTATATCTGAATGCGGGGATGTTATTAGTTTCATTATTTTTATAAGATGTATACAATATTGTAGAAGATTTGAACAAAGAAAGAATACTGTCAAAAAACTGCTTCAAACAATGAATATGAAGAACATCTATAGCCACCATAATTAAATGTTATTTTAAAATTTTATGTTGTAGGTATACTATCTAGGAATAATTATCATTACATTATCATATGCAGCCAATTATTTTTATTTAAAATGTTCACAACTCTGTGCACTTTTGACATATAGTTAGTCAATCTGGAGCAATAAAGTACTTGATCTGAAATCAGCAGACATGGATACAAATACCAGCTCTGTCATTTAATTATTTGAACAACTTTGAGCAAGTTGTTTAACTTCTCTAGGCTTCAATTTCCTCATCTACAAAATAAGAGGCTAGATCAATGCTTCTTAAATTTTTCCACTCATGACCCCTTTTCGCCTGAGAAATTTTTATGCAACCCCAGGTATACAGGTATATAAAATAGGTATACATAACCTTTTACTGCTGCCAAATTTTTTGTGACCTCTACATTCAGTTATGTGACCCCATATGGGGTCACAATCCACAGCTTAAGAAGCTAGGGGCTAGGGGCAGCTAGGTGGCGCAGTGGATAAAGCACCAGCCCTGGATTCAGGAGTACCTGAGTTCAAATCCAGCCTCAGACACTTGACACTTACTAGCTGTGTGACCCTGGGCAAGTCACTTAACCCCCATTGCCCCACAAAAATAAACAAACAAAGAAAGAAGCTAGGGGCTAGATGACCTATAAGATCTACTTCAGCTCCAAATCTATGATCCTATGAAGTGAGAGGTATAATTATTGCTGTTAACTGGTTTATACATACAATGCTTATCACATATATTCTGCTATTTCTGTGTTTGTAATATTCAAATATTCAGTTTACTCAGTGTGAAAATCCCAGCTCTGCATTTTCTCTCCTTGATTAGCAGATCTTTTAGCTGACCCATTGGGATGGCCCTAATAATGATCTTCCTCAAAACACAATGACATCTGAGAGGATCAGCTGTATGTTGGAGCAACTTTCAGGAAGACTATAAGAACTTATTTGCACACTGGCCAGGAGAAGCTACTCAAACAAGCATTGCTAGTCTATGCGCCTGGACTTGAAACGAAACTAATCTAATACGAAACTAATTTAATAACACTGACTACATCACAGAGATAAGCAGCTTGGAACTTGAGGTGGCCAAGCAGCAATCCCAGTTGAGACCTACTGGGCCTGTGGCCTCAAACATCAATTCACCCATTCCACACCACTACATGAGCAATACCCTTAATGCACTGCAATAACTTTCCAACATGTCATTGGCAATGTTCTAGCTACACTGAAACCAAAATACTAGTCAAGCCAAAATGGCAGCATGACTAGAACAGGTGGGCTACAGATGTTTAAGAGATGAAGTATATTTTGAACTGAGATCTAGATTTATCAGGGATTATTTTCTCAATTTTTGATGTATCTCCACCATCCTGCTTCCATGATTACTCACCAAACTATACTTTAACAATATTTCCCATTGATTTTTTTTCTTCCTTCTTTCTTTCTCTTCCTTCCTTTCTTGGTGAGGCAATTGGGGTTAAGTGACTTGCCCAGGGTCACACAGCTAGTAAGTGTCAAGTGTCCGAGGCTGGATTTGAACTCATGTACTCCTAACTCCAGGGCCGGTGCTCTATCCACTGCGCCACCTAGCTGCCCCCATTGATTTACTTTCAAGATCTATACACTGCCAACTCTCCCTAAAAGTCCTGCAGAAAAAAATCTGAGTTATATACTGAGTTCTCACCTACTACACTGAAAGTTTGTGGCTTCTTTATACATTTGTTCACTCCTTTTTCCTTTCCCTCAGTGTCAAGGGTTATAGAGGATCATTTAGATCCATTCAAAACCAAAGGAAGACAACCTAAAGGTCCAACATTTAAAGAATGGCTGAAAAATGGATGGAGTAACAGAATACAAGATAGACAAGCCATGAGAAATGTAAGGAAATATGGAAAGACTGATGAAAAATTGTGAAGTGCATAAAGCAGAATGAAAAGATCACCATCGAGACTGTGACCACAGGGAACAGCTAGGTGGCGCAGTGGATAAAGCACCGGCCCTGGATTCAGGAGTACCTGAGTTCAAATCCAGCCTCAGACACTCGACACTTACTAGCTGTGTGATCCTGGACAAGTCACTTAACCCTCATTTTCCCCCCCCTCCCAAAATGTTGGATTTTAACTGAATGCACATGTATAACTTATATTGAATTTCTTGAGTTATTAAGGGGGGATGGGGAGGAAAGAAGGAAGAGAATTTGGAACACAAAGTTTTAAAAATTGTTATGTAAATTTCTTTATACATGTAACTTGGGGAAAAATTCTAAATAAATAAATATAAAGCTGTGACCATGCTTTTAAAATAAAGAAAATAGGGGCAGCTAGGTGGCACAGTGGATAGAGCACCGGCCCTGGAGTCAGGAGTACCTGGGTTCAAATCCGGCCTCAGACACTTAACACTTACTAGCTGTGTGACCCTGGGCAAGTCACTTAACCCCAATTGCCTCACTAAAAACAAAAAAACTAAAACTAAAACTAAAATAAAGAAAATATATATCCAGATCAGATGAATGGATAAAGACAACAGAAGAAGGAAAGAAGGAATAAATAACTGATAAGCAATTATGGATATTTATACACTTAAATTCCTTTCTAAAAGTGAGACAAGGGCCCGAAACTAGGATGGTGGCAGCATAAATGGAGAAGAGAAGACTGATGTAAGAGATGATGTGAAGATAGAATTGATGAGATATGGCAATTTAAAGCAGGATAGGTAGATTTAAGAATCATCAGCCTAGAGATGGTAATTCAATTCATAGGAGCTGATAAGATTCCCAAGTGAAGTAGTGAAGAGTAAGAAGAGAAGTGGCCCCAGGACAGAACTCTGAGGGACAATATTGTTTGAGGGTGTGTTATGGAGGAGGATCCAGCCAAGGAGACAGAGAAGGAGTAGTCAGATAGGTAGAAGAAGAACCAGGTGAAAGAGTGGTGTCCTGAAAACCTAGAGAGAAGAGAGTATTAAAGAGGAGAGGGTGATTAAAGGTGTCAAAGGCTGAAGAGGGTAGTACAAGGAGAAGGACTGAGAAAAGGCCACTGGAATTGGCAACTCAAAGATTGTCAGTAACAAAGAAGTTAATTTCCCTATTTCCCTAAATGGCATTTGCCATCCTCACAGTCAACTAGGCTGAAAATCTTAGAATATTTGACTTCTCCATAACCTAATTACCCTATATTTATCTACTTTGTATTTATTCTGTATATAATTTATACAAAATACATTATAATGTACAGTATACAATTTATTCCATATTCTTAGAAGAAGCATGGCAAAGCAGATGAAGAGCCGACATTAAAGTCAGGAAGACCTGGTTCAAATCTGACCTCTGACACATACTGGCTATGTGACCCTGGGCAAATCACTTAACCTCTCAAAGATCTAGGCAACTCTCTAAGGGTATATAGTAAAGAAGGTGCTGATCTGAATTGGTGGAGGAAGTTTCCTATACAAATGACATTCCAAATCTAAACCTTATCCCTCTCTCTATATACTTATATGGATACGTTATCTCCTCTGATAAAATAAAATCTCCTAGAAAGTAGAGATTATTCCATTCTTTGTACCTATAAACCCAGCTTGATTTTTAAAATTTAAACTGTCATCATCCTAGATCAAGATTTCTCTCCCTACTGTAATTGGTTTCTGCAGTCTAGAACCTTCAAAAAAAAATAACAAAATAATCTTCATAGTGCAAATGTCTGACCATATCACCTCCCTGTTCAAATATTTTTAGTATCTAGCCAGTGCCTATGAGATAAAATACAAATTCCTTAGCCTAGAATTTAAAGCCCTCCACAACCCAGCTTTCCCATACCTGGCCTCATTACATGCCACTAGTATACTTGGTTTTGCTGAAACTGGAATGACACTCAAGCTATTTTCCCTGAACTTACCATGTTCCACTCATTTGTTCAAGCCGTCCCTCATGCCTGAAACGTACCACTCCTCCCCCAACACTGCCTTTTAGAATCTGGAACATCTTCAGAGTTTTCAAAGAGAGGACAGATGACCATTTCAGAGTTATACTTATCAAGGAATTAAAGCCTCAGGTTGTCTTCAAATTTTGTCATACAGAAAAGGAGTACATTTGAATTTAGGCCCACGGATTTAGGCTCTATGAACTGCCTTTTTTTAATCAAGCCAAAGACTGAGTCAATCTCCAAATTGAAAAGGATATTATTTATGGACATAAACCAAGGAAGAAAAAGTGGCAATGATAGTGTTGTGAACAGGCAAATTAGTGAGCCACCTGACAGTTTGGCTGCACTAGCCACTCAGTTCCATCCCCTCTCAGCCTCGGTTTCATCTCTGTACAATCAAAGGGTTAGGTTTCTATGGTCGCTTCCAGCTCTAACATTCTCTGATTTGAAGCTTATGTTTGCTACTGCAACTATATTCTAAGACCATCTAAAGCCCTTTACAATTTAATGCCAAGCTACCTTTTCCTATTTATTTTTCATCCCTCCTGCATGGTAAAGTCTGACTGATGCATTTAAAGCCAGCTCCCCTCAAACCCAGCCTTTCCCCAGTGCACCAGCTGTTCTTCCATGTCAGGAACACACTGCTCCCTCTCCTGGCCTCCATACCTTAGAATCTTAGTCTCCTTCAAAGCTCAGCTCCCATGCCATAATCTCCATGAAGCCTTTACTTATCCTTCTGGCTGCTAGTGACTTCCAGCAAAAAATTATCTTGTATTTTGGATATGCTCATAAACATGCATCTTGTCTCCTCGGCCCGAATGTAAACAAGCTCCTTGAGGGCAGACACTGTCATCACTGTCTCAGTATTCTCAGGGACTAGTTAGCATAATGCCCAGCAAATCAGGATGCACTTCATACTTGCTGACTGCCTGATCAGGGAGACTTTAAAAGTGTCCTCAAATTTCAAAAGTCCATTTCCTCTTCAAAGGAAATGCTGAGAGAAATTTAAAATACAGAATTTGTGGATGACTAACATTTCAAGAGAGGGAGACAGGGAGATAATAGGCATTAGGGGAAAAGAGCAGGAAAAAAGGAGGAGCATGCAGACAGGGATGAGAAGCCTCACATGTCTCAGACAGAGATCCTCTGCAGCTACTGATGCTGCTAGCAAGAGAAGCTACTAGGCACCTATCATAATCAATACACAAATACTATACATGGTCCATAGTTCTGAATGTGATGACACATCTAGTCCCAAAGTTTACTTCTTTTTTGCCTCCTTGTAGATCAGGTACTAAAATAAAAATGGCAAGTGTTGTCCACTGGAAAGGGCACTAGATGAGTCAAAAGACATGGGTTCAAAGTCTAGGCTCCATCAATCATTCTCTGTGTGACACAGAATAAGCCCCCTGTTGTGAATGTGCTCCTCTTAAACAAATTAGCAGGTATGAAGTTATCTGTACATGTTTTATCCCTCTAGTAGAATGTCAGCTCCTCTGAAGCATAGACTGCTGCCTTCTGACTAACCATGTCCAGAGCCCAACATAACATCTCATATACAAGAAGTGCTGAATAAATAACTGTTGACAAGAATCTGTGAGCGAATTAGGCTCAAAGGTCCCTTCCAGCTCTGCCATTTTACAATCTAAAAGGCTGCTAATTTAACTGTTCTTGTTGTAGTTTAGTCACCGTTGTCGTCATCACTGTCATTGTCATCGTGGTGGCAGCAGCTAGGTGGCACAGTGGATAGAGCACTGGCCCTGAAGTTGAGGACTTGAGCTCAAATCTCACCTCAGATACTTGCAAGCTATTTGACCCTGGGCAAGTCACTTAACCCCAATTGCCTTAAACTGGCCATCTCTAGTCATCCTGATATCTATCTATCTATCTATCTATCTATCTATCTATCTATCTATCTATCTCTCTCTCTCTCTCTCTCTCTCTCTCTATATATATATATATATATATATTGCCACTGAACTCAGATGGCTCTGGGGGACATTGTGAGGTTGATGACCTTGCACAGCCTTCCCTCACTTAAATCCAATTCACTACAAGTCATGATATCACCCCAATGTCAGGGTCTTCTTCAGGAATGAAAGACAAGGGGCTGCTAGGTGGAGCAGTGGATAGAGCACCAGCCCTGGATGCAGGAGGACCTGAGTTCAAATTAGGCCTTAGACACCTAACACTAGCTGTATGACCCTGGGCAAGTCACTTAACCCCAATTTCCCTGCCCCCCCCCAAAAGACAAACAACAATTCAACACTCCTTTAAAAAATTTTTTTTAAAAAACACAATTTAACACTCCTGATGTACAACCGATTATAAATCTCTAAGGATAAAAGATGAAGCATGAATGACCCAAGACAATTCCAAAGAACTCAAGATGGAAAATGTTCTCCACATCCAGAAAAAATAACTATGGATTCTGAATGCAGATTGAACGATACTGTTTCTACTTTTTTTGTTGTTTTTTTCTCTTTTTTGAAGTTTTTTTTTCTTCTTTCACAACATGACTAATGCAGAAATATGTTTAATGAGATTGTACATATATAGCCTATATCAGATTGCTTTATGTCTTGGGGAGGGAAGGAAGGGTGGGAGAAAAAATTTGGAACTAAAAATCTTATGAAAACAAATGTTGAAAATTATTTTTACATGTAGCTAGAAAATAATAAAATATTTTTATGATAAAAAAATATGAAGCACACTATTCACCTCCAGAGATGATGCAGATGAAGACATATTTTTGGACATAGACAATATGGAAATTGGTTTTATTTGACTAAGCATATTTGTTACAAGGGTTTTCATTTTCTCCCCCCACCCCGGGGAGAATAGGTATAGGGTAACCATCACTGAAGCATGTTTTAATTCATAGAAGAAAATAGAAGACCAGAATAAGACAAGTAAGACAGCTCTGAAAGTGAAATACTGAATTTATAACATACTCTAATAAAAAGAAAGCTAACTATACTTAGGGATTAGCAATTTCAAGTATCATCTTCTTTATTCCACCATATATGAGAAAATATTTCATTAGAGTTGGTTAAGTTCAGAATAAAAAGAAAAACAAATACTCTTTTTTTTCCTAATTTCTTTTTTTTTTTTTTTTGGTGAGGCAATTGGGGTTAAGTAACTTGCTCAGGGTCACACAGCTAGTAAGTATTAAGTGTCTGAGGTTACATTTGAACTCAGGTCCTCCTGACTCCAGGGCGGGTGCTCTATCCACTGCACCACCTAGCTGCCCCCAACAAATACTCTTGATGAAATCTAAAAGAGACATCAAGTCCCAATCACGAAACAGGAAAAAACCTTTTTAAACCACAGAAAATACTTCAATTTTTTTTCCCACAGATGGATTTGGATCATGTAATAATATCTTCTCCAGTACAAACTGGCTTGCTGGACTTTGAACGTTTGGCTGCAATTTCTGCCTGAGGCATCAAGTTGTACACAATCAAACTTGGAAGCTTCACAAGAGGGCTGTTCTCTATCACAGCAAATATCCTAATGTCCTGAATGTGGTATCTACTATAAGTGGTTTCATTTTCCCATAGACCTCCCAAGAAAACTGATTAGCTTTGATTAGCCTTTAGTTTTATTTGAATAGTGAATAAAGACCTCACAATAGCAGAAAATCAGAGAAGGAGATTTCACCATGATGGTAAGCACTCCAGAGTTTCACAAATTATATTTCCAAGTAGACACTGAGAGGTTCTCTTGCACATTCCTATGGTTTGAGATTCAGATTAGGAACATCATCTCATGTAACATGTAGCATTATTTCAATTCAACAAACACTAAAAGTGCCTACTATGCACAAAGTACTTTAATATCAGAAGTTACTACAAATGAAAAAAAATTTTTTTTCACTACTTCTGCATAAAGGAGCATTGTTACCTAAAAGGTAGAATAAAACTGATAAACAAGTTAGACAATGTTGAAATGCATAGGAGAGTACAGAGTAGCATAAAAGGAAGGGAGAGAAAAGGAAGGGTATCAGAAGACTTCACAGAAAGAACTGGCACCTGAATTGTTCTAGGTACCGGAAAGATATGTACAAATGCATGAAGGAAAGAAAGGACAAAGAAAGGGGAAATGGTGAATAATTTTCTACATTTTAAATAGAAAAAGCATTACCAAAAATTAAACAGGAAAACGCTCTGTATTTGTGGTAGTGCATCACTATAGGAGAGCAAACTTCATCAAAGAAAAACCACATTCTCTACACATTTAAAATGACAGCCAGAGTGCTGTGGTAGAACCAAGGACTCGGAAAATAAAGAGCTCATAGCTACTTGACCAGAGAGCAAATCTTAATAGCTACTTGACTTGCGAGCAAGTCTCTTAACTTCTCTGAACTTAACTTCCCCTTGCAAACTTTTAAAATGGAGATAATCCTTGAACTAGTGACCTGACCCACTTGTAGAACATATTCTTTTTTAGGTACAGGCCAGGCTAAATGGCCTTCCAGCTTTGAGATATTGTGATTCTATGATAGCAGAGAGTTGGAATGGAAAAGTAAAGGTTCCAAGACAAGATCCTCTTGTGTGTCTAGGTGGGAAGGAGGATGACTGACCGTGTCACATCTGCTTACTTACCTTTGCTCATGATTACTAGGAACTGTTCGGGGTTTTTTATCCATACCTTAAAATTCATTTCCCCAGTACGCTGTTAAAGCTGCACCTGTTGCTGCAAATACAATTCGGGCTTGTTTTATTTTTCTACTTTGAATTCCTTTGGGTATAATCCCCATAAGAGCCAATAAGGGAAAAACCAAAATATATGTTTAACAATATACATACAAACATTCAGGTACATCACATACACTCATAAGCATATACATCTACAAATTTTACACATCTACTTTTTAGCAAGATATAGATGTCCCTAAAAAACCATTTCCCAAAGCCTCATATCGAATTTGGTTGGGGAACCTGGGGTTTTGCCCTAAGTGTCAACATATGGATTGCACCCCTTCTTCCTTATTGCAACCTGGAGTCAACAATTTCTAGCACTGTGTGCTTCAAAGTCTTCTGCTACCCTATATCCCACACAGGGCTGGAGGGAGTGTCCTCAAAAAAGAATGAGAGAATGGCATAGCTCTCAAGGAAGACCAGAGCGGCCAAGGGCTTTGTTGTACTACCAGGTGCAGGGTGACATGCTGTCAAAAAACTAAGTACCTATTCCAAAAGACTCAGGATGGAAAATTCAGAGAAGGCACTATGGAGTCTGGATGCAGACTGAGGCATACGATTTTCACCTTTTTTTTTTTTGTTCTTTCTTTCTCATGGTTTTTCCCTTTTTTCCTGATTTTTCTTTCACAATGTGACTAATAAGGAAATATGTTTAACATCATTGTACTGTATAACCTACATCAGATTGCTTGCTGTCTTGGGGAGGGGGGAGAAAAGGGAGGAAGAAAAATTTGGAACTTAATATCTTATAAAAATAAATGCTGATGAACATGACTGTACTGTATAGCCTGTATCAGATTGCTTGCAGTCTTGGGGAGGGGGAAGAGAAAGGAGAAAAATTTGGAACTCAAAATCTTCGAAAAATGAATGCTGAAAACTATCTTTACATGTAATTGAGAGAAAAATATTAGTGTGGGGGGAAAAACACTTAAAAAAAAGAAAAAGAATGGGGCAGCTAGGTGGCACAGTGGATTGAGCACTGGTCTTGGAGTCAAAAAGACCTGAGTTCAAATCTCACTTCAGACACTTACTAGCTGTGGGACCCTGAGCAAGTCACTTAACCCCAATTGCCTTAAAATAAACAAACAAACAAAAAGAATGCTGAAAACTATCTTTACATGTAGTTAAAAAAAATCAAATACTATTAAGTGGGTGGGGGAAGCAAAAAACCAAAACCAAAAACTAAGTGCCTACTATTTGACAAGCACTATGCAAAGTGCTAGGGATTCAAAAAAGGCAAAAAACGGTCTTTGCTCTCAAGGATCTCAAAATGGGGCGCCCCACTCCCAGGAACGACAGACAATGTACAAACAAAATAAATACAAGGAAAATCTGAGATATGCAAAAAGGGAAGGCACTCACATGGGGTAGTGTAGGTGGGGAAGACTTCAGAAAAGGCTTCTTGCGAAGGATAGAATTTTATCTGAGACTTGAAAGAAGTGGAGGTAAGGAGTACACCATGGGGACTGTTACTGTTATAAGAGGGCAAAGGCAGGAAGAGGCAAGGTTATGAAGGACTTTAAAGTCAAACAGAGGATTTTATATTTGTTCCTGAAAGTAACAGGGAGCCACTGAGGTTTATGAAATAGAGAGTATATGGCTGGATCTGACCTTTAGGAAGATAACTTTGATAGCTGAATGGAAGACAGATTAGAGTGGGGAGAGACAACGTAGAGGCCAACTTGAAGGCTGATGTACCTGTCCAGGTGTGAGCTGATGAGGCCCTATATCTGATGCTGGGAGTGTCAAAGGAAAGAAAGGTGCTATATCAACCCAATTTGACAAAAAATGGGGGTGGGGATGTGTAACAGAGCTCACAAAGGGAGTGAAAATACAAAAAACCCTCTAATTTCTACAAAGGAGTTTAAGACCTCTTGACCAGATTTTGCCCAATGAGAGGGTCCATAGTATTCTGAGGAAGGCACACCAGAAACCACTGGTGGCCTGGGGAGCAGTCCAACAGCCACAACCAGCCCACACAGAAAGAGGCCCTTAGGCATGTCACAGTATATTGCCCATGGGGCAAGGAGGAGCATGCAAGCTGGGGATCTTCACACTGGACAAGGATTGATAAGGGAGATAAGGCCCTCAAGCCCTACTCTAGGGCCAGACCTTACTGTGGACACCTCAGCCTCTTCTGTCCTGGGTATTATGCCAGAAAATAGGGCACGGGGTACTGAGAATCCAGTGGTTATTAGACCATCTATCAATATTAACTTACCTACTGGTACTCTAAATGAAAGCTCTTTGTCCAATGACCAGCAAGTTGAAATACTACCAGAGATCCTGAACTGTGAAGTTGTTGACTTTCTTAACACAAAGGAGACTAGAATAGAAAAGTTACAGCTAAATAGTATGGTTCGCAGATGCAGATGCAAATAAAGGAATTGGCAGAATTGACTATTTGCTACTCATAGTCCTAGACATGGCCTTGGATCTACCTCAGATCCTTTATGTATCTTTGGCTACAGCTTGGGGGCAGATGTCAAAAGACTCTTAAAGAAGTCTTAAAGAGCAGAAAGCAGTGTCTGTGCTCTGGACAGCTAGTGCTTATCAAAGAGATTCTTGGAAGTCATTCAAAGTCCTTTGCTAGTTCCCATAAGCAACCTGCATTTCTCTATCTCTATATCTGTATTTAATATAATCTATATCACTAGCCATCTTCAGGCTCAATCAAACTCCAACTCTTATCCCAGGACCAATATCCCTGATTGATGAAAATCTATCTACCTTACCTACCCCAGTGCAGACCAACCAGAGAGCTCTCCCTCCATCTTTATGCCATGCCACAGTGTCCATTTGTGTGCTATGCTTGGAATTCATTAAAAAAATAGCTCGATTCAAATGCCACATCCTACCAGAGGCCTTCTTGATACTGCCTTGGTTAATAATCATCATCCCCTTGAGGGGCATCTAGGTGGCGCAGTGGATAGAGCACCGGCCCTGGATTCAGGAGTGCCTGAGTTCAAATCCGGCCTCAGACACTTAACACTTACTAGCTGTGTGACCCTGGGCAAGTCACTTAACCCCAATTGCCTCACTAAAAAAAAAAAAATCATCATCCCCTTGAAGATCACATAGTACATGTTACTCTCTGATGTACTTACCGAATATGTTGTTGGTTGGTTGTTGTCCTTCATTCTCAAAGAAGACCAAAATGACACCACAGTGTGTCCAATTGTGGCTGATCAGACCAATATAAGCTCAAAAGGTTGGGCACAAATAATCCATATGAACCTTCAATATGTTATTTATAATTGTGTCTGTGTATTATGTCCCATCAGGCTGATAAGCTCCATGAAGCCAAAGACTGTCTTCTTAAACCCTCCATTTCCTCTATTGATTAATACAATGCTCAGCACTCAAGAGGTGACTGATGTCTGATCAAAGAATGATCACTGAGTGAAGTGCTTCAGCATACATGGGATAATAACAACAAAAAAACTCAAACACATATTTATTGAGTATTTAATGTGTGCCCAGTCCTAGTGTTAGACACTGGGGAAAAAACAGAAGAAGCATAAGACTAAGTAGCAACCTCTATGTTCTCCTCAGATAGCCAGTCTCGTATTTCCAATTAGGTAGTGGACAGCTTTACTGGATCCCACAATCAGGTAGATTGTCTCTGTGCAACATCTTCAATTAAACATTACCAAAAACTTAACCAGACTTTTTGCCCAAACCTGACCCTAACTTCTCTTCAACTGACGATAATCACCTCTCAGATGATTGAAAACTCACTCATTTCTGACCTTTCCCTCTCTTTCACCATCCAGATAAATGCTAATTCATCCCCTCCTTTTAACTCCCACAGTAACCATCTCTTTCTCTTCTTTGCCTAGATTACTGTAATAGCCAAATGATCTTCCTGCTTCCAATTCTTCCAGTGTTTTAGCACAAATTACTCTTATTCTGTTTTACTACAACAAATTCTTCTTTCTTCTTCCTTAAGAGCTCTTTTCTAATGTGGCCTTAAGTTATTTAAATATTTCTACCCGGAAGGGGCTCTGGATAAACAAACACGGATGTAACGAATTACAATCGATATCTGGCCGGAGGCATAAGTACATTCCCCACCCTTCAGTGCTCCACGTGATGCCTCCACATCTGCAGCACCAAAGCAATCACAAAGGCCTTGTTTAAATGCCAAGTTCTCCTTGGGCTACTCTGGGTTGTGGGGGTTGTTTCTCCCCAGACTGAGTTTTGTCTGAAAATTTCTCATTTTAAAAGTAATCTTGTCTTGTCTCTTCCTTTGTTTTACAACTCCTAGACTACCTCCAGTCTTTTCCTTTCCACTCCACAATTCATTCTATTGTCAGTTATATTCCTAATGGATGGCTCTGACCATGCCACCTGGCCCCTCAGACAGACATGCTCAGTGGCTTCCCCAAAGATTTAATTCTTAAAGCTGGAATTCAAGTTCCTCCACAACCAGACCCCAATCTCTGCAGTCTTTTCTGCCACTACTACTATTCATCATGGAATGAGGTATTACAAATAAGAAAAGAGCCCTGGGCTAGGGCTCAGAGAGGCCTAAATTCAAATCTGGTCTCTGGCAATTACTCATTTATGTGACAAGTCACAACCTTTCAGAAGCTCCATTTCCTCAGCTGTCAAATGTAGATAATACTACTTGCACTGCCAACCTCACTTGGTGGTGGCGAAAAAGAAGAGGGCCTCATAATCATTAATGAACATTAGAAATATAAAGAGCTATTCTCACTCTAGCCAATGTTCTAGCCAGAATGAACTACTCCCATCTCCCGTTCTTATCCTGCCATCCGTGTACCTTTGCTCACTTCATTTCCTTACAGCTGACCACCACTCCACCTGCTGATATCCCTTTCTCTTCTTTCAAGGCCTAATTCCAGGGGCCCTTCCAAGAGAGCTTTAAATATCTATTTATTCATTCTCTACCTTTATCATTGAGAAATACTCCCCTTTCCCATACATACAAAAAGACATTGTACTCATGTAGATAAAACAGCTTTAGACACGGTCCTCATCTAGATCAATAAGAAATCCAAGACTTACTATTAAGTGGCACAATGGTTAGAGCCCTGGTCCTGGAGTTAGGAGAACCTGTGTTCAAATCCAATTTAAGACACTTACTAGCTACATGACCCTAGACCAATCTCTGTCTACCAGAGTTTCCTCAACTATAAAATGAGGGTAATAATAATAGCACCCAACCCCAAGAGTTGTCATAAGGATAAAAGGAGATATTTGTAAAGCACTTTGTAAACCTTATATAAATGCAAACTGTGTCTGTTTGGACAAACGAGATCCCTGTAAACTCTTTGCACTCTGCTAAAAAAGAAAAAAACTGAAAGATGAGAAAATATATTAAGGATTTTTGATAAAAGGTACTATATTTGACACAGATACAGAACTCCAGAGTTGTAAGGAACCTTTGTGGTACACCTCCAAACAGGAATCACCTCAACAATATAACCAACAAGGGGTCATGCAGCCTTGACTGAAAGATCTCCCATCTATATCAATACATGAATTAACCTAGGCCAATTATATTAGCTGTGAGTAAAGCTAACGCTAATTTAATATCAACCACTTCATTAGGAATCAAGAGATATTATCCTCTGCTACTCATTCATTTTTAGTTATACTATCTAGAATCCAAATATGCATAAGTGAATAATAATGAGAAATCACTCTGAAAGAGATTTATATTCTGAAAACCTTGTGCAAGTAGAGATTATATTCACTATATCTCCAGTCCTACCACAGTGCCTGGCACAGAGTAGATGCTGATTTATTCAAAGTTTAAAATTGTAGGTTAGATGGGCTCTTAGAGAGAAATCATCTAGACCAATCATTTTACAAATAGAGAAACTGAGACTCAAAGAGAAGAAGAGGCTTGCCCGAGATAAGGAGTTAACGGCAAGGATGAGGCTAGAATCTAATTCTTTTGAGTCCCAGTTACCGAAGGTTATTTCACTGCCTGTAATTTCCACTCAGTTACTATTATTAAAAAGGTCTCCCATTAAAATAATGCATATATTTTTAAAAAGGAGTACCTGCATAAGACATGTTAAATAAAGTAAGATGAAATGGCTCTCTCTATGAACCCAACTTAAGTAGTTCTGTATAGATTAGTGCATTGCTGAATACGACCACAGCTGCATAGAAGAAATGTGATTTAAGTTTTTGTCAACTACATAACAAGAGTACAGTGGTAGCAATCAAAATCTATGGCCACTAAGTCTCACCTTGAGGAAGTTAAAACACATCAGTAGATAAGTATCAACAGAAAAATTACAGATAAAATAAACCGAATTCTATTATGTGGTCAATTAAATGTCATTTTACATGATGCCATTGCCAAAAACGGCAGAAGTACAGCTAAACCAGCAATGATTCCTGTTGAAAACAAATTTACAAAAAGTTGAGTTCTATTACTAGAGAAAAGGGCTTGTGTGATACAATCTCAGATTCTCATTTTTTAATGATAGGATCATCCCATGCTAAGATTTCTCAGGCCAGGTTTCTCAAACGGTCTGCAGAGCACCAAAAATCTTCCGGTCATGCATTCCAAATAACAAATCAATATTTTGAAACATGCATTTATGAATACTATAATAAGTTCCTTATTGGTCTCTCTGACACCAGATTCTTCTCTCTAATCCCACCCTGACAAAGTAATCTTTCTAAAGCAGAGATATGACCTCAAAAGCCATCTCAAAAACACTCAGAAGCCCTCCCCAAACAAAAAACAAATGAACAAATGAACACTCAAGACTTGAAATCTAGCTCCAACTTGCTTTTCCAATTTTATTTCATGATATATTTCCTTTACTCACTCTAGTCTCCAACCAATTTGAATATTCACTGTTCTCAGATACAACCCTCTCTCACACCTTTTAATATACTTTGGTATACTTTTCCCATGCTTCAAGCCCCGGTTCAAGTGCCATCTCCTCCATGAAGCTTTCTTTAATCCTGTCAGCTACAAGGGATCTTTCCCCTTTGAATCTCTCAGATTTCCGCTGAACCTTTCCTACACACAAACATTTCCTAATTATAGTACTTTCTGTATGTCTGTTCCCCTTACTATAGAAACTTGATTACAGCAATCAGTATTTTTCATCTTTATATCTTTTCCAGGGATCCAGCTAAACAAAATCATCCTTAGAATAAGGATGAAGCTGGAGGGAGGGCAGCAAAGAAAAAAATGTAAAGGTCTATATAGATTTCTAAAACAAACTCTTTTTTCACTCAATAACACCATATCTGGCCTCTAATACCACAACCCCTCACCCATGTACTATATGAAAAAAACAAATAGCATTAAAAAAAAAAGATAGCAAAAGAAGTTGGACTAGAGCAGAAAAAAGTGTATGTTTGAAGTGAGGGAACTAAGAGACTGAGTCTCAAAATTCATGAAGGTGGGGGGATACCATTTTAAAAAATAAAGTCTTGGGCCTTATGACCTCCCCAAAAAGCAAATGAGAAAATATCAATAAACTTACTTTCCCAACTCTAAAAATCTTGATGAGAATAATCTACAATTTGATAAAGGTTTGAGAAAAGAACAGGAAGGCTTTCACAAATGTTATTCTATAGTAGATTACATCTTTACAATCATGCAAATGACTGAAAGGTGCTCCACTGTCACCCATGCAATCTCACAAGATCTAGAAGAAGGCCCTCAACATGTTCAATGGATCCCCTCTGGTGGATTTACAGGATGAAATGGACAAAAATCTGCAGGATAAGAAGGTATGAGATGAACTGTAATCTGCACCATTGGGAATACCCACATCAATGAGATCACATATCAAATTATTGAAGTATCCTTCTCTCTCTCCCAGCATAGTATAATATACATAACAGAAGCATAATAAACTCAATGTGTCAAATCCATACGGAAAACAGAAACAGCTGTAACGCCTAGAAAGTCTGCCAACTCAATAGGTTGGTGAAAATTACTGTCCTGACCAAGCTTTCTCTAAGCCTCAATCCTCACAGTGCCTCCAAAGAACAAACTTGTTACTTCTTCCAAATATATACTTCTTGTGAAGAATTCCAACTCTTGACATAAGAAATGGCTATTGTAAAGCTATATTCAGTGTTATAAATTCCTAATAAGTACAGCTGTGGTGAGATAATGACCCCAGCACCAGCCACCCACATACATGCATGCATACATGCATGCATACTACAGGTGTTCAAACAGAATTACAATTATCCCCTATGGGGGAGATTATAGAGGGAATTCATGTTTTAGGCCAGGGCTTCTTAAACTTTTTTCCACTGGAGACCCCTTTTCGCCCAAGAAATTTTTATGTGACTCCGGGTATATAGGTATATAAAACAGGTATATACAACCTTTCACTGTTGCCAAATTTTTCACAACCTCCACATTTGGTTACTCAACCCCAACGTCCTTTCTAGCCCTAGGGATTTTACAGTTTTTGAAAAGGTAAAAAGTTAAATACTTTTTGTTTTCTAGCCCAAAGTAAACGGCAGGTTATCCATAACTCAAGAATGGGAACCAAAAATCAAGGTGAAAGAGGGAACCAGAAGCAGGTCATAGGACATAGGAAAAAGACACCAACACTTTAAGTTTGTAGGTTTTTATGAATTAAGCATCTTGAGCAGCACAGTTTTGTACAATGGTAAAAATCTGAAGGAGACTAGTAGTCAAGAAACATTTTATTGCCATACACATAGTCTAAACATTAAATTAATGAAGGGCAGGTTACCTAGGCCAATAACCCATAATCCTTTCCAGAGCAGTGAAAAAGGACAAATGCATCCTTAAGTTAAAGTACAGACTGAAGAGGACTTAGACTTAGCTCTTGATCCTTCATAACACCATTAAAAGGTGCCCTAACAAGATGAAACCTCTTTCAACTTACATGAATTGATGCTGAGTGAAATGAGCAGAACCAAGGGGAACAGTGTACACAGTATCAACAACATGGTGGGATGATCAACTGTGATACTCTTCTCAGCAATGCAAAACAATGCCAAAAGATTTATGGTGGAAAACGCCCTCCACATCCAGAAAAAGAATTGTGAAATCTGAATGCAGATTGAAGCATACTATTTTCACTTTTGCTGTTGCTTTTTTGTTACTGTTCTTGTTTATTCTTTCTTGCTTTTTTTTCTTTTTGCTCTGATGCTTCTCTTACAACATGACTAATGTGGAAATATATTTAACATGATTGTTATGTATAATCTATATCATTTATCAGATTGCTTGCTGGCCTCAGATGGGAGGAGGGAAGGAAGGGTGGAACAAAAATTTGGAACTCAAAAAAAATAAAATCTTTATATGTAATTGGAAAAACAATTCTTTAAAAAAAAAAAGGTAAAACCTCTTTTAGAAAAATCATATTAAAGAAAAAAAGCAGGTCAACCTCCTATATATAAAACTTGTTCCTACAGAATTCATTGTCCCAGGTAACACTATTTTGCTCCATGTCCCTTTCTGTAAAATCAATTACATTTGACAATGTCTACCTGTATATACAGTTTCCAGAGACAATAAATAACTATACTTTTTAAAAGAATGTGACCCACCACAATTTTTTTAAGAAATCACTATAAAAGAAAACTCTTTGAAGACAAAACAAAAAATTACCCAGTTAAAGAAAAAACGGCATGAAAATTTGAAAATATAAACTCACTGGCACTTCCCAAAGAGTAGAAGAGCATTAGTTATAGAAAGTAGAGAGGTAGAGAGTGATCCTGGTGGTGGAAGTGGAGGGGGGTGGGGAGAGGATGGGCCCTCCACTGGGAAAGGTGATGCCAAGACCTCTACAGCTGGGTTGGACTGGAGAAGGGTTTCGGTGACAGGAGGAATTGAATCAGATACCATATGGCTAAGGAGATTCCTTCAGCCTAATAACAGGGAAAAGTGAGATTGGAAAGAGCTAGGTTTTCGAATTAAAACATTGGAGTCTCAGCACTGAAGCATTTGGTGTAATGAAAAGTGAGGGAAACTCCAAGGTCTCTTATAAGGTAAGTCATATGAAAGTATTCAACTTCAGGAAGGGAAGGTGGTCATGAGGGATCCAGGATCTCCTCAGTCTCCGTAGGGGAATGGTAGCCCCCTCAAAACAAGAGAGCAGGGTTTATAGGACACCAGAATTATCTTCAGCCCAGGGAGAAAGAGAAGGCACTTTAAAGAGAATATTTGCGGGGGGCCAGATAGGTTCCACTGGGTTCTGGAACCAGAAATGGAAAGTCTCAGCCTAAAGATGGAAAGGGATAGAGGAACTCCTGGGTTCCCAAGCTTGAGAAAAGGGAATATTGGGTGGTCCCAGAGTCTGGGACCTGGAATAAGAGTACGTGTGGAGGGACCCCAGGGTCTGGGGTGGGGGAGTGGGACTGAGCTACAATTATGATAGGATCCCAGGGTTTCCTTAGCCTGGGAAAGGTAGGGGAAAGTGGGGTGCAGGTCTTCACCACGGGGTCAGGGACTGAATAAAAGGAGCCCAGGGTCTCCCCAGTCTATAGACAGAACCAGAATGTTGTGTAGTTGAGGGATTCTAGTCAGGACAGGGAAACTGCATAAAGGGAAAAAAACAGGGTCTAACCCCAAGCCTTAGTCCAAGTTAAGAGTCAGAGGGACTCAGCATCCTCAGTCTGGAGAAAGGAATGAGGGACATGGGAGGGGAAGTCCAGGAGTCACCGGAGGACTACGACAAAGTAGAAGCCAGGGTCTTCTCAATCTGGGGACGAGGAGTATGAATGGGAACAGGGGGGGTGGGGGGGGGGGGGCCGGGCGCGGGGAGGGGAAGGGGAGTGTCTGCTAGGAGTCGGGGTCGAAGGGCTATCTAGGAACAGGAGAGAGACAGAGACAGTGACGGGGGGTGTCTTGTGTGTCTGTGTACACACAATTTGGGGGGGGGGGTTCAGCCAGAGGGCCAGACCGAGAGTCGGGGAAGGCCAAGGTCTGCTCAGCTCGAGTTGGGGGAGGGAGAGATGCTCCACGCTGGGACCACACAACGGGGGCTCGGGAAGGGGAGCGTGGCGCCCCGGTGGACCTCTCACCTTGTCCGAGTCCAAGTCCGGATCTGCCTGGCACAGGCGGTACAGGAAGGATTTCGGGTCCCGGCACAGCGTCTGCCGGGTGGTGAGGAAGTAGGTGCCGCCCACGTTGAGCCGGACCCACTTGGAGCCGCCGCCGGCAGCCCGTTCCCCGAGGGGCGCAAGCCCAGAGCCACAGCGCCGACATAAGCCGCCCCCCGGCCCCACCCCAAGAGCGGCGGCGCCAGGAGCCGGGAACAACTCGCAGTGATTCTCCGCCATGATCCGAGCCCCTCCGACCGGGCCCTTCACTCCGCTCGGGGCGGCTAGGCTTTCTCCGGCCGGAAGCGTCCGGCCCTTAATACCATCCGCCCGGCACTCTCCCGCCGGGCAAGTCCACCCTTCAAAAGGGTCCCGCCGACGGAAGTACGGCCCTGATGGTCCTCCGAAACGGAAACAGCTCTTTAAATTGGTTCCCTACCCCCTCCTTCGCCCTCGGGTGCCGGAAGTGTTCCTCCCGAAAGGTGGCCGCCTGCTGGAGAGATCGAGGAGGGGGCGGGGAAGAGCGCCAGCTTTCAAGTTCAAGGAAACGAGCAGGCCGGCCGCCGAGGTCGCCGCACCCCACCCTGACACAAGAGCCTACCCCCCTCACTGGGCCACAGTTCCGCTGCACTCGCCTCGGCACCACGGTGAGCCCCGCGGAGCGCGGCCATCAGCCGGAGTTGGGACTCTTGCCAGACTGGCTCAGCCCCTTGAGGACCCACTTGGATCGTGGATTGAAAACAAAGCTTCTCCCTCCTGAAACTGGCCCTTTGGCCCCTAGTGGGACTTCGCATTCATTAGAGCTCACCTTTCTTTCCACAGCGCTTTCCTCCAGACAGCTCCGCAGAGGAGATGGTGCAAGTCCCGTCTTGGAGGGACTCAAAGGAAGGACTCGCTCAGCGAGTGTCAAACCTAGAGTGCGGGCTTTTTTCACAACACATAAGGACACAACACCGCACTCTGTCTTAAAAGAAAAACCACTTCTCCCTCAACTCAATTTTCTATGATGAAAGGGAAGGTCCTGGGAGGAAAATTAAAGAAAAGAGCCAAGACATTGTACACCTAGAGCCCTACATGCTTTTTTTTTATTACAAGACTATCGAGCATATGTGAAAAATTCATCATTCAGTAACTACATCTAAAGCACAAATATCTGGAAAGAGAATAAACAGATTCATTAAATTATGAGATATGATTAAATCATTGACCAAATAGAAAATTTATATAATAAAACCAGAAAAAAAGTTGTAAAATATAGTTTACAATAATTATTCACATTCAAGGCTGTACATCAATACATACAACAAGGTGGCCCCGAACATGAAATTCAATCCAAATAATTCATATATTAGAATTTAAATAACAGACTGAACTAGAGGCCAACAGTAGCCAGCAAATAACCTTATATAAGAATAAAAATACAAAAGTGTATATCCTAATATCATTGCATTATTTGCTTCTGTTTTCATAAGTTCTTTATTTTTTTTTTTTGCTTTGCCTGTACATCAGTTACAGCTACAAACCAGGTAGAGAATATTACACGTTCTAACTGCCATCAACCTGAAAGACAGCTAACATACTATCAAAATGCATTCAATTTCCTAATTTTATGTTGTTAAAAGACAGCTACAGCAGTTCTAAATACTGCTACAATTTAGTACATTTGGCCAACATCCAATCAAACTTAGGACGTAATCATGGAGGCTTTTTCAACAGTAAGAACCCACATTCATAGTCATTCAGACATATAGATTGGATTACAGGGTGGTTTACACAGCTAAAAAAATGTTTTCTTTTTATAAATAGTCCACTGTGCATACAGTTTGGAGTTTCTTCACAGACTGAAGAAATAAGTTATGGGGGAAGATAAAGAGGTACACCTAGGTGTTTTGTTTTCAGCTCCCCATGGCTTCTATCTGAACTGAAAATTGCTCTTTGCCATAAGGATAGTTACTTACCTAGAAGAGTTCTCCAAAGGCAGCATTACACATATGTATGCATGTGTGTAGATACAGATATATGTATACATATATGTATATATGTGTGTGTGCACATACACATATATGCAAGCCTGGGCCACAAAGCCACTGTTACCAGGAAATTTCAGAGGAGTGACCCAGAACTTGATCAGAAAATATTTGCCTAAAGATAAAATGATTACTTACACATTCACCACATATGCCAAGAAAGATAAAAACCACACCCAACTGAGCAATCATCAATTCATTTCTGAGTTTGGGTATGAAAGGAAATAAAATGGAGAAATGTGTAGAGCATTCATAAAGCATAGTACCTTCAGCAAACTCTCTACACCTAATAAATCTCCCACTCCATTTGAAGTTGTATCTACAGGCTCCCTCATCACTCTGGGGACCAGCCAGGGATGAGGGAAACCCCAGGGTAGTGCAATCATCTACAGAGAAAGGGCTTAAGACCCATAATCTCTGTTAAATTAAAAAGTGGTGTTGAGCATGGCTCCTAAGGAAATCTGGCTTGCATGCTTTTCATCTGGAATGAAAGAACCTTCTTCCTCCTTTAACGCCCTTACTAGAGTGATGTGGAGAAATCAAGAAATAAACCAAAGAGAGATGATTTGGTCTTTTGCAGAGTTGTGAAGCCAGCCCAGAATTGTTGCAAAAGGGATGAAAAATACATCTATACTCCATTATACCCTTGAATTATTCATTTGGACAACCCTGAGGGCCAAATACAATCAATACACTATTCCAGCATGTTTGTTGGACCTCCAAGCCAAGGTGGAACTGAAACATAAGGGACTGGATAAACACACCAGCCTTTAAAGATCCAACCATCAAGCTACTTTTAGTTTTGAATTTGGTTTGGTGTTGGTTTTAGCTATCTATTAAGGCCCTTGTACTGGTTCCCAATAACCCAGTGGATATTTTGGAGTTTCTATAATTTATAATAAATTATCTATGAACAATCTATGATCTACAAAAAAATGTGGCAATATGAGAGCTCTACAACAATGCTCTTGCAGCTAACAGGCACTAAACATTGCACCTAAACATTGTGACTTACAACATACAAGGTCTCTGAAACATGACATGGAGCACTCAGCAGCCAAATGTCGATGGTGGAGCCAAATGCATACATAATCTGGCAGCATAACCAGATTCCTTGAGTAATTTTTTTAAATGGTTTTGGGGAGAATATGATGCTTGACTGCATTTATGACAAGATATAAGCCAAAGCTTTTATAGGAAGGGTGAAAAGTCTTATTCAAATTCATTCTTTGGGGCAGAAAGCTTTTCACTGCATTTATTTCAGAGACTAAGCTTTTCATAGGACACAGGACCGAATAAAAGTGTTCAGCGTATGAAACTATGAGCTACAAGTGCCAAATGAAGTAGGTACCGGGTAAGACAATAAAGAAACACAGTCCTGCGGCAGGACCTTACTAATATGTTGTCAGCACACTGCCTTCTATGAGAAAATGACTTAAATCAAGTTCCCTTTGTGTTTCAGGAACTAAACCCCTACTAAGGGAGGGTCCAAAAGGACCTCAACTTATACTAAGTAATACTTTAGAATGAATAATGTTTCATGGCTCCAGTGAAAAACAGACCATCAATGTGAATGGCAATTTGTAATTTGTCTGCACAAACAGGGTTTTGGTTCATATTGGGAGCCTCTTATCTTTACCAGGGTCTTGAAAGAAGAGTTATAGGGAAGTAGCAACAGGGCATGTGAATTAAAAATGTAAGAAAAGTTCTCCTTACACTCTAAAATTTGTAAAACTACATTGAAATATCATTTGGTATGCCCTTGCCCATACTGGGTTTGTAGCTTCGTGGTCCAAATGGGAAACTTACTGCCTACAGACCTATAAGAAGCAATAAAACAACCTCTGCATCCCGATGAGAAAGTCAAGGCACAGTAGGCTTTCTGAAGAGATAATTATTATAGTACTCAGGTCCACTCTTTTCCTTACCCATGCTAAGAATGACCAAAACAGAGAGTAAGAAGTTGTTGTGAGCTCTCTGTACCTGTCAGAACCTCTTGGTTAGTGCTACCATTCTATTTGTCATTAAGTTAAAGATGTCTTTGTTGAATTAAATAACAGGGTATTAGTTCCCTCCCCGTTCTCCCCAGATGAAACATACATACATACATACATACATACATATATATGATCTTAAATATAATGAAAGGCACCTAAACGCCAGGGTTACAGGGATAGACTAGAATAAATCTGATATGAGTAAGAAAGGGGTAAGAAAATAAAAGCATGACTTCTAAAGGATAGACTTTTATGTAGGCAACAAAAAATCTTACCTAAAAAGGAGAGTTAGCTCACAGTGGTATCAGTAGCTCTAGCTAATGGCAAAATAATTTCAGTATTTGCAAAAGTTAATAAAACATCCCCTTCTGGTTTTAGAATTTAAAAGTGAATAGTTATTAAGGCCTAGGAGGTAGTGGCATGACCACCCGGAAGGGGAGAAGTCCAAAAAACAATGTGTCTCTTCCTCAAGATAACTACAAAAAATGTCCTCGTTAGTGGCCATACATTAGATGTGTCTGTTGCTCCTGAAACAAATGGCCCATGAAAGATGTGTTCACAGATGCAGTTTGGTATCCTTAGGTTTGATGCAGTTTAAACAACTGCATTAAAAAAAAGTGTGTGTGTAGCAGGGTGTTTCTATAAATGCTTCAAAGAACTTTCCAATATATGAAATTAAATCTTTTTTTAAAAAAATTTTATTGGGGAGGGAGGAGGGAGCAGGTAGGCACGAGCAGGACAGTGAGGGTTAAGTAACTTGCTCAGGGTCACACAGCTAGTAAATGTCAAGTGTTTGAGGCTAGATTTGAACTCAGGTCCTCCTGAATCCAGGGCAGGTGCTTTATCCACTGTGCCACCTAGCTGCACCCATGAAATTAAATCAAATGAGAGGGAAAAATGTTCTAAAATGGTAATGTTTGTTATTACCTTTTGGAAGTGAAATAACATAAGAAAACCTTTTTTGCAAGGTTAGGAAATAAGAAAAGCACAATTTGAACCTACGTTACAAATGCTTAGTTTAACTTCTTAAAATCCCTTTAGATATATGATTAAAGGCACTACAACTGATACCAGTACAGAAAGACTTTACACAACCCCCACTCTCTGGGGGGTCCCACATGAGTGATAAACCTCTCTATATTATTTGGTCCTCCTTGCTGCTCCAAAACTGAATTGGGTTCTATGCCCAACCAGAAATCACTAGTACCATGAAGTGTTCTACTACCTATTACACTAACTGAACCATTTTGCATCAATCTAAATTTAAGAATAATCAAATGAACATACTTAACAAGACCCTGGTTCATGAAAGAGAAAATCACTTTAAAACAATCTGTTACCATATTAGAGGAAGTAAGAAAAATCTTTTCATACTACTTAATTGGGACAAGAAGAGGAAATAGGAGTTTTTCTAAATCTGGATCCAATTTGGCACACTATGTCTGAGACTGATAGATGACTTTTCTGGAGACAGGGAGAGCCTTCCAACTGAATTAAGCCTTATATTAATGATGCTTATTGAAGATTACATTAAAGGAAAAGCAGAAAAGCTTCTCATCACACTTGAGCCTATAAAGGAGATAAATGTGAGAAAATCTCCAATGAAGCAGTGTCAAAGCCCTCTCAAAGACCAACCATACACCACTCATAACTGTACCCCAGGAACAACTCTCGGAAAATTAAGAAAGCATCTTAGCACTGCTAGATTATCAGGACTTCTGCCTACTTATTCATGAAGAAAATAAAATAACTGAATTAACAATGATCTAGAAATTAAAAACACTTATCCAATAACAGGATACTTCCCCTTTAAAGAAAAAAAGTATCAAAAAGGAAATAAAGTAGAAGAGGAGCTAAGTAAAACACTAATTTATCAATAAGAGGTGATTAAGTATGGTATTTTTACCCCCTTTTAATGCAATTATGAGTAACATTTATCTCCAAGCAAAGCCCTGCTCTTTGTAGGAGAGCCAGATGGCCCTGCAGACTGGCTAGAGAACAAATTTAGAGAAAGGTTAAATGTAAAGTTAATAGCTCTCTGCTATGTTACAAGAAATGTTCAACCACAATTTAACATAAAAATGATTCATGTGACATATGACCCTTCAATAATAATGTACTGATGAGACAAAAAGTACCGTACTTTCTTCTTCAGTATCAAAAGTTTCATCTCTGCTCCTCCATTTATCAATTAGTAAAGTGCCCAAGCACATTTAAATGTTTTAAAAATTATCCTCAGGAAGAGTATGTTAGATTTCCATCAATTAATGAACAGGAAGAATTGTACTTTTCACTACACCAAGACCCATTAAAGCAATTCTGATAGGATTCTCCTCATTAATCTTTATATATCCACTAAAAGCAGGTAGCAACATTCATGAGGGCAGTATATGTGCACACCCCAGAGAAAGGAAAAACCTGAATTCATCTAAAAATGTCAGGAGTATATTTCCTATATCAATGACTAAAATTTGTTACTAACTAGTTCATTTTCAGTTAGTATTCATTAAAAGCATGCTGCTACCTGTACGGCCCCCTGATTAAGGACTTCAATGCATTTAATTAAAATGACAAGCTTAAAATTTTACATAACCCTTAGGAACCAGTAATTTTAATTTTATAAAATTTCAGTGCCATGTTCAGCATTTTCTTACTTAAAACCTACACCATACTCTTCACAACATGAAGCCTGCCTGTCAAGCATATATCTGGTGCACTCACATAATTATAATAAGTACCACGGAAATCTTGCAACCAGAACTAATATTAGAGATTATGGAAAAGGGTAAAATCAACCTAATTGCCATATACCAAAAAAAGCATGAACAGGAAAATAAAATAAAATAAAATAAACCCACAGAAACAATGGCAAGACCTCAGCAGAGGCATTTAAAAGCTCCCTGATGAAATAGAGTTCAATGATAATCTAAATGGGATCTTGGCAAGAGGAGAAGGGGGAAACAAAACCACAAAAATCCCTGTCCCATTTATACACACAGAACTGGTACATGATTTGGGGTGTGTGCATATAGACCAGTTTCAATTTATCTTAAGTGAAGTTGGTAATGCAAGGTCTATCCACTAGTCTGCAGCAGAAATTGAGCTGAAGGGCACCAAAGCAAGATCTTCACTGCAACGATATGCATGTGGAAGCCTCAACGGAAGCACAAAGAACAAGCAAAGCGACCCTGAATTCCATTTATGTTTGTTGTTGGTTTTTTTGTCATTTTTTTTGTCTTTTTTTCTTTTTAAATAAAAAACTGCAATATATCAGACATATGATTTCCCCTTGAGATGGCTAACAGGTGGTGTGGGAAGGTCCTTCCAATATGCTGCCGAGCCCAAATGCTGAATCATGGAGCAGCAGGCAGGAGCCAGGCCAGTTTGGGATAAGCTTTCCTAGACAGCAGCATTCGGGTGGTTCTGGTATCTGTGCCGCCAAACTTCATGTATCTTTTTGCACCACTTATGAGCATTCCCACTTGGGTCCATCAGGTAATATGTCCTGTTAGGCTATAAGGAGATCAGAGTTTAATGATTTCCACAAAATTGCACACCAAAACAACAATGTCAAAATAAGATAACCAAGTTCACACCATTAATGTTAACATCAGATAGTGGCTTCTTTAAAAACACATCACCAGGGGGGTAGCTAGGTGGCACAGTGGATAGAGCAATGGCCCTGGATTCAGAAGGACCTGAGTTCAAATTCCGCCTCAGAAACTTGACATGTACTAGCTGTGTGACCCTGGGCAAGTCACTTAACCCTCATTGCCCCACCAAAAACAAACACATCACCACTTGAAAAATATCAGGTAAAATCATAGTCTTAGAGAAGAAAAGGAGAATTATCCTCTTTACTTTCCTTAAGGAGGTAAGGGACTAGCTGACCAGAATGTTGGACATGTCGTCAGAAGCAGGAAACTGTGTCAACTGGTCTTCGCTTTTTTGTGACAAGGGAAAGCTCACTGAGTATGTAGGGGTAGAAGGGGGCACACAAAATAAGTGGAAATTACTAGAGTAAAACCAAAAGGTGCCAATAAAATTAAGAACAAAACATTGTTTGAAAAATGGAAGGAAAAAAAAACACAAAGAAAAGCACAGACTTGAAAAGAGATCAGGTTAATTCCTAAGTAGAGGTATAAGAAACCAAACAGGTGGAACTGAATCCACAAAATGGTATTCTAAATGAGTCTGACTTGTGGTGGAAGGTAAGAGGGCAGCACAAGAAAAATGTTTAATTAGTAAAGTTCTCTTTTTTGGTCATTCACCTTAGTGCAGACAATCATGCAAGAAGACAGCATGATATAGAAGAAAAGTTGGGGTCAGAAAAATGATTTAAATTCTGACTCCACCACTTATAAGCTTTGAGACTATGGTCACGTCATAAAACTATTCCATGGCTCCATTTCCTGATCTACAAAATATGTATCCGCCCCCCAAACTTCTATTCTAATGGCTAATTGTGGGACAGAGGTGACCGTGAGTTCTCAAAGGCTATGCCAAGGGAGTCAGAAAGGCTTCAAATATGGAAATAGTCATAGAACATGAGCCTGCTATTTGAGGACCAGCCTAAGTGTGGAGATGCTGATAAAGAGATGGCTGGACACGGCTACTCATGAGAATCATTTACTCAAACCTTAAGGATATACTATCTATATTAGTATAAAAAGTTCTCACACAGATGGAACCACAAATCTTCTGAATTTCTAAAGGAAAATAGTGACACTTAACTGTGGAACAAAGTTACTAGAAGCAAAGTGGTGTAACACTTATATAAACAGTAGCTATAATTATTATTGTTGTTGTTGTTATCATTATCATAGCCATCAGAAAGTATAAGTTATAAAGCAAAGCAAAGAGCTCAGGAAGAATACTTACTGTGTGAACAAAAAAGGTCTTAAAATTCTTGGCTTCTGGCCGAAGTTCTTGTGACCAGGGAATTTCTCCTTTCAGGACTTTGTTGACAGGGTCCACATAATACAAATGTGGTCCTTCTGTAAGGAGTAATTGACGACGGCGTGCAAATAAACCCTGATACAAATAAATATAAACATCCATATTTTCCAAAATGAAAATGCAAGAATTATTTATGGAGGGTCATTTCTATGATTGCCCATTAAAGTTCCTAGGGGCCAACTTCTATCTGTAATAAGGCAAATAAACACCATTCACCTTTGTGACCAAGCCAATTCTCTACAATTTCCCCAACCTGAACTTCACATAGGGAAGAGGAAAAATGGAAAAGAAAGCCAAGCACTTCCAAGGTGCGTTCTGCAATATAATTTTCCCTTTATCACATCAATGTGCTTCCAATGAAGCAGATTCTGAAATATTCTCACTTCCATTACACAGACTGCTATAGACAGATAATGAAGCAGGCAGAGGCAAAATTTTCTATACCCATATATGTTCCAATGTTCCAATGACTAAAAGAAGTTAGAACTATTCCAATCAGGTCCCTTGTCATACAAGGCATTTTTCCCCCTCCCTTCCCAGAGTAAAGGGAATTCTTTACAAATGAATGTTTTCTAGGGGCAGCTAGATGGCACAGTGGATCCAGCACCGGCCCTGGAGTCAGGAGTACCTGAGTTCAAACCCAGCCTCAGACACTTAACACTTACTAGCTCTGTGACCCTGGGCAAGTCACTTAACCCCAACAGCCTCACTAAAACAAACCAAAAAAAACAAAATCAGAAAAAACAAACAAACAAAAAAAAAACAAAACACAAATGAATGTCTTCTTGTCCATAGGCTTTGTTTCTATTAGTTGAGATTTGTTGTTTCAGGCTACAGACAGAAATAATAAGTCAGGGAAAGTACAGTAAATAACACTGATAGATGAAACAGACTAGGAGCAGGCAAGCTGATGAAAATTTGTGAACTTTTCACTTTTTAGACATGGACGTCAAAGCTGTTTTAACAAAATTGGTATCTATACGAAAGAGAATAAATTCAATTTTAAATATTTTACTTTATTTGCTTAACTCCTAGGGGGAAAAAAAAGTCTAGAACATTAAGAATGCCTGCTGAAATTTGGAATTATGCCCAAAGGGTGATAAAGCTGTCCATACCCTTTGACCGAGCAATACCACTTTTGGGTCTTTTTCCCAAAGAAATCATGGAAAGGGGAAAGGGACCCACATGTACAAAAATATTTATAGCTGCTCTTTATGTGGTGGCAAGGAATTGGAAGTTGAGGGGATGCCCATCCATTGGGGAATGGCTGGACAAGTTGTGGTACATGAATACAATGGAATACTATTGTGCTGTAAGAAATGATGAGCAGGAGGAGTTCAGAGAAACCTGGAGGGTCTTGCGTGGGCTGATGATGAGTGAGTGAGATGAGCAGAACCAGAAGAACATTGTACACAGTATCATCAACATTTGAGTGTTGATCTACTGTGATGGACTATATTCTTCTCACCAATGCAATGGTACAGAAGAGTTCCAGGGAACTCATGATAGAAGAGGATCTCCAAATCGAAGGAAAAAAAAAAAGAACTGTGGAGTATAGATGCTGAAGGAACCATACTATTTCTTTTGGTTCTGGTGCTGATGTTTTTTCTATTTTGAGGATTTTCATCATTGCTCTGATTCTTCTCTTATAACAAGACTAATGCAGAAATAGGATTAATGTTATTATGTGTGTGTGTGTATGTATATATATATATGTGTGTGTATATATATATATATATATATATAAACCTATATCAGATTACCTGCTGTCTAGGGGAGGGGGGAGGGAGGGAGAAAAATCAGAAATTGGAAAGCCTGTATAAACAAAAGTTGAGAACTATCTTTACATGTAACGGGAAAAAAATAAAATACTTTATTAATTTTTTAAAAATTCTTATCTTAAAAAAAATTTTTTTTTAAAAGACAGAAAAAAAAGAATGCCTGCTGAAAAACCACAAGTCATTCTTAAACTGAAAGGAAATCTTAACTGGGGAAACCTGGTAAATATACATAATAAAGAATATAGGCATGAGAGTCAGTGCTGTGAGACCAGGTATGAATTTTGCTACTACCTTCATCAGACAAATATACGTATTACTCCCTTGGTCTTCCACCCTCAGTTGTTAAACTGGGTTAATTATTAATTCCAGATAATATAGGAAATACATGGAATGTAAGAAGCATGGAAAGGGACTTCGCTTAGAGGTCAGTAAACCAGAGACTGAGGAAGCTATTTACAAGCTATGTTGCCTTTAATAAGTCAAGTCACCCTTCTCAGTCTCATTTAACTCATCTGTAAAATGGGGACATTAATAATTATACTAACTACCTCATACAATCTGTAAACTATGAAATATTTGGAAAGGTTAGCTTCATATATTATTTTTTTTTTAAATCCACCAGAAAAAACACTATCTTCTTAGAAATACCACTTGAGGGGGGGCAGCTAGGTGGCGCAGTGGATAAAGCACTGGCCCTGGATTCAGGAGGACCTGAGTTCAAATCTGCCCTCAGACACTTGAAACTTACTTGCTGTGTGATCCTGGGCAAGTCATTTAACACTCAATGCCCCGCAAAAAAAAGAAAGGACAGGACAGGACAGATAGGACAGGACAGGACAGGAAAGGAAAGGAAAGGAAAAAGGTTTATAAGCAGGTTATTAAAATGAAATCCACTTACCTTTCTTTTATCTACTGGACCCATTTTTAGTATTAAGTTATTTTCTACAAACTGGTGCCTATTAAGAAAAGAAAATGAGAATGAGGGACTTCTGTTGGAGAAATCAGATGGAAATCTATGGTACTTCTTCACATTTCTCCTAAAGAGACATCTCTCATCCTAGTAGAATGCAAATGAAAATTATACTATTTGAGCTCGGATTTCCTAAGAATAGTATAAAGAAACTCAAAATATAATTCCAAAAATACAATCAATTCCTTGACATAAGCTCTTTATCTAAATTTTAAGGAGAGCTAACAGCCCGACATAGGCAACCAAGTATCACTTGACTTAAGAAATAAAACTTTTTGGGGCAGCTAGGTGGCGCAGTGGATAAAGCACCCGCCCTGGATTCAGGAGTACCTGAGTTCAAATCCGGCCTCCGACACTTGACACTTACTAGCTGTGTGACCCTGGGCAAGTCACTTAACCCCCATTGCCCCGCCAAAAAAAAAAAAGAAAAAGAAATAAAATTTTTCCCTCGTTAAACTACTGGGAAAAATATTTCTACATATCTATCCTTCATAACTCTATAACAAAAATACAAATAAACCACCTATATTATGGGTCAGACACTTCACCTCTCTCAGCCTCAGCTTCCTCATCTATAAAAATGAGGTGGTTTAGGGACATCTAAGTGGCGCAGTGGATAAAGCACCGGCCCTAAATTCAGGAGGACCTGAGTTCAAATATGAACTCAGACACTTGACACTTACTAGCTGTGTAACCCTGGGCGAGTCACTTAACCCTTACTGCCTCACCAAAAAAAAAAAAAAAACAAGAGGGGGTTAGACAAGAGGATATCTAAAGTCATTTCTAGCTCTATATCTATGGCCCAATGATCTTAATTAAAAATTTCACTAATATTACCCTTTTCTTGTGATTCTTCTCTCACAACATGACTAATGTGGAAATGTTTTAACATGATTATAATGTGTAACCTATATCAGATTGCTTTCAGACTTCAAGATGGGGAGGGAAGGGAGAGAGGGAGAATAGTTTAGAACTCAGAATCTTACAAAAATGAATTTTGAAAACTATCTTCACACGTAATTGGAAAAATAAAATACTATTAAACAAAAAGAAAAATTTCTACTCAAGAGGAAGACACCCTGGACAGACTTCACAATGAAAAATGTCAGTCGGACTCAGTCGGAAAACGAAGTCACAGTTTAAAATCATAAACATGTAAAGTAATGGGCAGGTGTCAAAAATGCAAAAAATAGTTAATAATCAATAAGCTTTAAGTACAGTCTACCTACCATTTCAAATTGGGTAGAAAAACAACCTCAAATTCATGTTAGGCCAAGTATATGAACAAAGAACTTAGTTTTAAGTCTGATACATAATTTAATTAATTTTCCAAATCATTTAATCATCTATTCAATAGACATTTATTAAATACTTATACTTTGTGCAATATAATGCTATCCTTATACTACTAAGCCCAGGGGACACAAAAACAAAAGCAAGAGAGCCCCTAACCTCAAAAGACACATTCTACTGGGAAGAATAAAAGTCACAGAAATAAACACAAAATGTATACAAAGTGAATAAAAATTAAATTAATGAAGGGAGCACTAGCATTTGGGGACACAGGTAAGTTAGGACCTTATGGGGAGAGAGATGGGGCAATGATAATGGGAGTCAGAGAAAAGGTGGAAATGAGCAAGGTCTATTTATTTTATTCCTGTCTTTGTACCAAGGGTCTAGACTGACAAAGAAAATAATAATTGTTATTGGAGACACAAAATAAGTGAGGAAAGTCTTTCAATATTATGTTATTTTTTTCTTTTGTTTTGGTTTTGGGGTAAGGGGGTTAAGCATCTAGCTATGCTCAGTAAGTTCAAATCACCTGCACCCAACAAATTATAGGTTAAGATACTGAAATAATTTGTGGATCTGATTACTGAGTAACTGCTGGTGATCTCTAAACAACCATGGAAAACAGTAAGGGTATCCCAAGACTGGAGATGGTCAAACATACTAATTTTCAAAGAGGGAAGAAAGTGGATTCTTCTAACATGGGTTTGTGGCAAGAGGAACTTCATCCCTTTCCAAAAACTCAACAACCTGATGATTTCTGCATGGTCCAGAGAACTAAATCCAGTTCTCTGACATCATGATCTTAACCAACTGTTCTTTTTTCAGTATCCTCCTTTTTTCCTGAGTTACTACTTGACATTGAAAGTAGTAATGAAAGTACCACTTGTATGTGTCTTCGTGTCCTTTAGATTCTGACTAAGGCTTTATATCCTGTGATAAAATAATAGGATTTGGCAGCCGCTCAGGGGCCCATACCTGAAGATTGATTTGGAATTGATTGAATTGGGTGAGACTGAGAGACTGACTGAGAACCTATTTAAAGGTGATTAAATCAAGACCACACCTGGCTGGCCCTGAGTGGGGTGTTGTTCTCAGAGGCTGTGCACTACAACATCAACAGGAGACCACCCTCAACCAATCAGCTCGAAGGACCTCTCCTTCTGGGAGGGAGAAAGGAAGTAAGAAAGTGAGGCTGGCTCCCTGGATTGGCCCTTTTTCCTGTAGGGACTTTGGGTTGGTGGGAGGGGGAGGGGGAGGGGGAGGGAGGAAAGTAGATAGGCTTTTCTTGCACTACTGTACTCCATGTGTTGTCTTCACTCTTTAAAAAAATACTTAAAAGCCTAAGCTCTTGCTGAATTTAACAGTAAATCTTAGCTAGTTCCCCCCCCCCAAAACTTGGGTGGGGGGGAAGAAGAGAAGATAGGACAGGTGAGGACACATCAGATTTTAAACATCACAATCCCTAGAGATTGATTCTGGGTTCCTTCTGTTGATATTCATTTGTTTCCAAATACATCAACAGAAATGGATACTCATCAGTATATGTGACTGTGGTAAAATATGAAAGTTTTTAACAGTCGGTTAGGATAACTGAAAGACGCCAGTTTTTCAAGGACCACCCTTTTGGGGAGGAGATGAACAGTCCGCCTGCTGCGCATGTCAGACTGTCTGCCGGGTTTTTTGACTTCCGGGGTGGAGAGAACGGGAGTAGCCTTTTTGCCGGCTTGGCGGGACTCCTGGCGGCGCGGCACAGACGGTCTGACTCACTCCAAAGGTGGCCTAAATCGGTTTGGTGAGTTTTTATAAGGAATATAGACTAAGCCTAGATTTAAGACGATTTGTACTGTATTTCTATTTTCCTATCCTTCTAATCAACAACACCTTATATACAATAAAGGCTCTATCTAGAAAACCAGAAGCTTCTTCCATTTACTAGTCTGGGAGATAAAATAAGGGAAGGGTTAAGTAGGGGAGATTTATGATCTAATATCCAATTTTAAATCTCACATGACAAATATTAAAAAAGGGGAAGAAAGTAATTTTTCAAACTATAGATTTGAGACTATTCAAAACCAAGTAAAGTGAGTAAAATCAAGAGAACAATTTATACAATAGCAGCATTATAGTGAAAGAATTTTGAAAGACCTAAGAACTATGATCAATGCAATGATCAATCATGATTCCAGAGAACCAATGATGAAGCATGCAACCCACCCTCTTTGACAGAGAGGTGATAAATTAAAGAGGCAGAATGAGGTACATAGTCTTTGACATGGCCCTTAAATCTGTTTTGCTTTAAAACATGTTTGTTTTAAGGGTTTTCCTTTTCTTCCTCCCCTCTTTTGTATTCTCCTTTCCCCACTCTCCCCATGGAATATGTATCCGGGAAAGAGAGAGAAGATAATAAATGCTTGTTAATTGAAGTGTGTGTATATATTTTTAAATTTTGGCAACTGTCCTTCTTGGAATGTGGTAGGAGCAGTATACAAGGCTCTAAATGTGGTCTTACCCAGGCCATTACAATGGGAGGATCACATGCCTTCCTCTTTTGCTGCAAAGCAATGATGAATTTACTTTTTTTATCATTCATATTATTTTCCTGATGTTGAGTTTCCAGTTGACTAAAACTGGAAAAACTTGGAAGAACTTCTGTCAAGCCATAGCCCCTACTTTCTCATACTTATGAAACTGACAAATTTAAGACTTACACTTTTTGTCTATTAAATGAAATTTAAATTTGGCCCAGTGTTCTAACCTTTCAACATATTTTTGAATCCTAACTCAATTTTGATATGTATTCCATTTTTGCTCTTATCCAAGTCAGTAAAGGGTAATGCACTAATGTTTGGTATACTATACTAGGGACACCTTTCCAATCATTAAAAACTACTCTTTGAGGGGCAGCTAGGTGGCGCAGTGGATAGAGCACCAGCCCTGGAGTCAGGAGTACCTGAGTTCAAACCCAGCCTCAGACACTTAACACTTAACTAGCTGTGCGACCCTGGGCAAGTCACTTAACCCCAATTGCCTCACTAAAACAAAACAAAACAAAACAAACAAACCTACTCTTTGGAAAAAAACAAACAAACTACTCTTTGGCTTTAGACATTCAAACAGTTCCAAATTACCTATTATTAATAGGCAGACTAAAGCCTCTGAGACAGAATTGGACCCACTACCTGTTTCTGTACATCCTGCAAGGTATCAATCTTTTTTTTTTTTTTTTTTAGTGAGGCAATTGGGGTTAAGTGACTTGCCCAGGGTCACATAGCTAGTAAGTGTTAAGTGTCTGAGGCTGGATTTGAACTCAGGTACTCCTGAATCCAGGGCCAGTGCTCTATCCACTGTGCCACCTAGCTGCCCCCAAGGTATCAATCTTAATCCAAAAGCCAAACCAAAACAAGCAGAGGCCCAGATGTGGTACATGGACCATAGTATGCTGACATTTGCTTCCAGCCCACATTCTTTCTAGTTTGTACACAAAGTCATGGACAGACAGAATCAAATGTTTTGCTAAAATTCAACTAACCTGAATTCAGATAATCCCTCTGATATATCAGCTAATATAACACTATATTTTAAAAGATATAAATCCCTTCCTTAAGGAACAAAAAGAACTGAGGCTGCAAGTACTACTAGGAAGGAATAATGTATATACTATTAAATGTATGTTTTTGCATAACTTTTTCTTTTTCACAAAGGTCAATTAGAAGTGCAGCAATAGAATAACTATAATGTAAAGACAAAAAGAATCAATTAAGATTTTTTTTTACAAGAATTATTTTGACATGGCCTGTTCTTGATTTGTCCATGCTACTCTTTTCCTGCCAATTACTACCTGTATAACTGTGTGTAACTCACTTAAACTCTTTGGAGACTCAGTGTCCTCACTTATGAAATTAGAACAGTAGTACAAACCTATAAGGTCCCTTCCAACTCTAGTCTGAAACCCAATGATTATTGTTTCCTTTTTTAGATGTTATCTATACTATTCATAGATGTGTTCTAGAATTTTATCAGGCATTGAGGTCATGCTCACTTGCCAAGAGAGTAAAGAATTCATACTCTTCCCCCTTTTTCAATAATTATTATTATATTAGTTTGTCTTTTTCATATACTACAATGTATCTCCTATTCTCCAAGACTTTTCCAAGATCATTTAGCTCAACAAAAGCATTAATTCTTCTACTACCCAAAGATATAGTTAAAGGCCTCATGACCTAATTCAGCAGAGAGAAGGAGGGCCCAGGAAAATGTCTTCTTGAGGGACCATCTACAGTTAGTGGGCATGATATAGATGAAGTTCCAGCTAGAGATACACAAGTCAAGAACCAAGAGTAGTAATATGACTCCCAGTATTGCCCTAAATATCTTGGATTTCAGTTTCCAAATTAACCAGTTAATGATGTTCTGTCCTTTCATATACTATTCTGACTGGCAGAAAAAAATAGAAGGAAAAAAAAAAGGAGAGAGAGAAATAAAAAGCTCTACCTTTGGTTACTGAATATCATCTTCCTAAGCAAACTAAGCCATGATCGTCTCTCTTCTTTGCTCCTCTTTCCCAAAATGCCTTTAATTTTTTTGTTTCTGTTGTTGTTGTCCAAAGCTTTCCAAGCCAGTATCAACTTATTCTGAGTTTTAGCACACCAAACACTATGCTCACAGGTGTATTCCATGCTATCACATATTCACCAGTCATTATATGCCTTTACTTCCTAAGCATCCACATTAGTTTCTTTAAACAGACGGCCATTTGCTCTTCATCAGAACTATTCCTCTCTGTGCCTTCAAATTTCATTCTTGAGTTTCCCATCTGTCACAGACTACCTTCCTATTTTCCTTATTGCTAGACTTTTTTTGGTATAAGTTTTTTATTCATTTTCAATTTAAATACAAAATAAGGAAAAAAAACATTTCCATGTACATAGCAGAACATGAGAGGATTCAATATAAAACAATAAATTTTCATTTCAAGAAAGCCTAAATAACAAATATACATAGTTTTCAAAGCTACCCAGTTTTGCTTTGCTTCCTTCTGGGTTTTCTTTTGTTCTCTACTGTGTACTTACTTTTTTTCCCCAGGAGGCTAAAATTAAACCAGAACACACACGCACACGCACACACACACGTATTTAAGATCATAATGTGCATATTCCTGTTTGTCATTTCTTTTTCTGGAGGTGGACAGCATCTTCCTCCATTCGTTCAAGTACTTCCATATTTTTCTAAATCAACCAGTTCATCCTTTCTTCTGTCATAGCAGTATTTCAACTCAATCACATCCTATCTCAGAGACTGTCTAGGAAAGATTTCCCCCCAATTTTCTACTTTCTTTCCATTCTAGGCTACACTGATTTTATCTATACAAGAATTTTTTAATTTAAAATAATTCAAATGGAAATAAAAAAGATGCCCTTCATTTAGGGGATGGCTAAACAAGCTATGGTATATGATTGTAATGGAATGTTATTGTGCTATAAGAAATGACCAGCAGCATGATTTCAGAAAGGCCTGGAAAGATTTACAGGTACTGATGTATAATGAAATGACCAAAACCAAGAGAACGTTGTGCACAGTGACAACAATATGGTTCCACGAACTGTGAATGACTTAATTCAATGATCTGAGTCACTCCCAAAGGATTAATGATGAAGCATACTATCCACCTCCAAAGAAAGAACTAATATTGATTGAGCACAGACTAGTGCATGCTACTTTTCACTTTCGTTCATTTTTTCCCCTTTTATTCGAGTCTTCTTATACAAAATGACTAATGTGGTAATGTTTTACATAACTGTACATGTATAGCCTGTATCTAATAACTTAACACCTCAGGGAGGGAGGAGGGCAATGAGGGAAGGAGGGATAGCATTTGAAACTCAAAACTTTATTGGATTCTTTTTTTTTTTTAAGTGAGGCAATTGGGATTAAGTGACTTGCCCAAGGTCACACAGCTAGTAAGTGTCAAGTGTCTGAGGCCGGATTTGAACTCAGGTCCTCCAGACTCCAGGGCCAGTGCTCTATCCACTGCACCACCTAGCTGCCCCTGGAACTCAAAACTTTAAATTAAAATGATCGAAATTATCCATTTTATACTTCAACAATGCTCTCCTTATAATACAGTTTTAAGTCTGGCACAGCTGAGCCTCTTTCCTTTACAGTTTTTCCCCTTAGTTTCTTAGAAATTCTTGACCTTTTGCTCTTCCTAATAAATTGTTATTTTTTTCTAATTCCATAAAATAATTTTTTTAGTAAATTTGATTGGGATGGCATCGAATAAATAGATTACTTAGGTAAAACTGTCATTTTTATTGTGACTCTACCTATCTACGAAGAATAAATATTACTTCATTTATTTAAATCTGACTTTATTTGTATAAAAAGTGCCTTATGTTTGTGTTCATGTAGTTCCTTGTCTGTTTTGGCAGGTATACTCTCAGGTATTTTATACTGTGTAGTGATTTTAAATGGTCTAAAACATTATTAAATAATATTAGTGGGGCAGCTAGGTGGTGCAGTGGATAGAGTACTGGCCCTGGAATCAAGAGTACCTGAGTTCAAATCTGGCCTCAGACACTTAACACTTACTAGCTGTGTGACCCTGGGCAAGTCACTTAACCCCAATTGCCTCACTAAAAATAAAATAAAATAAAATAATAATAATAATATTAGTGACACATAGTATAGTTTCCCTATTTTTCTTTTAATTAAATATATTTTAACTTTTTAGCCATGAATGACTTCACTATTCTCAGCATTGCAATGATCCAGGACAACTCTGAAGGACTTATGATGAAAATCGCTATCGCTCCCCAAAAAAGGAACTGATAGTGTCTGAATACAGATTAATGCATAATTTTTTTATCTTCATTTTTCTTGATTTTTTGGTCCGTTTTCTATCATAACATGACTATGTTTTTCATGACTACACATGTATATCCTACATGGAGTTGCCTCCTTTCTGAATGGGGGACAGGGGGAGAAAGGGAGAAAATCTGGAAGTCAAAATTTTTTAAATGAATGTTAAAAATTGTTTAAAAACGAATGCAAAAAATTGTTCCCCATGTAATTGAAGAAAAATAAAATACTGAAAAAAGAGATTATCCTAAAATTAGAAGAAAGATTGAGTATTAAAATATATAGAAGATTATAATAAATATTACCAGACAAAGTAAACTAAACCAATGCCTAATGAAACACAAAATCATGTGAGGGTATAAAACAAAAAAGATTTCTAGTATGGTTTAAAAGAGAAATGAAAAACTTAAGCAACAAAGGACAAAAAAAAAATTTATGGCCTGCACAGCAGAAATGATTAACAGAACAGAAAAATGTTGCAACAGCTCCCACCTTCACAGGCATCATCCAAGAAAGTAATTCCTATAAGGAAGGGGACAGCAAGAGCAATCAACTGCCACCAAAGAGAAACTGAGGCAGCCTAGCTGAAATAGCAAGGTTACCCGACAAATTAAACCACCACCACCACCACCATTTCTTTTCAGTCCCTGATAAAGATAGCCCAGTTTTCTAAACCCAAGAGCCTAGGGAGTATAAATCCTCCAAAAAAAAACAAACAAACAAAAAAAAACCCAACAGCCATCATTGTGGGGAGAAATCATGTGGAAAAGGAGCACACCTTCCTGATACTACCAGCATCAACAACTATTGACTATGACAACCAATAGACATATAAGCACAAGAACCTTAGGAGTGGCATCACTGCACAGATCACTCGTACTGCTTCCAACCCAGCTCTCACCATCCATCAGCCAGAAGATGGAGAAGGAGCTAGTCATCTCAGCCAACTGCTACCCACAGAGCAGGCCAGTCAGCCTGGATGAAGCTGCAAGGCACACTGAAAGGGAAACAGGAAACAGCCTGGGGCAGGAAGGTCAAATTGCTACCACCACTTTGACCACCACGTCACAATAGACTCTGATGGAAGGTAGCCCTAGGCCCAGAACCTTGGGAATAGTCTTGCTTTCCAACCCAGTGGCCTCTCCTCAGCTATAATCCTGGGAAACAGCCCTGTGGAAATTGCTTTGAGTATAATTTAATAAACAAAAGGGTGAACTGAGGCAATTCTCCAAGTAAGATAAGTTTATTAACAGGGTGCCAAACCTATTAATAAAGGGGTATCTGGATTGCCTTCAATTGTGTCAAAGGACCTGGAGTGAGGGCCAACAGAGTTTTTTAAATCTAGGTGGGCCTTCTTTCTGACTGGCCTGACAACACAAAATTTGGACCTCCCCTGGCAAAGGTAAGGCAATCCCAACTGGTGGACATTTTAATAAGGAGGTGGGTTGATAGTTCTCAGCCTCTCCCTATTACTTCATGTGGGGGAGGAAAGTAAAGGGAGGAATAACCCTCAGGTAAAAAGATTAATCTAGGGGGGAAGGATTAGTCTGCACCTAGGTAGCCCAGTTAATACAACACTGAGTTTGGAATAGGGAAGATTCATCTTCCTGAGTCCAAATCTGGTATGTTACCGTGGGCAAGTCACTTCACTGTTTGCTTCAGTTTCCTCATCTGTAAGATGAGCTGGAGAAGGAAATGGCAAACCACTGCAGAATCTCTGCTAAGAAAAGCCCAAATGGGGTCACAGAGAGAAACAACTGAACAGGGAAAGTGGGTTGGACTTTAGATGAGGCTGATTATACCCCCTCTCTGACACTTAAGGAATGCTAGCTGCTTTAGGAAAGCCAGATGCTGGTGGCAAGCTTGGCTAGAAGAACAAAACCACTCCAATCAGGATCTCCCCAGCTTGGTCTCCCAAACTGTGGGACAAGTTACCACCAACTTTGATGAAGAAAAAGCAAGGAAAAAAGACATGCCTTGTGGGGATGACCTAGCTCAAGCTGGCTGGCTTCTATTTATAGGATAAAACAGAAGGCAGGGAAGAGGTATCCTACTTGGGAGGGTCCCAAGACAAGCTGGTTAATGAGCAGATGCCTTGAAAGTTGGGAGTGATCACAATGCTGCATCACACCCATCAGAAACTGCCTGCCCAGGGGGCGGCTAGGTGGCACAGTGGATAAAGCAGTGGCCCTGGATTCAGAAGTACCTGAGTTCAAATCCGATCTCAGACACTTGACACTTACTGGCTGTGTGACCCTGGGCAAGTCACTTAACCCTCATTGCCCCGCAAAAAATAAATAAAATAAATAAATATCTGGGGCAGCTAGGTGGCACAGTGGATAGAGCACCAGCTCTGGAGTCAGGAGGACCTGAGTTCAAATCTGACCTCGGAGACTTGACACTTACTAGCTGTGTGACCCTGGGCAAGTCACTTAACCCCAATTGCCTCACCAAAAAAAAAAAAAGAATTTCAATAAAAAAAAAAAGAAACAAAAAAAAAAAAATTAAGGGGCGGCTAGGTGGCACAGTGGATAGAGCACCAGCTCTGGAGTCAGGAGGACCTGAGTTCAAATCCGGCCTCAGACACTTGACACTTACTAGCTGTGTGACCCTGGGCAAGTCGCTTAACCCCAATTGCCTCAATAAAAAAAAGAAACAAACAAAAAAAAGAAACTGCCTGCCCTTCAGAAGTGGGGTCAGACAAAGATGAGTAAAAAAGATACTTTTTAATCTAAGTAATACTGGTTATTAAATAATAGAGCATAATATTCATTTTCCTCAACATGCAGCCTAGAAAATGCTCCTGGAGGGACTGAAGCCACAACTACTGATGACCCAGAAAAGAAAGTTCTTGTCACCAAAGTCCTTGGCCCTGTACCAGAGGAAATTACTTTAATGAAGAAGCATTACCCTTTGCTTTGCTACTTCACTCTTAGGCACCAGGGGAACTTTTCAACTGATTTGCATGTGAAACATTCCACAAGTGTTAAATGTGTTATCTCCCTCTTGGACTATGAACTCCTTGAGAGCAGAGACTATTTCTATTTCTGCCTGCAAGGCTTAACACAGTACTTTGCACATATTGAGTACATAATAAATACTTTCTTCACTCATATGAGCAAAAGCTGCTAGTATCAAAGACAACGAACAACAATCAAAGACAACTTAAGGATAAATATTCCAGAAGAACGTGATTTAAAAAAAAAAACAAACCTGAACATGATAATGCAGGAAATAATACAAGAACTTCTGGATTTAGAAAACAAAGCACCAATCAAAAGAATCTGAAGATCACGGGGGGGGGGGGGGGGGGGGGGGGGGGGGCCCGGCGGCGGCAAGAGTTTCCTGTTACTATCAAGGGCACCATCACCCTCACAATAACCCAGGTTGGAAAACTGGTGATTTTTCTTGATTCACTTTCCCTCACCTCATCTAGCCATGCAGCTGCCAATACCTGCTGTTTCTACCTCTACAAAATCTCACATAAGTTGTTGTTGTTCATTTGTTTCAGTTTGTCCAACTCTTCATGACCCTATTTTAGGTTTTCTTGGCAAAGATACTGGAGTGGTTTGTAATTTCCTTGTCCAGCTCATTTTACAGATGAGGAAACTAAGGCAAACTGAGTTAAGTGACTTGCTCAGGATCACACAGTAAGTTTCTGTGACCGGATTTGAAGTCACAAAGATGAGTTTTCCTGACTCCAGATCCAAGCCTCTATCCACTGCACCACTCACTCAGCTACCACCCTAGCTCATGCTCTCATCTCATTTATACTACAATTACAGATTTATTTTTATCGGGGTTTTTTGGGTCATTTCTTATCTTGAAAAACATCGGCATTTCCATAAACAAAGAACAGAAAAAGAATGAACAAATCACTGTTACTTTTAGGATGCATTTTTTTTAAAGAATAAGAAATTTAACAACTTAGCCCAAACCTGTTCTGTTTGCCTGTGTTCTTTTGAACCTCCTTCTGTTCTCTTCTGTGCATTTTTAAATATAAACGCTACCTCATTTGCCTTCTTTTTCATATTTGTATCACTGATGCAAGCTCCCTTCTTTACAAACCCACCCAAGTAAAAAAAATAAAATAGTAAGCACAGTAAAACAAAACTAATCCACATATTATGCTAAAATGTTCATCTGCTTTTGTGTGATGATCAAAGAATCTGTTGCACTGATCCTGTTTTTTAACCAGTACCAGATAATTTTACTGATTACTCCATTTTGTAGTCTAGACTGAAATCTGAAAATGCTAATTCTCCTTCATTCTCATTTGTTAGCTTTATTTCCCCTTGAAATCCAATTTTGTTTTTCCAGATAATTTTTTTTCCCTAGCTCTGTAGAGAAGAATACGCTTTGGTATTGTGATTGTAATGGTCCTGAGTGAGCATATTAGTTTAGAGAGCTTTTTTATTTTTGCTACTTTCACATGGCCCAATCATGAATAATTAAGATCTTGCCAATTATATAGATCTATAGTTCTACAAATACTTTTTTGCTGTTGTAGTGATGTAATTTTCTATGTGTACATAGACTCTGAAATATTCTATATACTGCATGGCAGATTATACTGTAATTCCTCTACTTAACCGTGCTGGGTTTTATTGATAAAATTCAGGAAAGATGATCATTTATGTTTATACCTTGCAACTTTGCTAGTATTATTTCAATCAATTTTTAGTTGAATCGCAAGAGTTCTCTAAGTTCACCATTATATCATCTGCAAAAGAGTGGTAATTGTTTACTTACTGCCCATGTTTATTCCTTCAATATTTTTCCTGTTTTATCACTATAATTAGCATTTCTAGCACTATATCAAATAATATTGCTGATAATAAACATCCTTGCTTTTTATTTCTAAAGACGTCTGGCATACCTCCCACTACTAGTTCTTGGTTTTTTATGGATACTTATCACATTATGGAAAAGTCCCATTATTCTTATGTATTTTAGTATGTTTATACCTAAATGCTTTAACACTAAGTGCTGTATTTTCTCAAGAGCTTTTTCTGCATGTTTCAATATAATCATGTGAATTATACTGTTTTGAGTTATCAATGTGATCTCTTATGTTACAGTTTTCCTAATATTAAACCAACCCTATATCCTAGTAAAAAAAAAAAAAAGCCACCATCATTGCCCCACCAAAAAAAAAAAAAAAGCCAACATGGTCACAGTGTATAACTTTTTGTTGTTGTTTAATATGTGTAATATTTTATTAAATATTTTTGCATTCATAGTAATTAACTTTCTTTCCCTGCTTTGTCTCTCCCTGGTTTAACTACCAGATTCAAACCAGTGCACTGTGAGAAGAAAGGAGCCAACTAGTACACTGACCGGGGGGGGGGACGACCGGGACGGGACGGAACGGGACACATGGGAGTTTAACGAAATGAAAGAATTTGAAACATTCCTGATAAAAAGACCAGAGTTGCAGAGAAACTCTAATGTTCAGACACATTCATGAAGAGGTAAATATGAATGATGGATCAAGGGAAAAACAAGGATAAACTAAACTGTTTACATTCAGATGTGTCCCATTTGAACCCTATCATCATCATCTACATATAACTAGAAAATCCAAATGGATAAGACCTGAGAATAATTCTCTTGTCTTCATGATATGGAAAGAGAAGGGAAGAATATACTGAGGAGGAAATGGAAATGTTTCTCAGAAGACAAATTTTGGCTGATTAAAACAAATTACCTCTCACAACTAGCTAATATGGGAATTTTTCCATGACTACTCATGTATAACTCATTTTGAATTGATTGGGTTCTTTGTGGGTAGGGGGTGGGAATGGAGGGGGGAAGAGAAGTTGGAACACAAAGTTTTTTTTAAATTGATGTTAAAATTGTGTTTTTACATGTATTTTGGAAAATAAAATTCTATTCAGAATTTAAAAAAAAAAACAGAAAAAAATAAAAGAAAGTTAGGGCCGGTGCTCTGGTAGATGCCAGACCAGCTGCCACACATTGTGACACATGAATATTCTAAGACTGTGCAACAGTTTTACTTAGCATATCACTCCTACCTGTCTCAAACTCTTCTTATGAAAAATGCTGTGTTCTCTTCATGAAATAAATGCATTTATAGATTTTTTAAAAATTACAAAAAATTTTAAAGAATATATTTATTATGTTTGATGTGATTGTACATGTATAACCTATATCAGATTTTTTTCTATCTTGGGAGAGAGAGGAGATAAGTAGAAAAATGTGGAACTCAAAATCTTATAAAAACAAATGTTGAGCAGCCATACATATTTTTGTACATGTGGGTCCTTTTCCCTTTTTATGATCTCTTTGGGATACAGACCTAGTAGTGGTATTTTTTGCACAGTCTTATACCCTTTGGAAATTGAGAGGATGCCCATCAATTGGGGAATGGCTGAACAAGTTGTGGTATATGAATGTAATGGAATATTACTGTGCTGTAAGAAACAATTAGCAGGCAGATTTCAGAGAAACTTAGAAGGACTTACATGAACTGATGCTGAGATGAGCAGAACCAGGAAGAACATTGTACACAGTATCAACAACACTGTGTGTTGATCAACTGTGATGGACTTAACCCTTCTCAGCAATACTTTCTTTTTTTTTTGGTGGGGAAATGGGGGTTGAGTGACTTGCCCAGGGTCATACAGCTAGTTAAGTGTCAAGTGTCTGAGACTGGATTTGAACTCAGGTACTCCTGAATCCAGGGCCTGTGCTTTATCCACTGTGCCACCTAGCCTCGCCCCCTTCTCAGCAATACAATAGTGCAAGATAGTTCAGGGGACTCATGATGAAAACTGCTCTCCAAATCCAGGAAAAAAAAAAAAGTAGTATGGAATGTAGATGCAGATTGAACCATACTATTTATTTTTCTTTTTTGAGGTTTTTCCTTTTTGCTCTGATTCTTACACAGCATGACTAATGCAGAAATATGTTTAATGTGATTGTACATATATAACCTATATCAGATTGTTTGCTGTCTTGGGGAGGGAGAAAAATTTTTAACAAATGTTGAAAACTATCTCTACATGTAACTGGAAAATAATAAAATATTTTTATGAAAAAAATTAAAAATGGAAAAAATAAAAAACCCAAATGTTGAAGGCAGCTAAGCACCACAGTGAATAAAGCACCAGCCCTGGATTGAGGAGGACCTGAGTTCAAATCTGCCCTCAGATACTTGGCACTTACTAGCTGTGTGACCTAGGGCAAGTCACTTAACCTTCATTGCGCCCCCACACACACACACAAAAAATGTTGGAAACTATCTTTACATGTAACTGTAAAATAATAAAAATAATAAAATACTTTTATCATTAAAAAAAGAATATACATCATTAAAGGAATTTGTTGGGATGCCTTCTATTTTAAGCAAGAGTTTATGTAATATTGGAATTAACTGTTCTTCCAATGTTTACTTGATAGAATTCACTTGTAAATTCATTTGGCCCTGAAGTTTTCTGGTTTGGGAATCAATTGATGGCTTGTTCAGTTAACTTTTCTATGATTGGTTAAGTTTTCTATTTCTTTCCCTCTTAATCTCAGTATTTTCTATTTCTATAAATATTGATCCATTTACATTCATTCATTCATTTATTTGTAGGGAAATGAGCATTAAGTGACTTGCCCAGCTAGTCACACAGCTAGTAAGTGTCAAGTATCTGAGGCCAGATTTGAAGTCAGGTCCTCCTGAATCCAGGGCTGGTGCTTTATCCACTGCGCCACCTAGCTGCCCCCAATACGGATCCATTTAAGTTATTAGTTATGTTGGAATACTATTATGGAAAAATTTCCAATAATTTCTCCTATTTTCTCTTCATTTGTGGTGAATTTTCTTTTTCTTTTCTTTCTTTTTTTTTTGAAACTGACAATTTTAAGTTTTCCTTACTCTTCCCCTCAAACTGACCTGCATGCATCCTCTAAAAGATAAAAAAAAGGCTACATGAAAAGGGGCTTAATAGCTATAGTATGATATGATTTGGGGTAGAACAGGCTGAACTGAAACAAAATGGTGCAAAGTTCTATGGAGTCACTATCTTGATTCACTTAGAATTTGTTCTGAACACTTAGAAAAATAAAAACCCATTTTTAGGTAACACAAGAATTTTCAGAGGAATTTTATTTACTTTCTCATCATCACTAAAAGAACAAATTTAAGCTGGTTTTACAGCTTAAACAAATTTTGTGACTAGAGGGACAAATTTTTTTTGAAAATTCTTTTCCTTAATCATATTGTTTCCTAAAAACAACTTTTTTTATTCAAGAACTGAGACTGAAAAACTATTTATAAAAATCAGACTTAGAAGAACCTCACCCACAACATGAAGCCCCACTACAATGTTCCCAGTGAGTAGTTTTTTGTCCTCTACTTGAAGACCTCCAATGACAGAGGATTCACAACCTCCTGAAACTTTCTATTACAATTTAAGACAAACCTCTACAATCCATTCTCTACATCAAAGCCAAAGTACCCTCACCAGTGCACTGCTCCATGCTTTTCTCAAAAACCCTTTAGTAGATGCCCACTACTTACTGAAAAAAGTATAAATTCCTCAGCCTAGTACTCCAAGGTCTCCATAATCTGGTTTCAAACTACCTAATGAGCTTAATCTTCCATGACTTCCCCTCCCCTAAGGCAGTCTGTGTTGCAGTTAAACTAGATTATTCTTTACCCTCTATTCTTGTCCTTCCTCCTCTCATTTCAGTTCCTTTGCTCCAACACCCCGACACCCATGCCTACAACAAACTTCTCACCCTTCTACCCTAATCCTCACCTAGTAAAGTCATCTTTCTTCAGAGCTCAAATCACAGTACACCACCTTTACAAAGTCTTCCCTGAATGCCCCCTCCATGCCACCTCCCTGAAAAAAAAGTGATTTCTCTCACCTTAATTTTCACATAAAATTGCAGAGACTTTTGCTATATATACTTAGGTCATGCTGAATAGCATCAATTATTTGTGCACTCATCATCACCACCTCTGTCCTCCAATAAGACTATAAATGACTTTGAGAACAAGGCCATTTATATCTGTCTCCCCATGGAACAGCACAAGGCCTTTCACATGATAGTTATTTTAAAAATGCTTAAATTGTTTAAAAACTTTCACAACAAGGATATTATTAAGTCATAACCTAATCCCACCACAAAGTTAAGAAACTTAACTGAATTAACATCATTCATATGGTTTGTGAGGATCCAAGCTTTTGTACCCTTGTACTACTTCCCTGAAATATATACCTGCATATTGTTGCTATACTTCTTACGGCAAGCACATAAGGATTGTTCTTATGAACTTCCCCACAATATCAGCATTTAATAACACTAATATTTGTAGCCATGAAAAGCATCATTCAACCAATCACGTTAGAAGTCACCTTTTAAATAAAAAATCACTTCCCTATATCTTCTATATTCAAATAACTTATGTCTTAAAATGTTTTAAGAGTTCTTACCATGGGTTTCCACTGGCCTGCTTCTCCAATAATAATTTCTTCTCATCTTCAGAAAACTGTAAGTCCAGCTCAAAAGAATTATTGTCCAGATCATGAATGTATTGGTCTATATTACTGCCAGACCTTTGGGGCTGGCTAGTCTCTGAAGCAGACAATGAATGTGAAGAAGTTGAAGATGAAACTTGCATGCATCCAAATTGGCTTAGAAGATTGTCATACTATGGGAAAAAGAAAACAGGAAAGCCATTATGAATTTCCATTGGTTTATAATAAACTTCTCAAGTGTCCTAAATTTAAAAAGATTACGCAAGCCTTAAATCTGCTCACCATTTATGCTGTGCCTACTTTCAAAAGAACAAAATTTTTTATCAAACATAAAAGTCATCTAGGATAGTCTTAGAAATGAAAAAATTCAGGTCACACTGAAGATCCATATGTATATATAGAAATAGAAATAGACCAAACAACAAAATCTGATTCTGCTTCCAGTTTTTCTGATTTTGTTGTTCAATCCTTTAAGTTGTGTCCAACTTTTATGACCCCATTCAGAGTTTTCTTGGCAAAAATATTCGATTAGTTTGCCATTTCCTTCTCCAGCTCATTTTACAGATGAGGAACTAAGACAAACAGGGCTAAGTGACTTGCCCAGGGTCAAACAACTAGCAAGCATCTGAGCTGAGTTTTAACTCATGAAGATGAGTCTTCCTGGTTCCAAGCCCAGTACTCTATCCACTATACCACCTAGCTGACCCGATTCTTCTGACAACACTGGAATGAGTCAAGTGATAACTCTGTTGCCATGAAAGCTTTGCTTACTTCAACCTGACACAGGGCATAGTCACTTCACTGGTCCTTAGGTTTCTCTTCTCCTGCTAGGAAGGATGAAACAGCATTCAAACCATCAGCAAAGGTATTATGGTACAAGAAAAGGAGCAGTGAATCTGAAGTCAGGGGGCCCAGGTTTGAATCTTTGCTGTAATGCTTCTTACCTGTATGGCCCTGGCCAAGTCACAACCTCTCAGAGGCTTTTTCTTATCTCAAAAATTACAGTTAGAACTGGGTGATCTGTAAGGTCTCTTCAGATTCTAAAATCCTGTGATCCCAGAATTCAGATAGATGTGGTACAAGACCATGATTCCAAAAACAAAGAGCTGAAAGGATTCTCTCCTGAATGGGGGTACACATACACATTGCCTTCTTCAGACAAACTAGACAAGAATTGCATTGCATAACTTAGAAGAAAAATGGCTACCAAAACTAGTATGGGATACTCAAGGGAAGGAAAATTTGAGTGGCTCTGAGCAAACAGGAAGTAGAAACAGAATTCTAACTCTAGGTCAAAGCTTCTTAAGCTGTAGGTTGTAACCCGATAGGGGGTCAATTGAATGTGGGTGTTGCAAAAAACTTGGGAACAGTAAAAAGTGATATATGTCTTATTTTATATACCTATATACCTGGAGGTCTCATAAAAATTTCTCAGGCAAAAAAAGGTCATGAGTTGAAAAAAATTTAAGAAGCCCTGCTCTAAGTAATGGCAGCTAGTCAAGATTTAATTTTAAATCTAAACAACTAGTAAGGAAAAGGTAATAACAACTCACATTTCTAAAGCGCTATAAGACTTAGAAAGTATTTTCGTCATAAACAACCCGGCGACATAGGCAGTATAAGTATTACTGGCCCCATTTTATAACTGAGGAAACTGAGGGTCAGGTCATTGCCTGTTAGAAACACATTTCCTTTTCCTAGGGGCTCTCATATGCCCAGGCCACCCAGCTCACCCCAATTCTAGGCTGCAACCACCAGAGGCAGGTAATACAAGTCATGTGAACAGAACTGGAGACAGAAGTTATATCTTATGCTCATCCTGTATTCCTCTTCCTAGCACTGGGAACAAAGCAGGTATTAAGAAGTATTTATGGACTGATCAAGAGTAATTTCCAAAAGGAGAGAAATAGGATTTTTAAAAAATACTTTTTGCAATTTATGTATGTCTAACCCTCTTTTCAGAATGTTTGACATAAAGAGGAGGGTAAAGGAAAAAGACAGGCAACAAGAATTTGCTATCTATAAATAACCCTCGTAACAAGGACCAATACAATTTTCCTCAATTCTTGCCTCTTAGGGCAGGTAGGTGGCACAGTGAGTAAGAGTATTAGGCCTGGAGTCAAGAAGACCTGAGTTCAAATCCAGTCTCAGATATGTACTGGACTTTGCAACCTTGGGCAAGACATTAACCTTGTTTGCCTCATTTCTCTCATCTGTAAAATGAGCTAGAGAAAAGAAATGGGGGGCAGCTAGGTGGCACAGTAGATAAGCACTGGCCCTGGAGTCAGGAGTACCTGAGTTCAAATCGGGTCTGAGACACTTAACACTTACTAGCTGTGTGACCCTGGGCAAGTCACTTAACCCCAATTGCCTGACCAGGAAAAAAAAAAAAAAAGAAAGAAAGAAAAGAAAAGAAATGGCAAACCACTCCAGTATCTTTGCCAAGAAAAACCTAAAAGGGATCATGGAGAGTTTAACAGGACTGAATAATAACAAGATGAATGGCTTTGAGGGAAATTGCCCTTCCTCTAATACTTTTTTTTTTTGGGGGGGGGGGGGGTTAGTGAGGCAATTGGGGTTAAGTGACTTGCCCAGGGTCACACAGCTAGTAAGTGTTAAGTGTCTGAGGCCGGATTTGAACTCAGGTACTCCTGACTTCAGGGCCGGTGCTTTATCCACTGTGCCACCAAGCTGCCCCCCTCTAATATTTTTGTATGCTAAAGATGATTAATTCTATTTAAAGCTACTCTATTAAGAAAACCACATCTAAAAGTAAATAGTTTTATGCCCCTTATTTCCCCCATCCAAAATAAACTGAATACAGACAAAAATGGAATAGTATCCAGCACTAACTCATTATTTAATAAGAAAGTCAAAAACAGGTTCGCAAACTTGACCTTGGTTTAGGGCAGTTTCCTTTTTAAAGGATCACAGAAACCAGTTCACACCATACAGGCTTATTAGCACTACTGCCTCAGTAATTGATTCTCCTTCGTTTTACTTAAGAGCATGAATCTGCCTCACTTACACTAAATGTAGGAAATACTAAAGTTTACTGACATTTACATGCCAACTTTCACTACTTTCCATAAGATAATTCAGATGGGTTTCATCTTGCTTGACATGTTTCCAGCATACTGTCTTTAAGATAGTACTACTATATGTAAGTATACAATATGATTGCTAAGCATAGTATAATATCTTTATTATATTTTAAATTATATACTGTGATGATTACACATGGCTTTATCTGAATGTTTCCTGAGCCTTTCAAATTATATATGTGGCTTCCCCCCAAAGCTAGAAAGACAGCAGAAAACAATGATAGTTTGTACTTAAAAGACAAAAAGAGAATTTTAAGTATCAAAGGACAGGAAGTTTCCTACCCACATAAACACACATATGAAAAAGTATATGCATCTCATCGTCCAAAAGGATAAGCCACCACATATCTTTTGAGCTAAAAATACAAATTCTAATTTTATTCATTTTAAGTAATAATCATCAAAAGCTTGTAACATCTAAATAAAACTGCCAGGGTATCATATTCACAGGTATTATAAGTCAAGCATATTAACAAAGGAATTTAATCAAGTTGGTTTTGCAAACACATACAAAACATAAAAATATCAGCAGTTACGAGCTCTATTAGTTCATCATTTGTGCTTATTAGAAAGAAATCTGTGTATGAGAGAAAAAAAAGAGATGAGATCTCATCAAATATAAAAGACAACTATATTACTCCTTCCCTTCCTGCAGCCTAATTAACTTTCTCACAATGATGGATAGCTCAATTCCTAAGAGAGAAGAGACAGTGGAAGTGAGAAATTCTCATTACAAATTCATCTCCAGGAAAATCCAGACACACATATTCAATTTGAATAATATAATGATGATCATTAAGGTAGGACAAGGACACGTAGAGCACAGATATGGTTCTGACATTAACTAGAGCTAATATGATCAAAGAATTGTCACTTCATCTCTCTGAAGCTTTAGTTCTTCATCTATAAAATTGGAGGGTGAGTGGGGAAAGAAAAGATGTTGGAAGGTTTAGTAACCAGACTAGATGGATTTATCTCATTTCTTCTAGGTATATACTAGAGAATAAGATTTAAAAACAGCTGTCACCTTTTCAAAATAACAATACAATATACCAAACTGGTTTTCCAGAAGACCTGACAACTTCAGAATGTAAAAGTTGTCAAAACTAGAAAATATCATATGTTAACTGCAGTGATAGCAAGCATATTCAGATACCCAATATTCTTTTAATGAGAGAGTATATACAAGCCACAGTATACTTAAGTAAACATAGAAGGATTAGAAAAACAATGACCTTCTTTCATCGAGTCTAATTATTTGCTTTCCAAGAAGTTCAATCTCATTTTTTTTTTACATTCAAGTAAATATCATTTGGCAAATGTTGCCTCAACCCTTCAGTTAGAAAACTGATATAACATGATGAAAGAACAGAAGAAGACAATCTTAAGCAGACAGAATAATAATGAACCCAAATAAAGATCCATTAGTCGCAATTTTAGAAAACAGATCTGGAAGCTCAAAAAGAAGGAAAAAATATTGAAGAATAGAAAAACTTTCTGTGCATCTTTGCCTTCCAACCGCATTCTGCTGCCTTAAGTAAGATTGGCATGATGCCACCATATAGCCACTAAAGTCCTATTGTTTCCTGACTATGACATGAAAATAACCATAACTTCTTGAAGAATACATAAATGGAACATAATCCCAGGCATGTCCAACTAAACTGGAAAGGCTTCAAGTGATAAGTAAATGTAGGATGACCATTAAATGATTTGGGGGGGAGAAGGAGTGAGTCCACAGCAACTCATGAAACTATCTACTAAGGGAAATTTCCTTAAAATAATAAGCAGTATCTACCCAAAACCATCAGGAAACATTATATGTAATGGAGATAACTTAAAGGCATTCTCATTAAGATCAGGGGTGAAACAGGAAGGATGTCCATCATCACCTCTATTATTGAATACTGCACTAGAAATGTTAGCTTTAGCACTAAGAGAAGAAAAGGGAATTACAGGAATTAGAATAGGAAAGAAAGAAATGAAACTATCACCCACCCTTTGCAGATGATATGATGTTATACTTAGAGAAGCAACTAAAAAACAATAACTTTATCAAAGTTGCAGGATATAAAATAAATCCACATAAATCATCAGCATTTCTATACATGACCTACAAAGCTTAGCAGCAAGAGATGGAAAAAGAAATTTCATTTAAAGTAACTATAGGGGGAAACTAAGTGGTTCACTGGCTAAAGCACTGGCCCCGGATTCAGGAGGACCTGAATTCAAATCCTACCTCAGACACTTAACACTTAGTAGCTGTATGACTCTGGGCAAGTCACTTAACCTTCATTGCCTCACCAAAAAAAAAAAAAAAAAAGTAACTGTAGACAATATAAAATATTTGGGAGTCTATCTACCAAGACAAACCCAGGAACTCTATGAACACAATTATAAAACGATTTTCACACAAATAAAATCAGATCTAAATAACTGGAAAAATATAAATTGCTCAGAGATAGGCCGAGCTAATAAAATAAAAATGACAATTCTACCGAAATTAATTTACTTATTCAGTGCCATACCAATCAGACTACCTAAAAATTATTTTATAGAGCTAGAAAAAAATAATAACAAAATCCATGTGGAAGAACAAAAGGTCAAGAACATCAAGGGAACTAATGAAAAAAAAATTGCACAAGAACTAGCCATACCAAATCTGAAGCTATACTATAAAGTGGCAGTCATCAAAATTATTTGGTGCTGGCTAGGAAATAGAGTGGTAGATCAATGGAATAGGTTAGGCACAGGAGACACAATAGTAAATGACTATAGTAATGTACCGTTTGATAAACCCAAAGACCCCAGCTTCTGAAATAAGAACTCACTATTTGACAAAAACTTCTGGGAAAACTGTAAGATAGTATGGCAGAAACTAGGCATAGACCAACATCTTATACCGTATACCAAAATAAAGTCAAGAAATAATGCCATAAGACAATTCCTGGAGCAGCAAAACCCAAAATGGAATGGGCTAAGACCATTTTCCAGCCAAAGATGACTTAGAAATTTGGTAAAATGGATCTGCTGTACCAGGGTGGGAGTGTAGCCCAAACCCACAGTCTCACCCACACAGATCTAGCCCCAGGCAGGCCGTGCCAGAAAAATTTACCCCCAGAGTCTCTAAATCACCTGTAGCACTGGCATCTTCTAGAACTAAGCTCACGGTCTGGTGAGAGGGCTGAGCTGAATTCAGTAGTTCTACCCCAGCTGCTGGGAGCCAGGAAGCAATCCTGAGTGGTGGTCCCAGCTGGGGAAGGGGCGCAGGCTCCCTGGAGCTTTCAACCCAGTGAAATAAAAATTGTGATTCCTGGTTGAAGAGCAAGTTGGCTTGGGGTTATTTATAGACCCAAAGCACAGACCAGGAGAGTGAAGAACCTGCCACTCCTTAAATCATACCACCTTGGACCCCCTGAAGCTTGGGACAGTGCAGCTTGGAAATACTGCCCCACTTTAAGAAGGAATTAAAAGGGGGTAAAAAAAAAGAATGAAAAGTCAAGTAATAGGCCGGCAAGTTGAGCAGAAAAAGAAAGATGCAGATGATAGAAAGTTTCTTTAGTGACAAGGAAGATCGAGGTGCACCCTCGAAGAGGATAGCAACATCAGGGCTCTTATATCCAATGCTTCCAAGAAAAATATGAATTGGCCTCAGGCCACAGAGGCGCTCAGAAAGGACTTTGAAGATAAAGTAAGAGAGGCAGCTATGCGGTACAGTGGATTATGCACCAGCCCTGGATTCAGGAGGACCTGAGTTCAAATCTGGCCTCAGACACTTGACACTTACTAGCTGTGTGACCTTGGGCAAGTCACTTTACCCTCATTGCCCTGTCCCCCCCAAAATTAAAATATATATATATATATATATATATATGAGAGGTTGAGGAAAAAATGAGAGTGATACAGGAAAGTCATGAGAAAAAAGTCAACAGCTTGAAAAGCCAGCCAAATGGAAAAGCTCTTTGAAGAAAATAATTGCCTAAGAATTAGGATTGAACAAATGGAAGCTAGTGACTGTATGAGAAACCAAGACACAATAAAGCAAATCCAAATGAATAAAAAAAGAGGGCAATGTGAAATATCTTCTTAGAAAAACAGTTGACCTGGAAAATAGATCCAGGAGAGATAATTTCAAAATAAGGTCAAAACGGGAACACGATTTAGATATAAAGGGTAATACTCTAGGTAAATTAGGAAAGGAAGGAATAGTTTACCTCTCAGATCTAAGGAGAAAAGAGCAATTTATGACCAAAGAAGAGATAGAGAATATTATGAAATGAAAAATGGATGATTTTGAATATATTAAATTAAAAAGGTTTTGTACAAACAGAGGCAATGCAGCCAAAATTAGAGAAGGGAAGCAGAAAGCTGGGAAACAATTTTTACAATTAGTGTTTCTGATAAAGTCCTCATTTCTAAAATATATAGGGAACAGGGGCAGCTATGTGGCACAGTGGATAAAGCACCGGCCCTGGATTCAGGAGTACCTGAGTTCAAATCGGGCCTCAGACACTTGACACTTACTAGCTGTGTGACCCTAGGCAAGTCACTTAACCCTCACTGCCCCACAAAAAACAAACAAAAACAAAAACAAAAACAAAATAAAATATATAGGGAAGTAAATCAAATTTATAAGAAAGCAAGTCATTTTCCAATTGAGAAATGGTCAAAGGATATGAACAGGAAGTTTTCAGATGAAGAAATTAAAACTACCTATTGCCATATTAAAAAATGCTATAAATTACTATTGATTAGAAAAATGAAAATTAAAACAACTCTGAGGTACCACCTGACACCTAGCAGATTGGCTAATATGACAAAAAAGGAAAATAGGAAACGCTGGAGAAGCTGTGGAAAAAATTGGAACAATAATGCATTGCTGGTGGAGTTGTGAACTGATCCAACCATTCTGGAGAGAAATTTGGAACTATGCCCAAAAGGCTATAGGGCTGTGCATATCCTTTGACCCAGTAAAACCATTAATAGGTCTGTATCCCAAAGAGATCATAGAAAAGGGAAAAGGACCCACATGTACAAAAGTATTTATAAGCAGCTCTCTTTGTGGTGGCAAAGAAACATAAATCGAGGGAATACCTATCAATTGGGGAATGGCTGAACAAGTTGTGGTATGTGAATATAATGGAATACTATTATGCTATAAGAAATGATAAGCAGGCAGATTTCAGTAAAACTTGGAAAGACTTAAGTGGACTGATGCTGAGTGAAGCAAGTAGAACCAGGAAAATGCTTTACACAGTAACAGCAACACTGTGTGATAGACTTGGCTCTTCTCAGCAGTGCAATGATCTAAGACAATTCCAAAGAACTTATGATGCATAGAAAATGTTTTCCACATCCAGAAAAAAGAACTGTGGAGGGGCAGCTAGGTGGCGCACTGGATAGAGCACCGGCCCTGGAGTCAAGAGAACCTGAGTTCAAATACGGCCTCAGATGCTTGACACTTACTAGCTGTGTGACCCTGGGCAAGTCACTTAATCCCAACTGCCTCACAAAAAAAAACAAACAAACAAAAAAAAACAAACCCTGAGTTCTGAATGCAGACTGAATCATACTTTTTCTATTTTTTGTTTGGTTTTTTTTTCCTTTTTGATGTTTTTCCCTTGTGTTCTGATTCTTCTTTTACAGCATGACTAATGCAGAAATATGTTTAATGTGATTATACATATATAACCTATATCAGATTGTTTTCTGTCTTGGGGAAGGGGGAGGGAAGGGTGAAAAATTTATGAAAACAAATGTTGAAAACTATCTTTACCTGTAACTGGAAAATAAGAAAAAACTTTTATGATAAAAAAAAAAAGAAACTATCTCCTAAGGTATGGAGGGGCTTTGACCAGAACCAGGCTTATGGAGACCTTCACCAGTTAAATTAAAACACTTTTTGAGAGGAAGAACTGATATGCCGTCATAATAGCATTAACTCACTGAAACTAGTAACAGGGTACTTTCAACTAAATGAATCACAAGGAGAATTAATTATTTTCTTTTAAAATTCTTAAATGGCAAAGTAGGCTAATACAGATAAAATGACATACATTTCCATAGCAGTCTTCATCATCTTCAGACATAGCAGGTAAGTATGCCGTGAGTTTTGGAGGTGTCTGATGCTGCAGATCCTCCCATGTTATGGATTCAAAGAATGAATGATCTTTAAGGGGCCCATACCCATCCATTTCTTCACAGCCTAATCGCTTTGTGGAATCTAGAACCTTAAAAAAAAAATCATAAATAAATTCCTGGTCAGAAATCAATCATTAAGCATTGATTAAGTGCCCACTATAAGCTTGCATGCTAAGTACTGAAAGGGTCTTTCTTGTCAATTCATCTAAAGATGCACAGATAATATAACACAAGTCTACCACAGCCAACCAGTTTAGCACCACAAATTGTTTCTGTAAAATTTCTTTTGTCTACGTTTCTTTGTTCTCTTTCTACCTGTATTTTCTTCTTACAATTAGGAATGCCTTACATAGCATAAACAAGAACATTAGCAAATATACATATTACAATTATTTCCTAAATAAATTGATCTGTAAATAAAGGCTTTCATAGTAAAATATGAGATTTCAAATACTCTACTGAAATTTATTGACTTAAAGAAATTTTCCTCATTCATTTCCTAAGAGCAATTTTAACTCAATCTCACACAACTATTTTGTCCAAAGGATTTAATGACATCACTCAGATTGGTTAAGGCAGATACACCCATTCTCCAGGGAAAGCTATGGAAATACAAGAAAATAAGAGTGTTCAATAGTCTTCCAATTCTGTTACACATTTCTTATAATCAGCTACCAACCTAGTTCTTAAAATCTAAAATAAGTCTGATGAAAGGGTATAAATAAATTTCCTGATTTGGCAAGGCTTTATATAGTTAAAAATATTGGAGTCATTGGGGAAGTCAGTTGTTAAAGTTCCAATAAATATTTTCTTAGGTTTTGAGATATTTTTATAAGTTTCATATTAATCTTAAAAAGCCTTTCCATAAAATAAAAATTTTTTAAATCCAGTCAATATGTTTATTGTGAGAAGAATGTTGGTATAACAGAAAGAACCCAAGACTGAGAGTCAGAAAACTAGTTCAAGTCCAAGCTCCAACATTTACTAGCTCTTTGATCCTAGGCAAGGGACTTCACCTCTCTAAGCTTGTTTCCATATCTGTAAAATAGGGATATATACAATATATATACTACTCAGAGTTGTGAGGAAAGCACAACAATCAGGCAGACCACATAAATGTCATTTAAATGACTGTATATGAATGTCAGTTGAGTGAAATTTAAGTGACCTACCCTGACAGCTATAATTGCTCCAAAATCTTCAAATATTATTTCATAACAATAACAATACAGAAAACCTGACTAACACAATCCAAAGAGGACTATGGGTATTGTTTCCAAAACCTGTCTACTTCCTGACTCAACACACAGAGACAGGCAATTAATAGAACTTTTTTTCTTTTTCTTGCATTCTACATCTGGCCCAAAAAAGACCCAGCTCCCAAGGAGCTGATACAAAGCCTATGCCACTAGAGTTATGCCTACATAACTATGCCACTAGAGTTATGCCTACATAGAGTTATGGCATAAATAAAGATCTATTTTTCATTTCAGATACCTCATTGAACAATTCTGTAATGCTTGCCCATTATTGGAACACTAAAAAACGCTCAGTTTAGGACTAGATTATTCTGTAATGTTAAAGGTTGAATAACTCCGAAATGTAACTTCTACATTAATCACATGCCACTAAAAACTGTACAAAAGCCTACACACTCAATAGCCTCCTTCTGTTACCTCACCTTGGACACCAAAGTCCTAATTTATGTTAAAGACAAGCAAAGAAGGCCCAACAAAGGCAAAAACCACCCACATATAATGCTGGAAAAAAGTTGTAACAATAACCAAAAGCTCCAACACTGTCTTACCAGGACTCTAAGAGACATTTCTCAGAAAATCACTAGCTCTTGATGAACATGGTATGCCACACATTCAAGAATGAGAATTCCAGGGGTAGCTAGGTGGCACAGTGGATAGAGCACCGGGCCTGGAGTCAGGAGTACCTGAGTTCAAATCCGGTCTCAGTCACTTGACACTTACCAGCTGTATGAGCCTGGGCAAGTCACTTAACCCCAATTGCCTCACCCAAAAAACAATCAAACAAACAAACAAAAAAGAATGAGAATTCCAACAGTTGAGTTTTCTTGCCAATAGATACACCTCTGAGTGTAGACTTCTTGATTTAAACCTAAATCCTAAGCAAAAGTCCTATTGAACTGGTATAGCTGATGCAGTTGGCACTTTGGTGACTTAGACTGACACATTAAAGAGTATTAAAGGTATATAACCTATATCAGGTTACCTGCTGTCTATGGGAGGGGGGAGGGAGGGGAGGGAGGGAGAAAAATCTGAAATGGGAAAGCTTATATAAATAAAAGTTGAGAACTATCTTTACATGTAACTGAAAAAATTAATTAATTAATTAATTAATCTTAATAAATAAATAAATTCTTTTAAAGGGTTTTAAAGGGAAAACAATTTTTTCTCACTAGTTTTTTTTAAAATATGAAATTAGAACTTGAAATTTTATAAGCTATAATTCTAACTAATAGCAGCTTATATCCATATAGCACTTTAAACTTTATAAAGTATTTCCTTCAAAACATCCTGTGAAATTAATAGTATATTATCATCCTAACTTTACAGATAAATAAACTGAGGCTCAAAGAAGTAAACTTATTTGTGGTGATATGGGTAATAAGTGGCAGAGTCAAAATTTGAATACAAGTTCAGGGTTGGTCCACCACACCCATCATAAAAGTCTTTGCTAATTCTCATAGCATACAGTTTTATTAACTGTACTCCAAATCGAGAGATTATATGAAGTTACTAAAGTCTCATCAACATAGGTGAAAGAAGAATTTTTACCCATGCTGTACCATAATAAAATGAAAAAACTACTTACCAAAAGTTTTTCCACAAGATCTTTTGCCTTAGGGAAGAATTTTTCTGGAAAGTCATATTCCAATTTAATTATCTTCTGAAATATAAGATATTCATTTCTGGCAAAATAAAAACAGAATGATTCATCCCAGAATCATGCAAACAAGCACTAATCCTAATTTCATTATTATTTTTTAAACTGGTGTATTGGCATATACCAGTTATCTTCAAACAAAAAAGGCTATAAATGCAGACTTTGTAACCAGCTCTGAAAGTTAAGATTTCAAACCACAACTTGGATAGTCCATGGTATTGCCCATTCCTCTACCCTAAAAGGGGGGGAGGGGTTCCCAAAAGGTCAGAGGGGACATTCTTACAGCTATTGTGTATGTGGTTGAGAAAGTTGATTTCACTAACAAATAAGGAATTTTAGTGCAGGAAAAAAATTTGCAAGTAATCTAAACCAACCTCAACAGGGCTTCTTAAATTTTCCACTCCTAACCCCTTTTTGCCCAAGAAATTTTTACACAAAACTTATTAAAAATAATATAAAGTATATAGAATAGGTATATATAGATAGCCCTTTACTGTTGTCAAATTTTTCACGACCCCCACATTCAGTTATGTGGCCCCATATGGTGTTGTGACCCATAGTTTAAGAGGCTTTGCTCTATAACATACCTAACCAGCTGTCATCCAACCTGAAGACTTCTCCATTGACAGGGAACATACTACCCAAAAAAGAAATGCATTCCATTTTGGGATACAGACTATTAGTAATTTTTTCTTTATTATAAGCATAAGTTTGTCTTCCTGGAATTTCAACTTATTGGTCCAACTTGTGTCCCCTGAAACCTTGCTCCAATCACCCCTACTCAAATACCTATACCCTTCACCCTTTGACAAAGAATGCTCATATAACCTGGTAATTTCAAAAACTCATAAATCTTTACCACAGATTTTAAAAGAAGATATTTAATGCTTAATAATCTGTACTTAGCTAATAAAATTCATTTTGTTACAAGAATATTGTTGGGAAAAATAAAAAGGAAACAGTGAGATCTTTCAAAAAAATATTTAGGAAGCTACATTTCTCTTACCCTGCTCTAAATGGTGGTAATCCTGCTACAAGCTGGTATATTATACATCCGAGAGCCCAGAGGTCTGAACTTTAAAACAGGGAAAAAGAAAAGGAAATCATACTTGAAAAGTACAAATGACACAATATATTTCATATTTCAAACTATAAATTCTGTTAATATGCTTTAATAAGATGATTAAGTCTTCATTTTTATCACAAATCAAACCTTTTTTTTTTAAAACAAAAATTGAGAGTATAATCTTTGCCAATTTGACTTGATACCTTTCTGGTACTTTTTCACCAGTGAGTTCATTTCGAGAAATTAGATACAACAAAATGATGATCAGTATTATTCAGCTAAATTGTGATTGTTTTGATGCAAAAATCTCATCTGAGATTAGGTACAAACATACAGAAGCAAATTAATAAAGTAGTACAGTATGTCACAAACCTAAAGCCCCACTTACTGGGACAAAGACTGTGTTGACAAAAATTAATGGCTATACTGGAAATCAGTTTGGCAGAAATTAGGTATAAACAGATATTGACACCATAAATGCCAAATGGATACGTGACAGACATAAAAGAGGAAAGTAATCATAAACACATTTGAGAAAAAAGGAAGAAATTACCTTTTAGAGAGAGCAAAGAGTTTATGACCAAACAAATGAAAGAGAGGAGAGGAGGATCACAGAAGATATAATGGGCAATTTTAAGTGTATATAAGTTTTTACACAAACAAAAGTAATGCAGATAAAATTTTAAAAGTGCACCAGCTTGGGGCAGCTAGGTGGCGCAGTGGATAGAGCACCGGCCCTGGAGTCAGGAGTACCTGAGTTCAAATCCGGCCTCAGACACTTAACACTTACTAGCTGTGTGACCCTGGGCAAGTCACTTAACCCCAATTGCCTCACTAAAAAAAAAAAAAAAAAAAAAGTGCACCAGCTAACTAAGAATGGTTTTTTAGCAATAAAACCAATAGCTACTCCCAAATAATATTGTCAAAGGATATGAACAGGAAGTTTTCAAAACTATCAACAGCAATGAGAAAATGCTCTGAATTATAATTAGAGAAATGAATAAAGAAACTAAGTTCTATCTCAAATTCATGAGATTGGCAAAGATGACAAAAGAGTATAATGGCAAAAGTTGGAGGACCTGAGAGAAAAAAGGCTCATTGATTCTCTGTTAGTGGAGCAGTGAACTCATACAGCCATTATGAATGGAAATTTTTGGAGGTAGGCTCAAAAAGTTACTAAACTGGGGCAGCTAGGTAGCACAGTGGATAGAGAACCAGCCCTGGATTCAAGAGGACCTGAGTTCAAATCCAACCTCAGACACTTAACAATTACTAGCTGTGTGACCCTGGGCAAGTCACTTAACCCCAATTGCCTTACCCCCCCCCCCAAAAGTTAAACTACACATACCCTTTGAACTGACTATTACAAACTATTAGGCTTAGGCAGCAAAGAGATCAAAGAAAGAAAAGGACACATATGGATAAAAACATTTGTAGCAACTCTTCATAATAAGCAAATGTTGAAAACTGAAGAGTACTACTCACTTATTATAGCACATGAAAATAAAAAATTATGTTGTGAGAAATGGCAAAAAACACAGATTTAGAGGAAACCAGGAAGACTTTTATGATATAATGAGGAAGTGAGCAGCCTTCTTCAGCCCATCATCAGGGGAAGTAATTTCTGTGTAGAAGGACCCGGCCATCCCTAGCAGCTGCCACCTACAGAACCACTAAGTCAGCCTAGCTAAAACAACAAGACGTCATGTGAGAGAAACAGGAAGAAGCATGGGTCAGCGAACAATAAGAAAATGGGTCAGCAAGCAACAACAACAACAAAAAAGAATCTGACCATAAAAAGCTACTACAATGACAGGGAAGACCAAAACAAAAATTCAGAAGAAAATAACAATGTGAAAGTAGCTACCAAAAAAGCCTCAAAGAAAAATGTTGATTGGACTCAACCCCAACAAGAATTCCTGGAAAAGTTAAAGAAGGAGATGAGGGGTAGAGGAAAAACTGGGTAAAGAAATGAGAGCAATGCAAGAAAATTATGAAAAGAGAATTAACAACTTGGTAAAAAGGCTAAAAAAAATACTGAATAAAATATCACCTTAAAGAAAACAGAATTGGACTAATGAGAAAATAGGCACAAAAATTCACTGAAGAATTGTTTAAAAAGTAGAATTAGCCAAATGGAAATATAGACACAAAATATCACTGAAGAAAATAACTCCTTAATAATTAGAATTGGGAAAGTGGAAGCTAATTACTCCATGAAACATAAAGAAACACAAACAATAGAGGACTTTCTAGAATTCCTGATAAAAAGACCAGAGCTAAATCGAAAATATGACATCCAAACAAAAGCCTCAAGAGAAGCATGTAAAGGTAAACATGAAAGAGTAATTGTAAGGGACTCCATAAACTGTTTACATTCCTATATGGGAAGGTGATATATGTAACTCCTAAGAACTTTATCATTATTAGGGCAGTTAAAAGGAGTTTAAAAAGAGAGAATGGGTATGAGTTCATTAAAGGGATAAGAGAATGGGGAAGATGATGACAAAGATGATAATGTTGATAATAGCTAGCATTTAAAATGTTCCTACTATGTGCCAGGCACTGCGCTAAGCCCTATACAAGTATAAACTCATTTGATCCTCACAACAATCCTGGGAGGGAGATGCTATTATCATCCCCATTTTATAGTTAAAGAAACTGAAGCAAACAAAATGAACTGCCCAGAGTCATAAAATCACTTACTTTTCTGAGGTCAAATTTGAATTCAGGTTTTCCTCACTCCAGGCCCAGCAATCTATCCACTGTACCATTCAGCTGCCTTATGTAAAGTTAGTTTTTATTAGGATGAAATCTCTACAACTTTTCTTTAGTAGCTTACCCAACTACTCTAACCCAAACTAACTGTATGCATACACTAATGGTAGAACCTAACTTGACCTTATGCTAACAACGAGCCACCAAGCTATATATATGAGCAGTGTCTTCTCCTGGAATCAAATTCAAAAACTAGAGCACAAAATTATGGCTTCTAAACACTGTGTTAAAACAATCCTCCAGGTGACAGATCAATAGATAATTGAAATGAAATGAAAACAAACTATATTGAATTAGAAATCCTTGTAAGACATGAAAAAGTGGTTTAAAAAACTTAGACTCAACCTAACACCTTCCCTAACCACTGTCAATTAGGAAGGAATTGCTCTGCATCTGATCTCAGTGAACTCTGTCTTCCTCTTATGCACTCAATATACTTTAATTTACATTAAATTTATGTATATCTATGACTTATGCCCTCAACTTAATTGTAAACTCCATGAAGATACACATTGTATCTCATTTCATATTTTTTCCCCTAAAATGGATTTTGCACATAATAGGAACCTAATAAATGCCAAACAAATGAATGAATGTTGTTTGTTGATGAACATACATATAGTTAAAGTTAAAAAAACATTTTGAAAACTTAATCAGTTGATAAGGTTGAAAGGAAATTAATCTACATTCACCTAAGATAAGACTAGTTGTTAGAGAACACGTTTTATCTTACAAGCTCAGATACAGAAAAATGCATAACCAGAGATAAGAGGGTAGAAAATGCAATATTGCTCATATAAAATTTAAAAGTTTTTGCATAAAGAAAATCAATACAGCTAGACTGGGGGAAAATATTTGCATTAAATACTTCTAGGATCTGTGACTTCATCAGTGTGGGGATTGTCTCCACAAAGATTACAACCCCTCTAGTAGATGGTCATTGAGAATCACTGTAGCTGAAAAATTCACCACCTTAACAACAAACTTGATAAATAACCTTTTTCAAACATGCCTAGGGTGGTCCCTGAACTATGGACACATATAGGCAACTATCTTAAGACTTTCTAGGTTGGGAAGACATGCCAGAACTTAACCTCCAGGGCAAAGCCTTTGAAAACCCAGGGTCACCAACATACAATGATGCTTCAAAGGAAAACTTTAATGAAGGGTGGCTTAAATATCTGATAAAAGTCCTAACACTGAAAAATCTATGGATAGGTATTTTACACAAATACATAAGACAACAAGCCATTTCCCTTGCCCTCTTATCCTGTCACTAGTCTTGTCCTGCCAATCTTCAGCTTTAGATTTCTCAAACCATCTTCTGCCTTCATTCATTACACATACTACTGAACATAGAAAAAAAAAACCACACACACACAAAATACTGCTCACTGGACCTATTACATGTTACACAATCTTAACTGAATCCTCACTGCAGCAAGGCAATTCTTTTATATATCTCCAATTCATTCACCATCCTACTTACCACAGCAACTCTTGCAAACTTTTTCACGGTTCCTTAAACCTCCCATAGCTTTTCAGCCTACCACCCTTTGAGCAACCTTTGCCTCATTTGTCGATGAAAAATTAGAGTCCATTTGCAGAGAGCTAGAAAAGACCTGAGAGGTTAATATTTAGTCCAACCCCTTCAAACTGAGGTCCAAGGAACATGAAGATTCCACAGAAACAGGGTCTATATGTACTAAGTGTTGAAGAATAAAGAAATCAAAATATACAGAAAGACAACATAAATCAAGCCAACACAGAGGTAAAACAAAAATAAAAACAACCTGTGGTTAACTACAATGATCAGTGTTAGTACTATACTGCCAAAGACCACACTTCTCCTTTATGGAAGGATCAATAAAACAAGTCTTGTCAAGTGGCTTGCTTGTTCCAGTATTTGTTGGGAAATGGCTGTTGCAAGAAAACAATATCAATATCTTTTTTTAAAAATCAATTCACATAGACAAAAAACAAACAAGATGTTTGCTTTTCTACAGCTGACAGTTGATTTGAAAGATGTTGCCCCATTTGTGAAAATTAAAGCAAATTAAAGCAAAAATCCCTAAAAACTAGTAAGATGTCAACTTTTCCTGCTGAAAAGTTTAATATGCTTTGGGGATTGGGGGAGGGTGAGAGAAGAGAGGAATTGGAGTTAAGTAACTTGCCCAGGGTCACACAGCTAGTAAACATCTGAGGCTGTATTTGAACTGAGTAAGAGGAGTCTCCCTGACTTCAGGCCTGGAACTTTGTCCACTGCACTATCTTGTTGCCCCAACATACCATTTTTGTGAAGTACAGAATTCTCTTCATATGTTACCATAGAACATGGGGCACAGAAAACTTTAATAACTGCCAGCCCTTGATGATACAATTCTTAACTCCAGAATGACAACTCACATATGCAACATTTATGACCATCTATTTCAATTGCCCATTACAAACTCATTATGGATATCCAAAACATGCAAAGCAATGTTTACATTAAAGTGGTCATACATCAACCCAAGAGAAGGGGAATGGCAGCAACCAGTGAGTCAGGCCAAAAACACTAAACAAGACATAGCAGTTCAAAAGAACAATTTTATTGACTAAACACAAAGGCCTACAAGAATTTTCCTCTGTGAAAAACTTGCCTAGTAAACAGCATTATGAGGACCCTGAAAGCCAAAGGTTAAGAGATGTCTGAGAATGTATTCCCATACAGAATCTCAGAATCACAGAAGATTGAAACTAGAGAATGCTATATAAATAATCTAATTTAACTCCCTTCCCCATTTTGCACTTAAGTAAAAAAACTAAGATCTAAAAACATGAAATGAGTTGCCAAAAGATTTCTCAGGTGCCCAGAGAAATTTCTATTAAGAAGACAATTTGATAAACCTTCGGCCTAGCTCATTCCTCTTGAAGCACGGTTCTAAAAGAATCAGCTGAAAGATTACATTGGATTTAGGGTTTTCAGAAAGCTAATTTTCAAATAGATGCAAACTTTAAAGTAATCTAGATAATATTTAAAGAGGAGCCAGACATTTGCCAGAAATTAGTATAGGAAGAGCCTATTTTTTTATCCTAGCTATACATTCTATCATCTATAAATCTGATGGAGAAACTTTCTTCACTGATTCTTATAGTCACATTTTTATAAAGTGCTTCAAAGTAACAAAGCTGTCAGGTATGTACAAGTGGTATTATTTCCATTTTAACAAGTGAGAAAACTGAGATGGTAAGTGACTTTCCCATAGTCATATAGTACATGGAAGAATTGAGATTTAATGACAAATTGCCTTTAATGACGAGTTCCCTTACTTCTCTTGGAAAATAGGATGAATTATGATCCTAATAATGGTGTAAATTCCCCTAGGTGCTACAAGGATTATGTAAATGGAAAGATTAAGGTACCCTTTTCTCCCACTCCTCTGGACAACACTGAAAATTTTCATCTTTTTTTTCCCTAAAGGTAAAAAGATCACACAAAACTCAAACCCAAAAACAATATAGCCAAAGAAACTGAAATATCAAATTAGCATAAATCTATACTAAAGGAAAAATTTCTATCAAAACTAAAACCCAAGTTTCTTTCAGAAAGTTCTTAACCATTAAAAAGCCTCAAAGTTACCTAGAATTCAGCATTAATATAGTTTAACATTAGGGTAGAAAGAAGAATAAAAAAGTCATTATTCCTATCTTTAATAATAATAAACACAGATAACACTTTAAAGCCTAAAAAGTACTATACTTAGTAATATATATGTGGTAATTTTTTTAATCCCCACAACAATCCTGTTAAGAACAATATTTATTATTAAACCCATTTTACAAATGAGGAAACAAAGGCTCATTGAGGATATGTGACTAAAAATGACTACATAGTAATTAAATATTGGAGGTGAATTTGAATCCAGCTCTTGTCTGAATCTAAGTCAATCTCAATATTATAGGAGATAAAACAGCTACACAAATATGATAGTGGCAAAAAAAAAAGGCATTCTGAGATCATATGAAAGAAAAAAAATCGCTTCTAGTTGAGAGATCAAAGAAGAACTTACAGAGAAGGGAGCATCTGAGATGAGCTTTGCAAGATGAGTAGTCTGTCAATGAGAAATTTTCATTTCTCTTCTTAAAGAGTACAAACTAAAGACTTATGGCTTAACAGGACAAATGACAGCAGGTTACCTTTTACACGCAGATTTTTCTGTAAGCAGCTCTGGAGAAACATATTGTGCTGTTCCTACAAATGAATTAGCCCTGGCTGATAAAGAAGAAAAAAAGAAGAAAAAAATTACCTTGAGACATCAAAACATAATCTATTTTAAAATATTTCATATTTCAGGTGATATAAAACCCTGGATCTTGCCACATCTAAAAGTATTCCATGACCAAAAATTCTGCAACTTATTTATGTAACTTTTAAACCTACCACTACATCACTCCTTGAGCCTCACTCTTCAACTTGTTCTCCATCCTCAGCAGGATCTCCAGTTCCTACATTCCTCAGAACTTTCCCAGGCCATTATTTCTTTTCTGGCTTCACTTTATCCCCTGTCAGTCTTTTCCCTAGTTAATCAGTTTAACCTGACATTATTCTCTACTTTCAAATCCTGTCACTATATGCCATTGTTGCTTACCAAACCCTAATTCCAAATTATTCTCACTATTTGTATCCTCTACTCCTAGTGTGCTAAGGAAAGCCACACAACTTTGCTGACTCACTGACAAACGTAAGTGAATAGGTCCACTACAAATTTATATTTCCTATAGCATCACTATAGCAAGATAAAGCTATTACTTTTAAAGCTATTAATTTATTCTCTATCCCACTCCCCACAGCTATTGTTCCAAAATTTCTCTCCTGAAATTTCAATCAACATGCCTTTCCCCACTGTCCTCTTGGCAAAAGAGCTTGCCCTACACTTTACTTGGGGGGGTGGGGAGGGACAGAAGCCACTGTCCATGGATTACTCTCCATTTCAATACCTTTGAGCATATCCCATTCTTTCCTTTACTCTAGTCACTGATAAGGTAGCTCTTTTTGCCAATGCCAACACCAATCCCTCTAATTTTACCCTTGATCTCATTCCCCCTCATCTCCTTCAGCAGACTGCCACCAAAATCATCCTTTTTAATGTTTAGTCTCTCCCTATCTACCAGCTCATCCCCAATCACCTACAAACATGCCCAAGTCTCCTTCATCCTTTATAAACACTCACTTGGCCCTACCACACCTACAAGCTATCTTCCTCTATCTCCCCTCCTATTAACAGCCAAGCTCATATCAAAAGTGGAATATTGTTTCCTCTCCTCTCACTGCCTTCTCAAACCTTGAAATCTGACTTCTCAGCAACCTCATCACCAAACTCAATTTAACCTGCTTCCTCTGAAGTTACCAATGATCAGAGGGGCTGCTAGGTGGTGCGGTGCACAAAGCACCATCCCTGGATTGAGGAGTACCTAAGTTCAAATGCGGCCTCAGACACTTGACACTTACTAGCTGTGTGACCCTGGGCAAGTCACTTAACTCTCATTGCCCCACCAAAAAAAGAAAAAAGTTACCAGTAACCTCAGTGCAAGATATAAGCTTCTGTAGATCCTCATCCTTCCCAACTTCTCTTTAGCATTTGACATTACTGACTATACTCTCATCCCAAGATACTCTCTCCTCTGGATTTTTGTAATAATAAATACTCTCTTGTTTCTCATTCTACCTATATTCATGTGCTGCAATACCATCCCAACTGGGATCCCTAAATGAGGGTTTACCCCAAAGCTCTTGTTGGAACCCTCTTCTTTTCCCTTCTCTCAGTGAATTCATCAGCCCCATTAGATTCAATTTTCATTTCTACAAAAATGAATCCCAGATTTGGGTATGCACATATACTCTTGTCCTCTCTCCTGGGCGCTAGTCCTGCATCACCAAATATTTATTGGACATTTCCAAAAAGATCCACATTGTCACCTAAGTTTGAAACCTCAAAATCATCACTGAATCCTCACTCTCCCTTACCCCACATATCCATTCAGTTAGCAAGCCTTAATTGATCCTACCTCCTCAATCTCTCTCCTATGATTCCCTCCTCTTTACTCACTAGGGCAATCACCCTAGTTCAGGCCTTTACCATCTTATTCCTGTACTATGTCCTTAGCTTCCTAATTAGTCTTCCTTGCCTCAAGTCTCCTGCCTCTCCAATCTATCCTCCACACAGCTGCCAAAGTGATGTTCCTAAAGCACATGTTTATTTATACTGTTTCCCTGCTCAATAAACTCCAGTGACTCCCTGTTCCTTCTAGAATCAAATGCAACTCAACGTGGCCTTAAAGTCTTTCATAACCTAGTTCCAATCTACCTTTACAGCGTTATACTTTTCTCCCACTATTCTCCCCATTCCCACAAACTCTTCAGTACAGTAAACCTGGCCTTTTTGCTATTCTTCAGAGCTGACATTCTATCTCCTTTTTGCAGGAGTCCCACCATGTCTGCAATACTACCCTTCTTCACTTCCTCCTCTAGTTTCCTTCAAAACTCATCTAAAACACCTCTTCCTACATGAAGTCATTCTGGAATCCCTCAGATGTTCCTGCTCCCCCTAAAATTTACCTTTAATTTCTTTTCTACAAATTTTGTTTATGCTTGAAGTGTAAATAAAATGATTCAGAGTTGAAAGAAGCATTAGTCGTTGCGTCCAACCCCCTCATTTTACAAGTAAGGAAAGCAAGACACAGCAAGGTTAAATAATTTGCCTAGAGTCATAAAGCTAACAAGTACCTGAGGTAGAACTTGAACCTGGGTCTTCCTGACTCCAAGTCCACTGATTTATCCGCTAACCCATCCTACCTCTCCAAGGTAAGTGTAACATATTATCTCCTTGTAGAGAAAGTGAGCTCCTTAAGGACAGAGAATTTTTAATTTGTGTCTTTGCAATGCCAGCTCTAAAAAAGTACCTGCTATATAATAGATGGACTTACTGATTGACCCTCCCCACAAAATACATTCTTCTATGTGAGGGAAATAATTCATCATTTTATAAGAAACTGACAAAACTTATAATCGAGTGTCCTTCACTATGCATCCTTGCAATATGAATACTGGGGTATTTTTTACACTGATATGGCATGAGAATCCAACAGTTAGGTTCTAAAGCTAAATAGTATCTGTTATCTTCTAGAAGAATTCCCAAAGAAACAGTTCAAATGACTAATAATCTGACTCAGTTCCCAGAAACTCATTAGCATTATTTATTAGACAAAATGGTTTAGTATCCATAGAGGTCTTAAATCAGATTGCCTGCTGCCTTCATGAGGGGGGAGGGAAGGGAAGGGGAAAAATATGGAAGTCAAAATCTTACAAAAATGAATGTTGAATTGTACAATATAACAGCAACATTGTGTGATGATCTACTGTGATAGACTTAGCTCTTCTCAGCAATACAATGATCTAAGACAATTCCAAAGAGCTCTTGATGGAAAATGCTCTCCAAATCCAGAAAAAAGAAATGCGAAATCCGAATAAAGATTGAACCATACTGTTTCTACTTTTTTATTGTTTTTTTTCTTCTTTTATGTTTTTTTCCTTTTCTTCTGATTCTTCTTTTACAATATGACCAATACAGAAATATGTTTAATGTGATTGTCCATGTAAAACCTGTATCGGATTGCTTTCTGTCTTGGGGGGGGGGGCAGGAAGGAAAAACATTTGGAACTCAAAATGTTATAACAAACAAATGCTGAAAACTATCTTTGCATGTAACTGGAAATAAAATAATTTTATGATAAAAAAAGATAAAAACAAAAAAATGTTGAAAACTATCTTCACATGTAATTAGGAAAAAAATTAAATACCTTAAAAAAAAAAAAAAACAGGGACAGCTAGGTGGCACAGTGGATAAAGCACCAGCTCTGGATTCAGGAGGACATGAGTTCAAATGTGGCCTCAGACACTTGACACTTACTAGCTGTGTGACCCTGGGCAAGTCACTTAACCCTCAATGGCCTGCAAAACAAACACCCCCCCCCAAAAAATATCCAGAGGTCTGCCACATCAAGGTAGTCAATCTCATTGGCTATCCCAATAATTTTCATTCTAAACTGATATCTATTCTTTCAATTCAATTCAAAAACATTTGATAAACACCTATTTTGTACAAGGCAATGAATTAGTTTCTGAGGATACAAAGATAAAATTTTCCAAGTACCAACTATGTTGCAAAGCTGTGCTAGGCACTTGGGGAGCAAAAGATAAAACAAAATACAGTCCTTGCCCTTGAGGAGCACTGTATCTTTTTTCCCCCGTATCTTAACAATATGGCTCACACACAAGAACTTCCTGGGTTTCTCCTAATACACTTATTTGGCATTCATTCTCTGAAAATATTACATTTCAAATTAAATAACACAGGTATGAATATCATGAAGGATAATTATGATTTTATATCCCCAGAACTCTGTGGTTCCTTCTCTGATACAGTTCTGGATTTGGAATCAGGAAAACCTGAGTTCAAATCCAGCCTTAGACACCCAGTAGCTGTATAACTCTGGGCAAGTTACCTAAATCTCTGCCTCACTTTCCTCATTTGTAAAATGAAGATAATAATAACACCAATCTCCCAGAGTTGTTGTGAGGTTCAAATGAGGTAATATTTATAAAGCACTTTGCAAACCTAAATAAAATAAAATACCATAAAAATGTTAATTGATGTTATTATTGATAGGGACACACTAAGAACATAGTACAGTAAAAAGTTCACTGGAGATAAGTGTCTGCTAAGCCCTAGAAGTGAAGTAAGCAAGTTACTTCCTTCAATTTTTCTAGGTGTTTAAAAAAAAAAAAAGATTGAACTTGCAGTTCTAGTAATCTATTTGCGACAAAAGAAATGGCTGCGGTGCAGCTAGGTGGACCAGTGGATAAAGCACAGGCCCTAGATTCAAGAGGACCTGAGTTCAAATCCAGCCTCAGACACTTGACACTTACTAGCTGTGTGACCCCCGGCAAGTCACTTAACCCTCATTGAAAGAAAAAAATGGCTGCCTGGTACATCTTGTCCACTTCCTAAAGGGGCATGGTGGCTTGAATAATACCATACTATTCAAGACTATTACATCTTTTGTACATTATTTAAGTTCTTGATACTTTTTTTAATTTATTTTTTCCTTTTTTCCCCCCAATTATCTGTAAAAACATTTTTTAAACTGAGTTCCAAATTCTCTCCCTTCTTCCTTTCACACCACCCCCCCATTAAGAAAGCAAGCAATTTGATACAGGTTATATACATGTGGTCATGCAAAAACATCTTGATACTTTTAGCTCTATGATTTTTTGGAATTATATGAATCGTACAATATTTTTATTCATTGTTACCAAGGACTTACTGTCCAAACTATACAAAGAAATACTTCAAAAACAAAATAATTCAATACAAAGCAAATCTATAATTCTGATTTATAACATCCAACAACTCTCAAATATCTTTTCTATACCATAAAACTGAATTCAGCCTAAATAGTGTGAGAAAAGAATACTTGCATACCTTGTTTACTATCTGGAGATAATACTTTTGCTGTTCCAAAATCTGTAATCTGAATGTGCATATCTTCATTTAATAAAATGTTCTCTGGTTTAAGGTCCCTGAAAAAGTAGATTTTCACATTTCAGCTGAAATATTTAAAGTAGTTACATTTTAACATGCACTAAATGTGACCAAAGAAAATATAATCGGGACAGCTCGGTGGCGCAGTGGATAGAGCACCAGCCCTGGAGTCAGGAGGAACTGAGTTCAAATCCGGCCTCAGACACTTAACACTTACTAGCTGTGTGACCCTGGGCAAGTCACTTAACCCCAACTGCCTCACCAAAAAAAAAAAAAAAGGAAAAAGAAAAAGAAAATATAATCACCCTTAATGAAATCTTATAGGCAAACAGATCTATTCCACCTAGAAAACTACACTGTTACAAAGAGATGGTCACAATGGCACTTTTAACTACTTATTTCTCATTAGAGACACCAATTTTGGCTTCCTGGCTTTGAAATCATCATTTCAACACAGTTCTAAGATGAAAATATACGAAGTAAAAATCCAAAACCCATTTCAGCACAAAGAAAAAAATAGGCATAAACAAATCATGCTCGACACAATCAGTCATAAAACAGACAGCAAAACAATCAGGATGCCCAGGATAAACTTAATACTCTTCTGCTATCCTGCTATGTATCCTGCTATGACTGCAGGTGTTTTAAGGTCAATGTTCCTTCTAGTTCTTTCAGGATAGCCAGGTGAAACATAGCAAATTCTCAAAGTCCAACCTCTCACTATCACCCCTCAGTAAGATGCTCCTTTTGTTAAGCCATCTGCTTAAAGAAAAACAAACTACATGCTTAGCAAAATAGTCATCTATCCTTGGCTTAAAAAGTTCAAAGAGGAAAGCTTAGACTCTCCTGAAATGTTATCTACTGAAGCAAATCTTTTCAACCTACAATATAAAAATTTACAACTAACCTAACATATCCTTCATTTTCATTAGAGCTTTTGTCCAATGCTTTGTCATGGCAGGGACATAAGCATGAATTGGAAACGCTTCAAGTATGAGCCCAGAGATAAATTGTACTCTTATTCAAGGACCCAGCCTAGCTAACTAAGTTCAAAAAGCCTCATTACTAGAGAGAGTTGTAGCCACTAAGCTACAAGGTGAGACATGTTTTGACCACAGTAGCTCAAAGGCCATCAAGTACAACACAGTAATTATGATATACATTAGTAGAGGAAGCACCCACACCAAGATCATGAACTGCTAAAGGTAAAATCAGTAATATCTACTTTTAAACAAGTCACTAAAATGGTCAACAAATACTAGAAACATACCTTGCAGCTTTCATTTACAAGTATAAATAAATGCTAAAGAGCCAACTGTTACAACAACTCTGTGCGCTTAGTGATTGTCTACCTGTTGGTGCCTGCACACCTAAATTTAGTGATAGTATTCCTTATTAAATGCTGGTCTTGATATTATATGCTAAAATGTGGAAAAATTTCTCTCATTCCATTTTACAATCCTTATGGTTTTTATTTTCCCCCTTCTCTCAACAATAAACAACCAAAAACAAAAACATTCTTCATTTGTAATGGTTTTTTAACTTTGCCTCATTTGGTGTTAAGACCTAGAACTAAAAATAAATGTAAATTTTAATTTTTTAAAATAAATTTCCACTGATTTGGAAAGCTAAATATTGCCATTAAAACGGTTTCTTCTTTCTCACTCAAATATCTCCCCCACAAAAAAGCAGATAGGTAACATGTGCAGAACTATACAAATATATGAAGCCATGAAAATTAACTTCATTTGTGACCATTCCACAGACATGTTCAGTATTGTACTAATTTTCAAGAAAATGCTTATTTTTTTAAAAGTTGACAATGCAAATTAGATTGCAGAGAACATACTCGGCCTATTTAAGAGAATAATGTTTTTTGTTAAGATTTTTAGTTCACTGAATGCAAATGAATCCTGATAAACAGAAAAGTCATTCTTTAGAACTTATTCAGGCAAATTTACATCTGCAAAAAAAACCTATCAGGTTCTAAAAGTGCCTAATTTACTAGCAAAGGGCAATATATAGAGGGAGAAAAAAATCTGATTTCAAAACTACCAAACATATGATTTTGCTGAGCTAAATGTTGTATGAAGGTCAAAGAGACTTTCATAAGTTTTACAACACAAACTTTTTGAATGTACCTTTGAATTTTGTAAAAATAACTATCGTTTACCAATAAATATATCTACAAATATTTAAAGATAAATCTACTTTACCTGTGAATAATTCCCTTTCCATGCAAGTATTCTAAAGCAGACACAATTTCAGCAGTATAAAATCTGGTGCAGGTCTCATCAAAAGAACCAATTTTTCGAATGTATTTAAGTAGCTCTCCATTTTTGGCATAACTAAGGCCAAAATCTGAAGATACAGTTAAGGATCAACATTTAAAAGCTTTAAAACTCAATTAAAACCTTAAAAGGCATACAGGAAACACTTTATAACTAAATGAAAACTGAAGGTAACAATGGCCAAGAACAGGGCATGGAATTGTATACTCTAACATCAAAATTTAGAGAAACCATGAAAAGAATGAGACCTGAACTCTTTCAGACGAATGGTAATGAAAAATTTTAAAATATTAAAGAATTTTCAGATTGGACTCAAACTCAAAGGTCATTCAATCCAATCTTACTTGAGCAGGAATCCTACTCCACACTAACCCTTACAAGTGGTCACTCAGAATGCTCTAACTCACTATTGATTAGAAAGATGCAAGTCAAAACAATTCTGAGGTACTACCTCAAACCTACTGGATTGGATAATAGGACAGCAGAGGAAATGACAAATGTTGTAGGGCACATGATGAAATGAGACACTAATGCATTGTTGGTGGAGTTGTAAACTAAATGAAACATTCTGTAGAACAATTTGGAACTATGGCCAAAGGGCTATAAAACAATACATACTCTTTGACCTACATCACTACTAGGTCTGTATCCACAAAGAGATGAAAACCAAAAAGTTAAAGGACTTATATGTTAAAAAAAATATTTATGGCAACCCTTTTCTGATGTAAAGAATTTGAAATTGAGGAGATGCCCATCAACTGGGAAATGACTGAACAAACTGTGAGATGAGATTATAATGGAACACTATGGTGCAATAAGAAATGATGAGCAGGATGCCCTCAGAAAAACCTGGAAAGACTTACATGAGCTGATGCAAAATGAAATATACTGGGTAGAAAGTAACACCAATATTATAATATGATCAGCTGTGAATGACTTTGCTATTCTCAGCAATACAATGATCTAAGACTACTCTGAAGGGTTTATGACGAAAAAAGTGATCCATCACTGGACCTCAGTTCCTTCCTCTACCAAACAAGGAAATTGTATTAGGTTCTTTCTAAGGTTATTTTGTAGTTCTAACATTCTCTAACTTTAAGATTCACTGGTCTTTGTAAGTCATTTTTCTGGCTGAATAACTAGGAAACACTATGTGATTTCTTATACAAAAAAGTAATGTTCTACTTTAGCAAAAGTAGAACCGCAAATCCGTAAGCCCAGTACGTCTGGCTCCAGTTACAGCATATGTAACTTCTGACAGAAAATGAAAAACAATATTCTTTTCAGAAATATGTGCAGTATGTTTGTGTAGCACTGAAGGAAAGCTATTCGAAGTTATGCTTAGAATTACTCAACTTATTAATACCGAAATGACTCAGCAATAAACTTTTAATTGTGCAGAAGAGGCAGCTTTTATAGTTTTATTCTCCACATTAGTGTAATTTCAAAAAAACTAAAAAAAATTATTCCCACCCCCTGAATAAAATGCCTTGAATACAGTAGGTACTTAATAGCTTGTAGAAAAAAATACAAACAATTACTTCTCAATTTATAAACACACGAAATTTCCCTCACTTATAATGTACTTTGCAAAAGAGTATTTGATTTATCATTTCCTGGTTCAATAAAACTCCACAAGTACCTAAGCATTTCCAAAGGGCCCAGCACTAAAGTACCATAGAAAATCTAAAAGCAATACAGGAACTACATCACTACTGGAGAGTAAGGTGTCCTATATAATGGGCATTCCAGATAACTAATACACTTCACGCCATCAAGATCAAGCACCAAAACTTTATAAACAATTTTGTTAGAAGATTTTTTAAAACAAATTATCATTTGCTAGGCTGTCTTCTACAACAAAAGATGTGAATATGACAAAAGTCAAGGCCAAGTCTGAATGGATTAAACTTCAGCATAAATATCTTTGTATTTAAAGAGTTTTTTGCCCCTAAAATAAATGACCCTAGAATGCTAGGTAGTCCTGCAGCTTGTTATTTTGTGGTTTTTCTTTTCACTTTTCACTGATTTAAGGGTCCTGGCTCTAATAGTTCTCTTTATTCCATCCTCATTCACCAATGAATTTGGTGGTCTGAACTCCTAGAAATCTGACCTCCAGATAAATTAAGGAATTCATAAGTATGAGAGAGTCATCAAAGTATTATAAGATGATTTAAGCACATCAAACAATCAGAAAATAATATAAGACAGAACATAATCAAATGACAAAACAATAATAAAAGCTATAGGAGAGATCAAAAATGGAAGGCATCAGGGTATACATACACGGGATTTGGGGCAGGAGTTGAACTGGACTTTGGAAAAATATTGGACCTAGAAAGGACAATATTCCAGATAGGAGGTACCACATTTAAAAAAAAAAAAAAAAGGCATGTAAGTAGAAATGAGTATCTTATGTCTAGGCAACAATGAGAAACTTGTCGATAAGAAATCATCTGGACATGATCCAGTAGGCAACAGGAAAGTAACATGACAGAAATCAGAATTTTGAAAAGAGTAGTGCGATAGCTATGCTGAGGTCGCAGAAAGAAGAGATATTGAAAGCAGGGACATTACAAAGGAATCAAGAAAGAAATGAACCTAGTGGTGGTAGGGAACTAGAAAAAAAGGAGGTAAGCCTCAGAGATATTACAAGGGAAGGATTGTGCTTGGTGTCAGGACACACACACACACACACACACACACACACACACACACACACACACGGAGTGAAGGTAAGAAAGAAGTAAAAGCAACTCCAAGGTTAGGTAACTTACACAACGATGGCATACTGACAGAATTGGAGGGAGATGAGAAGACTAGAGACCTGAAACATTCAATTCTGGATAACTTTGAGGTGAAAGAAGGGCATCCAAAGAATACTATGAAAACATATAAAAGACTGGAATTTAGTTGAAAAACAGATGAAAGACAGAGATATTGAAACAATCTGCGTGGAGGTAAACAGTGAAGTTATAAGAGTAGACAAGCAACCTAAGGGAAGATATATAAAAAACTCCAGTGAACTAAAGGCTGTAAACTTTGACGTAGAAAAAGAAGCACACAAGTGTTAGCAGGGTCTGTGGTGTTCAGAAATTATTTCCAAGGTTCCTGAAATTTTATTAAGAAATATAGTAGGAGCAGCTACGTGGAGCAGTGGATAGAGCACCGGCCCTGGAGTCGGGAGTACCTGAGTTCAAATCCGGCCTCAGACACTTAACACTTACTAGCTGTGTGACCCTGGGCAAATCACTTAACCCCAACTGCCTCACTAAAATTAAAAAAATAATAATAAATTTTTTGAAAAAAAAATTATATTAAGAAATATAGTAAGGGGCAGCTAGGTGGCATAGTGGATAGAGCACCGGCCCTGGAGTCAGGAGTACCTGAGTTCAAATCCGACCTCAGACAATTGACACTTACCAGCTGTGTGACCCTGGGCAAGTCACTTAACCCCAACTGCCTCACCAAAAGAAAAGAAAGAAAGAAAAAAGAAAAAAAAAGAAATATAGTAATTGAGGGCAGCTAGGTGGTGGAGTAGATAAAACACCAGCCCTGGATTCAGGAGGACCTGAGTTCAAATCCAGCCTCAGATACTTGACTACCTTACTACCTTAAAACACGAAGGTTTTAAGGTTTAATACTCCACCTGCTGGCTTAGTTATGCCAAGCACAATTTTAACTGGATTCCTCAGGATGTAAAATGAAAAAACAAAACAGGATCCTACGCATACTTGCTACATTTTCTTCATCCCCTCCTCGGAGCTAGGATTGACTATGTTAAAAACAAATCTCGGGGCAGCTTGGTGGCTCAGTGGATAAAGCACCAGCCCTGGATGCAGGAGGACCTCAGTTCAAGTCTAACCTCAAACACTTGACACTTCCTAGCTGTGTGACCCTGGGCAAGTCACTTAACCTTCATTGCCCTAAAAAGAAAATAAAAGGGGGGGAAAAAAAAGGAAAAGTTTGGGGGCAGCTAGGTGGTACAGTGGATAAAGCACTGGCCTTCAACACTTACAAGCTGTATGAGCCTGGGCAAGTCACTTAACCCTCATTGCCCCGGAAGAAGAAGGAAGGAGGAAGGAGGAAGAAGGGGGAAGAAGAGGAGGAGGAGGAGGAGGAAGAGGAGGAAGAAGAGGAGGAGGAAGAGGAGGAAGAAGAGGAGGAGGAGGAGGAAAAGGAGAAGGAGAAGAAGGAGAAGGAAAAAAGAAGGAGAAGAAGAAGAAAGAGAAGGTGAAGAAGGAGAAGAAATAATAATAATCTTGGGGCAGTTAGGTGGCACAGTGGATAAAGTGCTGGCCCTGGATTCAAGAGGACCTGAGCTCAAATCTGGCCTCATACACTTGACACTTACTACCTGTATGACCGTGGGCAAGTCATTTAATCTTCTTTGCCCAGCACAAAAAAAAAAAAAAAAAGAAAGAAAGAAATCTTGTTTATCATTTCCATTTCATCTCTTTTGACTCTTATCAACCTAGCTTAAATGCATTTCTTAGAAATTTTTTGATTAGACTTGTGGTCAGAAAACTGAACTTTGAAACTTGATTTCATTTGCACTCTCTGAGCACATTTCTTCATCTGTAAGATGGGATCAGTGAAATATTACTTGCCTCTCCAATCATAACAATAAAATGTGAATGTATGCAAAATGTTCTGGAATTATAATTTATATTACATAGCACATAATAGTTGTTATTAACTAATAGTGATAACAATAGTAGTAAAAAGCATGGGATAATTGAGATTGTACAAGGAGTAAATGGAACAAGAGTATGAATGAGCTGGTGACAAGGACAATAGGATATAGATACAACCAACCTTAGGGTCATTTTTGACTTTCCTATCTCCACGAATTCCTAAATCCAGTCCTGTCACCAAGAACAATCATGCCTCCTTTGTAATACTATACAGCTTTAGCTTTTCTCCATTCCCATTTTTCATCATCCTAGCATAGGACCTAATCAGCTCATATCTAATTTAGTTTTCTAACAGAATTCCCTGTCTGACCTGAAAGTAGCTGAGATAAAATGAAATAATGCATATAAAAAACCTTTTATCGTTTTTCATATTCACATATCTATTTTGTGAGATATTAACAGGAAAAAAATGGATTTTAAATCATAAGACCTTGGTTTTTGCAGATAATTTCTGAGAGGAAAGGGGTCACCCTCTTCTGGTCCAAAAAAGGAATAAGAAGAAAAAGGATTTAATAATGTGTGAAGGAACAAGAGACCCCATTGAAAAAGTGAGAGCCTTCCACATAGAGAAAAGAGCAGCAGCTTACATTGATAAAACTCTTTATAAAGACAAGAGCGTTATAAACACACATATAGCAAAGTACAAACAGGGATCAATGAAGAACTTAAGCAAATGTCCTCTCGATGGAGTGGAGTACAGGAAACTGATTCAATCTACTGAGAAGGTAGCATTAACTCAAAGAAATATGGAGAGGGGGCAGCTAGGTGGCGCAGTAGATAAAGCAGATTAAAGTGGATAAAGTGGATTCAGGAGGACCTGAGTTCAAATTCAGCTTCAGACACTTGGCACTTACTAGCTGTGTGACCCTGGGCAAGTCCCTTAAGCCTCATTGCCCTGCCCTCCTTCCAAAAAAATTATATATATGAAGAGATCAGGAAAGAAAAGAGGACTTGAGAAAAGTCAGGAGAAAAGGTTTGGAACAGACACAATTAGAACTGAAGAGGAAAATGAAAAAGAAATGGTAGGATGGGAAAGTAGTAGCTAAGACCAAACTAAAGTTGAATGACAAGGATCTGAACTTTGGTATTCGATGCTCTCTTCTAACAGTACCTTTGAGTCTGGGAATAATATCTTTCTTACATTTATAATTTCTGTATTCTCATACAAACTGATGATTGATCTAAAGTTGGGGTTTGACACAAGAGGAAACTAAGAACCTGAAGCGGTCTAAAATTATTCTGTGGGCAGCAATGTCAACCAACCAGGGAGCTTAAGCTGCAGAGGGAGTAGAGCATTTGTAAAGGGCTAAGAGAAAAGTGAGAGCCTAAAAATGCTGTCCAAAATAGAAACATTTTCATGGGTGTATAAGAATGAGAAGAGCTATTAGGGAGTCTATAGTTGGAGAAGGGAAACACCAAATTTAAGACAAAGTCTAACCCTAATGGTATGATTGATGAGCACACAGAAATCAAAGGAGTTTGAGAAGAGTTTTCAAGCCACCGAAGTTGATATCTTGGGACAGAGCAGAGGGGGAAAAAATGGTTTCTGTAATAGCTTCACCAATGGTTATTATTTAGGTTCTTGGCTAGGTGGCACAGTAGGTAAAGCACCAGTCTTAGACTCGGGAAGATCAAGGTTCAAATCCTGCCTTAGACACAAGCTGAGTGATCCTGAACAAGTCATTTATCTCTGTGAACCACAGTATTTTCATAGGTAAAATAGGAATAATAGTAAAATTTACCTCACAGGATTGTTACAAAGACCAGATGATCCACAAACCTTAAAGGGATATATATATATATATATATAAAATCCTATAGTACATATCCTACCTATTATTATTATTCCTGTTACTATAATGGAATTTAATGAGTATTTGTATATAAACTGATTCATTTATTCATTTCTAAGCAACAGGACTAAATTAAAATGGGGAGCTTATAGATTATAAAAAAACTTTCCAATTGGTTGATTTAAGGACTATTGTTAAATCTTAGATAGTTTTGTTTTGTTTTTAAGACTATCTCATTTAGAATTTTACATAGAACTGCCTAGAAAAAAGAGTAAGGCTATAGATAACTTTTATCCTTTAAAAGGTTTCTTGGGCAGCTAGGTGGTGCAGTAGATAAAGCACTGTCCCTGGATTCAGGAGGACCCGAGTTCAAATCTGACCTCAGACACTTAACCCTCATTGCCCCACCAAAAAAAAAAAAAAAAGGTTTCTTACTTGTAAATCCCTTAACACAATGGCTGGTGCCTAGTAGGCGCTTAATAAATGCCTGTTCTTTTCCTTTCCCTTCCATATAGGAAATTCTCTACATGATGTCTTTGCTGAAGGGCATGGATGCAATGAGACACTAATCCAGTCAACTTTAAATTATTCACACTAACAGTAGAGAACACAGGTATAGAATAATTTTAAAATGGTAAAACACTGCAAAAGATATTTATATTTGACTTTGAAAAGCATCATATGCTGGTATGATAGCAGATTACCTTAATTATGCTTCTCCTAAGCTGATAGTAAAAAGAATCCCTAAGTACACATTAGTGTGGTGATACAATACAGAGAGCAGGAAGATCTGCCTTCAAGTCCTGCCTCTGATATGTATTGACTGGCTGTGTGACCCAGGGCAAGTTACGTTACTTCTCAGTGCTTGAAGCAACTCTCTAAGGCAAATAAATTGCAAAGACCAACCTGAACTAGTATAAGGAGTTTCCTCAGCCAAGAGTTCTCTATATCAATGAAATCACAGGACCAATCCCTATCTATTCTTTTTTTTTTTTTAATAATTTTTTTTTTTTTGCAGGCAACGGAGGTAAAGTGACTTGCCCACGGTCACACAGTTAGTGTCAAGTGTCTGAGGCCGGATTTGAACTCAGGTACTCCTGAATCCAGGGCCGGTGCTTAACCACTGCGCCATCTAGCTGCCCCCTATCTATTCTTAATTATACAGTGGAGTTTAGTAGTAAAGGGACATCAATCAACCAAAGATGAACAAATGAATTACTCAACAAGCATTTATTAAGTGCAAGGTACTGTGCTCAGTGCTGAGGAGGCAAACACAAAATGAAATGTAGCATGCACTCAAGGGCTTACACTGGGAAGGGAGAAAAGCATTAGTAACCAGAAGGATCAGGAGAGAATTCCCGGAGAAGTAGCGATTAAGCAAAATTCTGAAGGAAAGGAGGGATGAAAAGAGGTATATATTGGGATGGGGAAGCCACTGAAAAGTTCAGAGACAGGAGACAGAGTAGCATGTGACACATGAGAAACCACAAGAAAACCAGTCGGGATTTTGTACTCAATACCTCACTGTACCCCAAACCTACCATTTTGTATCTGAAAGCCATTCTTACTGTCAACTCTATTCCCAGTTTTACATGGGTCTTTTTTCTCACCCTGAGGTAAGAAACTCAAACTCAAGATTCTATGGAACACTTCTGAATTATTTTTTATTTAATTGAAATCTATAAGTAAAATGTACATTTTCAATATATTGGAACTAACCTACATGAACTTTTAAAGTGCTTTAATGTAGAGGAATTAAGTTCGTTTTAATTTAAACAATACTTTTATATATGTGAGGTGTGTATTTGTGTGAATGACAGATATGGAGATATTATTTGCAAGGAAACAATCCTCCTGATGGTTTAAATAAATTTGTTCATTTATAACCACCAAAAAACTTCACCTATTCCTTCAACTATTTTCACATAGAATTATGTTCTCATTCACTGAGTCCTGGTCTTGGTTGTACTCACTGAGAATGTCTATATGAAAATGTGTCAGGAACTCTCAAAATTAATTTATCTTATTTTCATTTTTTAAACATATGCCATGTTATAGGGGAGATGGGAAGAAAGGTTGCAACATCAAACAATGAGGTGTAAAAACTCCAAAAAAGATTAGGCATCACTGCTCTGTTATGATAGAATATTTCATGGTCTACTTTGACTATATTGATAGGCATTTCAAAGGATACACAGCTTTTCATCATCCTGAAATGTGAAGTAAAGTTTTACAAAGAAAGGGTGATCCAGGCGGGACATTACATCTCTTTCTCTGGTTACATATGGTACCTTGTTCTCTTTTATGATATGCCGTTTCTCTAGGATTTTAACTTAAACAAAAACCAAAAGACATGAGTTACTAAGACTGGTAAAGATTTAAGTACCCAATTTATTAATGTTTTCTACATATTAATTGGTTATTAAAACAATATATTTTTAAGAGCCTTAAAAAAAACAAGTATTCACAGGTCCTTCAAATCAGTATAGAACACTTAAAAGTTAACGTTTCTAATGCAACAATGTTTTTATATTTATAGATTCTATATTTAACTTGTCTGCATTATTACTTACTAGCATATTCTCTTGAAGTTGCCAATTCTCGGGCCAAGACAACCTGTTTTTGGCAAACGGAAAAGGAAGGTGGTAAGGGATGAGAGAAAGGGCACAACAAAAAGTAACCAGATTAGGTTCAATATAAAGTCTTAAATTGCTTTTGTGTATATAGGTACTATACAATAATTTCAAAACTGGACAAGATAATGTGCGTAATTAATTAATAAATAAATATGCATATTCTTCTAGATAAGTCTTATGCTCAATCTGCTGTCAATAATATGTATGCAATTCATAACAGGTAAAATGAACAAATATAGAATCCTCGTTTAAACAAACATTTCTGGCTCTATTATAGTTTTAGAAGAAAAAGGTAAATTATAACCAAATGAGTCAATATCAAAGACTCATTAAAAAACTAAGATCATGTTTGCACTGTCAGTAAGAGTCAGTAAACCTCAATAACATATCCTCCCACATTTTTAAAAGTTTTCCCATAAAGTATATCAAACATAAAAATATCAAAATGTAAACTTCAAAGGTTGGAGAACACTAGGTTGACATTTTTGGTAATAAATTCTTGATTTCATCTTGTTCTGATGTCCTGGGTCTCTCATAAAAATGTGAAAAATGTGGCCCAGTTGTAGAAGGCCTACACACACTTTCCCCCCAATAAAAGAAATTACAACCGGCTGAGCTGTTATTATATTTTCTATTTTATAATCTTAGAATCTTTGAAAGGGTCCTTGGAAATCATTAATGCACTCTGCTCATTCTATAGATGAGCAAAATGAAACTCAGAAAGGGGAGGTGACTTGCCCGAGGTTCCACAGAAAGTTAATCACACAGACTATGAACTAGAACTGAGCCACAGACCTAGACTCTAACTACAAGACTTAAACTGAGGTGGTGTGATTCTCAGACAAGTGCTCTTCCTACTATGCCACATTCTATAGACAGCTAGCAGGTAGGAACTCAAAGTCTAAGGCCTTGTTTTCCCATCATAACCCTGGCTCTACAACATAGCATTCAGCAGTGAAAGGCAGTGCTCTATAACGATAAACACATGGGATATGGCAGTTAGTAAGGACTGTATCAAAACTTCAAGTCCCCCACACACAGCTGTAGACCTTGGACAAGTTGATTGACCTTTCTGGGCCTCAATGTTTATACCAATTAAAAAAGAAGGTTGGACTTTTAGGACTAGCATCTATGAAATTATCAATTAACTGATAAAAGGTGGCTTTATCATGGCACTTCAAAATATGGTAGCAGCCCTTTCCTACCCAACAGCCATATTTTGGCCACTAATTTCTGAAATTGTCTATGAATACCAAAGTTGAGGTCTGCCCAGGAACTGGCAATATGAGCATTTAAGGCAGCAATACCACTTCCATTTTCAGCCAAGTTAATCTGTAGTGTACACATAATAACAGCCTAAGAATTCTAGAAACAGTGGATGAATAGAAATCCTGAACTGGGCATCCATGAGACTCCATCTTCTCATTTAAGAACTGTCAAGCTGACCACAAAAGTAACTACTTCTTCATGATCCTGCTAACAAAGGATGAACTGAATGAAGCACAGCATGGGGAAAGCACAAGAGACTGGGAGCCTGAAGACCTGAGTTCATGGTACTGATCCCTAAAACTACCAACACTGACTTTGTTGTTGTTAAGAGAAATATGAGAAAGCTAGATGCATTTCTCAAACAACTCATGCTTTTCACTTTAAGTTATACTGCTCCCAGAAGTAAATCTCTTTCATATGAATGGACTGTACTACTTGTACCACAAACCCATTTTCTTTTGTAAAACACATCTCCACAGAGATAAGCAAGGGAAAACCCTGTGTTCAAGTACTAAAATCTAATAAACAGAAACAACCAGGGAAATACCTCCTTATCTATTTTACTGAAATGAGAGTGCATGAAGTCAAGAAATGTTACTAAATAACTGGCAAAGAGATTAAACGGATAAGATTCATCCTAAGGAACACAGGAATCTCCTTGTGTCACAGCTAATAAAACAAAGATGACATCATTTGACAAAAGCTCATGAAATTAATTAACTACTTGAAGAAATTCAAGTCATGGGTCATCTGGGGCTTACTATTATAAAGTAACTAAAAATATCTTAATACAATTTTTATAATTTAAAAATGGAAAAAAAGCAGTATAAACACTGAGAAGGCTAATCTCAGTCACCTTCCTAACAGAGGAAATACATCTCATGGGATGACTATTTACCTAGAACTGGCTATTTTTCTCTCTCATTATTTTTAAATGCAACATGAAACTAGTATCCTCATCTATAAAATAAGTGGGTTATTAGAGATTATCTCAAGGGACCCTTTCAGATCTAACATTCTATGACTCCATCTAAGAACGTATAAATTACCATTCAACCAGAGTCCTCTAGCTCAAAGCTCATCCCACAAAAGAAAACACAAATTCAAATAATTACTATCCATATACTTACTGTTGAGAAAGACCCTTCACCAAGGATTTTTCCAAACTTGAAGTCTTCTGGCCGTTTCTTTCGAGGCTGTGGTAGCTGCTGTCCTGAATGTTGTGGTAAGGAATTTGAATTAGACCTTGGCTCGGCTGCAGTGCCATCCATGGTAGACCCCTGTCTACTACTACAGGGAACGATGACAGGGGGAGTGCTGGAATCGGTATGGTTTCTCACCATTGATGGGGCTGGACAGGAACATAATACCACACTAGTTTGTATGGGAATAGCGTCATACTAGAAGGAAAGAAGGATAAGAGAAATTAATTGACACAGATAATTTTATTACCTATATTTTCTCATTTTATCCCCATTATCAAGAAAAACAATACCATTTTAAGTGAACAAAAGATTATGTGGTCCAGTGGATATTTAGAGTCAGAAGACCTGGGTCAGATTCACAGGTAAAGCTAATTTTTCTTCCTTCTGACTTTAAATACCTACTCTTCTGTGGATAAAAGTAATGAAATAATAAAAAATAGAAAGACTAAGCAGGGATGCAGATTTGATGTCCAGAAGGGCTAGCTACCTTTGTACAGAAATCAACTGCTCCTTAGAAACTGATTTCCCTTGTAATCCAGGCCAGTGATTTCACAAATTAAAATAAAACAGATGATAGGCAGGCTGAGAGATTAATGCCTCTGGGGCTTAAAAGCCAACTTGAACCTTTTCTAGCTATTAGATTTGCATCTTGGTATATTACTTGAACTACATGATAGTGAGCTTTCAAGACTTGAATGAAGAACGACACTGGCCAAGGCAGTATTATGGAAGGTATATGCCTAAGCTCTTTACAACACAAAATAAAGTTCATTAATGTTCAATAAACTTCAAAAATGTTTATACAACAATAGGATCAAATTGTTCTTGATGCTCCTAGGATTGACCCCAATCTAAAAACTTTGGAACCTGACACTTAATAGACAAAGAAGAGGTTGGCCTTGCTATAAATCTATGCTTCTATAACAATAAAAAAACTATGAGGGTAGGTATAATATATAAACATGCTTTGCAGCATATAACTAAAATGAGACACAATGAGAGGTATTAGTTTTCCCATGGCAGTAGAAATAGCATTCCCATTTGCTGGTACCATCAGGGCCCCTGGCTCACCACCGCCTTTCTAGGTGGTAGCATTACATTTGTGAATATGGTACAGCACCTGTGCAAGCAGCTTCAGGTTGCCCTGAGTGCTGTAAGACAATAGCCATAAAAGCATTTTCAAAAGTTAAAAGTGCTATATAAAATCACTATATAAAATTCTAAAGGTGGTGAACCCAGAGGCAAGAGACCTAAATACTACTTTACTCTACTATTAACTAGTATGTGATCAAGCCACTTTATCCAGAGCTAAGAGCTGGGCAAGACAGGGTACCAACTATTGCACAAGAAGGGGAAAGTGATAAAAGGAAAGGTGGAACACCTTTTTTTTTTTTTGGTGGGGCAATGAGGGTTAAGTGACTTGCCCAGGGTCACACAGCTAATAAGTGTCAAGTGTCTGAGGCCAGATTTGAACTCAGGTCCTCCTGAATCCAGGGCCAGTGCTTTATCCACCGCAACACCTAGCTGCACCTGGAACACCTTTTAATGATTGTTATAAATATATGTATTTTCAAAGTCAGGGAAATATTCTTTTCATGACATATACATATTTACTTTGTTGCAGCTGTATATGATACAATAAAGTATTTAATGGAAGTAAACACTGGGACACAGCTTTCAAACACTTTCCTGGGTCTGCTTACTCATCAGTAAGATGCAAATATTGTATAGCACCTAAAGTTCAAAAGGTATTTTGTAAACACAAAAGACAATATAGATCAGTTATTCTTATTATCAGCAGTACATGGAACTGTTGACTAAACTGGGAAAGTGTATTAGTAAAGCATCTTTTCTATATAAAAGTATTTAAAGCGCCTTGTAACATTCTATGATTTTATGATTGGTCATAAGGAGGACTCTGTCAAGAGTAGATTTTGAATGGCTGAGTATAAAACAAATCTCTACTATCAGAAAAAACTCCAAATTACAAGTATACATCCTGAGGACACCAAGACTTACAGTAATGGTACATGAAGGACATTTTATCATTATTAAATGAAAAAATATAAGCTACTTAATCATCATTATTGTAAAAGAAGGAAGAAAGGAGTGGGGCGGCTAGGTGGTGCAGCAGATAAAGGATGGCCCTGGATTCTGGAGGACCTGAGTTCAAATTCAGCCTCGGACACTTGACAGTTACTAGCTGTATGACCCTGGGCAAGTCACTTAACTCTCATTGCCTTGCCTCACCCCCACTCCCCCCCAAAAAAAACAGGGGAAGGGGGAGGAGGATGTGAAGGAGAAGAGGAAAAAGAAAAAAGTAGGGATAAGGAGACCTGAGTTCTGTTCTGCCACTTAACTATTTATATGATCCTAGACAAGTCACTAACTTCTCTGATGCTCAGTTTCCTTTCTGGTAAAATAGAGATGATTCCTTCCTCACCTATGATCCTACCATCTAGCATAATTATAACAAATAAAATTTTAGCCACCTCACTAATATATATGGAAGCATTTTTTTAAATCTATACAAATATAAAGTATTTACCTAAGTGCCATTAATAGGTGGTTAGTGTTAAACAGAGACAAACACATCTTCACCTTTGAATAAACATTATGTGCTACTAACAACATAGCTATGAAAATGGAGATATACTACATTTTTTTCAAAAATAAAGTATAATCTAGCCCAAGAGACAACTGTCATGCTATCCCATTTAATACTACCTAAGACAGATGTTGATAACATGGAAATAAGTTTGCTAATGGGCAGCATAAAAACTGATGAGGCTCTAAAATCTAACAAAACACTGGCACAGCTCAAAGAAATCAACTTAGCTTACTTGGATACATTACATTTAATATTTTAATTCTTTCTGCATATACCATAATCTTCCCAACAGATAGCCTAAAAATTCTCTGAGGGCAGGTTGTCATATTTATCTTTATGTGTCCCAACAACTAGCAAAGGACAATACACACAGAAGTTGCTTAATACATTAGAACTGAGAACTTAAAAAATTAAGGTAAATGACAGTCAAGGATCACTCTGGAAAAATGAGAAAACTATAATATTTTCTTCCAATCATCCAATCTTATCTAAGTGTGCACACACAAAAACACACATGAGCTCCACACAAAAAATAATTTCTTAAAATTCATTTTACCTGAATTTTCTTGGAAGGGAGTAAAATACTATGTAATTTTCATCCTGAGTATGGAACATGATGCAAATCTTAAAAATAATGCCATATAACAAAGTGCTGTACCCCTGCCCCTCTGGTGACATAAAAACACAGAATTTTATTATGAATTTTTTAAGATTTGAAGGAGGAAAGTACTATATGTTATTCCAGTGTTTTAGAGAGAGTAGGGACAAAAATCAAAGTTAATATGAAGAAATGCCATATTTCATCAATCTCATAATTCTTAAAGAGTTTCAGAATGCTAGAAAAAATTGAAATGATATAATACTATCAACAGTAAACAGAAAGAGCAAAAATGTTCTAAGCCACTGTCTTTCCCCTAATGGGAGGGAGGGTTGGGGGGGAGAGAGAAAGTTGTCATCTGCACAAACAAGTGGCAAAAAAAATCTTTGCGCAACAATTCTCTAATGAAGGTGTCATTTTCAAGATATAGTTTAAAAACCTGTTTCAAATTTATAAGAAGAGCCGTTCCCAAACTGACAAATGGTCAAAAAAATATTAACAAAAATTTTTCAAAAAAAGAAATTAAAACTATTAATAGTATTATGAAAAAATTGCCCCAAATAACTAATAGAGAAATGAACATTAAAGCAACTCTGAGGATCTGTCTCATACCCATCAGATTGGAAAAGTTGCCCAATCAGGAAAATGACAAATTTGGAAAGACTGTGGAAAAACAAGTACACTGGTACACTGCTGGTGGAGCTGTAAACTGATACAATCATTCTGGAAAATAATTTGGAACTATCACGAAAAAGTGACTAAACTACATATAGAATGACCCATCAATACCACTACTAGAGCTAGACTCTGAAGAGATGAAAAGAAAAGGACTCATGCACAAAAATATTTAAAACAACTCTTTATGTGATGGCAAAGAACTGGAAACTAAGAGGGTGCTCCATCAATTAAGGAATGAACAATTTATGGCACATAAATGCAATAGAATACTATCACATCTTAAGAAATGACAAAAGGGCCAGTTACAGAGAATCCAGGGATGACTTTTATGAACTGATGCAAAGCAATGTAAGCAGAACAAGGAAAACAATTTATATAAAAGCAATACTGCAAAGATAGACAACTTTCAAAGATTTATGAATTCTGATCAAAGTAATGACCAAATACTGATAATGGCCAAAGGACTGATAGAGAAAAATGCTATCCACCTCCAGAAAGAGAAGTGCTGGCCTGTATGCAAAAAGAGACATGCATTTTGGACAAGAATAATGTGGGAATTTGTTTTGGTTGACTATGCATATGTGTATTTTCTTCCTTCTCCAAGAAGGGGACAGGAAAGAAAGTGGAAGGAAAAGAAAAATGCTTATTAATTTATTTTTTTTAAAGTAAATAAGGGGGGAGGTAGTACTATCTGTCAAATATCTATTGTTCATATGGATTTCACTGACAACTAGGGAAAAAAAATCAATTTGCTTCAGGGGGAAGCAACAGGGCCCTTAAACATCCAACTGAAAAATATATGGCCAGCCAGAGGGCTATAAAACTGCATATCCTTCGACCCAAGCAATACTACTACTACTACAGCTGTAGTCCAAGGAAATCAAAGAAAAAGAAAAAGATCTATTTGTACAAAAATACTTATAGCAGGTTTTTGTTTTGTTTTGTTTTGGTTTTTTGTTCTTGTTGTGGCAACAAGCTGGAAATTGAAGGGATGCTCTTCAACTGGGAAATGACTGAACAAGTTATGGCATATAGTTGTGATAGAATATTATTTATAGTTCTATAAGAAATGATAGGGGGCAGCTAGGTGGCACAGTGGATAGAGCACCAGCCCTGGAGTCAGGAGTACCTGAGTTCAAATCTGGCCTCAGACACTTAACACTTACTAGCTGTGTGACCCTGGGCAAGTCACTTAACCCCAATTGCCTCACTTTAAAAAAAAAAAAGCATAGAGTATAAGAAATGATAAGCAAGATGGTTTCAGAAAAATCTGGGAAGACTTATATGATACAGAATGAAGTGAACAGAACCCAGAGAACACTGTACAAAGTATCAGCAATATTGTAACAATGATAAACTGTGAAAGACTTGACTACTCTGATCAATACAATGATTCAAGACAATTCCAAAGGACTCATAAGGAAAAATGCTATGCACTTGCAGAAAGAACTGATGAACTCAAAGTAGAAACTGAAATATAATTTTTTCACTTTCTTACTCTTGCAACATGGCTAACATGGAAATATGCTTTGCATGATTTCACATGTATAACTGATATCATATTTCTTGCCTTCTCAATGGGGGAGGGGGCTAGATGGAAAGAATTTGGGAATAAAAAAAACTTAAACAGCTAAAAATAAATAAATAATGATTTTTCAGTGGTGCATGTTTGTGGTGAAAGTTTCAGTCAAATAATATGGACAAAATATTAAAATCCACTTTCTCAACACCTTTGAGGATTACCAGGCTACTCAAAACAAACAAAAACTTGAATAAAAATCTATTTTAAAATATGGCAATACTGTTTCCAAATAGCAGTCATGGGAATTTCACTAACCATAAGGCTATACACAATATATTATTTGGACATTTTTCAGGAAAAAATTTACTAAGTAACTTTTAAGTTCTGTAGGGCTTAAAAACACACAGAGAGGGGGCAGCTAGGTGGCGCAGTGGATAGAGCACCAGTCCTGGAGTCAGGAGTACCTGAGTTCAAATCCAGCCTCAGACACTTAACACTTACTAGCTGTGTGACCCTGGGCAAGTCACTTAACCCCAATTGCCTCACTAAAAAAAAAAACAAAAAACAAAAAAACAACACACACACACACAGAGAAACATAGTTCTGGTCCCTCTAAACAGTATCATAAAGTCTTTTTCATTTTGATGCAAGGGATTATAAAGCATACATAAAGTCAATTCTCCTTTACAGACACACACAATTTTTAAATAAAAAGAAATTGAATCCTACTCTAAAAGGAATCTATCTTAAACAAGGACAGTTTAAATTCATCATCTAGCAATCGAAGTCTTCAAAGGTCATGTCCTCTCCAAAGCTAGTGATCAGGAAATTCTGATGGCAGGAGATACAATGTATCTGTAAGCAGTCAAAGTCTTCCCAACTTTGTAGAGGACCTAGAACAACTAGCCTTCAAGAACCCAGGGTCAACTCCAGAATAGAACTTGAGTAGAGGTATCATCATTGTAGATACACATAAAGGTGTTAGGTGGTTTTTATAGTATTTTATATATCTCATTTAATAATAACAACCCTATCTATCAATTACTTCCAAGTATCCCATTTTATAGATGATGAAACAAAGGTTCAAAGATGTTAAGCTACTTACCCACTAAGAGCTAACTTTCAGGGAAGCAACCAAGAACTTTCCTAGTTTCTTGGGAGGGAAAATTTCAAGAAGAAAAGGATGATCAGAGGCTTAAAAGCCATCAGAGAGGGGGCAGCTAGGTGGTGAAGTGGATAAAGCACTGGCCTTGGATTCAGGAGGACCTGAGTTCAAATCCAGCCTCAGACACTTGGCACTTACTAGCTGTGTGACCCTGGGCAAGTCACTTAAGCCTCAGTGCCCCGCGCAAAAAAAAAAAAAAAAGCCATCAGAGAGAAAGAAGAATTTTTAAAAGCTAATGCCAATGAAGGGTGAATTGGTAACCTTGGAGGGTTTGGTTTTCTAGAATTGGTGGAAAAGAAAACCAAACTGCAGAGGGTTAAGAAAGGAGGGGAATAGGGGCAGCTAGGTGGTGCAGTGGATAAAGCACCAGCCCCAGATTCAGGAGGACCTGAGTTCAAATAAATCCAGCCTTAGACACTTGACACTTCCTAGCTGTGTGACCCTGGGCAAGTCACTTAACCCCAATTGCCCCACCCAAAAAAAAGAAAAAGAAAAAAGGGAATGGGGGATAAGGAAATGGAGGCAACAAATATAGACTACTCAAAGACTAGTGAAAAACTCATTAGGAAAATAGTAAGAAATGTATTGTTGGTGGAGTTGTGAACTGATCCAACCATTCTGGAGAGCAATTTGGAACTACACCCAAAGGGCTATGGGACTGTGCATACCCTTTGACCCAGTAATACCACTACTAGGTCTGTATCCCAAAGAAAATAGTAAGAAAGGACAACAGGATGAAGAAAAGATTTATCAATAAAGAAGTGAGCTGTGCTATGTGAAAGTGATTTAGAAGCAACAAGGTTGTCTTGAAGTTGGAGGAAAACTGGGTTTGAATATTCTTAAGTTTTTATTTCCTTACATTTAAAATGAGGATAATAATACTTGTGCCATCTCACATGAAGACAAGCACTTTGCAAACCCTATGACACTAAGCAAATATTAGTTATTATTAGAGTAAGACACTGGAGAGGAAACATTAATTCTGAAAGGAAAGAAGCAGCATAACTTTAAAGAACTCTAAATACCAAAGTTTCCCTATAATCTTCCTATTAGTAAAACCCAAATATCTCTTCTATCCTGATCCTTCTATTACCTTCAATAATCGTAGACAGCCAACAGCTACAAAAAGACTAAATTCTGGGTTTTGAAAATACTGTCCCATGGGGGCGGCTAGGTGGTGCAGTGGATAGAGCACCGGCCCTGGATTCAGGAGGACCTGAGTTCAAATCCGGCCTCAGACCCTTGACACTTACTAGCTGCGTGACCCTGGACAAATCACTTAACCCCAATTGCCTCACCAAAAAAAAAGAAAAAAAAGAAAAGAAAATACTGTCCCATGAATAATCCATTTTAATGATAAAATTTATCATAAGGTCCTTTAGTAAAGAAATAAAACACCTACCACTTTGTTTTGTATCATTATTTTAATAACTATAAGGAAGACAATAGAATCATAACTTCAATTTGATTCAATTAAATAAATATTTATTAAGCACCTACTATGTGCTGGGAATGGGGCTAAGTGCTGAGGGTACAAAAAGAGGCAAAAAAACAGCCCTTACCCTCAAGCAGCCTACAATCTAATGAGGTAGACAACATGCAAACAAATATATACAGAGCAAGCTATATACAAGATGAAGAGGAAATAATTAAAAGAGGGAAGGCACTAGAAATAAGACTTGGGGAAGGTTTCCCATAGGAGTTGGGCTTGTAGTTGGGACTTAAAGGAAGTCAAGTCAGTAGTTGGAGCAGAGCAGGGACAGCATCCCAGGAATGGGAGAATGCCAGAAAGAATGCCCAGAACTGAGAAGTATCTTGTTCATGGAACAGCCAGAGACCCATGTCTCTGGATCAGAGTATATGCTGAGGAGGAAGGTGTAAGAAGACCAGAAAGTTAGGAGGCAACTAGGTTATGAAGGGCTTTAAAAGCAAACAAAGCACTTTATATATGCTCCTGCAGGCACTGAAAAGCCACTAGACTTTATTTCGTATAAAAGTGATCACACCCTGCACTTTAGGAAAATAATTTCAGTGCTCAAATGATGACTAGATTAGAGCAGGGAGAGACTGGAAGTAAGAAGACCCACCAGCAGGCTATTGAAGTTGTCCAAGTGTGAGGTGATTAGGGTCTGAACTGAAGTAGTAACAGGGCCTGAAGAGAGAAGGGGGCATATTCAGGAGATACTGCAAAGATGAAGTAGGCAAGCCTTAGCAACAGCCATTTGACAACAGAGATAGTAAGGTTCAGTATGATTCCCAGGTTGCTAGTTTGAGGGATGAAGGATGGTGTTGCCCACAACACCAATAGGAAAGGGGGGTTGGGGGGTAGGATAAGAGTATGTTAGGTAGAAAGATAATGAGTTCTGTTTGGACATATTAAGTTTAAGGTGTCTACTGAGCATCTAATTCGAGATGTCTGAAAGGCAGTGGAGAAGCAAAATTGAAGGTCAGCAGAGAGACTGGGGCAAGAAAGATTTCAGAATCATCAACATAAATATGGTAATTAAATCCACGAAAGCTGATGAGATTACTATGTCAAGTAGTATAGAGGAGAAGAGAAGAGGAGTCAGACAGAACCCTGAAGGATACCTCTGGTTAGAGGGTATGATCCAGCAAAAGGGACAGAGAAGGTGACAGAAGGTGGAAGTGACTGTAAAATAAAAGATCCATGTAGTGCAATCTCCTCAATTTTACATAAGTCTAGATGATGGCTAAAGTTCCATCTACCTCTTTTTAATATTGTTTGAAATGTAATTAATGGTGCTAAAAGGGGTCTAAAATTCTCAAAGATCCCTTAGAAGCAAAGGAGGCATGAATCATAGAACTGTGGATCCAGGAAAGGTCAAAACCTCTCTAAGACTCAGCATATCTATAAAATGTGGATAATACTTACACTACCCACTTCAAAAAATTATAAGAAAAAAAAAACTATAATCTTGTATACTATACAGAATTATTCATAAACACACATGTTATTACTAAACAACCCCATTTTTAATAAGGAAACTAAAGCTCTGAGAAATTAAGCAATCTACCCAAGAACTCAAGTCCAAGGTATGTTTTTTTCCACTGCATTATCAGTGGAGTATTACTAAGTACAAAGAAACACTTGTCTCTGTGCAATATTCTCTATGTAAAAGCAGCAATTGTGCATCTGTGGAGAGTCTCCATATTCCATATATAGGAAATACATTTTTAAAAATAATTTATAAGTTTCTTACTTTCCTGAAAAAGCCTCCCAAAAATTGAATTTTTAAAAACTTTTTTCTTTGAATAGATAAGTATAATTAGTAGTAGTGGTAGTAGTCAGCATCAGCATCAGTCATAGCTGCTAACATTTATGTAGGACTTTGAGGTTTGCAAAGTACTCATCTCATTTCATTCTCACTATAACCCTGGAAGGTGGGTGATATTATTATCCCTATTTTAGAGTTGAGGGAAACAGAGGTCAAATGACTTACCCAGAGTCACAGAGCTAATGAGGGTCTGAAGCCAAATTTGAACTCAGGTATTCCTGACTTAAGGTCCAGCACTCTATCATGATGCCACCCGGCTGCCCTTAATATCTCTAGTCAGATGCTATTTTTAAAAGTCTAACTTTTCTTTTATCTTGAATTTTAAATTATTGAATACCTTTAGTTCCCTACTTGAAGAAAATAAGAACACAACTATCATTCTAAATGTATTTTTAAATATCATTCTGAAAAATAGTAACTATAAAAAAGAATCCTGTTCAAAGTGTGAAAAAAACTCAAATCTTCATTTTAAAAGATACTATTCCCAACAGGAAAGTTTTAAGACTTTCACAATAACATTTTCAAGAGGAAATTTTTTTTTAAATGTGTCATTATTTGAATCACCTCAATAACCTTCTAAGACATGATGCCATGATCTAGAAAACAAATGGTGATTACCAGGTTTTCAAAATCAGGATTAACTACCTCCAAAGTGGTTTCCACCAAGCACAAAGAGGTAGCTCAGTTTAATAACAAGAAATCTTCTGTATATATTAGTTAAGCTAACAGAGAATTGGGAGAAAAGACCAGACTTAGAAACCAGATGAATCATCCCTTCCCAGTATATTCTAATCAGTTTGCCACCCACTTGTGACCCAAAACTATCAGAAGTATATAGTCAAGTTATTCGTTTCTGAAACTTGAATTTCTGTAGAAATTTAAACAGTCCTGTAAGGTAGGTAGTATATAACATAGCATAGTCGATCATTTAGTTCAATAAACCTTTGTTAAGTGCCTTATCACGTGCTGAACACTGCACTAAGAACAGGAAATACAAAGAATGGTAAAAGATAATCCCTGCTCTGGAGAAGTTCACAATCTAATAAAAGAGTTAACATACAAATAACCATGTACAAACGAAATAAGATATAGATGGGTATATAGATATAGATATATGATAAACTAGAAATAATCAGCCAAGAGAAGGCAAATGAGATAAGAATAAAAAGAGCTGAGTTTGAGCACAAATTCCACTACTTGCTAGTAGCATCACCTTGGGCAAATCATAACCTCTCTCAGACTCAGTTTTATCTATAAAATGTGGATAATTCTTGTACTTCCCACCTGAAAGGATTCTAAGAAAAATGCTTTGTAAACTGTATAGGACTACACATATATGCATGTATTTGTATGTGTGTGTGTACATATATATATATGTATGTACATAAAAGCTATTACTAGATACCCTCATTTTTTTTTCTTTCCCCGCTCCCCATTTTTTTCAATAAGGAAATTGAGGCACAGAAGTTGAGCAATTTAATCAATAACTCAAGTTCAAGGAGTGCTTTTTCCATGACACTAAATTACTAACAGTCAATGGGGTATCACTAAATACAAACATCCTAGCTGCTAATGTTTTAATAATGGGCATGAAAACCATTAATAATACATTCCCAAAAATTATTTTTCCAAGGAAAGCCCATCATATCATAAAACAATTTTTTGAGCAATAAACTTTATCCTCCTTAAATACATTTAATTTCTCTATTAGACAAAGTTAAACATATGCATATAAGAGAATAAATTCAAAACTTGCATATGAATAACACTATACCTACTGGACTGCACAATATATAATAGTAGATACTGGTTGAGAATTGAGGCCTTATATAGTCAGGATATGCTATAATAGCAGCTTAGCATTTCAAAACACAAGAGGAAAACCAAACTCAAAATCTGTAATGTTTTAAAATGCTACAAGTGCCATTCTTAGACACTACAAAAGGCTTGGCACATCCTAGGCATCTGAATTTTTCTAAATAGGGAGGGAGGAAAAGAGAGAAAGGAGGAAGGAAGGAAGGAAGGAAGGAAGGAAGGAAGGAAGGAAGGAAGGAAGGAAGGAAGGAAGGAAGGAAGGAAGGAAGGAAGGAAGGAAGGAAGGAAGGAAGGAAGGAAGGAAGGAAGGAAGGAAGGAAGGAAGAGAGAGAGACAGGAGGGAAGGAAGGAGAAGAAATGGTAAAAAATCTTTCTGTTTTGTTAGGCTGCTATTAAAATTAATAAGACCCTCCCTCTCCCTGCCTCCCAAAATTAGCAAATTTCCCTGTTAGAATTGGATTGTTTTAGGGGCAGCTAGGTAGCACAGTGGATAGAGCACCGGCCCTGGAGTCAGGAGTACCTGAGTTCAAATCCGGCCTCAGACACTTAACACTTACTAGCTGTGTGACCCTGGGCAAGTCACTTAACCCCAACTGCCTCACTTAAAAAAAAAAAAGAATCGGATTGTTTCAGTTTGAAATATGACTTGCCCATGTCACACAACAGATTAATAAATAACAGAGGCAAGAGTAGGAAGTGCTGGAGACAGAAGGATGTCTGGATTCAAATCTTATCTCCACCAGTTACTATGTGACCTTGAAGAGTCATTAAAGTCTCTGGAACACAGTTTTATCAAATATACAATGAGGGGGTTGGGACTAAATGTCATCTAAAGGGCTTTCCAACTCTAAATCTATGATCCTATTAATTCAGGGTCTCTTGCTTCCATGTCCAGTATTTAAAATAGTCTGGCCAATTATATACTACTAGTGTAGCCCATGGTGCCCATGTCTCTTAGAAAGCTGCTATTATAGGAGCACATGGTCTGTGGAAAGAGCACTGGATAAAGGAATTTGCTTTGCCTGATTATGCTTGTTTGTTATAAGGGTTTTATTTTTATTTTTGTTTGTTTGAGCAGAAGAGGAAAAGAAAATGTTAGCTGAAAAACATATTTTTTTTCCAAAGAGCATGGGACAGGGAAACAAGAATATTCCCTGCCCTCAAGGAATTCCCATTTTAATGGAGAAAACAACATGTAAATAACTTCATACATAAAATATATGAAGAACAGATGGAAGATAATCTCAGAGGGGAAAGCACCAGTGGCTGGGGGTACTAGGAAAGTCTTCCTGTACAAAGTGGAATTTGAGCTGACTCTTGAAGCCATGGAAACTTAAAAAGTAGATATAACTCAGGAAAGTACTGTGGGTATGGGGGACAGAGTTCAAAGGCACAGAAATGGGAATTGGAATATCCTGTGAAATGGGCATGATGGCGAATACCTATATTCCCTACTACTAAAGTAGAAGAAAACTGTCTGAAGGTAGGAAAGGGTCACCTTCACCCCCATCTCTACCTACTGAAATCTAACCCATCCCTTCAAGGACCAGTTCCAATGACAACTTTTTTCATAAAGCTACCTTCTGACATCCTCAAATCAAAAATTATTTTTCTCCCTTTGGATGATATAGGGATATTCTGGTCTTAGGTTCTACTATTCATTACTTATTATCCAGTTATAGTATTTTTGTATAGGCTCTCCTAGCAAAAGAATCTACACATAATCAATTTCTTGAAAAAATGCATGAGCAAATATCTGAGAATATTAGCACCACTCTCTAACCACTCTAAGCAGCACAAGCCACTAAAGTGGAATTGGTATATACTATCCCAAAGTAACAGTGGCACAATAAAAAGAGAACAGCATGGGTAGAGAGAACAGTGACAGGAGGAACTAACCTGGAAGCTTCCAAAACAGTCACTATAGCACTATGCCACTTCCCTGCATTTACCTCAGAACAAGGGGTAGGGGTAGGGGAAGGATACTGGAATTTCTAATATTCACAGAAAAAATGGGTATTCCAAATCCACCCAGGTACTACTGCTTACCCCAAATAACACGTTATATTTACATATGTGTACCTGTTGCCTCCCCAGAGAGAAGGTAAGCTCCTTGAGGCCACGGACTAATTTTTTTTTTTTAATATATATCCCTGGGGACTAGTACATAGAGACACTTAATAAATGCCTGCTGAAAGATTACTATCCATTTAGCACACCTACCATGAAGTTAATCAGGTGAAAGTCCTTTTAGTCTTGGAAATTCATTAGCACATTTATTTTAAAATGTCAACTATTAAGGAGCCTACCTAGGTATTCATTACATTATGAGGTTGTTGTTTTTTTAATTGTCTAGATGCTATCTAATGTTTCTTAAAAATCTAAAATTTTATTGGCTAAAGGAAATAGGAAAGAAATCACCTATCATCTAGTCCTGAAACTGCCTATTTCTAATGGTTTATCTACTAACTGTAGTTACAGCTGGAGAGCTGTCTGGAAAGTATGAGAGGCTTGAAATAGTCATAATCAGAAGCAAATGAGGAAGCACTTTTCACAGAATTAATTCAAATGCTATACTCAACATTTCAATTCCACATAAAAAACATTTCTAAAACATGAAAAATTAATATTTTAAAACATTTTACAAAGTATAAACAAAGACTAGCTCAAAAAGTTAGAAAAGATAACTAACAACTTAACTAAAATGTTTTTATAAAACATACAGTACTGGTTCAACTACAGGGCCACCTAGTGATGTGAAAACAAGGACCTTAGAGAAAACCTAGTCCAATTCTTATTTTACAGAAGAGGGGACTGAAACACAGAGAAGGGAAATAGTGTATTAATTATGCTGTTTCCAAAGTATTAGTAGTGGTATAAGTATTAAACCAAAAATACCAGAAAACCTAGGTTCTTGACTCAACTGTGTATCTAACTTACAAATAACATATCTCTGGTCCAGTTTCCTTGCCTCAGAATTTAAAAGGCTTAACTTAGATAAACTAGATAAATTCCACAAAGTACTCCTAATACAAAAATTAGCAAATCTCAAAGTTGGAAGGAACTTCTGAGGTCATGTAGTAAACAACACCTTATATAACCAAAATATCTTCTAGAGGATCCCAACAGGTGGTCATTCAATCTCTACTTGAAAACCTGTGAGGGTAGGGGTAGCAATCCTTATCTCAGACAAAGCAAAGGCAAAAACAGATCTAATTAAAAGAGATAAGGAAGGAAACTACATCTGGCTAAAAAGTACAATAGATCATGAAGTAATATCAATACTAAACATGTATGCGCAAAGTGGTATAGCATCCAAATTCTTAGAGAAGTTAAATGAGTTACAAGATGAAATAGATAGCAAAACTATACTGGTAGGGGGTCTGAATCTTCCCCTCTCAGAATTAGATAAATCTAGCTACAAAATAAATAAGAAAGAAGGTAAAGAGGTGAATAGAATTTTAGAAAAGTTAGATATAATAGATATCTGGAGAAAATTGAACAAGGATAGAAAGGAATATGCCTTTTTCTCAGTGTTACACGGCACATATTCAAAAACTGACTAGGGCACAAAAACCTCATAGTAAAACGTAGTAAGGCAGAAATAGTAAATGCATCCCTCTCAGATCATGATGCAATAAAAATTACATGTAATAAAGAGTCACAGAAAGGCAGACTGAAAATTAACTGGAAACTAAATAATCTTATCCTAAAGAACCAGTGGGTCAAACAACAAATCATAGAAACAATCAATAACTTTATCCAAGAGAATGACAATAATGAGACAACATACCAAAATCTATGGGATATAGCCAAAGCAGTTCTTAGGGGAAATTTTATAGCTCTAACTTCTTACATGAATAAAAAAGAGAAAGAGGAGATCAATTAATTCAGCATGCAACTTAAAAAGCTAGGAAAAGAACAAATTAGAAATCCCCAATTAAATACTAAATTAGAAATCCTGAAAATTAAAGGAGAAATTAATAAAATTGAAAGCAAGAAAACTATAGAATTAACCAATAAAACTAAGAGCTGGTTTTGTGAAAAAAACAATAAAATAGATAAACCACTGGATAATTTGATTTAAAAAAAAAGAAGAAAACCAAATTACCAGTATCAAAAATGAAAGGGGTGGGGCTGCTAGGTGGCGCAGTGGATAAAGCACTGGCCCTGGATTCAGGAGGACCTGAGTCCAAATCCGACCTCAGACACTTGACAGTTACTAGCTGTGTGACCCTGGGCCAGTCACTTAACCCTCACTGCCCTGAAAAAAACAAAAACAAAAACAAAAGGGATGATTCTACCACCAATAAAGTGGAAATTAAAGCAATAATTAGGAACCATTTTGCCCAACTGTATGCCAATAAATTTAACAATCTAAATGAAATGAATAAATATTTACAAAAAAAAAAACTGCCCGGGTTAACTGAAGAGGAAATAAAATCCTTAAATAAGCCCATATTAGAAAAAGAAATTGAACAAGCCATCAATGAACTCCCTAAGAAAAAATCCCCAGGACCAGATGGTTTTTACAGGTGAATTCTACCAAACATTTAAAGAACAATTAATTCCAATATTATACAAATTATTTGGAAAAATAGGTGAAGGAGTTCTACCAAATTCGTTTTATGACACAGATATAGTGGTGATACCAGAACCAGGCAGAGCAAAAACAGAGAAAGAAAATTATAGACCAATTTCCCTAATGAATATTGATGCTAAAACCATAAATAAGACATTAGCAAGGAGATTACAGCAAGTGATCACCAGGATAATACACTATGACCAGGTAGGATTTATACCACGAATGCAGGGCTGGTTCAACATTAGGAAAACTATTAACATAATCAACCACATCAATAAGAAAACTAACCAAAATCATATGATTATCTCAATAGATGCAGAGAAAGATTTTGACAAAATACAGCATCCATTCCTAATAAAAACAGTAGAGAGCTTAGGAATAGGTGGAGCTTTCCTTAAAATAGTAAGCAGTATCTACCTAAAAGCATCAGCAAGCATTATATGTAATGGAGATAACTTAAGAGACCTTCCCAATAAGATCAGGGGTGAAACAGGGATATCATTATCACTTCTATTATTTAATATTGTACTAGAAATGTTAGCTTTAGCAATCAGAGAAGAAAAAGGAATTAAAAGAATTAGAATAGGCAAGGAAGAAACAAAACTATCACTTTGCAGATGATATGATGGTATACTTAGAGAATGAACTCAAAAATTACTTGAAACAATTAACATTAGCAAAGTAGCAGGATATAAAATAAATCCACATAAATCATCAGCATTTCTATACATGACCAACAAAGTCCAGCAGCAAGAGATAGAACGAGAAATTCCACTTAAAGTAACAGTAGATAATATAAAAATAACTGGGCGTCTACTTGCCAAGACAAACCCAGGAACTCTATGAACACAATTACAAAACACTTTTCACACAAATCATATCAGATCTAAATAATTGGAAAGATATCAATTGCTCATGGATAGGCCAAGCTAATATAATAAAAATGACAATTTGACGTAAATTAATTTACTTATTCTGTGCCATACCAATCAGACTACCTAAAAATTATTTTATAGAGCTAGAAAAAATAATAACAAAATTCATGTGGAAAAACAAAAAGTCAAGAATATCGAGGGAAATAATGGAAAAAATGCACAGGAAGGTGGGCTAGCTGTATCAAATCTGAAGCTCTACTATAAAGTGGCAGTTATCAAAACTATCTGGTACTGGCTAAGAAATAGAGAGGAAGATCAATGGAATAGGCTAGGCACAGGAGACACAGTAGTAAATGACATTTGCAATGTACTGTTTGATAAACCCAAAGACTCCAGCTTCTGGGATAAAAATTCAGTATTTGACAAAAACTGCTGGGAAAACTGGAAGATAGTATGGCAGAAATTAGGCATAGACCAACATCTTACACATTATATTAAAATAAGGTCAAAATGGATACATGATTTAGACATAAGAGGTGATACCATAGGTAAATTAGGAAAGAAAGGAATAGTCTACCTTTCAGATCTTTGGAAAGGAGAACAGTTTATGACCAAACAAGAGATAGAGAATATTATGAAATGCAAAATGGATGATTTTGATTACATTAAACTAAAAAGGTTTTGTACAAACAGAAGCAATGCATCCAAAGTTAGAAGGGAGGCAGAAAGCTGGGAAACAATTTTTATGGCCAGTACTTCTGATAAAGGCCTCATTTCTAAAATATACAGGAAACTAAATCAAATTTATACGAATCCAAATCATTCCCCAATTGAGAAATGGTCAAAGGATATGAACAGGCAGTTTTCTGATGAAGAAATCAAAGCTATCTATTCCCATATGAAAACATGCTCTAAATCACTATTGATTAGAGAGATGCAAATTAAAACAACTCTGAGGTACCACCTGACACCTATAAGATTGGCTAATATGACAAAAAAGGAAAATAATAAATATTGGAGAAGCTGTGAAAAAATTGGAACACAAATGCATTGTTGGTGGAGCTGTGAACTGATCCAACCATTCTGGAGAACAATTTGGAATTATGCCCAAAGGGCTATAAAGCTGTGCATACCCTTTGATCCAGCAATACCACTTTGGGGTCTTTTTCCCAAAGAGATCATAAAAAAGGGAAAAGGACCCACATGTACAAAAATATTTTTAGCTGCTCTTTTTGTGGTGGCAAGGAATTGGAAATTGAGGGGCTGCCCATCAATTGGGGAATGGCTGAACAAGTTTTGGTATATGAATGTAATGGAATTCTATGGTGCTGTAAGAAATGATGAGCAGCAGGAGTTCAGAGAAACCTGGAAGGACTTGCATGAACTGATGATTAGTGAGATGAGCAGAACCAGAATAACATTATACACAGTATCATCAACATTATGTGTTGATCAACTGTGAGAGACTAGATTCTTCTCACCAATCCAATAGTACAAGAAAGTTCCTGGGGAAAAGGCTCTCCAAATCCAGAAAAAAAAAAAAAGGAACTGTGGAATATGGATGCTGAGTGGACCATATTATTTCTTTTGGTTTTGGTGCTCTTGTTTTTCTTTTTTGAGGTTTTTCCTTTTTTCTGATTCTTCTTTTATAACATGACTAATGTAGAAATATTTTAATGTTATTATATATATAACCTATATCAGATTACCTGCTGTCTAGGGGGGAGGGGAGGGAGGGAGAAAAATTTGAAATTGGAAATCTTATCTAAACAAATGTTGAAAACTTTTAATTAATTAATTGATTTTTTTAAAAAGAAACAATCAATAACTTCATCCAAGAGGAATGAAAATAATGAGACAGCATACCAAAACCTATGAGAAGCAGCCAAAGCAGTGCTTAGGGGAAATTTTATATCTCTAAATGCTTACATGAATAAGAGAAAGAGGAGATCAATGAATTGGACATGCAACTAAAAAAGCTAGGAAAAGAACAAATTTAAAATCTCCAATTAAACACTAAATTAGAAATCCTGGAAAATCAAAGAAATTAATAAAATTGAAAACAAGAAAACTATAGAATTAATCAATAAAACTAAGAGCTGGTTTTATGAAAAAAAAACACAATAAAATAGATAAACCTTTGGTTAATTTGATTAAAATCTGTGAGGAAGAACCTATTACTTTCTAAATGAGGCCATTCGATTTTTGTGGTAGTTACTAAGTTTCTCCTTGCAAAACCTAAATCTACTTATCTGCAACTTCTTCTCAATGCTCCTAGTTCTGCCCACTGACATCAAAAACAATGTCTTAATCTTTTCTATTTAAAAAAAAAAAACTTAAAATTCTTGAAGACTGCTATAATCTTCACCCTGCCATCTTATTTACATTATACCTTTTCCAAGCTGAACATCCCAATTTCTTTCAACTTATTCTCATATTGTACATTCTCAGCCCCTCAGTCGTTACCATCCTGGGTCTCCTTACTCCAGATATTCTGCAGCTTCTCAAAGTCCTTTCTAAAATGTAGTATCCCAAGGTAAAAACATTTCAGATGTGGTCTTCCCAGGGCAGCGGACAGCAGGGCTTTCACCTCCCTTGTTCAAGAGACTATGCTTATCATAAAGCAGTATTAGCTAAGAAAGCACATGGCCACATCACATTGCTGAGCGACAAAAATAACCAGATCTTTTTCACTGGAACTTCTGTCTACCTTTATCTCCCTCATCTTCTGTTGACATTTTAAAACTCAAACTACAGAACTTCACATTTATTTCTCTTTATCTTCTTAGATTCAAATATTTGTTCTGGTCTGTTGAGATCTTTCTGGATGCTGTCATCAACCATGTTAGGTCATCTTCCCAGCTTTGTGTCATCTCTTCCTTTATTGAGTAATCATTAAGATTTATGAAACACCTACTGTGTGCCACATGAAAGGCAGTATGTGTTCCTACTGGAGAGAGAGGAAGGCTTCAAAATCAGAAAGACCTGGGTTCAAGTCCTACCTCTGATGAACACAGGCTGGGAGCCTGAGTAATTCACTCAACCTGTTGGTATCTCCTTGTAACTCTCTAAAATTATAAATCACAGAGGAAGTAACTATCTAAACTGTAAATTAGACTTGACTAAAACAGTTCTGAATCTACCCAAACTGTACACATCTCTCCATCTTGTCCACAAAGATAGCATGAGAAGATTAATCAACAACAACATTTACATGTCACTTACTATGTGCCAGGCACTGTGCTGAGAGATTCTGCAAAATTTACCAGTTATATAATTTACTTGTTATATATTTGGTATTTACTTTTCCATATAAATGCTATTTATTTGCCAAACAAAACCTAAACTTCTTGAGGACAGGAGATAATACCTTTTTGTCTTTGTAGTGCTAGCAGACAGCCCAGTGCCTGGCACACAGTAGATGTTAAAAATATTAATAGTAACAAATTTTAATAACTATGTATATAACAAATATAAATAACAAATGCTTGAAGAACAAATAGGGTTTTGGGAAAGGGACCTATGATGTAAATTTTGTTTTCAAGTGATGAAATCTACAAGTCCACCCAAAATAAAATGTCCATACCCTTTAAACCAGAGACTCTATTACTGAGCTTATACCCCAAGGCAGCCATCAATAAGAAAAAGTCCCTATATATTCCAAAATATTTACAGCAACAATTTTTGCGATAGCTAAGAATTAGAAACAAAATAGATGTCCATCAGTTGGGGAATGGCTGAACAAAGTGTGGTACATGAATATAAAAGAATATTACTATCCTGTCAGAAATGATGTGCATGATGAATACAGAAAAGCATGGAAAGACCTTTATGAAGTGATGCAGAGTGAACTAATCAGAGCCAAGAAAACAATATACACAGTACTACAGCAATGTAAATGAAAAGAACAATGACACCAAAAAAAACCACAAACACCCACCAAATCAAAGGTAAATGTAACAATTATAAAAATCAAATGAAAACAAAAACAAACAAACAAACAAAATCAAGTGAGACTTGAATGAAGAGATACCCATACAGGATAGCTCTCTGAAAAAGGGGAAAGATACATATGCAACACTATGGTGAGATAAATAGAAAATATCAATAAATATTGTTATTTAGTCATTTTCAGTAGTGTCCAAATCTTCATGATCCCATTTGGGGTTTTCTTGGCAAAGAAATTGTAGTAGTTTGCTATTTCCTTCTCCAACTCATTTTATAGATGAGAAAACTGAAGCAAACAGGGTTAAGTGACTTGCCCAGAGTCACATAGCTAGTGTCTGCAGCCACATTTGAACATAGGTCTTCCTAACTCTAGACCGAGAACTCTATCCACTGTGACACTGTGATCAATAAATACTACTTTAGAAAAGAAAAGAAAAAAAAAGAAAAGAAATACTTGTCTCCTTTGATTCATACTCTCTCCCAGTCTCAAATTTCCACCTTACCTACTACAGAATATTGACAGCTATTACCTGACTTATCAAAAACATTTAAATTGTTAATGATACCTACACCTAGCAAGACTGTTACAAGAAAAGCACTTTTAAATATACCTAAAAAAGAATATCTGAGATATCAGTAAGTATATTTTCCCTGGTTAGCATTCTGAGACCTATTTCAATTGCCTCCCCTATGACAATATATCTACCTAGTTGGAATAAAGGGCTCTCTCACCTAAACAAGCTAATTTGCCTACTTATCCCCTACTCAATTTGCAAGCTTCATTAATTCTTCCTCTCAACTTATTCCCAACCACTACCCCACTGAAAATCTAATTCCAAGAAAACTCCCACAATCATTCCTCTACTCTGTATCCCCTCTGCATTTGTGGTCTGTTTTTATTCTATTACCACAAGAGCTGTTGACAGAAAATCTAGAGACCCCTCTCATAGAGCCAGAGGGACACAGAACCATCAGCTGATGAAGGGGATATCATCATAGATCTTCTAGTACAGACCTCTCATTTTGCAGACCAGCTGAAAACTAGAGAGGTGAATTGATATCACCTGCCTAAGGTCATAAAGATAATGAGTGAGACAGAACTGAGATTTGAACCCAGAACCTCTCATGCAAAATTCTGCAAGATTTCCACTGCACAGTATTCTACTATTTAACTCAACATCCTTAGACAAGTCACTTTCTCTACGTCTCAGTTTCCTTACATGTAAAATGAGGTTGGACTAAATTATAGACAATGTCCAACTCCAATATTCTATGTTCTCATATTTAATGTTCTAAACTTCTAGCTCTTGAATCATTCCCTCTCATTAAGTGCTTAACTCTACAATGTACTGGGAATGTAAAAATAAAAACTGGAAATACCCAATTTCAAGTTTACAATCTAATAAGGATAAGACTTATGTACAATAAGCATGATGCAAGATTGAATTGTTATTTTTTCCTCTGAAAGATTACACTCAGTTTTGCTAGGTATGTGATTCTTGGCTTTAGTCCCAGTTTCTCTGCCCTCTGGAATATCATATTCCATGCCCTCCGGTCCTTTAATGTAGATGCTATTAGATCTTGTTTTATCCTTATTGCAGCTCCACAGTATTTGAATTCCTTTTTTCTAGCTGCTTGCAATATTTTCTCCTTGACCTGGGAACTCTGGAATTTGGCCCACATGAACTGAAGCAGAGAGAAATGTATACTGTATACAAAATAACAGCAATAGAGTAAGATGATCTGCTAGGAAGCACGTGGTTATTTTCAACAAGGCAATAATCCAATGTAACTCTGAGGGACTTATGAAAATTGCAATCCATCTACAGAGGAAGAACTGATGGTATCTGAAAACAGACTGAAACACATTTTTTCTGACAATTCCTTAATATGAAGTTTTGTTTTTATTTGTTTTCTCTCACAACCTAGCTAATGTAGAGATGTTTTCCATGACTATTCATGTATAACTTATAATGAATTGCTTGAGTTCTTGGGGTGGGGAGTAGGAAGGGGGGGAGGAAGAGAAGTTGGAACACAAAGTTTTAAAAAATTGATGTCAAGATGTTTTTCCATGTAATTTGGAAAATAAAAATCTACACACACACACACACACACACACACACACACACACACACACACAATTGATGGAATTGTTATTGTTGTTTGTCCTTAGTTTTCAAAAAAGATCTTGCATTTAAGTGAGGCTGGGCTGTGCAGTCACCAGCTTAACTTTATCCTCCAGAGCCATCTGGGTCTAGTAGCAAGACAACTATCTTATCAGGACGACTGGAGATGGCCCCAGATGTTTAAGGCAATTGGGGCTAAGTGACTTGCCCAGAGTCACCACAGCTTGTAAGTATCTGAGGTCATATTTCAACTCAGTTCCTATCAACTTCAGGGCCAGTGCTCTATCCACTGAGTCACCTAGCTGCCTCCATAAGACTGAATATATTAAGTGCAAAGGAAAAGTACTAGAATATTTGACAATTTTAAAAATTCAAGGAGAAAGTGGCACCTGGAAAGATCCTTGCAGGAACAAAAGGATTTAAGAACCAAATACATGAAAAGGGGTAATTAAAGGTATGGAAGACAACCTGCATAAATACAAAGAAGAGGAAGATGGCAAGTTGAGTTTGTCTTGGGAGCAAGGTAAAACAAAGTTAGAAGAGATGGCTGAAGCTAGATTGTGGAAAGGCTTAAGTATCAGAATAAGGAGTTTGTATCTTTATCATGCAAATAAGGAGCCAATCACTGATGGTTTTTCAGCAAGGGAGTGATGAGGTCAAACTTCTACAAAGATTATTTTAACTGCATATGAAGGCTGGATTGGTATGGGGAGAAATGAAGGTAAGGAAAATAATTACCAAAGTTATTCCAATATCCCAGGCAAACAGGTAAGGAAAGTTTGAACTAAGTTTGCAGCAAAGTGAATGATAATGAGAAGAACTAATATTTGAGTGTACATAGGGTGTGAGAGGGAAAGCCAAAGATGATCCAAGGTTTCAAATCCAGATTTTCAGAAAGAGCTTACCTCAAAAAAGAAAAGAAAGGGGGCAGCTAGGTGGCCCAGTAGATAAAGCACTGGCCTTGGATTCAGGAGGACCTGAGTTCAAATTTAGCCTCAGACACTTGACACTACCTGTGTGACCCTGGGCAAGTCACTTAACCCTCATTGCCCTGCCAAAAAAAAAAGAAAAGAAAAGAAAAAAAAAGAGCTTACCTCTTCTAAAGTTTAAATTCATACCCGTAAAATTGGTCACAAAAAAATTTTTTTTAAGTGGCTATGAAAAGCACATTAAGTGCTTACTCTAGAAGGCACTACTACTGTTGGTAGATTTATGAATTAGTCCAACTATTCCAGAAAACAATTCAGAGCTATATAATTGTGCAAAAAAAAAAAAATCCCCCCAAAACACTAAACTGTTCATATCCTTTGACCCATCAATCATACTTACTAGGTATATGTCCCAAAAAGGTCAATGACACTGAAAAAAAGTCCTATATATAATGAAACATTCAGAGCAGCACTTTTTGGTAAGAAAAAAAAAAGGAAACAAAGTAGATATCAAATCATCAGAGAATAACTAAATGAACATCATATATGAACATATATGAATATAATAGAATATTATTGTGCACTTAGAACTATGCCCAAAAAGTTACTAAATAGTGCATACCCTTTGACCTAGTAATACCATTACTGGACTATACACCAAAAACATCGATGAGGAGGTCAAATACGTACAAAAATATGTATAGTGGCTCTTTATTTCGTGGAAAAGAAGTAAGGTGGTAGCCAGCAATTGAGGAATGGCTAAACAAATTATGATAATGTATGAACGTTATGCCATACTGCTGTGCTATAAAAAACAATAAAGGGTTCAATTTCAATGAAACCTAGGAAGATCTGTATGAACTGATGCAGACTAAAGTGAGAAGAACCAGAGGAATAATTTATACAATGACAACAGCACTGTAAATACAAACAATTCTGAAAGACCTAAAAACTTTAACTAATGGAATGACCAAACACAATTCCAGAGGACCCAAGATAAAACATGCTACCTACCTACTGTCAGAAGAGATGGACTTGAGGTGCTGATTGAAACGTATTTTTTTGGACATTATCAATGCAGGAATTAGTTTTGCTTGACTACGCATATCTGTTAGAATGGTTTTGTTTTTCTTTTTTATTTTTTCCAATGGGGATAGAAGAGAAAAAATAGATTTTTATTAATTTTTTTAAATTAAAAAAGAAAATTACATTCTGAATGCATTATGTATTTAAAAAGAAAAGCAAGCTATAAATGTAAACAACAGATTCACAGTTTCATGTACAATCCTACTTCTATTCCACAATGTAGATGGAAATGTTCATTTTATTTGGTGTTTTGTTAAATTTGGAATATTAAAAAAACAAAAAGAATATTATTGCACCATAAGAAATAATGGATATAAAGAAATTAGACAAACTTGAGAAGATTTATATGAATTAAAAGAGAATAAAGCAAAAAAGTACCAAGAGGACAACATCCACAGTAAAGAAAAACAATGCTAAATGACAACAGAACTCAGATTAATGTAATGGCTAATCTTGACTCCAAAGTCTAATGATAAAACATACCTTCCTCCTCTCGGTAAAGAGGTGATGGAATCCAGGTGTGAAATGAGGCATATGCCATCAAATATGGTCAACATGTTAATTTCTTTTCCTTAACTGTACTCCTTTGGTTATTATAGAACGTTCTATTGTGAGGGGAGAGGGAAACTGAGAAAAGGCCAGGTTGGGGGGAAATGCATCAATAAACATTTTTTTCATAAATATTTAAGAGGTTAGTTAGGAGAGGCAGGTTTTGGGAAGTCAGTCAGTCAATACACATTTATTAAGCACCTACTAAGTGCCAGGCACTGCGCTAAGCACTAAGGACATAAAGAAATGCAAAAGACAGTCCCTGCCTTCCAGGACCTGATAATCTAATCGCAGAGAAAACAAGCAAACAAATGTATACAAACTACAGGAAAACTAAGGGGAAAAATAGGAAATAATTAAAAGAGGAATGGCACAAGAATAAGGTAGTTGTAAAGGCTTTATTGGAGCTTGAAGGAAGCCAGAAAAGCATTCCAGGTATGAGGGACAAGTAGAGAAAATGCCCAGGGGTCAAGAGATGGAGCGTCTTGTTGGGGGAACAGCTATGAGGCCAGAGTCACTGGATCAAAGAGTACATAGCAGTGAATAGGTATAAAATGATTTAAAAGGTGTAGGGAAGGGGAAAGGGGAACTAGGTCATGAAAGGCCTTGAATGGCAAACAAAGGATTTTGTATTTGATCCTGAAGGCAATAGGGAGCCACTGGAGTTTACTGAACCCAGAAGAGATGATTGAGGCCTGCAATTTTAGACAGTTAGATACACCACTAAGGCATTGCAATGGTCTATGCATGAGGTAATGAGGGCCTACACCAGGGTAGTGGCATTATCAAAAGAGCATAGGGAATATATTTGAGAGATGCTTCAAAGGTGAAATTGACATCCTTTGGTTTTTAAGAGACAGTGAGGAGTTGAAGATGATGCCTAAGGTTTCAAGCCAGAGGGACTGGGAAGACAGTGTTGCCCACTACAGTAATGATAACAATAACAACAGTAATAGTAATAGCTAACATTTATATAGCACTTACTATGTGCCAGGCACTATGCTAAGTACTTTATAGTTAATATTTCATTTGATCCTCACAACCTGGCAAGACAGGTACTGTTATTATCCCCATTTTACCGTTAATGAAACTGAAGCAAATAAGTTAAGTGACTTCCCCAGAATCACACAACTAGTGTCTGAGACTGGATTTGAACTCAGGTCTTCATAATTCCAAGCCCAAAGCTCTATCCACTTCACCGCCTAGCTGCCTCACATAACATGCAAGCATTATCTATTTTCAAAGAATAAGAATCTAATATAAAAATTCTACTAAATAGAGATTTATCTTGTTGTAACAAATCGGGTCCCAAGGAATACTTTAAATTTGTAAATAGTATTCTCTCTCTTGGAATGTCCAATCTCTAAGAGGATAACTGTTTTAGAATGTCAAATCTCTGAAAGAATAATCAACAGAAAGGAGGTAAATATTGCTAAAATGTTTTTTAAATCCTAAATTGGCAAGAACAGGCATTTTCAAAATTCTGTCCTTTCCTCTTCCCTTAACACTCCCTAGTTAACACTTTATATCATATTATTAGGGGGAATCCTGAGTTCTTGAGGCTATAACATTTGGGAATAAACTGATAGGCCCTACCAAACTGGAAATATGGGCCAGGAATGAACTATGTTCAAGGAACAGACCTGTTACTTCAGAGAGGCTCATCAGCAAAAGGCTGGCCACAGAGTGATTATATTTTTAGGCAAGGGCAACTCATGAAAGCCATGGTATGGATTAGCTTCAATCTATATTGATGGAAAGCATCCAAATAAAATCACTGCTCCTTTCAAGTACTAAAGCAAGTATCTTTTCATTACCTTCAACTAGGAAGAAAACCTAACTTCCTACTTTGGAAAGAGAATGGTGAGACCTTATTTCAGCTCAAGAGATCTATTCTTTATTTCAAAACTCCTTAATATTTTCTCTCTTTGCTCCTCCTTCACTTTAGTCTCTGATGAAACTGTCCCACCCCACCCCATCACCAGTACCAAAATACCAACTGCTAATTGGATATTTCCCAAAAGCATCTCAAATGCAAAATGTGCAAAACAGAAAGCATCATCTTTTCTCCTAAATCCACTCCTCTTCCTAACTTTCCTATTTCTCTTGAGGACATCCCCACCTTTACTGTCACATAGGTTTGCAACTTCATTTTCTGCTCCTCAATCTCTTACCCCACATATCCAATCACCCATGTCAGTTCCACTTCCATATCTCTGATATCAGTTCCATTCTGTCCACTCACATAGCCACCAATCTTGTTCAAGCCCTCATCACCTCTCATATGGTCTACTGTGATAATTTAATTGATGTCTATGGCTGAGTCTTTCCCATTTATCATCTATCTTCCACACAGATGCCAAAGTGATATACCTAAAGCACAGGCTAAACCAAATCATTCCCCTTTTTCGAACTCCTGTCTTCAATGAAGCAATAGGATCAAATACACATTCCTCTGTTTGACATTTAAAGCTCTTTACAACCTAACTCTAAGCCTATCTTTCCAGCTTTATTATACATTACTCTCCCCACCACAGATTCTGCAGTCAACCAAACTGGCCTGTTAACATAAAGCATTCCATATCTTTTGTATGTGTGTGTGTATGTATGTATGTATATCCACACGTGTATGTGTGTACATGCATGTGTAATTTTCCCCCCCAAAAGATGTCTCTGCCCACCATACCCTGTCTTTGACCTTACCTCAGCCTCTTGGAATTCCTAGTTTCTTTCAAAGCTAAGTTCAAATACCACCTAAGTGTTAGAAGCCTTTATTGATCTCCAATCCCCAGGCTGTTAGTGTCTCCCTCCCACTTTGTATATACAGTTTGAATATATCTATATGCATACATTGGGTTTTCCGTTTACAGAATAGAAGTACCTTAAAAATAGGGATTATTTCATCTATGTTTTTGTATCCCTTACATTCAGCACCATGCCTGACAAAAATCAAGCCCTTAAAAAAAATACTTAGCTTATTGACCGACTTATTTACTGTCAAGGGAAGTATATACCCTCTCATAGGCTAAGCACAAATGGCATTAACAAAAGAGCTGGTCGATAGCATTCTATTTGGTCAAATTTATAACAACTGAACTTATCTATTTTTTCCTTTGGAGAGGAGCTGGTAAGTGATAGCCACACATTTCTCTATTCATTATAAGTAGCTCCTAAAACCCAGTATCTTTTATCATCAAACCAGAACTGATAATAACTCAAATTTATACAGGACTTTTCTTACAAAGAAACCCTATAAACTAGTCTGTGTAATTATTACTGGTCAATCAATCTACAACTATTTAATAATCACCTAATACTGGCACCTGTGTTAGATAATGGAGATACAAGTATAACCAAAAAAAAATCCCTAGAAATAAGAAGCCTACATTCTACTAGGAAAGATAGTAACTGCACATATCAATATATGCTGCATAAATATAAAAACAAACATATCCATAGTATTCTACTACAAAGTATTTTGGGAGGGAAGTCACTAGCAGCTGGAGGGGAGGGGGAGGGAGAACAGGAAAGGCTTTATGCATAAGTAAGTGCTTAAACAGTATCTTAAAGAAATGCAATGGAGCCTCTCTCAGCACAAGTGAGGAAGGCATGCATTCCTGGCATGTGGGACACCAAGAGTAAAGGCACAGAGACAGATGATGAAGTGTCATATGTGAGGAACAAAAAGGCCAGTTTGGCTAGATCGAAGAGTACAGGGAGGAGGAATAAAATCCAATGAGGCTAGAAAGACAGGTTGGGGCCTGGTTGTCAAAGGATTTAAAAGCTAAACAGAATTTATGTTTTAGCCTAGAGGTAAAAGAGTCATGAAAATTGAATGGGCAGGAGAATGACTGTCAGATCTGTGCCAAAGGAAAATCACTTAGTCAATAAGCATTTATTAATCACCTACTACTATGTGTTAGGCATTGTTCTAAGTGCTGAGAAATACAAAGATAAAGGCAAAAGGCAGTTTAGAAGAAATGTGGATTTGAGGAGAAAGATGTTTCTAGCATATTCAGTTCAAAATGTTCAATAAGTAACTGGTGACATAAGACACAAGCTTAAATTAAGGGGTGGGGGGGTGGGGGGGGGGAGGTGTCTGTGTGTGTGAAGTGCATAGGAGAAACCCGAAGGTCAGGCACAGAAAATATGAATATGGAGGTGTATGGGAGCCTAGGATGAAGCCTTGGGAAACACCCACAGTTCAAAGACATATCTCTTACAAATAAGAAAATTGAGGCCCGGAGGTGAATTTACTTACCCATAATCACATGACCCTCTTGCTAGAGCTGAGTTTCAAATCTAGCTCATCTAACTATGTCATGTGCATTCCTGTAATCATACACTTATCAACAGCTAAAAATGCCATCCATTCACAATAAATACTATTATTTGAAGCTAAATCATTTTCAATTCCATACATTTTCAAAGAGACCTGATTATTTGTTAATGTTCCTGAAAAGTATGTACCAAAAAATTAAAATCACTTCCACACCTCGGAAAAAGACTTTCTGCTCTATAAATGAAAAACAAGGTGCAATCAAGTACCAGATAATATCTTTCAAACTATCCAGAGCCCAGACAAACTAAGTCCAGAAGCAAAATACTGCCTTACTTAAAAAATCGATTATGGTCATTATTAATTTTACAATTCGATTTTTCATTTTCATTTTCAACAAAACTAAACTCTTGGGAGCAGCTAGGTAGTGCAGTGGATAAAGCACTAGTCCTAGATTCAGGAGGACCTGAGTTCAAATGCGACCTCAAACACTTGACACTAGCTGTGTGACCCTGGGCAAGTCACTTAACCCTCATTGCCCCGCCAAAAAGAAACAAATAAATAATTGAAGAAAAGAGAAGAGGGTAAAACTAAACTTTTTCCTATCATCAGTAGTCATATACAACACCTAGTCGCCTGTTTTCCATATATAAATATCTTAAACAAAGAAAAAACATTTGCAAAGTAATGGTTACAGTAGAGGCAGTAGATATAATGGGAAGAACCCAGGAGATGATACCAGAGGAATACAAAGGGATAATTTGAAGTTCTGCCACTTCCTCATTCTACAACCCAGGAAGCAGCATCATTCCCAGTTTTCTTGGTGAGAGTCAAACCAGGGTGAGAGTGAAGCACAATCCAGAGCAGACAACTCACCAGGCAAGCCAGCAGTAGACCTTGGGAGCAATTGAATCAGCCAACAGCAACTTCCATATTTCTCAGCCCAGGGACAGTAAGGGGGTCAGACACACTGGTCAGGAAGAGATTACAGGGGTCTCTTTTCTGGCACTGGGTGTAGGACTTGGTTGCCTAGCCCATGCATGAATCTGTGTAACAGTCCTGAGTATCAGTCCCAGGGCATGGTGGAACACTAGAACACGAGAGCTTGTGGTCACAGGGGAGTGAGAACCCTGGTCACAGTTCTAGGGCAGAAAAAGCTGTTTGTGGTCACTCAAACACCAGAGGACAGGCCAAGAAAGTAGAAAACATACCTCTCCTTAAATCATACCATTTTAGGAGAAATAAAAACTTACAGACCCCCAGAACTAGTTCTGAAAAGAGCTGTACCAAAAATAACAAAGACTGGAACAATGCCCCCTCCACCCTGGGAGCACAGCCCAACTTCAACATAAAGCTAAAGTCAAGAAATAGGCTGGAAAAGAAGCAAACAACAAAAAGATCCTGATCACAGAAAGTTACTATGGTGACAGAGAAGATCAAAACACAAACTCAGAAGATAACAAAATCAAAACTGCTACATCCAAAGTCTCAAAGAAAAATGTGAATTGGTCTCAGAGCCAAAAATAATTCCTAGAAGAATTCCCAGAGGGAGCACCTGAACAGTATTCTATTCAGAAATGGCTCAAAGAGAGAATAACATACACACTCAATTGGGTAAAGAAATTTATCTTTACCTACACAAAAGTAGATGGGGAAGTAGATTAGAAAGGGGGTTGCTGACAGAATGGAGGGCAAATTAGGGAATATGGTAGTAAGGAGTCCAATAAACAGAGAAGGTGGGATCAGGAATAGGATAGAGGGAAATACATAGTAATCATTAACTGTGAAAAATTTTAACTGTATTTCTGATAAAGGCCTCATTTCTCAAATATATAGAGAACTCAGTCAAATTTATAGGAAAAAAAAAAAGAGCCATACCTCAATTGATAAACGGTCAAATGATAGGAACAGGCAATTTTCAGAATAGTCAAAACTATATGAACAAAAGTGCTCTAAAACACTATTGATTAAAGAAATGCAAATTAAAACTCTGAGGTACCACACTTATCATATTGGCTAATATGATTGAAAAAGAAAATGACAAATGTTGGAGATGTGGGAAAACAGACACCAATGCACTACTGACGGAGTTGTGAACTGATTCAACCATTCTGGAGAGCAATTTGGAACTATGTTCAAAGGGCTATCAAACAAAGAAAAATGCTATCCATCTCCAGAGAAAGAACTGAATGGCATCTGAATGAAGATAAAAAAATACTTTTTTTCACTTTATTTTTCTTGGGGGTTTTTTTGGTCTGTGTTTTCTTTCACAACATGACTAATATGGAAATATGTTTTGCATGGCTGCACATGTATAACCTATATCAAATTGTTTGCCTTCTCTATGAGGGAGGTGGATATAAGGGGCTAAAATTCTAGCTATACTATCTAAAATCTAATGAGTGGTCACCAATAAATTATAAGCTTTAGCAAGAATATTTAAGTGTTTAAGTATTTATTAAAGAGCATTAGGATCAGAGAGAAAGGTAAAAATCTAACTATTTCTGAGAGACCCCATCATCCGACCCACCATGGTGAGGTCAGAAACCAAAAGAGGAAAAAGCCCTCCACCAGCATCCACTTCCTCCTTCGTGTCCTCCTCCCAGAAATGGGAGGCTCCTCAAGTTGATTGGCTGGTAGCTTTGACAGACAGTACCCACAAGCAAACGTCACTTCCTGATGCCAAGGAACTGACCACATGGCTTGCCCTCAGACGCCTTCTCCTCATGGCAGAGCTTTCCTACAGTAGCTCTCCAGCAGGTGGCATCATTCCAATCGTTACAGGCGAGGGAGGGAAGGAGATAATTTGGAACTCAAAATTTGATAAAATGAACGTTAAAATTTGTACTTATAAATAAATAGGAAAAATATTAAATACCAAAAAATATTAAAATAAAAGCAAAAAAATCCATAAGCATTAGGACACAGAAACTGATGCAAAGTGAGTAAGGCTAGGAAAACAACATACCCAGTAACTACAACAATGCAATTATAAAGGATAATATCTGATGCCTAATTATAATGACCTCAAATGAGAGATAAGAAAATGCTAGTGGGGGCAGCTAGGTGGCACAGTGGATAAAGCACCAGCCCTGGATTCAGGAGTTCCTGAGTTCAAATCCAGCCTCAGACACTTGACACTTACTAGCTGTGTGACCCTGGGCAAGTCACTTAATCCCCATTGCCCTGCCAAAAAAAAAAGAAAAAAAGAAAATGCTAGTCTCTCTCATCTTTGCAGAGGTCCAAGATTATAGGTGTGGAATATTGCATATACTGTCAGGCTCAGTTGATGTGTTGCTTAGTCTTACTGAACTATTCTTTTTTGTCTCTTTTTCATTTTTTTGTAATAAGGGATGGCTTAGTGGGTAGGGGGAAAGGAAGAGATTTGAAAATAAAGATGTTTTAAAATTTAAAATTTAAATTTTCTTTAAAAATCAGAGTTTCAGCCTAAAATTAAAGGAAAAGTATCAGAAGACAGAAAGGAATCTTGACCTACAAAAGCAGATTGTAAGAAAGAATCTGATCCAAATAAAGAAAAATGAGACACAGAAGAAAAAAGGGAAGGACCACTGATCACTAGTGGTCAGTTATATATTAGAAGATCTTTCAAAAGAAAGAAGAACTGGGCAATCTGAGAAGGAAGCAACTTGAATATGTTTCTTTACGTTACCACCAGGTAAGGTCATCTAGATCATCTAATAACAGAATATTAATGACTGGTGACTCTTAGTGAGGGATACTGAGTCAATTATGTGTCAACCTAGAAATACGAGTTGTGCAGGTTCCCCAGGGTATGTATCCAAGATATGATAGAGAACATTCCAAAATTTGTCAAATTTGATTACTACTAATCAACTGTTAATTCACAAGGACATAGAGGATGTTAAAGAGGAAAACTAGAAAGCAATACTAAAAATAATTTTTAAAGTTACTGGACCATTTTGGAAAACAATTTGTAATTATGCAAATAAACTGACTAAAATGTCCATATCTTTTGAACCAGAGATTCCATTACTGGGCTTACACCCCAAGGAAGGGATCAATAAGAAAAAAATCCCCACATACACCAAAATATTTATAGCAACATTTTGCAATAGCTAAGAATTGGAAACAAAGTAAATGCCCATCAATTGCAGAACAGCTAAACAAATTGTGGTACATGGATGCAACAGAACATTACTATGCTGTAAGAAATTATGTGTACGATAATTAGAGAAACATGAATATATGAACTGATGCATAGTGAAGCAAGCAGAATGAAGAAAATATACACAGTGACTAACAATTTAAATGAAAAGAATGACATACCAAAAAAAATCAAAAATAAAAGAAACCAAATTCTAAAGATCAAGCAGGATACAAATGAAAAGTGATGAGAAGACAACCCCAACATGTCCTTTCACAAAGGTCCACACACTGCATGTTTCATACTTTTTCTTTTTTTTAAATTTCAAATATTTTAATAAGAGTTCTCTGACAGGCATTTAAAACACCAGTTTGTGAGGATAGACTCCATTGGAGAGAGAAAATACAGAACGCGGGTAGCCACAAAGCTGAGGAATCTTCTTGATTTGGGGCAGGATCTGAGAGTCCACTGCTTTCTGATCAGCCTTGTGCTGCTCCATAATCTCATATTTCTCTTTTTCTGTGTCAAAAATCTCTCCTTCTTGGTGTCTAGGTTTACAGAGCCTCTTCTTCTTGAAGTAAACATCAGTAAGATGATTTGGAATTTTCACACCTCAAAGGTTAATAACCCTGGTAAAGGTGGCAATGACAGATTTCTGATGGGTTCTTCGCAGAGGAACACGGTTGATGGTCAGAGGTCCAGTCACCAGTAGCATTGAAAAGTTCAACCAAGCACAGAGGCATGCTATACTAGTGATAAAAAAACTTCAATAATCCAAACATCTTCTGGACTCTCTTTGAGTCAAAAGCATAGTAGCTGTAACAATTTCTTGGATTGTTTTTATGTTAGTTCCATCCTTAAAAACACTGGAGGAAGGAGCAGCTGGGTGGTGCAGTGGATAGAGCACCAGTCCTGGATTCAGGAGGACCTGAGTTCAAATCTGGTCTCAGACCCTTGACACTTACTAGCTGTGTGACCCTGGGCAAGTCACTTAACCCCAACTGCCTCACAAAAAAATCTTCAAAACAAAGCAAAACAAAACAAAACACCAGAGGAACCAAAGGAAACTTCAATTCTGAATCTAACTCCCACCAACAATGCTGCTGAAATAAAAATGATGCAAACCTCAAAGGGAAGTGACAACTACAGTTTAGAATTTATGAGAAAGGAAAGTCAGGCAGAGTCTAACACAAAGCTTCTTAAACTGTGGGTCACAAAAAATTTGGCAGTAAATGGATTTGTATGCCTATTTTACATATGTACATACCCGGGGAATCATATAAAAATTTCTCAGTCAAAAAGGAGACATGAGTGGAAAAAGTTTAAGAAGCCCTGGTCTAACATACACTCTGGATTTGAGAAGAGATTTCAAAGGGTTCAGAGACAGGAAAGTTTGGAACCAAAGGATTAAAATCATATAAGAGAAGTTATCGCAGTTGGGAGAAGCACTTAAGAAATTGTGCTCCAAAACTGTGTTCTGAAGACACAAAGAGAAATAATTGTGATGAAGACGAAGATATCTAGAGACAAATATAGATGTACAGAGAACTGACCATTTTAAATTTGTAAAAGACACATACAGAAAATGGAAGGAAGGGTAAGTAAGTAAAAAAAGAATGAATACAAAAAGCATGACACAATCTGGTAAGGATAATGTCAGGAGCACTGAAACTCAGAATGAGTTTAAGCTGCTAAGGAATGCTAAGGGAAAAAAACATGGTTTAAAACTAACTGGGAGGGGCAGCTAGGTGGCACAGTGGTTAAAGTACCAGCCCTGGATTCAGGAGTGCCTGAGTTCAAATCCAGCCTCAGACACCTGACACTTACTAGCTGTGTGACCCTGGGCAAGTCACTTAACTGCTATTGCCCTGCCCTCCCTCCACAAAAAAAACTGGGATAAGAGGAAGATAAAAGTTTAATGCTCAAGGTAGAAGGGACAATGATACCTATATGTTGGCAAACAATCTTTCATATTACTCTTTTGGATACAATAGAGACATAGGCTAGATGACAACACAGTTCAATAAATTTAGACACTCAAAGAGTAGTCACTAATGGGCTGATGTAAACTTAGAAGGTCACCAAGGGAGTACTTCAGAGATCCGTGCTAATCCCTATGCTTTTAAACATTTTTATCAATGACTTGCCAAAGGAAATAACTGGCATGCTCCCCATTATCAAATTTGTAGGTGACACAATGAGGGATAGCTAACATAAAATGACAGTCAGCCTAAAAAAATCTCAATAGGCTACAACACTGGGCCAAACTTCATAAGATGAAAGTTAACAGGAATAATGTCATTGTACCACTCTGCATCCCAATCATCTACTAACTAGGTTGAGTGCGACACTTAGACCAGCATTTTCCAAGTCATGCAGCAGTATGCTACTAGGATGGGGTTGGAGGATATATCTGGGTTTGGGTTTTTTTTTGGGGGGGGGGGGGCCATCATGAAGCAATGAAAATTACCAAAAATCTTCAAGCACAACTCCTAAATAAATACATCTGTTTTTCCCACTTTCTCCAATGAAAATATAGTTCAAATAAAGTCAACAAAAGTAAGACCAACATAGCAAGTTTATTCCAACTGAGAATGAATGCAGGACAGCAATTACTTAATATAAGTGAAGCAAACAAGGTCAAATCTGACTGGGTGCATAAACTAAAAAAGCACACTCGATGCTGCATTTGAACATGAAATGTGTAAACGCAAAGTTTAAAAATTCTTGTAAGTTAAAAGTACCATAACATCTCTTTATATTCCTCAACATCATTAACATTGGTAAAGGACAGTGAAATAAGCTGGCTTAAAAAAAAAAAAAAACACCTACAACTTGTTAAAAACTGGAATATCTGAAATTTTAGTTTTTCAATAATTAAATTTAGAATAAATGTAAAATAAGTTTAAAAAATTAACTTCACAAGTACAAGATGGGAAAAAATTAGCTAGAGTACAGTTTTAAAGAGGATGGGTAGAAGGGTTAGTGGATTATGGGTTCAAAATGAGTTTACTGTGAGTGTGATTCAGTAGCCAAAAAAGCCTAGTAATCCTAGGCTGCACTGAGAGGAACAATGACAGGACCGAGAAGGTCTGCTCAACTCTGCCTAGACAGACCATGTCTAGAAAATCATGTACCACTTTGGGTATCCTATCTTACATAGGATATTGATCATCTGGAGAACTTCCAAAGGAAGACAACCAAGAGAGTAAAGGGCCTTGAGATCATATCATAAGGAAGAGCTGAGAGAACGAGAGGTGTGTGTCCTGAAAAAGAAAAGATTTCTTTTGTCCTCCACTTAGTTGAAGTGCTTTCATTTAGGAGAGAGCAGAACAAAAAGAAATGTAAAAATTTAGGAGGACAAATTTAAGCTTTATTCAAAAGAAAACTAAATTGGCACTATCCAAAAGTAGAACAGGCTACCATAAAAAGTAATGAGTTCCTCTTCACTATAGATCTTCAAAGCAAGGCTGGATGACCACTTGGCCAGGAATGTGGTAGAAAAAATTTGAGCAGAGAGGTTCAGGTTAGGCTAAATGGTCTCTGAGCTCCCATACAATTCTAATTATGAAAAATAAGTTTTTATTTAGCCACTGTTTTTATCAAGAATAACACATTTAAATCGCTCTTTACAATTTACAAAGCATTTTCCTCAAAATGACTTTGTAAAATAGGTGGCTTTTGCATTAACATACAAGCATACCTTGTTTTATTGCTTGCCAGATTTTACATTTTAACAAATTGAAGGTTTATGGCAACCCTGAATCAATTAAGTGTACTGTCACCATTTTTCCAATAGCATCTGTTCATATCTAGTCTCTTTCTCTCATTTTAGTAATTCCCACATTATTTCAAATTTTTCCATTGTTATTATTATATGTGCTATGGAAATCTGTGATCAATGATCTTTAATGTTACTATTGCAATTGTTTTGGAGTACCAAGAACTGTGCCTATATAAAATGTTGTCTGTGTTCAGAGTGTTCCACCAACCAGCCGTTTTCTCTCCTCCTGGAGCCTCTCTATTCCCTGAGACACTACAAGATTGAAATTAGGTCAATTAACAACCCTACAATGGCCTCTAGGGGTTCAAGTGAAGGAAGGATCAATAATGCAACAAACTTAATTGTTGCCTTATTTTAGGAAATTGCCACAGTCAACCCAAAGTTCAGTAACCATCACCCTGGTCAGCAGTCACCACCTTTTTCAGTTAGCAGCCATCAACATCAAGCCAAGACCCTCCACCAGCAAAAACATTACGACTCACGGAAGAGTCAGGTGAAGGTTAGCAGTTTTTAGCAATAAAGTATTTTTTAATTAAGGTATGTACACTGTTTTTTTGTTTGTTTTTTTACATAATACTATTACACACTTAATAATTACAGTAAGTTAATAACATAACTTTTATATCCACTGGAAAACCAAAAAGTTCTTGGGATTCACTTAATTGCAGTGGTCTGGAACAGAACCTACAATATCCCCACAGTAAGCCTATCTTTCATTTTACAGATAAAGAAACCAGGGCTCAAGAAATTTGACATGACTGACTAGTCATATAACTGCTAAGGGACAGTCCAGAATTGAATTCACATCTTCTGATTTCAAGATCTGTGTTGTTTCCACTAAACCAGAAGTGTCAAACTCTAGAGTAGGCCACCTTGTTGCCCAAACAGACTGCACTGTAACTGGGAAATATTTAACAAAATAACTAAAAATACAAAACAAAGTAGATAAAGTTAATTTGTGGGTTGCTAAGTCAATATGCAGTCTACAGGGATTTGTTTCTATTTAAATTTGGCATCACTATTCTGGACTATTCTTCTTTGTGACCAATAAGCATGCCACTGGATGTTCAAATGTATGAAACATAGAGGAGGGAAAAAGGACAAAAATCAACAAGTTAACAAATGTGAAAAGGCAAGAAACCTGCTTTAGAAAAACAAGATTAAATGTAGATCCATGACAAATGGGCTAACCAGGCAGCAAAGAGACAAATCTCTTGGCCTCGGTTTTGCCAGTTATAAAATGGAGGGTAGGACACTAAATGGTCTGTAAGGGCACTAACCACATAATTCTAAATTATCTAGAAAGACATTTGAAAGCAAAGAGTGATTTCCTAGAGTTATAGGATCATAGTTATAATCTAAGCCCCTCATCTGACAGATGAAGCCCAAAGTAATTAAGGGACTTGCCCAAGATTACACAGGTAGATGGAAAAGCTGGGATTCAAACTCAGGCTTCCTAATTCTAACCTAGCATATTGTACCAGGCCACTTCTGCCTCTGTGGAATTGATTATGCTCTGGAATTTAAGCCTAGTTCTGTTACATTTCATTCAAACAGCTTCATTAGAAAGTATCTTAGGGTTTTCCCTCAACATCAGAAAGGAAAAGCATGGCTTGGGGCAGCTAGGTGGCGCAGTGGATAGAGTACCAGCCCTGGAGTCGTCAAGAGGACCTGAGTTCAAATCCGACCTCAGATACTTGACACTTACTAGCTGTGTGACCTTGGGAAAGTCACTTAACCCCAACTGCCTCACCAAAAAAGAAAAAAAAAACAAGGAAAAGCATGGCTCTCCTTTAAAACTAGTATGGGATTAACTGGCAAATAAGCAAGAATTCTTCTCTAATCCTTTGGCCAACCATGTAACCTCTAGAGGTACTTCACAGGATCTATTAAACTTCCTATTTATTCTAGGTTCAAGGTATCATAATACCCAAGATTTGCATCTGGAAGGAACCTTAAAGATCAGATACATTTGTGAGGCATCACTTACTCCCTTCAATTTAAAGAGAAGGAAACTGAGCACTGTAAAGTTTAAATGACTTGTTCAAAGTAACACATCTGAGAGAATATTCAAACTCAAGTCATCTGGCCACCAAATCTGTTTTCTGGTAAATTATTATGTTGCTTAGTAAGTAAATATATAAAACCTGGGGCTAAAGAGAACCTTAGAAACAAACGTAGTCCTTAGAAAGTAGTTGTATCAGGGCAGCTAGATGGTGCAGTGGTTAGAGCACCAGCCCTGGAGTCAGGAATACCTGAGTTCAAATCCGGCCTCAGACACTTAACACTTACTAGCTGTGTGACCCTGGGCAAGTCACTTAACCCCAATTGCCTCACTTTTTAAAAAAAAAGTAGTTGTATCTAACTCATTTAAAATCTTGTAAAATATAGGGAGACATCAATTCTCCAAATAAATAATGTCACAGGCCTCCATGAAACTTACTGACTCCCTACAGTCATAAACAATTCCTCTCTCCAAACACTGCCTTTAGTTTATACTTCCTCTGGAACTTACAATGGCACATGAATTACTTGGGAAAAAGTAAGAAAATCAATTTACTGACATACGATAAGCCTTGGGAGTTATTTACATCTTTTAAAAACTTTCAGCATGCAATGTGTCTTCCTTTTACTGTAATAACTAGCTTTACAGGATTTGGCACTGAATTTACAACATTTTGGTATATCTTTAATTCTTCATTTTGAAACCACTTTTAGAACATTGGCTGTTAAATGAACCTTTTTTTGTTTCCTCTCCAAGTCTAATCTTGATTATAGCCCACAGATTTTTAATGGGGTTTAATTCCAGCAAGTTTGAAGGCTACTGAAGCATATTTATCTCTATTGTTTAGATAGATTTCTTAATCTTTCATGACATGTGGAATGGTGCAAGGTCATGTTTGAGTATTTTATATCCAATTGGGAATTTCAGTAATTCCTAAACAATTCTACTTCTCAGAATATATAGTAGGGGGCAGCTAGGCGGCACAGTGGATAAAGCACTGGCCCTGGATTCAGGAGGACCTGAGTTCAAATTCAGCCTCAGACACTTGACACTTCCTAGCTGTGTAAACCCGGACAAGTCACTTAACCCTCACTGCCCCACCCCACCCCACCCCCTAAAAAAGGAATATATAGTAATCAGAGTTCATCGTCACCTCTATAAGGACAAGATTTCAAAGCCCTCTGCGAGCAAAAATTCCCAAAACACACTTCTAGGTGGGTGTCTTAGTCTGGTAAAGACATTTAGATCTTACAGGTCCAGACAATGGTTTTGATGCATCCTTTAAAATGTGAGTTTCAGAGCCAAGATAGCAGAAAAAAGCCAGGGCCTTGCCTGAGCTCTCCCAGATTCCCCTCCAAACAACTTTAAATAATGCCTCAAAACAAATCTGGAGGAGGGTAAAACAACTTCCCAGCCGAAAACAACTTAGAAGGTCAGTAAGAAAGGGTATAATAACTGGAATGAGACTGGAGCTCAGTCCCACCACAGGCTACATTCACAGGCCAAGCTTCTCCAAACCAGCATCAGGCCTGGGGGTCAGGGCAACTGAATCAGCAGCTTCGATATAAAATAACCTGGTCAGATTACAGGGATCCCCCTTTGCTGCTACTGGATACAGTACTTGGCTGCATTGCCCACATGCTAATCCAGGTTACATTCCCAGGGCAAGGAAGAACACTAACACACCAGAGCTGACCACAGGGGACTGGGAAACCCGGTCACAGTTCCAGGGCATAAAAAGGTGCTTGTGGTTACTCACACATCAAACTAATAAATACACCTCTCCTTAAATCATACAACCTTGAGAGAACTGAAAACTTACTGACCCCCAGAACTAGTTCTAAAAACATCTTCACAAAAAACTCAAAAGATTGAGACAATGTCCCTCCACTCTGGGAACACAACCCAACTTTAACACAAAGTTAAGGCACAGCTAGGTGGTACAGTGGATAAAGCACCAATCCTGGATTCAGGAGGACCCAAGTTCAAATCTGAACTTTACACTTAGTAGCTGTGTGACCCTGGGCAAGTCACTTAACCCTCATTGCTCCACCAAAAAAAGAAAAGGAAAAAAAAAACACTAAAAAACCCCACAAAGTTAGATAGGCTGGGAAAACGAGCAAACAACAACAAAACGAATTCTGACCATAGTAAGTTATTGTGGTGACAGGGAAGATCAAAACACAAATTCAGTAAAAGACAACAAAGTCAAAACTGCTACATACAAAGCCTTAAAGAAAAATGTTAATTTCTATCAGGCCCAAATAAAGAAGCACTCAAAAAGAATTTTTTTTAATCAAATAAGAGAGGGAAAGGAAAAATTAAGAAAAGAAATGAGAGGGGCAGCTAGGTGGCACAGTGGATAAAGGGACTCATATGTACAAAAATATTTATAGCTTTTTTTTGTGGTGGCAAAGAATTGGAAATTATGGGGATGCCCATCAATTGGGGAATGATTGAACAAGTTGTGGTATATGAATATAATGGAATACTATTATGTAGCAAACAGAATTCAGAAAAACCTGGAAAGACTTACATGAATTGATAAATGAAGTGAGCAGAACAAGGAGAACATTTTCCACAGTAACCAACACTGTGTAATGATCAACTGTGATATTTAGCTCTTCTCAGCAATACAATGATGCAAGACAATTCCAAAAGACTCATGATGGAAAATGCTTTCCACATCCAGAAAAAGAACTATGGAGTCTGAATGCAGATTGAAGCATAGTATTTTCACTTTTTTTGTTTTTTTATTTCTTCTTTCTTGTGCTTTTTCCCTTTTGTTCTTATTCTTCTCTTACAATATGGCTAATGTACAACATGATTGTACTGTATAACCTATATCAGATGCTGTCTTGGGAAGAAAAAAGGGAGGAAAAGAGAGGGAGAAAAATTTGGAACTCAAAATCTAACAAAAACGGGGCAGCTAGGTGGCACAGTGGATAGAGCACCGGCCCTGGAGTCAGGAGTACCTGGGTTCAAATCCGGGCTCAGACACTTAACACTTACTAGCTGTGTGACCCTGGGCAAGTCACTTAACCCCAATTGCCTCACTAAAAAAAAAAAAAAAATCTAACAAAAACAACTGTTAAAAACTATCTTTACATGTAATTAAAGATACATCAAAAAGGGGAAAAATTAATGTTGAAAACTATCTTCACATGTAATTGGGAAAAATAAAATACTATTAAATGAAAAAAAAAAAGCAAAATTGTCCAAATGGAAAAGGAGGTAAAAAAGCTAAATTAAGAAAATAATGCCTTAAAAATTAGAATTGTGCATAGGGAAGCTAATACCTCAATGAGACATTAAGAAACAATAGGGGAGTGCCTCTGAATCAGCTGCAGCACCTGCCTAAAGCCCGGTCAGACTGAATGGCTGGGGGGAGGGGGGGGGTGTAAGTGCAGGGGTACCAGTGGATTGGGGGGAAGGATTCGACTGTCCCACCCCAGCGGGCAACCAGGAAGAAATCCTGAGCGGCCGGGAGACCCAGGTGGAAGAGGGGAGCAGTCTCATCGGAAGCTGAGAACCACACCACAGAAAGCTTTGCTGCTTGGTTTCTTAGTAAATAGGCCTGAGGTTATCTCTGGACCTGAGAACAGGCCAAGTGAGATTAAAGCCTGCCCCCCCCCCCAACCCAAAACACCTGGGACCCTCTGAAGCTGAGAACAGGAGTGGAGCCAAGAAGAAGCTTCCAAGAAAAATATGAACTGGTCTCAGGCCATAGAAGCTCTCAAAAGGGACTTTGAAGATAAAGTAGGAGAAATAGAAAGATGTAGAAAAAAGGAGGAAAGAATGGAAAGGGAAATGAGAGCGATGCAGGAGAGTCATGAGAAAAAAGTCAACAGTTTGAAAAGACAAATGGAAAAGGAGATTAAAAAACTGTCTGATGAAAATAACTGCCTAAGAATTAGGATTGAACAAATGAAAGCTAGTGACTTTATGAGAAACCAAGACAAAGTAAAGCAAATCCAATTGAATGAAAAAATACAGGGCAGTGTGAAATATCTCCTTGGAAAAACAGCTGACCTAGACAATAAATCTAGGAGAGATAATTTGAAAAATCATTGGACTACCTGAAAACCATGACCAAAACAAAAGCTTAGAGACCATCCTCGAAGAGATTGTGAGGGAAATTGCCCTGATATTCTAGAAGCAGAAGCTAAAATAGAAACTGAAAGAATCCACCGATCACCTCCTGAAAGAAACCTCAAAAGGAAAACCTCCAGGAATATTATAGCCAAATTCCAGAACTCCCAGGTCAAGGAGAAAATACTGCAAGCAGCTAGAAAAAAGGAATTCAAATACTGTGGAGTTCCAATAAGGATAAAGCAAGATCTAGCAGCTTCTACATTAAAGGACCAAAGGGCATGGAATATGATATTCCAGAGGGCAAAGAAACTGGGACTTCAGCCAAAAATCACGTACCCAGCAAAACTGAGTATAATTTTTCAGAGGCAAAAATGGGATTTCAATGAGAAAGAGGTCTTTCAAGCATTTGTGATGAAAAGACCTGAACTGAATAGAAAATTTGACTTTCAAATACAAGATCCTGGAGAAGCATAAAAAGGTAAACAGGAAAAAGACTTCATGAGAGATATTAAAAGATCAAACGGTTTACATTCCTACATGGGAAGATAATACTTTGAAATCATAATAACTATCTCAATAAGAAATTCAGGGGCTGCTGGGTGGTGCAGTGGATGGAGCGCCAGCCCTGGACTCAGGAGAACCTAAGTTCGGATGTGACCTCAGACACTTGACAATTAATAGCTGTGTGACCCTGGGCAAGTCACTTGGCCCCGGTTGCCTCACCAAAAAACAAAACAAAACAAAACAAAAATTCTTCACAAGAAATTCATAGAAGACAGGGCTGAACTGCATATGAAGGGATGATATCTGTAAAGCATTTATGTTTTGTTCTTTGTAGGGCAGACGGGGAGGGGTGTCTTATATCTGGGGCTGGATTTGAGCTTGGGGGGCCTCCTGGGTCCAGGGCTGGTGCTTTGTCCACTGTGCCACCTAGCTAATCCATGATGACATCATCAAAATAGGGTTGAGGTGTAGAAGGAATAAACTGGGGGAGGGAGAAGGGGAGAGATGGTCTGAGGAGAGGTATTTCACATGAAGGAAACAAGAAGAAAGCTTATAGAGGAGAGGAGAAGAGAGGGAAGGAGTTGGGGAGTGAGTGAACCTTAATATCATCAGAATTGGCTCAAAGAAGGACTAACATACATACTCAAGTAGGTATAGTAATATACTTTTGCCTGGGGAGGGGGAGGGGGGAGGGAGAAAAGGGCTGAGGGAGAAGGGAAGGAGGAAAGGACAGATTGGGGGAGAGAGCAGTAAAAAGCAAAACACTTTCAAGGAAGATGAAGATGAACTGCATTACTGCACCAGTATGACATATGGAATTGCTTGATCTCATGGAGAGAGTTGAGATGGGAGGGAGGAAGAAAAATTTAGAACACAGAATTAGCTCAGGGACCCTGATCTCATTGGAGTGGGCTCATGGAGGTGTGAGATTAAAATTGGATATTAGATCATAAATCTACCCTACTTAACCTTTCCCGTAATTTATCTCCCAGACTAGTAAATGGAAGAAGCTTCTGGTTTTCTAGATAGACCTTTTATTGTATAGTAGTCACAAGGTGATGTTGATTAGAAGGATAGGAAAGTAGAAATACAATGCAAATCGTCTTAAGTCTAGGCTTAGTCTATATTCTGTATAAAACTCACCAAAAGCGGAAGGCCACCTTTGGGGCGAGAGACCAAGTCAAGCGCGTGCTGTTAACCGAGAGCCGGGCTGAGTCAAACTCCAGTCCGCGTCTGTCTGTGCAGCGCAGCCAGGAGACCAGCAGAGCAGGAAAAAAAGGCCCCACTTCCGTTCTCTCCTTGCCTTTTAAGCTCACACCCCGGAAGTCGAGTGCTTAGCAGGCAATCTGGCCTGCATCGCAGGCGGACTGGTGTACATAGCTCATGCTGTTGGTCTCCTCCACAAAAGGGTGGTCCTAAAAAAAACTGGCTTCTCTCCATTATCTAACCGACTGTTAAAACTTTTTACCACATTCCCCTCTTTTGTTCCTTAAGAAACAAAATATTTCCTTGACGGAACAGTAAAAAGAATATAATTATTGCTAACTAATAATATATGAACAACAATATAGAAAAGGAAGAGAGGAAAGTTATCAAATGGGAACTGTCTATTTCCTCTGAACTCTCTTTGCTCTTTAACAGTTGCTATTGTTAGGGTTTTTAGCTCTTTAGCGTCTACCTCAGATCTATCTGAAATCTCTTCACCTATGAATAGTGTAGGCTTTACATGAGAGCAATGAATCCATGAGTCTTTTTCACCAATTTTAATGGCAGTAGGAGTTGTCAATAATACCTGAAAAGGTCCTTCCCAGGCAGGTTGGGTTCCATATATTTTATCTCCTGGGTTGAAGTTATGCAATGAAAAGTCTAATGGGCCTGCCTGGACCACAGCTCCTGCCTCATGGAGTTCACGTAGCCTGGTTTGTAATTCCTGTATATAGGAGGAAACAGAAGTATCACCTCCCACCAGTGATGTATAAACTGGGGAAAAAGTTTTAGCTTGGATAGCATTTCATAAGGAGAGAGGGAATAGCTTTCATACCCAATTGGGAGGAGCAATCTATTTAACCCTGCAGGAAAATAGGAGGGGAAGTGGACAAGGAAGGAAGGGTGAAAAAAGGGAGTGCAGAGCCAGGGAGAGGATAGTCAGAAGTAAGGCACCTCTGAGGAGGAATAGGTAAAAAGAAGATAGAGTAAATGTCATGGGAAGGGAGTGGGATGGAGGGAAATAGTTATGATGATTGATTATAATGGCAAAATGTATGATACCTACTTTGCTGGGCTTTTGTGAAGAAGATTCTCTGTCAAACTTAAGGTACTATATAGAGGTTGTGATGAATAGGATGTTATCGGGAAAACCTGGAGAGACCTACATGAGCTGAAGGAGAGTGAAATGTACTGTATACAAAATAACAGCAATAGTGGGGGATGATCTGCTGGGAAGCATGTGGTTGTTTTCAGCAAGGCAATGATCCAATGTAACCCTGAGGGACTTATGACGATTGCAGCCCATCTGCAGAGAAAGAACTGATAGTATCTGAAAACAGATGGAAACACATTAAAAAAAATTTTTTTCATTTCCTCTTTGACAACTCCTTAATCTGAAGTTTTGGTTTTTTTTGACTATTTTCTCTCACAACTAGCTAATATGGGAATTTTTCCATGATTACTCATGTATAACTTATTTTGAATTGATTGAGTTCTTGTGGGTGGGACGGGAATGGAGGGGGGAAGAGAAGTTGGAACACAAAGTTTCTTAAAAATTGATGTTAAAATTTTGTTTTTACATATATTTTGGAAATTAAAATTCTATTCAGAATTTTAAAAAAAAGAAACAATAGGGGGCAGCTAGGTGGCGCAGTGGCTAAAGCACTGGCCCTGGATTCAGGAGGACCTGAGTTCAAATCCGGCCTCAGACTTGACACTTGCTGGCTGTGTGACCCTGGGCAAGTCACTTAACCCTTACTGCCCTGCAAAAAAAGAAAAAGAAAATAAAAAAGAAACAATAAAACAAAATCTAAAGAATGAGAAAAATTGAAGGAAATGTGAAATATCTCTTTGGAAAAACAAAAGATGTGGAAAATAGATTGAAGAGAGAGAATTTAATAATCACTGGCCCATCTGAAAGCTATAATCAAAGAGTCATGATTCAAAAAAAATATCAAGAACAACTGCCTTGATATCCTAGAACCAGAGGGTAAAATAAAAATTAAAAGAATCTGCTAATCACCTCCTGCAAGAGATCCCAAAATTAAAACTCCTAGGAATTTTATAGCCAAATTCCAGAGCTCCCAGGTCAAGGAGAAATTATAAGCAGGTAGAAAGACACAATTCAAATATTATGGAGGCACGGTCAGGATAACACAAGATTTAGCAACTTCTACATTAAGGGGTCAGAATATAATACTTGTAATGCCTAAGAACTTTCTCATTTATTAAAGCAGTTTGAAGGAGGAGACATAGAGGGCACAGGTTGGGGAGCACATGAACCTTACTCTCATTGGAATATGCTCAAAGAGGGAGTAATGCACACTCTCATACACTCTGTTGAGTATAGAAGTCTATCTTACCCTAAAGAAATGAATAAGAGAAGAGGGCTAATAGAAGGGAAGGCAGAATTGGGGGAGGTCAGAGTCAGAAGCAAAATGCCTTTGAGGATGGATAGGGTAAAGGAGAGTCTGTAGAATGGGGGAAATAAGATTATGAAAAACTTTTTACAGCAGGTATCTCTGATAAAGGCCTGTCTACCCTCTTCTATGAGACTCACCAATACAACAATGTCCTTCTTGAACTGTGGCATCCAAAACAGAACACAATACTCCAGATATGGTCTGAGCAGGATGAGTACAGAGGAACCTCCTTATTCCTAAGTCAATGTAACCCATGAGCTTTTTAGCTGCCACATTACACCGTTGGCTCCTGCTGAGTTTTTAGTCCAACAAAACCCCCAGATATTTCAGATATTTTCCAAACTACTGTCTAGCCATGCCTCATTCAACTTGTAAAATTGATTTTCTGAACCCAAAACTAAGACTCAATATTCGTCCCTACTAAATTTCAACTTATTATATTCAAATCAATGCTCTAACCTGTCCAGATTTATTTGGATCCTGACTCTGTCATTCTTCTCAGCTAATCTGATAAATATGCTAGCTATGCCTTTAGCCAAAAATCAACAATAAAAATGTTAAGCAACACAAAGCCAAGCACAGATCCCTGGGAGCACTCCCCTGGAGACCTCCTGCTAAGACGACATAGAACTATTAATAATTATTTTTTGAGTCTGGCTATTTGCCCACTTCAAAATCCATCTAACCACACTATCACTTGGTCTGGATTGCTCCATATTTTCCACAAGAATATTATGAGATACTTTATCCAAATGTCTTACTAAAACCTAGGAAAATTTTATCTAGAGCATACTTCCTAGTCTCCCTTATCTACTGATCAATTTGAGGCTCTTCCTGGAGAGGAGAGAGCTATATTGTCTGAAGAGCATATAAGGAATAATATAGTCTTATAAGGAATAATATAGTAATGCCACAGAAGCTATCGTGGGAGGTATCATCCACTAAGGTTCTAAGGAAGAAGTAAAAAATAGCGGTGATTAGTGAATCCCTCCTCATGGGTATCAAGGCAGCTATTTGTCAACCTCGTAATGATAACAAGTCTGTTGTTTTTGAGGCATATATCCAATACATAATAAGTACCTTAGCAAAATAGATAACTACTACCCAATTCTGGTGATTCACAGAAGCACAAATCATACTGCCAATAGAAACTCCAACATACTATAAAAAAATAAGAAGTCTGGTGTAGAGAGTTTAGGACACTGAACCCAAGTATTGGGAATAGCAATGCTTCCAAGCCAGTACCCAGATGGATCATTCTGGGGAGAATTCTCAGTGGTGATGCACCCTGGAAATTCCTACAAGGCCTGTAACCACAGCTATTAAAGATCCAGAAAATAAAGTTCTTCTCACCAAAGTATACTGTTAAATGGTTCAATGTCAGAAATTGATATAATGTTATCAGTAACATTAGAGGCATTATCATCTGTTCTGCCATTGGCACCCTAAGGACTATGAGACCTGATCTGTACCAGAATGTGAGCTTCTTTAGAGTAGGAGCTTTCTTCCTTTTCTATTTACAGTTCCAATGCTTAGCACAAGGCTTTATATACAGTAAGTGCTTAAGAAATTTATATTTTTATTCATTCATTTATTCATTCATGTCTTGGACAAAAAACTGTAGAATATAGGGAAACTGGTTATGTTTTACTTACTGCTGCCTTCTGAAGTCAAGAGGTTCATAACAGAAGTTATTTGGTAAGAAAACAACTGGCTAAGAAGGTAGTGTCTTAAGAATGGGATTTTAAGGGGGGCAGCTAGGAGCCACAGTGGATAGAGCACCAACCCTGGATTCAGGATGACCTGAGTTCAAATCTGGCCCCAGACACTTGACACTAAGCTGTATGACCCTGGGCAAGTCACTTAACCCTCAGTACCCCACCAAAAAAATTTTTTTAAATTTAAAAAAGAATGGGATTTTAAGATAACAAGTCTTAGCCAGGAACCTAACAAAGGCTATAAAGAACGTATTTTCCAAGATGTAGTAAATCTAATCCAAAAGAATTTAAACTTACTAGCTTGGTAACCCTGTGGACAAGTCAGTTAGCCTTAAGCCTCTGTCTCTTGATAGGTAAAATGATACCAAGCTCATCATCAAGCTCAAATAATAATCTATTCTGCCCATTTTAAAGGCATTATATGCCTATTATTATTTTTTCTAAGACTATTATCTCTGTAAATGTAGAAATTTATCATAATGTCCAAATTATATGACCACTATCAGTTAGAGGACCAACATACTGAACTAATTCCATCCGTGTGTGTTTGCTCATGCAGTGCACAAACTACAAATAAACAATGAATTATAACAAGAATTAAATAGATTAAGTACTCTTAATGATCCAATGTTGCTCAATGCTACAAAACTCCATTTGTTTAACATCATTATCCCCATTAGGAAGCAACTTCTTCACACAAAGAATAAGGGTTTTGAGAAGATATGAGAAAGTAGGAAATTTAGGACAAAAAGAGTAAAGAAAAAACAAGGGAAGTGGCCCTGAGTTACTGTGGAACAACACACTTCAGGTCTAGGGTTGCTATGATGACTAGAGTTTCAACCTAGAAGCAGGAAGGTTACACCTGACAGCCAAAAAGAATATTGATTCTTCAGCAACCAGGAAGGTTTTGAAAGCAAGAAACAGAGAAATAACTGCTAGCATTTATAGAGTGCTTTAAGGTTTGCAGTGATGTACATCTTACCTAATTGATCCTCAGAATTACTCTGGGAGGTGCTATTACTATCCCCATTTTACAAATAACAACACCTAGGCAAAGATAGGGTAAGTATCTAAGGCAGAATTCAAACTCAGTTTTTCCTGATCCAAGCCCAACACTATCCACTGCTCCACTTAGTTACCTAAAGAAAGTACATGCTGGCCCAAGTGCTTGCACTAGCAGCAATAACCAAGATGGAAATGGGGGGGGGGGGGGGAAGGCCCTAGCTCGGGATGGATGGAGGCTGCTATAAAAGTAGGCTCAATATTTTAACAGAGGTCAAAAGCAGGAATCTGTTTGGCTTGACTATGCATGTATTACAAGGGTCTTACTTTTCTCTTTTTCAATAGGGAGAGAGAAAAAGAAAAGAACTGCTTGTTTAGAATGATCTATGAATGAATCCTAGTTCTGCTGCTTACTATCTACATTCCCCTGAGTGAGTCTCTTCTCTCAAGTTTCCTCATCTGTAAAATGAAAAGGTTCAACAAGAGGATGTCTAATTTCCTTTCCAGTTCTAAATCAATAATAATGACTGCCGGGACAGCTAGGTGGCACAGTGGATAGAGCACTGGCCCTGGAGTCAGGCGGGCCTGAGTTCAAATCCGGCCTCAGACACTTGACAACTTACTAGCTATGTGATCCTGGACAAGTCACTTAACCCCAATTGCCTCATCAAAAAAACAAAAAAATAATAATGACTGCCAATCCCACTAATCCTTAAACTGGTAACAACAAAAAACATCAGAGGGAGGGGGGGAGGGATCATCATATGCTACTAAGTGCTTTACAAATATTATTTAATACTTACAACAACCTTAGTTATTATTATCCCTAATGTTATTATTACACTTTAGAGTTAGGGAAACTGATACAAACAAAAGTTAAGTGGCTTGACCAGGTACGTACAGCTAGTTAAATATCTGAGCACAGATTTGAACTTGAATCTTCCTGATTCCAGGCTCTATCCACTGTCACCTAGCTGCCTAGGCTACTAAGAATGAAAAGTCTTCTGTTTTAGGGGTACTTTTAATCTCACTTCCTCATAGAGCTCACATTAAATTCGGTCCTGCAAATGAAGAAATGAGTTTAAAAATTAGATCTAGGTCTCTTTCCATCTAGGTTTCAAATACATGCTGAAGTATTCAACGAATATTTCAAGCAAGCTAAAAATTTTCCATCTGAATCAATTTTTTGCTGAGATAGACAATGATTTACTTCATAAACAGTACTTAAAATGCTTCCCCCCCCCAAATTTAAAACAAGATTATCATTTCTAGATTCTATTTTCTAAATATATGCCAAGGGTTTCAAAAGCAAACTTGAATCAGTCTCTGATAAAGGATTTGATGCCTATTAAAAAAAGTTCTAGGGACAGCTAGGTGACGCAGTGGACAGAGCACCGGCCCTGGAGTCAGGAGGACCTGAGTTCAAATCCAGCCTCAGACACTTAACACTTACTAGCTGTGTGACCCTGGGCAAGTCACTTAACCCCAACTGCCTCACCAAAAAAAAAAAGTTCTACATGAAGTTTTCCATAAAATATATGTAATAAATTTAAATATCTTAAAAGTTTTAAGGCTAGGAAGAAAAACTACCCAGAATTTTATACTTCAAAGATTCATAATTTCACTGGGGAGGCAGACAGTAAATCCTCTATACTTTATTAGTCTTAATTAGTTATAATCTTAGAATTTATAATCTTTGAATAAATTCATCATATAGACACCAACCTTCTGATGATAGTGTTCTCCCATTATCTAGATTAGTCCTAGGACAACAGGCTATCTATTGTTCAATCTGTACTTGAAGCTTTTCCAGTCTAGTAGAACCTTCCCCAGATCATGCTCTGCTAATATAGCTTTTGAGAACTCCACACCATCATAATGAAGCACTGAAATGGGCATTTTACTGAGCTAAATTTCAGGAAAACATGACCACATGAGCAATAATAGTGGCAAGCATAAGAAACGTAGACAATTTTTTAAAAATGTTCACTGAGTTGGAGGGAAAAGAAATGGGGAGTAAAATAAGACTAAATAGAACTTTCTCCATAATTTATGATTTTATAATTAGACTTTTCCCTAGACTAGCTTAGATACTGGATTCTAGTTCCTGTTCTGCAACTATCTTGCTAGGCAATTTTGGGCAAGTCCCTTAATCTTAAAACAAAGGTTCATGAAGCCCATGGACCCAATCTCGGAATAATGTTTTTTAAAAAGTAAAATAGGATTGCAAAGAAAACTAATTTTATGCAAAATGTTGAATAAAAAAAAAACAAGCTCATGCACCCCAAGTTTAGAACTCCTGCCTTAGAGGCAGCATGGCATTGTAGAAATAACACCAAACAAAGTTAAAGAAACTGAGGTTCACATCCCAGCTCTGCCACTTACTCAACTTATAAACAAATATGGCTCTCTGCAACCTGCAATTGAGATGTTACCTGTATCTGTAAATTAGAACTATTCATACTTCTATTGCCTACCTTATAGAGGTAATATGAGGATCAAATAATAAGAACATATGGAAAGCATCTTATAAAATACAAATAATACCATTATTGACTCTGGCTAGATGACTTCTAAGATCCCTTTCCAGTTCTAAGAGTCTATGACTTCTACAAGCTATCAATCAATCAACCAACATTTATTAAGCACCTAATCTGTACCAGGCACTGTGCATGGTACACTGGGAATACCCTACCCCTCCCCCCCCAAAAAAAGGCAAAAGACAATCCCTGCCCTCAGGTGGGGCTTTAAATAGCAAGAGACAAAATTTCATTGATAAAACTAGAGTTTTGTGTGACCTGGGGCGTCACTTAACCCTCATTGCCCCACCCAAAAAAATTAAATAAAACTAGAATTTTATTATCCTTTAAAGACAGTCTCCTTTATCTGAATTATGCCATTTTTCATATAAGACAAAGAAAAAGTTTGGTATTAAACTGAACAAGCAAAGGATTCAAAACAGCTAGAAACATGTAACTTGCTTGATACAAAGATTTAAATAAATATCCCAAAATCACACATACCACATAGGCTACTTCCTTAAAGCTAATTGCCCTTTGAACCTGACTTCAAAACAACTGCTATATGCATTGAGGTTGCCACCTGTTATCAGAGAAACAAAGTATATGTGCCTCGAACCCTTACACCTGCTAAGAAAAACATTTCATCAGCTAAGTGTTACAATTCAAGGATTATTTTGTCCCCTCATAGAGCTGGAAAATAACATGTACGGTTTGGATTTGGTTTGTCCTACAGACATGCCTTCTTCCAGAATATTAAGAAATAGGGAAAGTCATTCAGTTAGGTAAGCACAATTGCTTGGAATAAAAGAGCACTGGATATGGAGTCAAAACAACATGAGTTCAAATCCTCACTAGTTGATTAGCTTTGAACAAGTCACATTACCCTCTTTAACCTTAGTTTCCTTATCTGTAAATAAAATTAATATTTATATAAGGGATAGCTCTCTGATAGGGATTAAACAGAATGTATACACTGGGAAATGAGATAAAAATTTTAAAATACCAATAAAAATATATTTTCTAAAAATAAAGTCAAACAATAACAGAGCAAGTCAAATCTAGGTCAAAAAATAAAATTACCTAAAATACAGGGATCTTGTGAGGAGCAAATGAGGTAAGTATATATAAAATGTTTTAAACATCTTAGAGTACTTCACAAAAGCAAGTTATTAGCAATAATAATAAACACAGCTTAAAGTGGCAGAGAGAAGACTCTTGAACTAGATTCACCTAAATTTCTCAAAACTGCTCTCCACTGTATTCTATACTACTCCCTCCTTACAATAGGCTGACTGATAGGAGCACCCAGGAATTAAGGGGGGAAGGAGGGATCATGGGAAAACCTAAAAGCCACTGACATCAAGACTGGAGGTTCTCCTACTTATAAGAGTAAGAACACAGGTGAAAAAGACTTGCTGAAGCCACATCTTTCTGCCTCTTTCTAGTTCAAAGCTTCTTAAATTGTGGGTCAAGACTCCACATGAGGTCAAGTAACAATGAGTAAAAGCATTTGGCAACAGTAAAAAGTTATGTATACCTATTTTATACCTATACCCAGAGTCAGGTTAAAAATTCTGAGGCAAAAAGAAGTGTCAAATGGAAAAAGTTTAAAAAACCCTGTTCTAGTCCCTTTCCACACACAGGTCTAGACACTCCTGGAACTCTTATTACACACAAGCCCAATACTCAACAACTCTGAGGCCATACACACACACACACACACACACACACACACACACACACACACTACATAGGACAATATCAAAGACCGTTGGAGAATCAAATAGCAAAACATAGTATTCCAGGGAGCACAAGATAAATTACCAAAAGGAAACAAAATCTAGATCTTAGAAAGGTAGTATCCCCATTTTATAGAAAAGAAAAACTCAGGCCCCCAAATGGTATAATTCACCCTAGTTTATATATCTAGTAACTGACCAAAAGAAAACTAGACTCCACCCAGGTCTCCTACCTCCCTGGTCCAGTGCTCTTCAGGATTCATCTTGTTCCCTGACTTCCAAAACTCACTCCACATTAGCCACACTATTTCCATTCTGGGCTTCCTCCTTATAAAAGACTATTCTACTGCTGAAGTCTCAGTACTGCTTTTTCCCAACTCACCTACTTGATATCCAAAATGAATGATCCTAGTATGAAAAAGTATAAAAAGCCTAGTACTGGAATTCTGAGTTTAGTCCCAAGCCTGCCACCAACTTACTGTGTGATTCTGAGCAAGCTACTGTTCCTTTCTTCCCTGTGGCCCAAAAGATAAAAAGGCTAAGAAGGAAGTAGCTTGATGCAGTACTCACCTCTGCCAATATTTTATTATAATAATCTCCTCCAAATCACCAGTACCCTTACATATTTCATGGAATGGGAACACATTGCTACTTCTCATAATAAAAATAATAGTCGTGGTGCAGTGGATAAAGCACCAGCCCTGGATTCAGGAGGACCTGAGTTCAAATTCGGTCTCAGACACTTGACACTAGCTGTGTGACCTTGAGCAAGTCACTTAACCCTCATTGCCCCGCCCCCCCCCCAAATCTTAGCATCTCTAATTTAAACCTTAACACAAAAAAAGACACTTTTTTTTCCCCCTCAGAAGCCAAACATCCTCACACACCTTTCAGGATATTATCTCTTAAATAAGATGCACCCAATAGCTTCCGTTTTAACCACCTGTTTTTTGGAAGCACAATACTGAAACTGACTCCTAAGGTCACAAAGTTCAGCCATCTATCTGCCCAAATAAACAAATAAATGTGCAGGTTTTCCTAAATTAACTTTTCATTCCTTCCTCAAGTCAATTCAACCTCAGTAATTTTTCTTGAAAGTTACCATCACTGATAATTCTTTTAAGTAAATTGCCCTAAGTATTAAGCAGTTCAGCAGATACACTACTTCCCACCAAACTCAGCATCTAATTTTACTTTTATTTTTCCTTCCTTCCTGCACTGTTTGCTCCCCTTTTCAGCCATTTATGCTCAAAAGGACATCTAAATTTGTATACATGATACTACCTTGCATCTATAGAGCTTTTAACCCCTTTCAAGGTACTTTCATATGCAATTACTGTTTCTAATTCACTTGAAAAATGTCAAATTTCCTTAAATCTGTTTTTAGTGAAATTGAATATTGTAATAATATTGTAGTAAAATATAATAGTTCATTTATACAGTGCTTAATTGCTTACAAAGCCTTTTCTTACTAGAATGAAAGCCCTATAAGAGCAAGTATGGTTTAATTAATTGCTAGAGTTTAGGCAATGTTCTACACTGTTTAATAAATACTTGATGAGCTGCATTGAACCCTGTGAATCAGGTAGTATGAGTATTATTCCTCATAAACAAAACTGACAAAAGGTAACTCAAACCCATGCCTTCTGAATTGAAGTCCAATGCTCCATCCATTACCTTGTTTCCCTAAACTGTCACTGTTTATTCTGAAAACAATATTCTCTTATTACAATATTGCCACTTGTGTTTGGGGAAATTTATAAAGGGAAACATTTAATTAACTCCCAGCAAGCCCACTTCCTTTTCTCTCAATATAGACTCTTGCCCTCTATTTTATAATATGCTTAGATATTTCTATTCCTGACATATTTCTGCAATATTATAAGAACTATCAGATTACATCTTGTAGAATTACTAACACTGTGAGAAGGAATTCATTTTTCCTGTACACACAATATTCCCTCTTCCCAGTTACAGGAGTATCACACTGTGTGAAAGTTCAATGTGGAAATTGCTATCATCTGCTCCTTTTCTGATTAACTGCTCACTAAGAAGGCAATTTTGTACCTCTACACATTCTTCCTAGCATACTGCCATAAAAATTTTGAAAAGTCCAACTTTATCAACCTTTTTCCCTCCACCTTTTTTTTGCAACTGGGAAGGTCCATCCCTCTTTTAGGAATCTGGGATCAAGTAATGATCTCAAAAAAATTTAATCTTAGGGGAAAAACACCTCAAAAACTCAAGTTTTTCATACTCTGACAGTGGGGGATTAGAGGAGGGAATTAACTCAAAACAGATTTTGCAACCTGTCTAAAAATTATTACATCACCCATTTCACAATCACATCCAATAGAGTATAAATCCTTAGACCTAAGACGATATTCTGAGAATTAAAAATAAGCATCAAATATTGGAAATGCAAATATCAAGAACTAAATTCAAAGCTTTATTTTTGTTTGTTTGTTTGTTTTTTTAGTAAGGCAATTGGGGTTAAGTGACTTGCCCAGGGTCACACAACTAGTAAGTGTTAAGTGTCTGAGGCCGGATTTGAACTCAGGTACTCCTGAATCCAGGGCCGGTGCTCTATCCACTGCGCCATCTAGCTGCCCCCTCAAAGCTTTATTTTTAATGAAAGAGGGCCAGGGAAAAATTCAAGTCACTAAATTTTCTTAGGATTCAAAAAAAATGTTATTTCTTCTTACCTGTCACCCTTATTTTCTCTACTCATGAGTTCATTAAGTTACCTTGGTCCACTTGCCAAAACTTAACTGAGCTACTACACATGATTTCCCACAATACTTATCAGCATTCCCAGGGGACCAGTCAACAAAATGAAAAGAGTATTTCAATCTCCAGTTGTAATGGGAGACCTTATGGAAAGAACTTCCCAACTTCTATCCTAATCAGGGATTGGAGATCAGCATCAAGTTTATAAACTTTCCCCTCTCCAAAATAAAAATAAGGAAACCTTGAATGGTATTTATCCTCTGCACACAGCATTGGACGTCATAAGGGAAAATGTGGGGAAAATATTCAAGGTGAAAATGGCCAAAGTGGACCTTCAACAAAAGTGAAGAACTTGAAAGTGCTCCAATTTCAGAAAGAAAACCAACAGAATTGTTGCATAATGCTTCTACATAAGCAGGTAAGTACTTCCTAAGTTCCTGACAATCAAAATAAATTACATTTGAGTTATTCCTTGATCGATGACAATATCTAAACCGCTGGACACTGTCTTCCCGGCCAAAGATTTCCCATCATCCCTGGCATCTGTCAAACTGATCAGCCAGCGTGGTCTCCTCCAGAAAAGGCCTATTTCCCCTTGGATATCAACAGACCCTTCATAGGGTAGTTATTTCGAGTCCACAAGTGTAGTAGTACTCATGCCCCCGCCCCCACACACATACACACGCGCGCACACAAACACACACACACACACACACTCTCACTCTCTCTCTCTCTCTCTCTCTCTCTCTCTCTCTCTTTCTCTCACTTTCCAGTCCTCCTGCAGCCTTCCGATTACCCCTTCTCTCCAGTTTTTCTGTGGGTGTCTGTCCTTCCGCAGCCCCGGATAGCTACCTCCTTCATTTGCCCAAGGGGCTCCTATTTGCCTCTTGCCAATGCCACAGGGGCCCCCGTCCCAGACTCCCTCGGTTCAGAAGGAATCCACCCTATACGGACATCCAGAGGGCTGAGTGTGGTTGAGGCTGCTGACAGCTCACAAGGCAGGGTGATGCTGGGATCTGGCCCACGGAATTGGGGGCGTGATACGGAGGTCTCCCCCAACACCCACCTGGGCTCGGCCAAACGCGTGGGAGCTGCCAGCTAGACTTTATTGGGAACCAAAACTTACTAGTAAGTCGCCCTCCCCCACCCCGCCAGGTCCCCGGGGGAGCCCTAGTGTCGCCCTCCCCAAACACGCGCGCGCGCGCGCGCACACACACACACACACACACACACACACACACACACGAGAGAGAGAGAGAGAGAGAGAGAGAGAGAGAGAGAGAGAGAGAGAGAGAGAGAGAGAGAGAGAGAGAGCGCGAGAGCGCGAACCCGGCGCGAGGTTCCCTCATTCCCCCTACCTGTCAGACCCGTGACGCCAGAGAGGCCCCCAGCCCTAAGCTGCACCTCTGCCGCCGCCGCCACCCCCTTCCCGGCGCGGCCTCGACCCTGGAGCGTTAGCTCAGCCACTGACCGGGGAAGTCAGGGCCAGGACCAGGCCCAGCGAAGAAGGCAGAAGGGGCTCCCCCACCCCCACCCCCAAGGTAACGGGCCGCCCGCCCACCCGGCCCCCGAACCGGGCCCTCCCCCAGCCCCCGCCTCCTCCCCACCCCTCACCTCCGGTACTCACAATCTGGCTCGTGGTTCTGGCCATGAGCCCCGGCTCGGGCGCGGGCGCGGGCGCGGGCGCGGGCTCGGGCGCCTCCCCCCCTCCCCCCCCCGCGCGCGCGCAGCTCGCGGCCTCAGAGTCTTCCTCCCCGCGGTGGAGCCACAGCAATGGCCGCCCTCATCCTGCGGGCGCCCGCACAGCCAACCCCCGCCCCCCCACAACACATACACACATACACACACGCGCACGCACGCACACACACATACACACACTCTCCCCTCCCTTTCTCGCTCTCTCGCTCTAGCTCTCTCGTTCTTTCTCTCTCCCTGTCACCAACCCCCCCCGCTCCCGCCCACTCCGCCGACGCCGACGCCGCCACCCGTCGGTAGGGAGGAACTTCCGGTGTCGGGAAGCCAACGCGCGCCCATTATTGGGCGCACCGCCTGTCGCTCGAATTGAGACCCGGGCTAACCCCCTTCCCCGCCTCGGACCGCTGCAAGTTGCTTCCCCCTTCCCCCCCGACCCCCCCCCCCCCGTTGGAGCTGCATTTCCGGGTTTGCTTGGCTGGTGTTGGGCGGGCGGCTGCGGGTTGTGCTGCCCTCAGCCGGCTGAGTGGCTGGGCCTCAGACTCCTCCTCCTTCTCCTCCTTCTCCTCCTCCGGCTCACCTGGGCCCCGGGGATGCGCTGAAATCTGCCGGATCCAGCCCCATGGCCGCCCACCTGGCCTCCCCGAACCCCAGCTCCTGTCGCCTTTCGAGACCGCCAACCCCTGCCCTCCAGAAGGAGGAAATCTGTGGTTCTAGTTCAAGTTTCCCCGATGGCCCCAACTTAGCCCGGCGACCTTGGTTGGGCAAATCACGTCCCCACTCTGGGTATCAGTTTTCCCTTCTGGGAAGTGGGGCTGCACTAAATTATTTCCAAGGTCCGGTCCAGTTCTCCGATTCCGTCATCCACTAAGCCTCATGTGTCAAACGGCGATAACTACCACCCTTCGCCCTGCATCCGTGGTCAGAAGACTCAGGCTGAATCTCCCGACTTTGGGGGAGGGGGGCGGGAAACACAAGATTTGGAGTCGGACGAACTGGCTTCGAATCCTGTTCTAACCTCCTAAGGGACCCTCAACGACTCAGTCCACCGTTCTGGGGGATCTGTTAAACGAGCGGCTTGAACTGGCCCCTCTAAATCCTCTGATCCTATGTGAGTTTGTTATTACAGAGAATCAGAATCCTTACCTTGTTTCCCTCCCCGGGTATTCATTGGAACAATTCAACAAACCTGTCTGCAGAGCACGGCCGGCCACTGGGGGAAGATACAGAAATAACCAAGACCTGGTCCCTGCCCTCGTAGAGCTAGCTCACTGTCAAGTCAGTACTGAGACATGTAAACAACTGTCACAAGGCAGGATGTGTTAAGTGCACTGGAGAGATCAAACAGAGAGAGAGTTTTTCGATGCACACTTCCATTTCCTGTCTCATTTTTGTGTGACCACTAATCCCAGCTTCTCTTCCCTACACTAGCTTTTGTGATCTTGTCTGTACCTCTACTAACCAGTTTGCAAGCTAGTAGGCATAGGTGCCTTCACCTTATTGTCTACCGCCCTAGCTTTTCATGTCCTGCACTACTTTGCAAGGAGAGTGGGAGGAGAGATATCTGGGAATTTTCCCTCCTCCACATTTGATGTGGCACTGAATTTCGTTATATTTTTCCTGGTGTTTATTGGGGGGGGGGGGGATTACATGTTGAATTCTTATTGAATCCTCAATTTTTCCCCCAATCTTACACAGCCTTGTGTTTTGGGTGTGTTGGGGTGTTTGTTTGTTTGTGTTGTGGCTGTGGTTTTTTTGGTCGGGTTTGTTTGTTTTGCGGTTTTGGTGGAGGAAAGGAACTAGAAAACAGGTGGAGACATTCTGGCACTATGAAAAAGCAACTATTCAAAGCCTTTTAAGAATTCTCTTGTTTGTTAGCCATCTTGCTAAACTTCTTGCCACTGCAAATATTCCTCATATCCCCCCCACAGTTTTAAACTGTAAAGTACTGTTTACATGGGAAAGATTTTCATTATTACATTGTATTAAGTGCTGATGAAAATATACCACTGGAAGGTACAGTTCATCCAGTTCACATCTAGTTCACACACTCATTTCACAGATGTGGAAACTGAGGCTCAGGCAAAATTAGGTGGGCAAGTCGTAAGTCAGGATTCAAACCCAGGTCCTGTGACTTCAATTTCAGTCATCATACTGCCAGTGCAAAAGGGGGAGGTGGGGAACAGACAAACACTAGCTTTGGAATCTGAGTTCAAATCCTACCCCCGACTCTATTTGTGTGAGCTTGGACATCCCTGGGGTTCAGTTTTTTTATCTGCAAAATGAGGAAGTTGCAGTAGATGGCTTCTGAGAGTTTTATCAGTTCTACATCTAAAGGATCTTATACAGAAGTAAACAAGACATAGTCCTGTTCCTTAAGAAGCTTCCAGTCTGGGCAGCTAGGTGGCGCAGTGGATAAAGCACTGGCCCTGGATTCAGAAGGACCTGAGTTCAAATGTGGCCTCAGACACTTGTCATTTACTAGCTGTGTGACCTTGGGCAAGTCACTTAACCCTCATTACTCCACAAAAAATAAAATAAAATGTATAGGGAACAGAAGGCCAGAAAGAATTAAAGACAAGCATAGACAGAGAGACAGACATTAAAAAAAAAAAAACCATTCACAAAAGAAGCTTCCAGTCTAATAGTGGGGATAAAATGAGAAGAACAATAATAATACCTAGCCAAATAGGCTGTTTGCAATAAGAGAAGGATGAACAAAATGCTTTAAAAAACAAATTCCTATTTGTAAATAAGAGACCTGAGTTCTATCCTTTGCTCTACCACTGACTCTGTGGGCTTCTCTGGGCCTCTCAGTTTTCTCTTCTACAAAAGTAGAAATTATAATACTATAGCAATACTAGTACTAATAACTAATTTCATCAAGGGTATTGAATGAACCCTTGAACAAGGCACATTGCAACCTTTGAAAGTTTTCTTACCCCATGTGACTCTTATCTATGTCCTCCACAAGGGGTCCACCCAACATTTGGGGGCTCTCCTCTTGTGACTTTAACATTCTAAATATACCAGTGCAAGCAGTGACATTTCTCCCTTTCAATAAGTGACTAGTCCACCTCCTTTTCTGACCATATATCTCTTAACTTACATTTTCAATTAACTTTCTGCATGCGATTCATCAGTGGTGATTTGTTCACTCCTATTTATGCCCAACATTCATCCATTACCCTTTGAGTTACAGGCAATTTTGATTCCACTGTGATTATTGTATCCCTTGATTTGTAACCATGTATCATCAAAATATTAATGCTAAAAATGTGTTTTTTTTAATATCAGGAAGGACCTTAGGGTCATTGAAAACACAGCAAAAAATTTCAAATGTAATCCAGCCCATATCATAGGTCAATAGGCATTCTGTATCCATTTGGGTTTTCCTTTCTAAAGCAAAATTCTTTTGAGTGCTTATGAATCTCCTGTAGGAGACTGAGCAACATCCTGGGGCTTAACACAATTGATATGTCATCCAAAACTAGAAACATCAAGAGGACCTCCCCATCTAAAGGGAATTCTCTTTCATTTGGATGCTGTCTGTGCTAGGCCTCCTCAATAATATCCAGTCAGTTGCCAAGACTTATTGATTCTGCCTCTACAACATTTCCACTTGCACTTGTAGAGGGAGTTTCCTTACCTGGAAATTCCCTTTGTCAATGAAATCAAAGGTCTAGTTCTTACTATCCCTATCCTGATCTTTGATCTCTGATCATTATGACTTTTTTTTGTTAAGGGCTAAAATTCTAGCTAAACTGTCTAAAATATCTAATGAGTGGTCGCCAATAAATTATAAGCTTTAGCAAGAGTTAGACTTTTAAGCATTTATTAAGGAGAATAAGAATTTGGTAAAGAGAGAGAGAAAAAGGCCTAGATTCCTATCTATTAAAGGGAGAGCACATTTCTAGCTCCCTTCTCCGCCAGAGTCCCCAGGAAAGAGAGCGAGCCTGAGCGCCAGTCTCTTCCTTCCTCCTCCCACTAGCCCGCGTCACTTCCTGACTCCTGGTCTTGCCCTCAAAGACCTTCCCTTCATGGGCAGAACTCTTCTACAGTAAGTATCCAGCAGGTGGCATTATTCCAATCGTTACATTTTCTAATTATTCAACATCTGTTACTCTTGGAAACATCTTGAAATTTGATGCCCCAAATTGCGTCATCTCTAGCATGGACCTCCTCAATGTATAGTTTGGTCTTGTTCAACTGATCTTTTGGTTTTTTAATGCCCTTTCTGATTCCTCATGGAACACATTGGGTACTATGATGTTAGGTAGAGTACAAACATAGTAGTCTATTTCAGTTCTGTTCCTTTCTACAAGTATTTATAGCACCCTCTCTGGACTACTCTAAGAACTTACAGGTTTGTAGGTTGGGGTCATAGAGGGACCATATAATTTATGAAGCCTCACTAGTGAGCTTACCTTTTGTAGTCATCCAAAAGACAAATTAGCTTGAAGCAAAGACATTTACTAAGCACGGTAAAAACAGCAGCTACAAAATATTTCCAACTCCACCCCCTCACCCCAGGAGATCACTCTCTCACAAATACATAATCTGTGGAAAGAGTAGGCACAGAGTGCATTGGTAGTAAGGAACATACATGGGGAACACACCTGGACAAGGCACCCCCAGCTTCCATTACAGCAAGTTCCCAAAGTCCTTTCTTGTCTAGTGGCATCTTTATGTTGCTCCCTCTTGGGTGCAGTGTCTTTGCTGGGTCAGTTGTGCATCTAGAGTCCCTGGGTCTTTTCCTTTCCACAGCTCAACTCTCTACTCCAGGGCTAACTCTCTTGAATCCATAGGCTGCTTTCTTCTCTACTACCTACTCTTTTATCTTCTGTGTCCATCTCTGGAGACCATGTCCTGTTGTTGTTGTTTTTTAAAGGCCACCAGGATGTAGCCAATCCTTGGCTAGCCAATCACAGTTCCCTTTTTCCACCAAAAAGAACATCATACTCAATGAAGGAATGACAAAATGGCAATATGGGGTGCATGAGGTGTTCCAGGAGGACTAGCACCTCTGGTACAAGGGCTTTCTGAGTCCTTTTCTGGGCTACTCATCCATCTTTGGCAGCCACCTGGCACTCAACTCTTACCTATGGCTCCAAGAAGCTATAGCATGCATAATAGCCACACCCCAGTAAAACCATCTTGGCAGATGGACTAAAGCAGGTAGAGGGTAACCAACAGGCTTCAAACCTGTCAGTGAATTAGGGGAAATCTATCCCAAGCATGTGAAGACCTCCCCATTGGAATGGGCAGATGAGAACAATTTGTTCCAATGGCCATGAAGGCAACTGAAGTAGGTACTGTGGAGTGCTTAGAGCTTGGTCAGACATGGAAGAGACCAAGGTCATCTACTGTATCCCAGGTCATTGCCAGTCATCTTGACTTTTGTTTTGCTACTGGACTTCAATGACTCTAGAAGAGAGAGTTGGGCTGTTGACAGTGCAACTCTGCCTCACTTAAATCCAATTCATATATGAATCAAGACTATACCCCATGATAACATTGGTCCTCTTCAAAAATGATGAAGGCAAACAACAACAACATAGACACATCAAGCTTAACATATTAACACCTCCCTTACCTGTGATCAGTCCCTTACTTTCTATGACTACATCCACTGAGCTGGGGGGCAGGGAGGAGGGGTAGGAATCGATTGGTCAGGAGCCAACTTCCCCACAAATGCATACCTACTATGTGCCAGACATTGTTAGGTGTCAATACAAAGACAAAAATGAAACAGTACCTGCCTTTAACGAGCTTACTTTCTACACAGAGCAAATGACATAAAGACAAAGTAATTTCAGAGGGGATGGAAGACATGCTGTAGGAGTCAGCAGTTTCTCAAGATCATCTCTTCCTATAGATGATGGAACTTAAGCTGGACCTAAAAAGAGCCAGAAGTTCCCATAAATGGAAATGAGAGAATTCTACATATGAGGGACAACCTTCAGAAAGATATGGAAACAGGAGATGGAACAATATGTAATCAGCCTGGAAAGGTATGTTGTAACCAGCATGGGAAGGGCTTTATATGCAAAAGTTTGTATCTTATTCTGAAGATAATAAGTAGAGATTGAAGTTATTGAAGCAGGAGAGTGACAAGGTCAGACCTCCACTGTCATTGATGAAGCAAATAGTTTGTTATAGAAATGTTGGCATCTTTTCCAATTTTATCCCTCATTGTCCTTCCATCTTCCTGTTCTCAAATATAATTGTGTTAGGGTAGTTTGCTTGGGTCTCAAACCAACTTTCTATAAACACATCTCTCTGTCACTTCTCAGTGTTTTATGAAATGATTCTGTTCATTATTTTCTACCATCTTTTTCTATAAAATGTTACAAATTTATCTTTATTTTACATGAGAGTTGCTCTTGGATGCCATATGCTTATGTTTGGCAAAGAGATAGCATCTGTACTAACTGACATAGCTTCTGAACTGTTTTCACTTATGTGTTGTAACAATTGCTTTATTTAGATAACAATCAAATGTCCATAGGAAATCATCTTGGTTTATGTTGATGTCTGTTCCTTTATCTGTTTTCCATTTTAATGTCAATAATTTATTTAAATGGGCCATGTTGGAGCTGTTTTTACTCCATAGTGTAGCTTCTCATTTTTATTTTGACTTTATGTTGATTTTGAACTTCTTTCCTTCAAATTGATAAGTCTGAAGGCATGGGGATAGCTCATTCAGGAATACCTGTCATCAGTAAAAAGTTGTTTCTCGACTGTTAAAAGATAATCCAAATAATGATAATAATAATAATAATAATAATAATAATAATAATAATAAAAATAATAATAATAAAAATAAAAACCAAAAGGGGAAGCTAGGTGGCACAGTGGATAGAGCACTGTCCCTGGATTCAGGAGTACTTGAGTTCAAATCCAGCCTCAGACACTTGACATTTACTAGCTGTGTGACCTTGGACAAGTCACTTAACCCTCATTGCCCAACCACCCCCCCCAACATTTTTTTTTTAATAAAAAAAAAGTAATCAATTTGGGGCAGCTAGGTGGTGAAGTGGATAAAGCACCAGCCCTGGATTCAGGAGAACCTGAGTTCAAATCTGGCCTCAGACACTTGATACTTACTAGCTGTGTGACCCTGGGCAAGTCATTTAACCCTCATTGCCCCACAAAAAAAAAAAAGACCATCAATTTCATTTTTGTGATGTTATTTGATGCTCAATTATGTCTTATACCACCAACTCTCTTTTTGAAGAAAATATTCTTAAGTATGAGAATTCTGTGTAGTCTGTAAGCCTTTGGCTTCCTTTAGACCTTGATCTGAGCCATACTTTTCTATCATTCCATATGCTCAACTTTAGATTGAAGTCACCAAGTACTAAAGCATATATCAAATTAATTTGGAGGGCATTAGTAGAATTTCTCAATGTTTATCTTTTGCAACAGATACCTTATAAGATGTTCATTCTTTGCACTTCAAGGTATGATGACCAAGCAACCTCTGAAATTTTATTTCTTCTTGCTTTTAGATACATGTTAAAACTAATTTTGCCAGCTTCTTTATTTTCCTATCCAAATAAAACCTGTGAATCATACTTCTGTTTGTCCTCCAATTTCATTTATATCAAATATATCAATACTGTTATGATTAATTTCTTCCATTTGTAGATCTTGCTTGTTCTTTAACAAAGGTCTAACAATTAAAGTGCCAATAGCTAATGCTTATTGACAGTCTAAAAACTTCAGGTCTTAGTGCTCTTTGTCCTCTTTCCCATCAGTCTGCCATTGTCATTGTTGCATAGGACATTGACCCATTTTATGTTGTGAGAAAATAATAGTGTTTTGGGACCACCCAAAGGCCCCAGGGCTAGGGGATTGATTGGATTAAGATTGATTGGATTGGGCAGCTAGGTGGCCCAGTGGATAGAGCACTGGCCCTGGATTCAGGAGGACCTGAGTTCAAATCCAGCCTCAGACACTTAACACTTACTAGCTGTGTGACCCTGGGCGAGTCACTTAACCCCAATTGCCTCACTTTAAAAAAAAAAAAAAAGATTGATTGGATTGACTGACTTTGCTGATTAACTCACTTAAAGTTAATTCAATTAAAACCACACCTGCCTGGCCCTCAAGAGGGTGTGTTCTCAGAGGGTGTGACCTCTGACCTCAGCACTGGACCACCCTCAAGTCCAGTAAACCAATAGATTTGCATGATGCTAGCCAATTAGCTTGAAGCAGTATATAAGGACTGCCTCTCCTCCAAACCCAGAAAAAGCTTCCACATGCAGTTACTCTTCCACATGCAGAGGACTTGGAGGAAGAAGCAGGCCAGGCTGAGCTCTATTTTTCCTCTAGGCCAGAAGGCCAGGCTGAGTTCTATTCTCTTCTCTAGGCTAGAAGGCCTTTTCTTAACTTTCAGAGACATATGCGCTCTCTTTACTAATATTTAATATCCTTTAATAAATGTTTAATGCCCCCAAACTGGTGCTAAAGCTTCTGATTTATAAGTAACAACTATATTAGGAACCCCAGCTAATTTTCCCCAAACTTGGGACAGAAATAAAGTCACCACATATAGTTTTACATACCACAGTGAATTGCCATGGCCAAAGAATTCATTCGACAGTGAATCTTTTTTTTTTTTTTAGTGAGGCAATTGGGGTTAAGTGACTTGCCCAGGGTCACACAGCTAGTAAGTGTTAAGTGTCTGAGGCCGGATTTGAACTCAGGTACTCCTGACTCCAGGGCCAGTGCTCTATCCACTGCGCCACCTAGCTGCCCCCAGTGAATCTATTTTTAATAGACTGGTCTTTAGATAACAGACGATTTGTTGGTGCCTTATTATTATTATCTGTAAACTGAGAAGGCTGAATTCAGCTTTTAAGGTGCCTTCTAGCTCCAATAATTCCTCTTCCTACTCTAACATTCTATGATTTGAATTATTCTTTTGGAACCAAGCTTGAGAATGAAGAAAGTAGGCTGGCAAAATGTTTCAAGTGTTAGGGGAAATGATAGAAACCATAGTGTAGGTCCTCAAATTCTCCCATTGTTGTTGTTGTTACTTTTTGTTTGTTCTTCATTCTCCCAGAGGACTGGAGATGGTGATTAAGGCAATTGGAGTTAAGTGACTTGCCCAGAGTCATACAGCTAGTGTCTGAGTTGAGATTTGAACTCAGGTCCTCCTGACTCCAAGGCCAGTGCTTTATCTACTGCACTGCTTAGCTACCCCAAATTCTCCTAAGAATCAGGCCATATGTAATAGGACTTCCCACCTGACTCTTTGGTTCAGAGCTTCTTTGAAGTCCTCACCTTTTCTAAAGCCCAAAGGGAAGTTGTCCCCTAGTAACCATATATCTAATCCAAACTAATTCAACATGCATTTATTAAAAACCTACTTTGTATAGAATATTACTATACCACAAAACAATGAAGATTGACAGATATATGAACTGATGCAAAGTGAAGGAAACAGAACCGAGAAAACCACCTACACAATTAGTACAACCATGTAAATATAAAAATTAATATTTTTTAAAACCCTAAATGCTTTAAAATTATAATAGACAAACTTGGCCCTGAAGAACAAAATGTATCTCCCTCCCTTCTTTTCAGAGGTAGGGGATTACAAGTATGGAATATCACATAGAGTCAGACCCAGTTGGTATTTTGGCTAGTTTTTTTGGTTTTTTTTTAAGTGAGGCAATTGGGGTTAAGTGACTTGCCCAGGGTCACACAGCTAGTAAGTGTTAAGTGTCTGAGGCCGGATTTGAACTCAGGTACTCCTGACTCCAGGGTCAGTGCTCTATCCACTGCGCCATCTAGCTGCCCCTTGGTTAGTTTTGATGAACCCCTTTTTTTCTTCCTTTTTATTTTTTGTTCTGTGAGAATTGGAATGACACCCCCTGCTGGGAGGGACATTGTGAGCTCTGGCCATGAAAAGAAAGCATGTGACTTTAGTGTCCAGAAGTGACCTTTTCTGCGGTTTCTCGGCATCAGGAAGTGACGTTTGCCACCCTGTGGGTCCTGTCAATCAGTGCTACCAACCAATTAGCTTGGAACTGTGTGTGTGGACAGCCCTGTTTGCTGTTTCACAGGAGGCTTCTGGGAGGAATGAAGCCTTTTCGTTGCCAGATGGGGGATTGGTGGCAGAGATAGGCAGGATAGGGAAAGCAGGCAAATCTCATACTTGAACCACATGTTTCTCTTTACTAACCCCTAATATAATTTAATAAATACTTTAAAAACTAAACTCCTGCTAAAGCTTCTAATCTAAGCTGACCACTCAATTAGATTTTAGATATCATAGCTAGAATTTTAGGCCCTTACAGTTCCAAGGGATGGCTCTCTGGTTAGAGGAGAGGAGAGGGGCAGCTAGGTAGCACAGTGGATAAAGCACCGGCCCTGGATTCAGGAGGACCTGAGTTCAAATCCAGCCTCAGACACATGACACTTACTAGCTGTGTGACCCTGGGAAAGTCACTTAACTCTCATTGCCTGGCCAAAATAAATAAATAAAAACTTAGAGAGGAGAGTGATATATTTGGAAATGAATGTCAAAAAAACAAAGTGATATTTTTAAAAGGCAATAAAAAATTTTAAAAGCTTACTATATACAAGGCACTGTGCTGGGCCCTAAGCATATTTTTAATAATAAAAATAAAAACCAGCACTTGCTTCCAGTAAGCTTTTGGTCTACCTAGAAAGTTCTTAGGACACACACTGATCTGAGGACCTAAGTCGCTTATGATTCCTGATTTGGCTGAAGAACATTTTACCTCAAGGCCTCTAAGCACCCTGGAGCATTTGTAGGCATTGCCCCATTTGCAGATATTCTTTGTCTCCCAAATGTGACATATGCTCTTGTTCTCTACCTTGTTTATACTGTTCCATATGCCTAAAATATTCTCCCTCCCCAAATTTACCTGTTAAATTTTTATCTGTTCATTAAATTTTAATTAAAATGCAACCTCTTCCATGAAACTATTTTTTTTTTTGGCAGGCAAGAAGGATTAAGTGACTTGCCCAGGGTCACACAGGTAGTAAGTGTCAAGTGTCTGAGGCTGGATTTGAACTCAGGTCCTCCTGAATCCAAGGCCAGTGCTTTATCCACTGTGCCACATAGCTGGCCCTGAAACTTATTTTAATTCCCCCTTGGGTAACTATTTTCCCCCTCAGAACTCATACAGTATTTTGTTTTATCACTCTTTAATGAACTTACTTATCATATGCATTTTCATATTACAGTTATCTGTGCTTTTGTACTATTTCCCTACTAGAAAGCAAACTCCATGCAACCATCAACCATATTCGACCCAAATTTTTGTATCTCTTTTAACTCCTAATTAACTGTTTATTTAATGTTTAATTTATGGAAAGGGAAGATTCAGTAATTGTGCAAGGATTCCATGGTATTCATTGTTTTTGAAGCATTAGGGCACAGTTTCTTGCTGTTATTGATCAAGACTTTTGTTGTGTATGGAATCATTGGAGAAAAAGAAAGATGGAAGAAGAGAAGTTTCTATCACCAATGTTAGTTATTTGAGCTTGTTCTATAACATCTATCCAGCCAGGGAAGATGTAAGAATTAAGTGAAACTATTACTAGGTGGCACAGTGGATAAAGCACTGGCCCTGGATTCAGGAGGACCTGAATTCAAATCCGGCCTCAGATACTTGACACACTTATTAGCTGTGTGACCCTGGGCAAGTCACTTAATCCTCATTGCCCCACAAAAAAAAAAAAAGAAAAAAACAGAAAGAAACTATTACTGGCTCCCTGGATTCTGACTCAAAATTCAACAGATAGTAGTGGTGGAAAGGGTGAAAGGGACTGGGCTCTTCCTCCCACAGTAAATTCCAATTTGCTGGAACATCTTGTATAACCCACAATGATTTCATAGTTCATAGGCTTTAAAACTAAAAGGGACCTTAGAAGTCATCTATTTCAACCCATGCATTTTGCACATTTCAGAAGCCCCATTAATACAAAATTCCTGCATTCTGTCCTAGAACACCTAATAAATGTAAACCACCCCTCTTGTTCTATCTATCCCTTGCCCACTACATTGGGCCTTTAGCTGCCAGTTTAAATAGAGGCAAGCAAGAGTGACCAGTCACAAGACATTAAAAGAAAGGTACCCCAGACAAAGTCAAGGATTTAGAGACTAAAATCCCTGCCTGGCCACTGGAAATTGTAACTGAAGGTCTTAACATTAGAGAGATGACTGGGTGGTACAATGTCCGGTTGTCCTGGCCAAGATTTGCCATCGAATCCACTCCTTCTAGCTCCATGAGTTAGACATAGAAAGACACAGTCAGAGGACAAAAACAAACACGAGACCTCAAACAGGAAAGCTCTGGATCCTAATATCTCACTGTGTACCACAGTGAGAAAAGTTGAGACCTAATGTCCTGGCTTCCTACATCTTCATCCAATAATCAGCTCTACTGGATGGTATGAGTTGAATTTATAAGTTGGAAACTATGTTCTGTTTTCTACTCTCCTTTGCCCATTTGCAAAAGGAGAGGCCATACAGGGATTAAAGAAACCTAAGTGTGCCTTTCCTAGAATTCCTGGATTCAGAGCTGCCCTGCCTTTTGGGAGTTTGGGGGGAAAGGGAGATGGTGCTATCTAGGTCTAAAAAAAAAAAAAGAAAAGGAAAAAAAAAAAGAGGTGACACACAGCCTCAAGGGAGCTGTTTTATTATCAAACCAAACATTTTAAAATGTCTACTATGTGCCAGATACTGCATTAAGTGCTGGAGATACAAAAAGAGGCAAACGACAATCCTTGCTCTTATGGAACTTACAATCAAATGGAGGAGACAACATGAAAACAAATATATAAAAAGGGAACTATATGCTAGATAAATAGGAAATGATGAAAAGACAGAAGGTCCTAGAATTAAGAAGGGTTGGGAAAGGTTTCCCATAGAAGGTAGGATTTTAGTTGGGACTTAAAGGAAGCAGAGGAGAAAGGAATGGGGGGCAGCCAGAGAACATGATCTGAGCCAAGAGATGGACTTTCTTATCTGTGGGACACCCAGGAGGCTAACTAGTATCACTAGAAGGAAGAGTATGTGTTGGGGAATAAGGTGTAAGAAGAGTCAAAAGGTAGGAGGGAGGGGGCAGCTAGGTGGCGCAGTGGATAAAGCACCAGCCCTGGATTCAGGAGTTCCTGAGTTCAAATCCGGCCTCAGACACTTACTGGCTATGTGACCCTGGGCAAGTCACTTAACCCCCCATTGCCCCACAAAAAAACCCAAAAAAACAAAAACAAAAGGTAGGAGGGAGCTAGGTTATGAAGGGCTTTGAATACCAAACAGCATTTTCTATTTAATGGCGGAAGGGGCTGAATGGATTGAGGTGGGTAGAAACTTGAGGCAGACAAACCCACCCACAGGCTATTGCAATAATGCAGTCATGATGGGGCAGCTAGGTGGCGCAATGGATCACTGGCCTTGGATTTAGGAGGACCTGAGTTCAACTCCAGCCTCAGACACTTGACACTTACTAGCTGTGTGACCCTGGGCAAGTCACTTAACCCTCATTGCCCTGCAAAAAAAAAAAATGCAGTCATGAGGTGATAAGGGCCTGCACTAAAGTTGTGACAATGTCAGAGGAGAGAAGGAGCCTTATTCAGAAGATGTTTCAAAGTGAAATCAACAGACCTTGGCAATAGCTTGGGGAGTGAGACATAGTGAGGAATCCAGGATGACTCCTAGATTGCAAGCCTGGGGGGATGGAAGGATGGTGTTGCCCTCTAAGGTAATAAAAAGTGATTATACTGTCTACATGATGTAGGAGGCAAAAAAGGAGTTAACAGAAAAACCTAAGACCCAAGCTCTAATTTAGATCTGAGCTCTAAGAAGCTCAGAATTCAGACCCCAGGTAATAGATAAATTAAGATTTGGGAAACAAGTCAGGGCCTAGGTTCTTTTACCCACATTAATCAGCACCCATAACAAAAACTTAAAGAGGCAGGTCATAGAGACTGTGAGAAAATGGGTAATTGTCTCCTCTCAATGAGGATATAACAGTCAATCATACTCCTCCTGACCTGTTTTTGTTTTTTTTAATTTTTGTGAGGCAATTGGGGTTAAGTGACTTGCCCAGGGTCACACAGCTAGTAAGTGTTAAGTGTCTGAGGCCAGATTTGAACCCAGGTACTCCTGACTCCAGGGCCGGTGCTCTATCCACTGTGCCACCTAGCTGCCCCTCTGACCTGTTTTTAGGACAAAGGTCTTAGATCCCCTCCTCCCCCTCTAGCTAACAAAATCACATAGTTCAAGGAGCACTGAGTTGATCTCAATAAGGTCTGCTCCTGAGTTGTATCCATATAAGGAAGAATTGATTAGGGATGGGAATACTGCGTTCCAATTAGCTAGTTTTTGCATGTAGATTGTAACCCTTGAGTAATTGGACCAATGATGAAAAAGGGGAGGGTCTATTCCTATTAGGGACTAGGGTTTAAAACAGGGCCTGTGAGCCCCCATTCTTGGCACCCACTAGCTGCACACTAGGCTTCCCCTTTCTCGCGAGAAGGAAATAAACATGCCTCTGTCACAACACTGCTGAGTAACAGAGAATTATTGAGAAGAGGATTGTTTTCCCTCACAGAGACCTTAACCATAACAATGATACTCAGACAAGGTATAGAAATTCAAACTGATAAATGAAGATATTTTGAAACTGGACATGGGAATCAAAAAGTGACATGTGAAGAAAAGGCCAAATTTGTCCCCAGATTCACCTTATGACGTGTAAACCCCCAAAACATACCTCCATGGGAAAAGGTGCCTGCCTCAGGGGTTGGCTTAGGACCCCAGGAACTCCAAATTAGGATAAGCCTTCCCCTATAACTAAGATGGAGATTATTATAATGAGACTGATAATCAATTTATATTTATATAAATATAACTATCTTTTCTTTCCCTATTTGATAGATATCTTTCCACTTTTCTGGTTCTCTCCCTGTGGTCACTTACAGTATTGCAATAAAACTTGGGAAACTGAGTCACTGAGTCTTGTAATTCTTTTGGGATGACTGACAATCAATTTGACCCAAATTCTATCCCACTTCATACAGACACCAGGCATGCAGTAGTGGACTCATTAAAGACAAATCAATTCAATTCATTTCATCCAACATTATTCATGATAGAATAAAGAAGGGCATTGGATTTGGAGCCAGGAAACCTGGCTTCTACATTGACTGTATATGGCAGACAAATAACTTCACTTCTCTGAGATGTTGTTTCCTCATCTGCAAAATAGGGATAAGAATACTTGAACTACCCTCCTTCACAGTGATGATGTGGGAAGAGCTTTGTAAGCTTTACAGTAGAAATATGACCTTATTAAATACCTACTATATTGTGATAAATTGTCAAATGCCCAGGGGTCCCACCTGATTTAGTATTGTTTGAATTGGGTGAGAATGAGAAACTGACTAAGTACCTACTTAAGGATGATTGGATGGAGGCCACACCTGGCCGGCCTTGAGTGACATGTTGGTGTACTACTGACATCAGCAAGAGACCATTCTCAACCAATCAGCTTGAAGGACCTCCCCTTTGGGGAGGAAGTGAATGCTTGCTCAGAGAACTCTCTTTTTGGTAAGGAAGAGGTGCATGGGGAGAGAGGGAGAACAGGAGTCCCTCTTGTTGTTTGGGACATCGGCTTGGTGGCAAAATTTCATGTGGGCTGCTAGGAAAGGAAAAGTTTCTGTCTCTCTGGTTATACCAAATAGATTCAAGCTTTAATAAATCTTTAAAAGCCTAAACTCTTGCTGAATTTATCAGTGATTTTAGCCAGCTTCCCCCCCAAGACTGGGGGGGGGGGCAGATTAGGACCCACAATTTAGATTTTAAACAACACAATATGGAAGGCACTGTGCTTATGGATTCCTAGTGTGGTCAGTTCCTATAATCCCTGACTACCACCACATAGTACCCCACCTATAAAAAAAACCCATAGCCTGTATTCCTATAGTGTTTTTTATTTTTCACAGCAATTTCCAAAACCTGGGAAGTAAATATGACAAGTATTATCGACTCTCATTTTGCTGAAGCTCAGAGAGATTTGTCCAAGGTCAAACTTAACCATAGTCAAGCTGCACCTTAATAAGAGGCAGAATTTCCAATGTGCTTTCCTCACAATAACCCCTTGAGGTAGAGTGTAAGTATTTTAAAGAGGCTCAAGGAGGTTAAATTCCTAGCCCAAGTCCATTCAGCTAAGTATGTGGTCAGGCTGGGATGTAAGCATACATGTCCTGACCCCAAGGCCAGTGTTCTTTTCACCAAACTGCCTCTTACCTATGGTAACCTGTTGACAAGGGATGTGATTTCAGGACTGCTGGGAACTTCTTTCTTCCCTCTTCCCCCTCTCCTCCAAAACTGTCAGACAGAATACTGTATATGTTGTCAGTCTTTGTATCAAATATTTTTACTAAATTGTTTTTCTTTACCACAAGCACAGGTTCAATCTAGAGGAAGTGCAGATGGAAAAAGAATATAATGGAGAGAAAAAAAGCAACAATAAAACAGATTTTGAAATAACTGTTAAAGCCTAGAAGATGTTGGGCCATCCTCTATGTGCTAAAGCTTTCCAGACAAGGACTACATTCTTTTTTCACCTTTGTATTCCTAGTGCCCAACACAGTTATTTTCACCAATTCAGTACTTAATAAATGTGTGTCTAATTAATCTAAGAATCTACTGACGTGCTGGAAATAGCGTTACAGGCTTTCATTTCCCACTGAGGTATCAGGCTAGATCTTCAAATACACCTGGGGAAAGGAATACACAGGCTTGAATTCATACAAAAATCAAAATGACTGATATCAAGTCCTTTTCTAAAGGAGATAGAAAGTGGCTCACAGGAGAAAGTGGAAAAAGAAGGAAGATGTGATATTGTCAACTAAACAACATAATATATAGCAGAAGACTGAGGCTCGAATCCTCCTACCTTGGATGACTAAGAATCAAAGGCACCATTCTTGAAATCAGTGTTTCCTCCATGTGTCTAAATTTCCCTCGATTAATTTTCTAAGACTGGTTTCTATTTTAAGAAGAAGGGGGAGGGGGAAATCAATTTGGATCCGATCTTATACTGTTCACTTCCTACTCCTCCAAGACACCCAGAGTTGTTGACATCTAGGTGAGGGCAACTCCATCCTTCCTATTCCCCCTCCCTTTCATTTCCTTCTGGCTCCTTCTAGGTCATGAGAGGGGCTGTCAGTAGATTGTGATGTCTGAGCCTAAGATTATGACTTCATGGGAGACTGAGAGACAGAAGCAGGGGGATTCAATTCAATTGGATAAAATTCAAATATTTATTAAGCATACACTGTAGGCAAGGCGCTTTGCTAAATATGAAAAGTGTTGCAGAAATGGAAAACCATATGGTCCCTCCCCTGCCTGAGAGGCTCACACAGGCTTGTTTCTTCTCATTGTTGACCCGATTTGAAGCCCAAGTCCACCCAGCTAAGTGGGCTATTATTTTCTCAGCAAAGATACTGGAATAGTCTGCCATGTCCTTCTCTGGCTTGTTTTACAGATGAGGAAACCAAGGCAAACAAGGTTAAGTGATTTGCCCAGGCTTATGGGGCTATTGAGTTTCTGAAGCTGGATTTGAACGTGTGTGCTCCTAACTCCAGGGCTGATATTCTATCTACTGTGCCACCCAGCTGCCTGGGGAAAATAAGATGTGCACAAAAAAAAATATTATATGAGACAGAATTTGCTAAGTAAGAGGAGAGTTTCAAAATGCTATAAGAAATTTGCAAAGGGAAGGAAGGAGCTCTTAAAGCTAGGGAATCATAGACTATATGAAGAAGGCAGAACTTCAGTTGGGCATTGAAGAAAAGGAAGTCTTCTAAAAGGAATTGGGGGAGAAGAGGGAGGATAAAATAGAGTCTGTTACAACATTCTTTTTTTTTTTTTTTTTTGGTGAGGCAATTGAGGTTATGTGACTTGCCCAGGGTCACACAGCTAATACATGTTAAGTGTCTGAGGCCGAATTTTAACTCGGGGCCGAATTTTAACTCAGATCCTCCTGAATCCAGGGCCAGTGCTCTATCCACTGTGCCACCTAGCTGCCCCCCAACATTCTTAAACCCAGATTGTTCAATGATTTTGTTTGGTGGACAAAGGTCTCCAGTTTCACTAGCTCCACCAAATTCCCAAATTCCATGACAATAAGGAGATTTTTGGTGGTTGAAAAAATGTTCTCTAGGCCAGTACCACCCAGGTCTTTTGCAGTCTTGCTAAGGTAGAGTCTCCTGAGTGACTTGAAGGGAAGCCAGACTAGTGACCTAAGCATGAGAGAAGAGTTAAAAGGCATCTCAGACCATAAATGAGAGGAGATCTTAAGTGGCAGTATGAAAAATGGCATTCAAAAGGTAGGCTTTAAAATGCCTGACTGGGTAGACAAAGGCATCTCCACCCCATTCCTTTGCAGAGACTGGAGGTCTACAGATGTGGAACACTGCATCTCTGTTCAGAAGTTTTTGATGTATTGATTGGTGGTGTTTGTTTTTTCTCTTCCTCTTTTTCCTCTTCTTTTAAAAATATCATTTGTGATATGGGATGGCTCTTCAGAAGGGGTAGGAATAGCTACAAGAAATTCTGGTATCATATCACCAAGGATAGCAATAAAAATATCAATATATATCATTTTTTTTAAATGCAAACCTGGGGGGCAGCTAGGTGGTGCAGTGGATAGAGCACTGGCCCTGGAGTCAGGAGTACCTGAGTTCAAATCCAGCCTCAGACACTTAACACTTACTAGCTGTGTGACCCTGGGTAAGTCACTTAACCCCAATTGCCTCACTAAAAAAAAAATAATAATTAATTTAAATAAATAAATAAAATGCGAGCCTGAATATAACCTGATATGAATACCTGAAGTAATTTGTTGTTCATGGGTAAGAAAAGCCAACATAATTTTTTAAAATACAATTTTATAAAACTAATCTATTTATTCAATGCCATCTCAAATAAATTACAAAAAATTTATCTTCCTGAGTTAGAAAAAATATTAACAAAGTTCATTTTGGAAGAACAAAAGGTCAGGAATTTCAAAGAAACCAGGAAAAAAGATGTAAACGAAGGAGATTCAGCAGTATCAGGCCTTAAATTATATTATAGGGGCAGCTAGGTGGCGTAGTAGATAGAACGCCAGTCCTGGAGTCAAGAGGACCTGAGTTCAAATCCAGCCTCAGACACTTAACACTTACTAGTTGTGTGACCCTGGGCAAGTCACTTAACCCCAATTGCCTCACCAAAAAAAAAGTTTAAAAAAAATTACATTATAAGGCAAGAGCATTGTTGAAGTATAAAATTAATAAGTTCATTTTTTTAAATAAAAATTGCTTATATAAACAAAAAACCAATGTAGCCAAGAATAGAAGGAATGCAGAAAATTGGGGGTGGGGGGAAACTTTCATAGTCTCTCAGATAGGATGTGATTGTGATTGTGTTCGAATACTGCTGTGGTGTAGGAACTGATGAGCTGCTTGATTAAGAAAAACATGTCTAAAATCTAATGAGTGGTCGCCTTAAATTAGAAAACATATAGCTCCAATCTTTGGACATTAAGTATTTATTAAAGTATATTAGGGATTAGTAAAGAGAAACACATGGATAAAGTATCCCTATTCTGCCTGTCCCTGCTGACTCTGCTGCCAAGCCCAAGTCCATACACCAAAAAAAAAAAGCTGAGATCCTCCCCCTTCTCCCAGAAGCCCTCTGTCAAACAGGAAGCTGGGCGGTCCTCGCACACAGCTTCAAGCTAATTGGCTGGTAACTTTGATTGACACAACTAACAGGTGGTGACTTCTGGATGCTAAGTCACATGTGGATGCCAAGTCACATGCTTTCTCCTCATGGCAGAGCTTACCTGCAATATCTTTCTCAGCATGTTGGTAGTGCTCTAATTCTCACAGAAAGAGTTGGACATATGAAGGAAGATGCTATCCACTTCCATAGAAAGAGATGACAAGTGGAAATATGCATAGTATGGTCTTATACATGTGTGGATGAGTGTCTATGTGTATATTTATAGATATTTAGATATATTTATTTAATTAATTATATATAAATTTATTTATTTATTATTATATATAATATATATTAAATATATTAATTAATTAAATATATATTTATAGATATATAGACTATAGTTAAAATGCATACACACAGGTATATGTGTGTATATATGTATATATGTGTGTGTATGCATTTTAACTATAGTCCTCTATAGGGTAGAGGTACACAGCAGAGAACAAAAGAAAACTTAGAAAGAAGCAAAGAAAAGCTGGGCAGCTTGGAAAACAATATGTAGTATTTATTTTATTGGTTTTCTTGAAATGGAAATTTATTGTTTTGTATTGAATCCTCTTATGTTCTGCAGTGCACATGGAAACATTTTTTTCCTTTCTCTTTTTGTATTTAAGTTTAAAATGAATAAAAACTTTACAAAAAAAAAAGACTGGATATATAACCTTCTGGTATTTGAAGCTTTAAAAAACAGCAAAACTTTGAATTGTGTGATGACCAACTGTGATAGACTTAGCTCTTCTCAGCAGTGCAAGGATCCAAGACAATTCCAAAGAACTCATGATGGAAAATGCTCTCCACATCCAGAAAAAAGAACTGTGGATTCTGAATGCAGATTGAACCATACTGTTTCTACTTTTGTTTTTGGTTTTTCCTTTTTTGAGGATTTTCCCTTTTGTTCTGATTCTTTTTTCACAACATGAGTAATGCAGAAATATGTTTAATGTGATTGTACAAATATAACCTATATCACATTGCTTGCTGTCTTGGGGAGGGGGGAGGGAAGGGAGGGAGGGAGAAAAAATTGGAACTAAAAGTCTTATGAAAACAAATGTTGAAAACTATCTTTACATGTAACTGGAAAATTATAAAATACTTTTATGATTAAAAAAAAAAAGTTTGAAACAGTTGTTGAGTGTATAAACTCAGATGGCATAGCCAGTAAAGCACTGGACATAAAGTCAGGAAGACATAAATTCAAATCTGACTTCAGACACTAGCTGTGTTACCCTGGGCAAGTCACTTAACCTTTGCCTGCCTCAGTTTCCTCAACTATAAAAATGGGGATAATAATAGCATCTACCTCAGGGTTGTTGTGAGGACCAAAATATGATATTTATAAAAGTGCTTACCAGAATGCCTGGCACATAACTAGCACCTTATAAATACTAGATAGTATTATTACTTTGTTGTTATTGTTTTGATTACTATTAAATTGCAGAGCTGCAGACCCCTTTCCCAATGGAGGACTCTTATCCCAGCTGAATATCAGCAGATTGTAGCAGAAAACAGTAGCTGCCTAGTTCTCAGCAGAAAGTAGCTCATTGGTGAAACCAATGGAGGGGAATATAAAGGCAGTAGAAAACATTCCTGGGCTGCAACATGAAAAAAGTACCAGTTGCCTCAGACATACATATTCCTGGCAATCATGTTTCCTACATGTATGCCCTTCCATGTGTATTCCATAGTCACATGTACCCCTCCGAGCTTGTTCTTGTGCCTGTGTATTCCCTCTGTATGTCCCCTCCCCCACTATTAACATAGTAGTCAATGGGAGAATGTATGTATGGGGGACTTTTCTCTTTAATTGTTTTAACATATGTTTAGAATAAATGGGGGGGCAGCTACGTGGCACAGTGGATAAAGCACTGGTCCTGGATTCAGGGGGTCCTGAGTTCAAATCCGGCACCAGACACTTAACACTAGCTGTGTGACCCTGGGCAAGTCACTTAACCCTAATTGCCTCACCAAAAAAAAAAAAATAGAATAAATGTCTCTTTCTTTGGACTAATTGCTATATGGTTGGCTTAGAAGAGCAAGCACCAAATGAGGCTCAGGAGCTATGGTTTTGAGAGGATGCTGACTCAAAATTCATCAAGTTTAGGGTAGTTTTATGGGGCCTATTTGTGTGTGGAGGCACTCCCAGGTGTAATGATTGGAATGATGCCACCTACTGGAGACTTGCTGTGGGAAAGCTCCGCCATGAGGAAAATGCCTCAGAGGGCAAGGCCATGTGGCTTTTCCTTGGCGTCAGGAAATGACATTTTGCTCATGGGTGCTGTCTATCAAGGCTACCAGCCAATCAACTTGAGGAGCCTCCTATTTTCTGGGAGGAGACAGGAAGGAGGAAAGAGAGCCTGCGCAGAGAGCTCTCACTTTTTTGGGTTCCTGACTTGATGGTGGTGGTGGCGGCAGAGGACTTCACAGGAAATTTGAGGAAAGATAGGAATGCCAGGCTGTTGGAATTCTGTTCTCAATCTTTTTCTTTCTATTTTTCAATAAACCCTTAAAAACCTAAACTCGTTTTATCAGTGATTTTGGTCAGTTTCCCCCAAAACTGGGGGAACAGATTAGAATCTACATTTAGAATCTTAAATTACACACAGGTAATACATATACAAAAATTTAATAAATTGATAATAAATAAATTCTATTAAGCTTCACAAATAAGTCATTCTTATAATAAATGAATAAACCAAACAAGAGGTCAGGACCCAAAGTTTTGATGTATGTGTATGTGTTTCAAAAGATCTAGATTTCCCAATGAAACCACATAAATTTTCCTCTGATATATGTATGTGTACATAAACATACCAATTCAACATATATGTATATTGTGAGAAAATAATGGGCTTTGCCAATGCCCAAAGGCCCTAGCTCTAGGTGATAGATTGATTGGATTGATTGTATTGACTGACTCTGCTGATAGACTCACTTGAAGTTGACTTGATTGAAACCATACCTGCCTGGCTCTCAAGAGGATGTGTTCTCAGAGGCTGTGGACTCTGACCTCAACACAGAACCACCCTCAAGTCCAGTGAACCAATGGATTTGGGTGATGCTAGCCAATTAGCTTGAAGCAGTGTGGAAGGACCACCTCTCCTTCAGACGCAGAGGAAGCTTCCTCTCTCAGTTCAGCTCTCAAGGAGGCTGGTGGAGGAGGACTCGAAGAAGAACCAAGACAGGCTGGAACTCTAGGCTAATAGGCCTTTTCTTAACTTTCTGACCCAGGTGTTCTCTTTTTACTAATATCTGGTGTGCTTTAATAAATGCTTAATGCCCCAAACTGGTGCTAAAGCTTCTAATTTATAAGTAAGCCCTAGATAATATTCCCTACACTTGGGACAGGAATAAGGAGACCACACATTAAATTTTACTTGTCACAGTATGTATATGCATGTAGTTTGCAATCTTACAAATGGAAGAAGAAAATCTACTCTAGCTTTGGTCTGCTATAGAATTCTCAAAGTTGTGAAGTTCAGTCTAGGTTTTGCCTTTGTGAGATTTAAAATTGGATACTAGAGCATTAATCTCCCCTCTTTAACCTTTCCCTTAATTTATCTCTCAGACTAGTAAATGGAAGAAGCTTCTGGTCTCTAGTTAGAGCTTTTATTGCTTGGAAATTATTACAAGGTGATGTTGATTAGAGGGATAGGAAAGTAGAAATACAAAACAAATAGTCTTAAGTCTAAGCTTAGTCTATATTCTGTATAAAACTCACCAAAAGCCCAAGGCCACCTTTGGAGGGGAGAGCCGCGTCAGGCACATGCTGCTAACGGCGAGCCGGGCCGAGTGGAACTCCAGTCAGCGTCCGTTTGTGCAGCACAGTCATCGGACCAGAAGAGCACGAAAGACCTCACTTCCGTTCTCTCCTTGCCTTTTAAGCTCGCACCCCGGAAGTGGAGTGCTTAGCAGCCGGGCTGGTGTGTGTAGCCCATGCATGGCTGTCGGTCTCCTCCCCGAAAGGGTGGTCCTTCAAAAACTGGCGTACTTTTTACCACGTTCCCCCCTTTGATTCCTCAAGAAACAAAATGTTTCCTTGATGGAACAATAAAAAGAATATAATAACTATTGCTAGCTAATAATATGTGAACAACAATATAGAAAAGGAAGAGAGGAAAGTTTTGTCCAGAGGCAAAAAATTGCCCTCATGAACCGACGCTTTGATATTGGTCTTACAAAGGGAGGACCTCTGCAGAGAGTACATGTTACAGATGGTGTATATTATAACAGAAAGGAGATAGTAAAAGCTACCAAAACAAAACAGTTCATATAAAGTCTCTGAGTTCTCTTGTCTTCTTGAAGTGGTAAGATGTCATCAGGAGGAAACTGGATTCTGGTCTGGAAAACTGGATTCTGGACTCTGGTCTGGATTCTGGTCTGGAAAAACTGGATTCTGGACTCTGGTCCGGAAAGCTGGATTCTCTTCTTTAACTGTTTGAATTGCTGCATTTTTACTAAACCTTAGCATAGCATTGTCAATGATCAAATTAATAAATTTGATCTTTTTACCACACCTTCAAAGGGGTCCTCTCAGGATATTCATTTGAGGACAGTTCCTTGGTCCCCTTATGACAAACTAGTGTCTCTACTTCACATTTTATCTCAGACTATGTTTATCCACAATTTAATTTTATAATTTTTCCTGACACAAATGTTCTTTTCTGTCCCTTTCAGGAACCAAACTGTTCACATATGAAGCAGGACCTGACACTCATACTGCCTGATTTCTGGCTTTGCCACAAGTTCCCTACCTCAGTCTTGAGCTGGTGTGACCTTGAGCAAGTGTCTCTACCTGTCCTAGCTAGCCCTCAATGTGTGTTTGGGGGGGGGGGAAGGGAGGAGGTGTTCTATGTCCATGTAAAATGAGGGCGTTGGTGTCCACTACATTTACTCTTGGAATATTGAATTGGGGCAACAATAATAACAGTAGTAGATCACATTTCTTAGACTTAAAGATTTGCAAAGCCCTTTGCTCATAACAGCCCAATGAAATGGGCAGTTACAAATAGTCTCATTTTTCAAAGGAGGAAACTAAAGCTTTGTGAGTGGTTAATGACTAGCTCATGGAGTCTGGAAAAGGAAGCCCTTCCACAAGGAAGTTCCCCAGATCTGAAGGAGACATGGCACCAACACTTCCCAATGGGAGGCTTCTATGGGGTCTCCAGCAGAATAAAGACCATAGCAACCTATCCAGAGACTAGAAGAGTGCAATGAATCACTGAAAAATGGTGAGTTCCAGGAGCCAACCAAACAAAAGTCAGACTCCTTATAGGCAAGGAATTTCCAGAAAGGTGGATGTTGCTGCTATTACATGAGTCAGGAGGCCTGGGTTCTATTTCCCACTCCTAGTTAATCACAACCTCAGTGTGTGTTTCCTCTTTCTGGGATGCAGTTTTCCTCTGTAATATTAGGGAGTTAAACTGATTGATTTCTAATGTCCCTTCCCATTCTAAAAATCTGTAAGTCTAGGCTGAAACAGAGAATAAAAATTCTATCTAAATGGGTCCTTAGCCTCCCTGCTATAGATGGGGAAACTGAGGAACAAAGAAGTTAAACAGCATTGCAGCCAACACACTGCAGCAAGAACTCTGGTTTCTAAAAGCCCTAATCCAGAGCACTATACATCCATGAGGCCCCTTAGATTATAAATTTTTTGAGGGGAAGGACTTTCTTTTGTCTTTTTGTATCCCCAGTGCTTAGCACCCATTGCAGGCACCTAATAAATATTGATTGATTGATTTTTTTTTGCGGGGCAATGAGGGTTAAGTGACTTGCCCAGGGTCACACAGCTAGTAAGTGTCAAGTGTCTGAGGCCAGTTTTGAACTCAGGTCCTCCTGAATCCAGAGCCAGTGCTTTATCTACTGTACCACCTAGCTGCCCCCAATTGGTTGATTCTTTTTTTTTTAATTTTTTTTTTTTTTGGTGAGGCAATTGGGGTTAAGTGACTTGCCCAGGGTCACACAGCTAGTAAGTGTTAAGTGTCTGAGGCCAGATTTGAACTCAGGTCCTCCTGAATCCAGGGCCGGTGCTCTATCCACTGTGCCACCTAGCTGCCCCCAATTGGTTGATTCTTGATCAGCCCCTAATTCTGTCATGGGAATACATGGGACCCCAACAAACCTAAATATCCCAATCCCCTCTCCCCCAAAGACCAAGGGAAAAGCAGCTCTTTCTCCCACCTCAGGTATGAGGTGTGGCAGGACATGACCCCAGATACCAAGATCTGCAAGAAGATATTCAGGATATGGTTGGATGCTGCATATCCTGATAACCTGTTATCAAAGATCCCCTCTTGCTTATCCCTCCCCAGTCTTTACATTTCCCCTTACCTTGTAATTCCCTTCCTTTTCTTTGTTTTGTAAAAATACAAAAGACCAGTCTTCTCTTACTCTAGTGGGACAGTCACCAAGATGATCTGTAACCCCCCCCATATTTCTCTCTTCTAATAAATCTCTTTTTATTTTACAAGTTTTGTGGTGAGCCTCCAATTCTTTGGGTGAGCTAGCCCCCCAAACCAGGTTGTAATTTCCCCCAAAACAATTCTACAGCTATGGAAACACAGCAAGGTTTAGGCAGGAAGCAGAGACTGGGGCGGGGGGGGGGGGAGAGGTAGAAGAAGGCATGAGGTATATAAAAGCAGCTGTCATGGGGCTGCTAGATGGCAAAGTGGATAGAGCACTGGCCCTGGAGTCAGGAGTACCTGAGTTCAAATCCGGCCTCAGACACTTAACACTTACTAGCTGTGTGACCCTGGGCAAGTCACTTAACCCCAACTGCCTCACTAAAAAAAAAAAAAAAAAAGCACCTGTCATGTTTTATCAGCAAGTTACCACTGAGTAAAACCCTGATTCACATCTCAAAAAAGGTCTTCTCCTTGGGCCAGCCATGATACCAGAAATTCTCACTATTCATCAGTTTTCACAAATTGTGAGAGAGTCAGAAAAGACTTCAGAGGTCATCTAGTTCAAACCCTACCTGAGCAGGAATTCTTTCTTCACGCCTTTCTGAAAAATGACCATGCAGCCATTATTTGAAGAATTTCACCAATGAACAATCCACTGGTTCCTGAGGCTACACATTTACACTTTACAATCAATTGGGTGTTTAGGAACCTTTTCTTTAAGTCGAGCAGAAGTCTTTCTGTTGTGGCCCAGGATGCCATGAAGCCAACCAGCTTGTCTTCTTCTCTCCCCCAGGTGGATGAACTTGAAATGCAGGGCCAGACCCTTAAATGCGAAGGATGGGTATAGAAGGGCCATCCAATATACTGAGCTTGGAGGTTCCTTTGATATAAAGGAACTCCCCTGCCAGCTGACTTTCTGTGAGGGCCACCAAGCACCCATTGATGGGAGAAGGCAAAGGGAAGCTGTGCTCACTTGTACTTTGCCTTAATAAAGGGATTATTTACCTGAACTCTAATGTTCCTAGAGTTGCATAGCTCCAAATAAAGGAATCCTCTCCCTGGACAATTTCTCTCTATAAGTGTCATTCATTGCTCTTGATTCTGTTGTCTAAAGCCAAGGAAAGTTTAATTCCTCTTCCTACACAACAGGCCCTCAAATATTTGAAGTAAAGAATCATGCTCCTTATGTTATCGATCTCCCCACCCTGCCTGAAAGCAAGCCTTCTCTGTTCTCAGATCCAAATACCTAGTTCTTTCAACTAATTTTCTACTCTCAAATTCTCCTGCCATCCTCATTCCCATCCCATTAATCAATATCACCCATAAACTTAGGCAAGCAAGGCCCCCTTGCTCTGGCCCTGTAGCACAGATAACTCCCCATCTCAGGGGACTTCAGGCTTTGAAGGACTTCTCTTAACATAGGCCCCCTAATTATTTTTTTTTGCCTAAGTCTTTTTTTATGTGTTTATTTTAAAGTCTTTTTAAAAATGTTACCCTAATTATTAAGATAAAAAATTCAGAATAAAATAAAAGAATTATGAATGGCCTATACAATCAAACAAATATTACTATATATTGCCATATTTATGTGAAATATTATATTATATATGACATGGAAACATGCGACTACAGCTAAATTAAATCAGCCAGTTTGTCCTGGATTATGTGATTGTGGTGCAAATTTGGCCCCACAGGGAAAAGCTCCACATTTGAGCTGTAGCTGATTGCCATCTGTGCCTGTGACTAGCTCAGCTCTGCAGAGCAGTTCTCTCCTTCCAGCTCCATCTGGGTGAGTACCAGGGGCTTGTCCCATTGAGGTTAATGCCCTCCCCTCTCCAGCCACTGACCCAGAACCCTCCCATTCCAAAGGTCCAGAACCAGGGGGTGAGACTATAAGCTTATGATGCAGATCTTTGCCTACTACCTCAGCATGGTTTTTCTGGCCCACCAAAGAGCCTTTCATGCTATCAGAGGCCTGCCTTGGCCTGGAAGTCACTACCTATGCTACCCCTAGGGAAGACTCCATAGTGTCCTCTGCATGACTGAGAAAAACCACCCAGCCACAAATATCAGGAATTGTCTCTCCCACAGCAAGATGAGGGGAATGAGTGCAGGAATAGCCTCTTCTTCATACAGTCTCCTTCCCTTCCATACCCAGATGCTATGGCTTGGGACCAAGTACACAGTGGAGATATAACACAATAACCACTAGCATTTACATACCTCCAAAGTGAGGAAATTCCCTCTACTTATTCAGGCCCATATCTTTTCTGTGTTTTATAAGGAGCATAGAGCAGCTTTGACTTCTCCAGAGTCACAAAACCTGTATGTATCAGTCAGGACTTGAACCCATGTCTTCCTTGTGTCAAGACTAGCTCTCTATTTGCTATGACACACTGCCTCTAAGAATTTGTGTTGCTGTGTGTGTGTGTGTGTGTGTGTGTGTGTGTGTGTGTGTGTGAGGCCAGGGATGGGGTATTTTATTAATACCTTATTTGAAATTTTGTATTGCTACTATTGTTTACATAACTACTTTTATACATTTTCCAGCCAAACAGGACCAAGGGCTATTCTCCAAACTCTCTATCTTCTATGCATTTGTGTACTCTGTCTCCCAAGCCTGGAATCCACTCCCTCTTCACTTGAGTCTTTCAGAAGTCTTCTTTTCCCTCAAGGGTCAGCTTAGATGCTACCTCTTCCCTAATCCTCCAGGCTATAAATTCCCTCTCACCTAAATGTTTCACTCAAGCACTTCAGCAGTCACTGAAAGGTGCTAAGCATTCAGTAGGTAGCATCAGGAGGCAACAACCTGTGCAATGACCCTGAGAAAGAAGACAATGTCATGTATTACCTTGCAATTTAAAAATATTCTTCTGTAAAAGTTGAAATTAGTAGCATGTTTTGTATGTTCTGAGCAATTAGCTGCTTTTGATGTCTTCTTAGAATTTCTAATATGTCTTGCATTGGCTGCTTGAAAGTTCTGGGAGCTTGACCTAAATTCTTAATAATTCACAAAATAAGCGACTATTTCTTCAAATTCGTTTTGAAGACATATGGTAATCATTAACATTATGACTATAATTGTAGTATACTTAAATTTTAAAATTCTCCTATCTAAAAAAGAGGCAAATGGACAGTTGCCATAAAGTACACATGTACACTAGCTCATCATTTTGTGTTGGATGGTGTCTTCTGTTAGGTAACATTATGTTAAAAGCCCCTTACTTTGTGTATAAATTGGAATGTTTTAATTTTGTACTTTTCATGTTTGTACATGTTGAAACTGTCATGAACAGTAGTGCAAGAAAAGCCCAAAGTGGTGTTCGATTTTGAATATGAAAATATCATTAGGAAAATATTATTATATATTATTTAAAATGAAAATATTTTATCAATAATTGAAACATAAATTCTACTTGGTTTTTCTTTCCTAAATTATGACTTTGATGTATTTTATATATTTAATGCAAAAACAAATATTTTAATTTCAAGAAAGATGGAGTCCCCAATTGATAAGTGGTCAAAGAATATGAACAGGCAGTTTTCAAAGAAGCCAAAGCTATATATACTAACATGAAAATATGCTATAGATCACTACTGATCAGAGAAATGCAAATTAAAACAACTCTGAGGTATTACCTCACATCTATCAGAGTGGCAAATATTACCAAAAAGGAAAATATTGGATGTTGGAGGGGATGTGGGAAAGCTGGGACACTAATCCAAATCCACTGTTGGTGGAGTTGTGAAAAGATCCAACCATTTTGGAGAGCAATTTGGAACTATGCTCAAAGGGCTATAGAACTGTGCATACCTTTTTTTTTTTTTTTTAGTGAGGCAATTGGGGTTAAGTGACTTTCCCAGGGTCACACAGCTAGTAAGTATTAAGTGTAAGTATTAAGTGTCTGAGACCAGATTTGAACTCAGGTACACCTGACTCCAAGGCCGGTGCTCGATTCACTGCACCACCTAGCTGCCACCTGTGCATACCTTTTGATCCAGCAATAGCACTGCTAGGTTTATATCCCAAAGACATCCTCAAAAAGAGAAAAAGACCTATTTTTACAAAAATATTTATAACAACTCTTTTTGTGGTGGCCAAAAATTGGAAATCAAAGGAATGCCCATCAATTGGGGAATGGCTAGACAAGCTATGGTATATGATGGTGATGGAATATTACAATGCTATAAAAAATGACAAGCAGGATGATTTCAGAAAGGCCTGGAAAGACTTATATAAACTGATGTATAGTGAAGTGAGCAGAACCAAGAGAACATTGTACACAGTGACAATAATATTATTCAGTGAAGAACTATTCTCAGCAATACAATGATCTAAGACAATCCCAGAGGATTAATAATAAAGCATACTATCCACCTCAAAAGAAAGAACTGATATTGATTGGACACAGACTGAAGCATGCTATTTTTCATTTTCTTTCTTTTTTCTTTTATTTGAATTTCTTCTACAAAATGACTAATATGGTAATATTCTACACAGTCATACATGCATAACCCATATCTGAATGATTGCAGCCTCAGGGAGGAGGGAGGGGAAGGAGGGAAGGAAGAATAAGAATTGGAACTCAAAATTATAAATAAAAATGTTTTTTACCAAAAAAAAAGAATCAGACTGGGGCAGGTGGAAGCTAATGACTCAATGAGACAACAAGAAGTAAAGCATAATCAAAAGAATATACAAGTAGAAGAAAACATAAAATACCTCTTCAGAAAAACAACAGACTTGGAAAATAGATCCAGGAGTGACAACCTAAGAATAATTGGACTACCTGAGGACCATGATCAAAAAAAAGAACCTACACAGCATATTTCAGGACATTACCAAGAACTGCCCCCAATGTCTTAGAACCAGAGGAAAAATTAGTCATAGAAAGAATCCACCAATCACCTCCTGAAAAAAGACCCCAAAAGGAAAACTCTAAGGAGTATCGTAGCCAAATTCCAGAATTATCAAATAAAGGAGAAAATACCACAAGAAGCCAGAAAGAAACAATTTAAATATCAAGAAACAACCATCAGAATTACACAAGACCTGGCAGGTTCAACATTAAAGAATCAGAGGGCTTGGAATATGATATCCCACAGGGCAAAGGAACTGGGATTACAATCAAGAAAGTACTGCCCAGGAAAATTAATCATAATCTTTCAAGGGAAAAGATGGGCATTCAATGAAATAGGGGACTTTAAAACTTTCCCAATGAAAAGCCCAGAACTAAACAGAAAATTCAGTCTACAAATACAAGACTCAAGAGACCCATGGAGAGGTAAAAATGAGAAAAAACAAAATATGTTGCTCAATAAGGTTAAAAAGTTTACATCCCTACACAGGAAGAAGATACATATAACTCTTGAGAACTGTATCTTTATTGAGGAAGATAGGAGTAGTACACACTATACACAGGGACAGAAGGTGTGGTTATAAGTTGATTCTGATGTGATGATATTAAAAAAAACTTTAAGGGGTAACAAAAAGGATTATACTGGGAGAAAAGGAAAGGAGAGGCAGAATGGGGTAAATCACATCACATGAAGAGGCATAAAAGACCTATTACAATAGAGGGAAAGAAAAGAGGGGTGAGCATTGTTTTGATCTTACTCTCATCTGTTTTGGCTCAAAGAAGGAAAAACATAAACACTCAGTTAAGTTGGGTATAGAATTTTATCTTACCCTATAGGAAAGTAAAGGGGGAAAGAAAAGTGTGAGGTGCCGATAGAAAGAAGAGTAAAACAAGGAGGTGAAAGGGGAAAGGAAAAAAAGGAGGTGGGATTGATAGAAGGGAGGGTTGACTGAGGCAGGTGGTGGCCAAAAACAAAACACTAGTGAGTAGGGACAGGGGGAAAGGAAAGAGAAAAGTACAAACAAGGGGAAAAATAGGATGCAGGGAAATACACAGTTAGTAATCATAGCTGTGTATGTGAATAGAAGCAGATAGCAGAGTGGATTAAAAACCAGAATCCTACAATATGTTGTTTACAAGGAACACATTTGAAGCAAAGAAATATACACAGAGTAAAGATAAAATACTGGAGCAGAATATATTAGGCTATACTTGAAGTAAAAAATATCAGGGATAGCAACCCTTATCTCAGACAAATCAAAAGCAAAAATTGACCTAATTAAAAGAGATAAGGAAGGAAATTACATCTTGCTAAAAAGGTACCATAGACAATGAAGCAATATTAATACTAAACATGTATGCATCAAGTGGTACAGCATTCAAATTCTTTTTCTTTTTTTTTTTTTGCATGGGAACAGCATTCAAATTCTTAGAGAAGTTAAGTGAGTTACAGGAAGAAACTATATTAGTGGGGGACTTCAACCTCCCCCTCTCAGAACTAGATAAATGTAACCACAAAATTAATAAGAAAGAAGTTAAAGAATTTTAGAAAAATTAAATATGATAGACCTCTGCAGAAAACTGAATGGGGATAGAAAAGAATATACCTTTTTCTCATCAGTACATGGCACATACACAAAAATTTACCATGTATTAGGGCATAAAAACCTCACAGTCAAATGTAGAGAGGCAGAAATAGTAAAGTCATCCTTTTCAGATCATGATGCAATAAAAATTATGCGTAATAAAGGACCATGGAAAGATAGAACAAAAATTAATTGGAAACTAAATAAGCTCATCCTAAAGAACAAATGGGTCAAACAACAAATCATAGAAACAATCAATAACTTTATAAAAGAGAATGACGATAATGAGACAACATACCAAAACTTATGGGATGCAGCCAAAGCAGTTCTTAGGGGAAATTTTATATCACTAAATGCCTACCAAATTGGAAATTCTGAGAATTAAAGGATTGATTAATAAAATTGCAAGTAATGGGGCAACTAGGTGGCACAGTGGATAAAGCACCAACCCTGGATTCAGGAGTACCTGAGTTCAAATCCGGCCTCAGACACTTAACACTTACTAGCTGTGTGACCCTGGGCAAGTCACTTAACCCCCATTGCCCTGCAAAAACAAAACAAAACAAAAATTGAAAGTAAGAAAACGATGGAATTAATAAATAAAAGCAAAAGCTGGTTCCATGAAAAAAACAATAAAATAGATAAACCTTTGGTTAATTTGATTTTTTTAAAAAGAAGAAAATCAAATTACCGGCATCAAAAATGAAAAGGGTAAACTTACCACCAATGAAGAGGAAATTAAAGCAATAATTTGGAGTTATTTTGCCCAATAAATTTGACAATCTAAGTGAAGTGGATGAAATATCTACAAAAATATAAACTGCCCAGTTTAACATAAGAGGAAATAAAATCCTTAAATAAGCCCATTTTAGAAAAAGAAATTTAACAAGCCCTCAGTGAATTCCCTAAGAAAAAAAATCTCCAGAGCTAGATAGGTTTACAAGTGAATTCTACAAAACATGTAAAGAACAATTAATTCCAATACTATACAAACTATTTGGAAAAATAGGTGAAAAGGGAATCCTATCAAATTCTTTTTATGGTGCTGATACCTAAACCAGGAAGAGCAAAAACAGAGAAAGAAAACCAAAGATCAATCTCCCTAATGAATATCAATGCAAAAATTCTAAATAGAATATTAGCAAAGAGATTACAGAAATTTATCACCAGGATAACACACTATGACCAGGTGAAATTTATACCAGGAATGCAGAGCTGGTTCCATATTAGGAAAACTATCAACATAATCTACCACATAAAAACCAAAACGAACCAAAATCATATGATTATCTGAATATATGCACAGAAAGCTTTTGACAAAATACAGCATCCATTCCTATTAAAAACACTAGAGAGCATAGGAATAAATGGAGCTTTCTTTAAGGTGATAAACAGTATCTATCTTAAACCATCAGCAAGCATTATATGCAATGGGGATAAGCTATATACATACACACACACGTATATACATGGGGATAAGCATTCCCAATAAAATCGAGGTGAAATAAGGATGTCCATTATTGGCACTATTATTCAATACTGTACTAGAAATGTTAGCCTTAACAATAAGAGAAGAAGAAGAAGTGGAAGAAATTAGAATAAGCAAGGAAGAAACAAAACTGTCATTCTTTGCAGACAATATGATGGTATACTTAGAGAATCCTAAAGAATCAACTAAAAAGCTACTTGAAATAATTAACAACTTTAGCAAAGTAGTAGGATATAAATCCACATAAATCATCAGCATTTCTATATATGACCAACAAAGCCCAACAAAAGATAGAAAGAGAAATTCCATTTAAAATAACTGTAGACTATAAAAAATACTTGGGAGTCTACCTGTCAAGGCCAAACCAGGAACTATATGAACACAATTACAAAACACTTTTCACACAAATAAAATCAGATCTAAGCAAATGGAAAAATATAAATTGCTCATGGGTAGGCCATGCTAATAAAATAAAAATGACAATTCTACCTAAATTAATTTACTTCTTCAGTGCCATGCCAATCAAACTACCAGAAAGTTATTTCAAAGAGTTAGAAAAAATAATAACAAAATTCATTGGGAAGAAAAATAGGTCAAGTATATCAAGGGAATTAATGAAAAAAATGCAAAGGAAAGTAGCCCAGCTGTACCAGATATAAAACTATATTATAAAGTGGCAACCATCAAAACTATTTGGTACTGGCTAAGAAATGGATCAATGGAATAGGTTAGACACACAAAACACAGCAGTAAATTAATAGAGCAATCTCCTGTTTAATAAACCCAAAGACTCTAGACTCCAGGATAAGAACTCGTTATTTGATAAAAACTGCTGGGAAAATTGGAAAATAGTATGACAGAAAATAGGTATAGACCAACATCTTACACCATACACCAAAGTAAAGTCAAAATGGGTATATGATCTAGACATAAAGGGTGATGCCATAGGCAAATTAGAAAAGGAAGGAATAGTTTACTTGTCAGAACTGTGGAAAGGGGAAGAATTGATTTAGTTATTTAGTTATTTTTCTTGCAGGGCAATGGGGGTTAAGTGACTTGCCCAGGGTCACACAGCTAGTAAGTGTCAAGCATCTGAGGCCAGATTTGAACTCAGGTTCTCCTGAATCCAGGGCCAGTATTCTATCCACTGCACCACCTAGCTGCCCCATGAGGGGAAGAATTTATGACCAAGGATGAGATAGAGAATATTATGAAATACAGAGTGGATCATTTTGACTACAATAAATTAAAAAGGGTTTGCACAAACAAAACCAATGCAAACAAGATTAGAAGGAAAGCAGAAAGATGGGAAATAATTCTTACAGACAGTGTTTCTGATAAAGGCCTCATATCTAAAATATAGAGAGAGCTGAATGAAATATATAAGAATACAAGTCATTCCCCAATTGAGAAATGGTCAAAGGATATGAACAGGCTGTTTTCAGATGAAGAAATTAAAGTTACCTATAGCCATATGAAAAAATGTTCTCAATCACTACTGATTAGAGAAATGCAAATTAAAACTACTGTGAAGTATCACCTCACACCTATCCAACTGGCTAATATGATAAAAAAGGAAAGTGATAAATGTTGGAGAATATGTGGGAAAATTGGAACACTAATGCACAGTTGGTGGAGTTGTGAACTGATCCAACCATTCTAGAAAGCAATTTGGAACCATGTCCAACAGGCTATAAAATTATGCATGCCCTTTGATCCAGCAATACCACTACTAGGTCTATATCCCAAAGAGATCATAAAAAAATAGGAAAGGACCCACATGTACAAAAATATTTATAGCTGCTCTTTTTGTGGTGGCAAAGAATTGGAAATTGAGGGGATACCCATCAACTGGGGAATGACTAAACAAGTTGTGGTATATGAATGTGTGAGAAAATTATTATTAATAGGGTATTTTGGGACTCAGAGACCCCCCCCCCCCGCCTTCCCCTCCCCCTACCCCCCCCCCACACACACACAGAGGAACTCTGGCTGGTTTTGCAGGGCCAGCCCAGAGTCAGGAGAATTTCAAAGGAAATGTAGATCGACCTTCCTAACTAACTAAAGGAAGTTAATCTAAGACCACCCTCAAGTCATGTAAATCAATGGACTTGAATGTTACCAGCCAATTAGCTTGGATCAAGGTGGAGTGACCCACCTCCACCTGATGCAGGTTAAAAACCCTTAAGAGGGGTCTCTCTTTTGGCACACTCTCCCCTCTCCCACATGGCTCTTTCTATCCCCTCTATCCTAGGTATGTAGGGCTTCTGATCTTTATGAGCCATGTGCTCTCTCTCTTTACTAATATTTAATATGCTTTAATAAATGCTTAATGCCCCAAACTGGTACAGTAGCCTCTAATTTCTAAGTAGCTATATATTAGAACCCCAGCTAATTTTCCCTAAAACTTGGGACAGAAAAAGGCAACCCCATATAATTTTTAACACCACATTGTAATGGAATACTATTGTGCTATAAGAAATGATAAGCAGATGGATTTCAGAAAAACCTAGAATTACATAAATTGATGCTGAGTGAAATGAGCAAAACCAAGAGAACATTGTACAAAGTATCAACAACATTATGTGATGATCAACTGTGATAGACTTGACTTTTCTCAGCAAGACAGTGATCAAAAACAATGCCAAAAGACTCATGGTGGAAAATGCTCTCCACATTCAGAAAAAGAACTATGGCGTCTGAATGCAGACTGAAGCATACTATTTTCACTTTTGTTATTGCTTTTTTGTTGTAGTTGTTTATTTTTTCTTGCATTTTTTCCCTTTTGATCATGTTCTCTTCAACATGACTAATGTGGAAATATGTTTAACATGATTGTAATGTATAACCTAAAAAAAAATGTATCTCTTCCATGAAACTGAATATGAAGACCTTTTTTCCCACCTGGAACATGCCAGAGTTCTGATCTATCATCAAGATTTTATAAATAGTGTTATTCTTTGACACATGATATTGCAAAAAGAGTAACATTTTCTTATTTAACAATATTTCTCATGATGCACATTATTGGGAAGTTTGATGGATTCTAACTTCCAGATATCAACTATAGAAAAGTATTGAAAACATTTTCTGAAAATGAAGCTCTGAATTTATGTGGCATGTTGAGGGCCTTCTGGGTCACAGAGGGGCAAGGTGAATGACAACCTTTTCTGGAATATCTGAGGAATAGTGTGGCAAAGAGCCAAGAGCATGAGTGGGGTGTCATTCTTTAACTACAAGTAATTATAACTAGAGTAGTGGTGTAGACTACAATAGTAACCTAGATTTAGACCATCATTTCAGCTCAGTTAAGTGTTTGAAATCACAATATTTCTTATGGAAAGGTGAATGTTGTGAGTTAATTATTCTAGATATTCATCAACAAATCAGAATACCTCACATGGGCCTATGAATTTTATAATATATTTTTAAAAATCAAATGGTTTATATAAAAGGCCATCAGAAATATTTGCCCCACATACCTGAGGGGCAGCTCTGAGTTTAACAATAATAATCCCTTACATGTGTACTGTGTTTTACAATTGATGAAGTATTTTCCTAGCCATTATTTCAACTGAGCCCTAAGACAACCCTTTGAAACAGGCAGGGCAGGCATTATTGTCTCCATTAGACTGATGAGGAAATGGAGGTTACAAAAGGGGTGGGAATTGTTCAAGATTCCCACGTAGAAAGAAATGAGGCTAGAAGTCAAACCCAGGTCTGCTAACAGAATTTTTACTAAGTAAACAGCCTTTCCCACCTGCTGGAGACCCCAGAGGAGAATGTGATCGATTATTGACAGAGGACATTGAGAGGTTTGACAGGGTAGCTTCAGTCCCCTCCCATTTACCAGAGAATGAGTTACAGGACTTTAACTCTAGATGTGGAGGTAAATCTCTCTTTTGATGTAAACAACTATATCTTAGGCACTGTCCTCAATTCCATCTAAATGAGAAGCCAGGAATTCCTCTTTTGTCCTTGTTCTTAAAGCCTCTCCCACCAGTGTCCTTGCTACTAGACTGATAAAAGCAAACAGTTCTCCTACTAAGCCAGGCAATGATAAAGTTAGTTCTGCATCAAGGCTGAAATGTAAGGCTAAATCAAATAGAAACTAGTCACTGACTTAGGATATAAAAGCCCCCTTGAAGCTCTGTAAAGGGAAGGCAGTCTGCTTTCTAAAAGAAGTCTCCCCTTTCACATAATTATGCACGTACCTATATTTTTTGTGTTTCTAAATTAAGACCCTATTCCTATACCTAAACATTTCAAGATGGTGCTTTTACTACAACAGTATATGGTATTTGATTGGGAAATGAACCTGGGTCAGATGTTTGGAAGGTAGCTATGCTCACTTCTTTCATTCCCAGGACTAGAATTACCATTCTAGGCCAGGACCATTAACCTCAAATACATTGACTGTACTTTAAAAGACTCTTTTTGCTCTAAAGATTGATGTTAAAACAAGAGGGCAGAGTATTTTGTGCTGGTTCTCTTCCCTGGTTAAGAATGAAATTTAAAATAATATAGACTCTAAAATCTCAAAGATACTAAACCACTTTTCTTAATCTTTCTGGGTTTGGGGGGGAGGGTTGTGAGGCAATTGGGGTTAAGTGACTTGGCCAGGGTCACACAGCTAGTAAGTGTCAAGTGTCTGAGGCCAGATTTGAACTCAGGTCCTCCTGATTCCAGGGCCTGTGCTCTTTCCATTGCACCACCTAGCTGCCCCAATCTTTCTGGTTTTAAGTGAGCTCCTATCATGTTTTTGTTTTTTAAGTCTCACAATGTCATTTAAAAATTTTGTGTTTATCATTTTCCCATCCATGTTTGTTTTGGAATGTATAATAAATATATGGAAATGAAGTTCCCCACCCCTCTTTCCCCTTTTAGAAGTAATTTTTAAAGTATCCTAGTCCGAAGCTTTTTGACTAATCTGAAAGAGAAATACTTTTCAGTCTTTATCAATTCCAAAATAATTTCTTGCTCCCCCATCTCTCAGATCAGCCCATGAAAGAAGCCTTCTTCCATGAAGCAATTGGGGCCATGACCAGAACATGGACTAGGGCTCAAGGGGCCCTTGATTGATCTACCTAAAGTAAATTAATCTTTCTAGTTCCCTGAAGGGCTTGGAATAATGGTCCATCCAAGTGAAGAAATTGGAAGAGCCCTTGAGATGAGTGGTCATAGAGAGACTGAGTGGTTTTAGGAAAATGATTCTTCAAGATTAAGTAACTAATATTCTAGACCAGGGCTTCTTAAACTTTTTCCACTCTCTACTTCTTTTCACTCGAGAAATTTTTATGTGACCCTGGGTATATAGATATATAAAATAGGTATACATAGCCTTTTAATGTTGACAAATTTTTCACAACCCCTACATTCAGTTACTGACCCCATAGACATACAGTTTAAGAAGCTTTTTTTCTAGGGGCAGCTAGGTGGTGCAGTGGATAGTGCACTGGCCCTGGAGTCAGGAAGACCTGAGTTCAAATTCAGCCTCAGACACTTGACACTTACTAGCTGTGTGACCTTGGGCAAGTCACTTAACCCCAACTAGCTCACCAAAAAAAAAAAAAAGAAAAGAAAGAAGCTTTGTTCTAGACTAATGAGATTAAATGTCAACTTTTACCTTATCCTGAGTTGTGTAACTATGTTTTATTGCATTGTAACATTTTCCTCAAAATGTTACCTCAAAATGTCTTGTAAGATAGACATTTACAACAGCATGAGGGGACCCTATCAATTTGGACATTTCTCTCTCAAGCAGAAACGTGCTTGAATTTAGAATAATGATGAATTCCTAATACTATTTCTGTAGTAGGTTTGTTCCTACAGGTATATTATTCACATTTCTTCTTTAACAAGTAGAATGTTGTATATGTATACAGGGAGAAGTTAGTATGAAACAAAAAGAATTAAAAGCATTTAAAAACATCTCATATGGGCTCAGTGGATACAAAATATGTTTTCAATGTTATATTATTATGTACTGTGTTACAGATGGAAAACAGTTCCCACAACTTGTGTTACCATTATTAACACAGTAACAACTACTCCATATTCTGTTCTAAATTGTGAGCAAGCAAGGGATTTACTATGGGAAGTGGAATCTCTCGGGGCTGCAAATTTGATCCCGGTAAAAGTGTCTGTGCTAACACTTTAAGAATTCACAAACAGTCCCTTCAGTGAGTTGTATGTAACATCTCGAAATATTAAATCAGTTTTAGGTGGTGGTAGATGGCTAAGAAGATTTGGAAAGGTCCTCCAAAGAAAGGATAGATTTTTACCCAAGTCATTGCCCTATTATTTTGCTTCTCTGACAGGAAATCCTCCTGATCATAAGAAAATGGGTTTTTTAAAAAAGGGGGGGGGGGTCTGGCTATTATACTCCTTGAATAATATGAAGTTATGATATATAAACTCATATGTACACACACACACACACACATCGGCTTTACCTAGAATCAAACAGAATTGAGAAGGTTTTATTTCAACATGCCTCATGAGAGGTATCAGTAACATTTAGACCTAAATCTCATAGGAGTTAAATGTTAAAGAGTCATGTCACATTTCTCTTTTCAGTAAGACCCCTCTGACTAGTAAATGCCTTACGACAAGTTTCAGGTTCTCTCTACATCCCTAAATCTGTTATGGGAATGCAGTGGGACCCCCAAGAAACCTAAAGATCACAACCCCCCAAGACCTAAGGAAAAGCAACTCTCTCTCCTACCTCAGGTATGAGGTGTGGCAGGACATGACCTCAGTATGCTAATAAACCATACTAGGATCTATAAGAGGATAAGCAGGATATGGCTGGATGCTGCATATTCTTCTGATACCCTGTTATCAAAGATCCCCTCTTAGTTATTATCCCTCCCCAGTGTTTGCATTTCCCCTTACCTTGTAATTCCCTTCCCTTTCTTTGTTTTATAAAGATACAAATGACCAGTCTTCCCTAACTCCAGTGGGACAGTCACTAAGGTGATCTGTTCCCCAGCAATACTTTCCTCTCTCCTAATAAAATCTCTTTTTTTTTTTACAAGATTCTTGATGAACTTCAAATTCTTTGGGTGAGTTAGCCACCCCCCCACCCCCAATCCAGGTCGCAAGTCTCTCCCAAACAAATCAATAGTGGTGAAAATATAGAGATTGAATAACTTTTTTTTAGAAGTGTGCCATTCTCAGATCATATGGACCTAGGTTTAAGTGATCATCTATACTAAAGGATGCTTAAGAGGGGTAGGTGTCAACTAAAGGAATACAGCAGGTGAACCTCAATCCATGAACTTACTCAAAGGACCTAAACTGACTCCAGAATACCTTTGCACCTTCTTTTCCTCAAAGTCAGACATCAATGATATAACCATAAACAAAGAGAGAAAGGATGGAAAATATAGAAAGAGATGTATCTAGCTGTGTGACCATGGGCAAGTCACTTAACCCCAATTTCCTCACAAAAAAAACAAAAAACAACCCCCCAAAAAAGAGATTTAATTTATTTAAATGTTTATTTGTACATCCAACAATACTGTACAAGTTTCCCTAACTATGAGACAAATTAGAAAGCCTATAAAATGGAAACAAGCACCTCTCCCTGCTCCCCTACTAAGAAGACCTCTTATAAACATACAGCCTGGTACTAAATGTTCTTTTGAATGTGTACTTATACTTGCTTACTAACATTGAGGATGAATTAAAGTTTCCCCTACAAGAAAACAAATACTGTTATAATTACTACAAAGGAATTCCCTCACACTGATCTGGTATTCCTCTGTAGTCCAACCCAGCTATGGCTAACCACCATGCCCTTGCCAGGGCCATTAGCCATTGACCATGTATCATATTAAAAAGCAGTCCAGGGGCGGCTAGGTGGCACAGTGGATAAGCACCGGCCCTGGATTCAGGAGTATCTGAGTTCAAATCCGGCCTCAGACACTTGACACTTACTAGCTGTGTGACCCTGGGCAAGTCACTTAACCCCCATTGCCCTGCAAAAAACAAAAACAAAAAACAAAACAAAAAAAAGCAGTCCACCCACCCTTGGAACTAGACACTTCTGTCTCTTTTCCTACCCACCCATACCCCATCTAGAATAAGAAAAAAGAAATTAAGAATAGACATATATATCTGCCTCTACCACATCTGGGATCCTCTACTCCTGAACTTACATGGAAACTGAAGATATGAGTTTGTCCCTCTTCCCCAATTTCTCTGACTCTGGAATCTTACCATAGATCCCCAACTTTCATTCAAGAGTTATTCTCTGAAGCAGAGGCGAGAGTAATGTAAGATGATGATGATTGAGGATGATTGTAGGAAGATGAGGATTGACCAAGGATGATGATGAGGATTGATGATTGATTGATGATGATGACAAAATGTATGGTTCTTACTTTGCTGGGCTATTGTGAAGAAAATTCTTTGTCAAGTTTAAGGTACTATATAAATGTTATCTATTACTGTTGTTGCAATAATCAACCTCATGGCTTTATTGTAAGGAAATCTCTCTTTAAAGTACTATATAAATGTAGCTTACTATTTTTTTTAAATGATGAGCAGGATGCTATCAGAAAGAACTGAAGGGACCTGCATGAGCTGATGCAAAGTGAAATGTACTGTATACAAAATAACACTAATATTGTGAGATGATTTGCTGTGAATGACTCAGTTATTTTCAGCAATGCAATGATCCAAGACAACTCTGAAGGTCTTATGAAAAATGAAATCCATCTACAGAGAGAGAATTGATGATATCTGAAAACAGATTGAAGCATAATTTTTTTTGTTATTTCCTTAATTTGAAGTTTTGTTTTTGTCTGTTTTCTCTCACAACCTGGCTAATGTGGAGATGTTTTGCATGACTACTCATGTATAACTTATATTGAATTGCTTGAGTTCTTAGGGGGAAGGGTGGGGAGGGAGGGAGGGAGGAAGAGAAGTTGGAACACAAAGTTTTAAAAAATTGATAGTTGAAATTTGTTTTTATGTGTAATTTGGAAAATAAAATTCTAAATAAATAAATTTTTAAAAGAGTCATTCTCCTTTTTGCTTTGGTTTTTCCCTTTGTGCCACATCTCTAAGATCTCTTAGTACCATGACCAGAACACTATTATCCCAAGGCTACTGACATCATCCAGTTGCTCCCCCTAACCCTTGCTCCAAGGGGCTCAGTTACTTGATTCTGTATTTACAGTGCTATTTAAGATCGATATAATTGAGGAAAGGAAGCCACTGGATTTTCAAAATAGGGAGTTTGGAAGCAAAGAGAGAAGAGCCTTCTTTTGACATGAGCAATTCCATCTAAAGCAAAAAGTCATCTTTTCCTCTTAGTCTTTGTTCTTTAAAACCCTTCTCACCCAAATCCTTGCTACCAGGCAGATGAAACACACAGTCCTCTTTTTTAGGCCAAACAATAATAAAATTCTGCATCAAGGTTGAAATCCAAGATAAGCCTAGCTACAAGGTTAATAATGCAAATGGAAACCAGCTACTACCTCAAAGTACAAAAGTCCCCTTCAGTTCCTACAAGGGGAAGGACTGAGGACAGAGCTATATGTGTTGACAGAATTTTCTGGGTTCCTAAATAAAACCTCCAATGATCTTGCTAAAATTGCAAGATGTGGGTTTTGTCATGACATAGAGCTGAAAAGTACCTCAGAGATCATCAATCCAGCTGCCTCATTAGATGCAGGGAGATATGAGGGATTTGCACAAGGTCACAAAAGTAACAAGCCTAAGAGATGGAATTTGAACCCATATCCTCTGACTCTAAGGTGGAACTCTTTCTACTCTACCATGAAATAGAAGGATCATGAATTTTGATGAGGAAGACAGGTGCAGGGGGTGGAGGGGAGTGGGAAAGTATTTACTACAGGGGATTTCCAAGACTGGGGAAACCCAAGGGCAACCATTGCAAGAGTCCCTGAATAGTTAAGGGAAAGCATGAGAATGACAGGAAGTCAAAGGCAGAAAAATGGGAGAGAGAGAACAAAACAGGACAAGAAGAGGGAGAAAAGGACTAAGCACAGGGAGGAGTAGGAATGGGAGAGAGGTGAAGGGTAAAGGTAGTGGAGAAAAGCAGAGGCAGAAAAAAAGAGGGAAGGAGGAGAGGAGCAGGGATAGAGGAGGGCAGTAGAGGGAGAAAAGGGAATAGGAAAAGGTAAGAAACAGAGTAAGAAGAAGCAGAGGAAGGAGAGGAAGAAAAGAGAAGAGAAAGGCAGAGGAAAGAAGAAGAGAGCCTGGGAAAACAGAGAGAAAAAGTGAAAGAAAAAGGAAGAAACCCAAAAGAAAGGCAGGATGCTTTGGAGGGAAAGAGGAAGCATTTCATGAGGAAATGGACAAAAAAGTGTATGAGAAAATGGAAGAGGGAAACAGAAAGAAGCAAAATAGGAGGGGGGAAGAAGGAGAAAGGCAGGGATGTAGAAGAAAGAGGCACCGGCAGAGGAAATGGGGAGATGCATACCAAAGACAAATGTTGCCAACTTCATATCTTGGCTGGGGTCTTGGAAAAAGGGGAACATCAATGTTGAAGTAACTGTGATGGGGGAAATAAAATTCTTGGCCATTTGGTGGATTTTACTTTCCTGGGGTCCCCCTGATGATGGGCAATGCCTTTAGTCACCCCCCCCCAATAGACACAGGCCTAGGTTGGTTTGGGCAAATTAGAAATCTGCAGAGCAGAGCTTTTCACCATTTGCACTTTCAAAATACTGTTTACTGAGATTCTGCCTTTGATTAGTGCTTAACTGTCAGAAATACTTGTAGGCTCAGATAAACATCTTCAAATTAGATTTTCTTTTTCTCTAAATAAGGAGAGGAGGTGTGGGGCAATGCAAAGGGCACAGGAGACTGCCTTTAACTGCAGTGAGTCCTTAAGCAATTAACGTCATCTTTCTGGTCTTCAATTTCCCCCTCTATAACTTCAGGAAACTTCAGTCCACAATCTCTCTGTTGCCTCCACCAGATCTTTGTTTTGTGTTATAAGATTCCTTCTAGCTCCGACTTTCTTGATTTGATGGCACTATAAGGAGGGAGGAGAAGCCCTCAGGACTAGGAGAGCAAGATCTCAGAACAGAGGGTGCTTTGCACAAGTCCCAAGGGTCTGCAGACCAACTGGCAAGCTTAGGCTGAGATGCTTGGGCATTAGACATTATATAAGCACCTACTATGTGGCAAGCACTGTGCTAAGTGCTTTACAAATATCTCATTTGATGCTCACAGCAACCCTGAAAAGTAGATGCTATTATTATCCCCATGTTACAGCTGAGGAAACCAAGGCAGCAGACCATTTCTTACTGTTCCGTGTTCTTACAAGGTTATGTGACTTGCCCAGAATCACACAAATAGGAAGTCTGAGACTGGATTTGAACTCAGATCTTTCTGACTCTAGGCACAGCACTCTATCCAAAGCAATCAGCCTACTAGTCAAGCCACAGAATAATGCAGAAAGTCTGCTAAGTAACATTCGGAGAAGGTGAAATAGGGAGCAATTCAGTACTTCCTCTCTACCTGACGAATGAGAAAAGTGAGGTGCCATGGAAACAACCCTAAACCAGGGATCCTAGTATTTTACAGCTGGAAGAAATTTAGAGACCATCTAATCCAATCCCTTAATTTTATAGACGAGGAAACTGAGGCCCAGAGAAGCAAGGTCACTTGACCAAGTCACACAGCGGGCAGAACTTTGGTTCAGATCCTCAGTGTTTCAGACTCTAAATCTGGAATCTTCCCCTTTACACTTTGTTTCAAATCCTTCTTCTGCCATCAATTTGCTAGATCAGCTTATACAAATTATTTAAATTTTTTTGTCACATATGTAAGATTAGGATCATACCAATCGTGCTGACCCCTCTTCTGGGTTCACATGGACTGACTTTGATCCAGGGGCCTTCTCCCCAGAGAGGCTATTTTGTCTACTTGGTGCTGCTGAGTCTTACTTCAGAGGAATACTCCAGGGAAATTTCTAAAACAAAGCTCAAGTATGACTAATATATAGGGTTTCCCCCCTATGATAACAAAGTCCCCCAACAGCAAAAGTAATCAATGTGGCCATTGAGCTATTGACGATGGGACATCTTTTTATTTTCTTCATTACAGAAAATAAATAAAATTCAAAGGACTCAGATGCAAATGAAAAATACTCAAAAAGCCTATTAAATTCAGTAGACTCCCTCAGAAGGTAAAGACTTATTATGGGACTACTGAACAAACATTTCCCATTCACCCTGAACCTGCACCATCCAAACAATTCACATCAGTATCATATGAACAGTTGGCAAAGTCCATATCTGCTGGTCCTTCATAACACAGCTTTAGTCCTTCAACAAGATCCTCCTGCTAGTGGTTATTTTCTCTACCAAGAAGCTTACTTTCAAAGTGGTCTCCCTCTCAGCCTTCAGTGTCTAACTCAGCAATTCTTGAATTCCAGGGACATTTCAACCCCAAGTTACCCACCACAAAATTCCAAAGGCTGAAAATACTCATGATCAGTCTAGCACAGGCTGTAGAGCTATTTTCTGACCCCCTGACCTGACTTGAAGGCTGGACCCCCAGAGGACAGATACTATATCTCTCATTTCAGGTTCTTGGAATAATTCAGGATATAGAGGAGCAGTCTTTATAATGCTATAGCTCACAAGTCCTCGATGGTTCCGGAATGATCATTAGTTAAAGTCAGTTAACTAGTCAGGCTTAATTTTTTTAATTATAATTTTATTTTTTTCCCAATTAGCAAATCATCCAGTTTCCCTCTCTACCCTCCTCTGGAAAAAAAGAAAAAGACAAATCACATTACAAATATGCATTATCAAGAAAGACAAATTCTGGCATTGGCAAACAGATAATTAGCCTTTAGAAAGAAGTGGTTACAAGGGCAGCTAGGTGGTGCACTGGATAAAGCACCAGACCTGGATTCAGGAGGACCTGAGTTCAAATGCAGCCTCAGACACTTGACACTTACTAGCTGTGTGGCCCTGGGCAAGTCACTTAACCCTCATTGCCCCACAAAAAAGAAAGAAAGAAAGAGGTAGTTACTAAGGTGTGATCAGCTAGGTTGTGCAGTGGATAGAGTTGTGGGCCTGGGGTCAGGAAGATCTGAGTTCATATATGGCCTCAAACACTTACTTGTTATGTGATCCTGGGCAAGCCCTATTTGTCTCAATTTCCTTGTCTGTAAAATGAGCTAGAGGAGAAAATGGCAAACCACTCTAGTATCTTTGCCAAGACAACCCCAAATGGGGTTGGACATGACTGAAATGTCTCAACAACAACAACAGCAATTTACTATGGTATAATGGTAAGAACAGTTGGTATAAAACATTCCCTCCAAAAGTGTGATACAAAAGTATATATGGAGTCTAAGAGAATGAATGTAGATTCAAGATTATAGAGTACATGTGGCAATGGGCTAACTCCCCAGGTCCTGGAAGTCCTTTTGCTGCAGTCCTCAAGATGTTCCCCTAAAGAATAGCTTAATAAGATTGTGGTATATAAATGTAATGGAATACTATTATGCTTTAAGAAATGATGAAAAAAAAAAAAGAAAGAAATGATGAGCAGGAAGCTGTCAGAAAAACCTGAAAAGACTTACATGAACTAATGCAAAGTGAAGTAAGCAAAACCAAGAGAACATTGTACACAGTAATAGCATCATTGTGCAATGATCAACTATGATTGACTTTGTGAGATTTAAAATTGGATATACAAGCATTAAACTCCCCCTTTTAACTTTTCCCTTTATTATATATATATATATATATATATATATATATATATATATATATATAACTCCCAGACCACTAAGAAAAAGAAGCCTCTGAGCTTTAATCAGTGAGGGATTAGTTTTTATTGCTTGGGAATTAATTAGACAACAAAAGATGATTAGGGAAATAGGAAAGTAGAATACAAATGAATAATCTTAGATCTAAGCTTAGTCTATATTCCTTTATAAAACTCACCAAATCCCAAACTGCCCACCAGGCCGAGAACCAGCACACGCATGCGCCATCACAGCTAAGTTAAAAACAAAAACAGAGAGAGCAAACTTCCATTCCTCCCTCAGTTTTTAATCTGGCATCCCGGAAGTTGGTGCCCTTGAACACAGCGTGCTTGGCCAGCTCTCCAGGAAGCAGCAGGCGCACGGCCATTCAATGCAGTCTCCTCCCCAAAAGGGCGGTCCTTCAAAAGTCACTTCAAAACCAAAGCTATCTATTCCCATATGAAAAAATGCTCTAAATCTCTAATGATTAGAGAGATGCAAATTAAAACAACTCTGAGGTACCACCTGACACCTATCAGATTGGCTAAAATGACAAAAAAGGAAAATAATAAATGTTGGAGAAGCTGTGGGAAAATTGGAACACTAATTCATTGTTGGTGGAGCTGTGAACTGATCCAACCATTCTGGAGAGCAATTTGGAATTATGCCCAAAGGGCGATAAAGCTGTGCATACCCTTTGACCCAGCAATACCACTTTGGGGTCTTTTTCCCAAAGAAATCATAGAAAGGGGAAAGGGACCCACATGTACAAAAATATTTATAGCTGCTCTTTACGTGGTAGCAAGGAATTGGAAGTTGAGGGGGTACCCATCAATTGGGGAATGGCTGGACAAGTTGTGGTATATGAATACAATGGAATACTATTGTGCTGTAAGAAATGATGAGCAGGAGGAGTTCAGAGGAACCTGGAGGGTCTTGCGTGAGCTGATGATGAGTGAGATGAGCAGAACCAGAAGAACATTGTACACAGTATCATCAACACTGAGTGTTGATCTACTGTGATGGACTATATTCTTCTCATCAATGCAATGGTACAGAAGAGTTCCAGGGAACTCATGATAGAAGAGGATCTCCAAATCCAAGAAAAAGAAAAAGAACTATGGAGTATAGATGCTGAATGAACCATACTATTTCTTTTGGTTTTGGTGCTGTTGCTTTTTTTCTATTTTGAGATTTTTCATCATTGCTCTGATTTTTTCTCTTATAATATGACTAATGCAGAAATAGGATTAATGTTATTATGTGTATATATGTGTGTGTGTGTGTATGTATATATAACCTATATCAGATTACCTGCTGTTGTTAAGGGCTAAAATTCTAGCTAAACTGTCTAAAATATCTAATGAGTGGTCGCCAATAAATTATAAGCTTTAGCAAGAGTTAGACTTTTAAGCATTTATTAAGGAGAATAAGAATTTGGTAAAGAGAGAGAAAAAGGCCTAAATTCCTAGCTATTAAAGGGAGAGCACATTTCTAGCTCCGCTCTCCACCAGAGTCCAAAGGAAAGAGCCAGAGTCAGCGCCAGTCTCTTCTTTCCTCCTCCCACTAGCCCGCGTCACTTCCTGACTCCTGGTCTTGCCCTCAAAGACCTTCGCTTCATGGGCAGAACTCTTCTACAGTAAGTATCCAGCAGGTGGCGTTATTCCAATCGTTACAGTCCCCCCTGTTGTTCCTCAAGAAACAAAATGTTTCCTTGACGGAACAGTAAAAACAATATAATAACTATTGCTAACTAATAATATGTGAACAACAATATAGAAAAGGAAGAGAGGAAAGTTTTGTCCAGAGGGGCGATTTTTTTTGTCCTCATGAACCGACGCTTTGACATTAGTCTTGCAAAGGGAGGGCCTCTGCAGAGAATACATGTTACAGATGGTGTATATTATAACAGAAAGAGAAAAAAAAAACAAAAACAACAAATCAAAACTGTTCATTTAAAGTCTCTGAAAGTCTTTTCTCAGATGTCCTCTAGGTGTAGTTGTGGAATGGAAGTCTTTTTAGGGGTTGATGTGTGGATGCTGGTAATCAGCCAGGAAAATTTCCTACAAAATTGAGCTTAACACAACTTTAAAATAGCTTTGTCAATAATCAAATCAAACAATGAAAGTTCTCAAAAACATGTCTAAGGGAATACAGAATCTTAGTTGTTAACACGTGAAACATACAATAAAACAAAAATTGAACCATTCTTTAAAATTATATTATTATTATAGTCCCCCCTCATGGAGAGTAATTGAGAAGACAATTGCTGCGATATTAATTTTTAAAAATAATTTTTATCTTTGTTTCATCACTTTTTGCATCATCTGCCTAATTATCCTCATGCCATTATGAGAAATTAGAAAATCTAATATAATTGGTAACAGGTGTCAAGGCCAAATTCAACACTGTATTTATCATGACACCTGAGATAATTATGGGGGTTACCATAAAAGAACAGAGAAATGATGGGATATGAGCATTCCCACACTTGAGCAATATGTACTGCCCATGCAGTATGCTAGGCTTAAAATAGGTGGATGGAATATATGTCCATGCCACCAAACATATTGGAAGAAACTGAGTCAGACTTAATCAGATGCATGGGATTGAGATGGTCCATGGCATCAGGCATATAGGAGGGAGCATAGAAGCCAGGTGTAGAAGTGAGATGGGTGGGATCAATACTTCCAGCCATCTGTACAATCTTGTGGGGAAAAATAAAATAAAATATTAAACCAAGAGAATCCAACCTCAACATTTGTCAAAAGCCGTTCCCTTGGCCATACCTTGACTTCATGCATGTCTCCCCTCATGTGACAGTTCAGTGTCTGCTCTTGCATGTATTCCTCTTGTGATTGGATGGCATCTTGGCCAACTGGCATCTGATAACTCAGAATAAAGGCAATTAATGTCTTAAATGATAAGTTCCCATAATCCAAGTCTCATATGGATTTAAAAATTGAGGATAATAAATGATTGCAAAAAATGTGAATACATCTTGACTCAGAATATAATATATAATTATGCAACAATTTCAAATAATACCTTTTTTTACTTAGTATACAATTACTTTTGTGAAAAATCAGAACATATTTAAATACAAGTTAAAGCACAACAGAATCTCAAAGAAAACTTTTTTTTTTAAAAGAAAACTTTTACAAATGTTCCCCTCTTTTTTTTTTTTTTTTGGAATATGCTTATCAAAAATAATACTTCTAGAATCAATTTACACTTGCCATGGCAAACAATTTGCCAGGGAAATGCTTTAAAGAGTTTGATCAAATAATCAGTTGAGAAAAAATAACAAAAACAAACAACTCAGAATATGGGAGCACAATACTCCTAGAATTAACATTGTATAATAAAATCAAAACCATCTTGCAATGTTTCAAAATTAGACAAATGAATAGAAGAAAATACACATGGAACAATAAAATACAGTGAAATTCAAACTAAGGAAATCTAAATGAATATGAACTTAATATCAATAAGAGTATTATAAAATATAAACTTGATCACATGACTATAAAAAGCTTTTACAAATATTCTCCTTGTTTTAAAAACTAAGTATAAAACACAATCTCAAAAGCATGAAAATCTCTATGAAAATAAACCCATACCATTAATTTCAAAATGTAGGTGTAATAGCATAGAAATCCTATGTAACCTCTGAACTGACATTAATACTCTGAGTGAATTCAGAACACTTTTGATTCCGATATCTAAAATTCCCAACACTCATATCAATACCTTGCTGCTTACTTCTACATTTCTCTAAAATATATACCCTTCCATGGCAAAAGAAGCAGAGTCTTGAACTATGTTGATGGTTGTCATTCTTATTCAGCTTAAGTTTTTCTTCTTTAACCCCTCTATATTGTCTGTCAGTCTTTTCACCATACAAATGCTTTATAAGATTACTAATTAAAGACAAAAGCAGGTTAGCAAAATTATGAACAAAACGAGTATATCTGGAATTTAAAGGGTTTTCTAAGGTTGTCTCAGAAGCACAGCCAGCCTGGGGAAGGGCTGAGCCTGAAGCTGCAAATGTAGTTAGAGAAAGTTGCGCATGAGCATTAGATCTCTGGACTTCCCAGGCAGGGGAAGCAATGGGCTTAGCCATGGGAGGAGTAGAGGGTGGGGTCTGGAGAGGAAGGGAGGGACCAGAGCAATTTGAATCAGACTTGATTTTGAACTCAGGCCTGGATTCCTCTTCCCCCACTTTGCCTCCAGGTGCTAGGGGATTAAAAGCTTCTAGAGGGTGGGTCATTGCCTCCAGGCATGCAAAATTAGAGCAACAATTAGTGTTAGAACTGGGAAAAGCTGCAGGAATCTCTTCAGGTTTCTCTGAAAAAGCATGGTTGGGAGAGGGAGAGATATTTCCTTGTGTGAGTAAGTTGCTGGCTCTTTTAACAAAAAGAAAAAGAAAAATAGAAAATCCACAAAAACAAAGCATTAACATGATCTTATCTCCCATTTGTCTGGTTAAACAGACTAAAATCAAAAATAGGGTAATTAGGGAGTTTAAAAGGTCCATTCGAAAAAATTTAAAGGGAAAACACAGCCAGTACGCCAGTACTTAGCAGTTTAAAGGGTAGGGGAAATTTCTTACCCAACCGGAAGATCAGAAGTGAGGTTTAGCTTTCCTCTTCGTGGTCAGCCATCTGTTAAGGGCTAAAATTCTAGCTAAACTGTCTAAAATATCTAATGAGTGGTCGCCAATAAATTATAAGCTTTAGCAAGAGTTAGACTTTTAAGCATTTATTAAGGAGAATAAGAATTTGGTAAAGAGAGAGAAAAAGGCCTAAATTCCTAGCTATTAAAGGGAGAGCACATTTCTAGCTCCGCTCTCCACCAGAGTCCAAAGGAAAGAGCCAGAGTCAGCGCCAGTCTCTTCCTTCCTCCTCCCACTAGCCCGCGTCACTTCCTGACTCCTGGTCTTGCCCTCAAAGACCTTCGCTTCATGGGCAGAACTCTTCTACAGTAAGTATCCAGCAGGTGGCGTTATTCCAATCGTTACACTGTCTAGGGGAGGGAGGGAGAATCTGAAATTGTAAAGCTTGTATAAACAAAAGTTGAGAACTATCTTTACATGTAACAGAAAAAAATAAAATACTTTATTAATTAAAAAAAAAGTTGCTTCAGTAGCATGCGCTCAACACACAAATGATTCAGCTAAAACTTCCATTTTTTTACCACATTCCCCCCTTTGTTTCATTTGAAAAATGAATGAGTTTGCCCAATGAAACAGCCAAAAATAATATCCTATGCTAATAATATGTTAATATCAATATAGAAAAAGGGAGAGAGAAAAGTTTTGTCTTCTTGAAGTGGTAAGATATCATCAGGAGGAAGCTGGATTCTGGTCTGGAAAACTGGATTCTCTTCTTTAACTGTTTGAATTGCTGGATTTTTTACTAAACCTTAGCATAGCGTTGTCAATGATCAAATTAATAAATTACATTACATTCCCTCCTTTATATAATAGAGGGTTGAGATAGTTATGCAATCTATAACACTTCTTACCACTGTGTGTCTGGATCAAAGCCAAATTTAGTATGTGTTCATGACACCTGAAAAATGTTATGGAAAGATTATCATACCATATCTCATGGTTTCAAGACAGCCACTGATTGAGCTAGGCCACAGGTGATTAGACTGAGTGAGACAAAAAGAAAACAAGTTCAGTTAAATTAGGTTATATTAGGAGGGAGAGAAGACTAAACTGGACTGTGTCTAGCAATTGTGTTCTACATAGTTGCCATCATAAGCAAACCATGGGCTTACATATACCTGTCTCTCCTTTTGTTGCACATATATTCTCTCAAGTTTCCACACTTCCTAAATCTCATATTACTTTCACCAAAGACAGTATGATGTTTGTTTGTTTGTTTGTTTGTTTGTTTTAGTGAGGCAATTGGGGTTAAGTGACTTGCCTAGGGTCACACAGCTAGTAAGTGTCAAGTATCTAAAGCCGGATTTGAACTCAGGTACTCCTGAATCCAGGGCCGGTGCTTTATCCACTGCACCACCTAGCTGCCCCCCAAACCTATCTCTTTTCTGAAGGGATGCCAGTTTTTTTAAGGACCACCCTTTTGGGGAGGAGACCAACGTCATGAGCTACACACGCCAGTCTGCCTACTACGCACGCCAGATTGCCTGCTGAGCACTCGACTTCCAGGGTGCGAGCTTAAAAGGCAAGGAGAGAACGGAAGTGGGATCTTTTTCCTGCTCTGCTGGTCTCCTGACTGCGCTGCACAGACAGACTCTGACTGGAGTTTGACTCGGCCCAGCTCGCAGTTAGCAGCACACACTTGACTCGGTCTCTCTCTCTCCCCAAAGGTGGCCTTGGGCTTTTGGTGAATTTTATACGGAATATAAACTAAGCTTAGACTTAAGATTATTTGTTTTGTATTTCTACTTTCCTATCCCTCTAATCAACATCACCTGGTAACTACCACACAATAAAGCTCTAACTAGAAAACCAGAAGCTTCTTCCATTTACTAGTCTGGGAGATAAATTAAGGGAAAGGTTAAAGAGGGGAGATTTATGATCTAATATCCAATTTTAAATCTCACACCTGGAATCTACAATGAAGATGACCATTTTGAAGGTGATGGTGGTGATGGGGGTAGTTGAGTTTGGTAGTGATGGAGTTGGAGGACCCCACTCAGCCCTATTTACATAGATCTGAACCAAACAAGATCAATGGGCATTTCACTAACAAACATGAATCAAATTTGCTTCCCCCCTTTAAAGTGAGTTAAAGACCTGACTCCTCCTTCCCTCAGGGTAATGGTTCCATAAAAATTTATCACCTTCCTTCTCTACTCTTTTGCAAGTTGGGAATTCACCTTTACAATAAGGCATATCTCCTAAAATACCATGTCCCAAAAATCAATGGATTTTTTATAGTTCTACCTATAGCAACTCCCCTCCCTAATGCTAAGCCTGAGGAAGATGAGCCTCTGTCATTGGGAAGTTAGCAGGAATCTCTTCCCCAGATCATGGTTCTCATAGTCTGGTGAGTGGTAAATATTGGCACATGTTTTAGTACACATACCAGTAGATACTCATCCTTTAATTTTACCTCAATTGAGTAAAAGTGTGAGTGACTGAGTACTTCTCCCAGATTAAGATAAAAGCAGCATTTTGAGCTAAAAAAAAAAAAGGAGAGATGAACATTTTACTAGTTTAGCTTGAAAGGTCAGGGAGGGGCTGGGCTCCTGAGCTTCCATGAAAAGGCCAGATAAATATAACCCTGAAAGCTGAGCCACATAAGAGAAAGCTCCTAGCAGGAGACATCTGCCCAAAAGCCATCTCTCCTCTGGAGTTCAATTTCACTATCTAAAATGAAGACGTTGAACTATAGGCTCCCTATAGTTTCCACTCTGATATTCTAAGTTCTACGTTCTAAGGTTCCTTCTAACTCAGACATTTTATGATCCTGAATCTATTATTTGATCCTTTCAAAGTTTATACTGTTCCTAAAATGGAAGTCAAGGCAGATAACTACCCCCATTCTCTTTGTTTTTAGAAATATACACTTTTTGTTGTAAATAATATAATGAATTCTCAAACAAAATTTAAAAAAGAGTCAAATTCTAAATTGTGTTCAATTTACATCTCCTGCATCTGTTATTTGTGTAAGCTGTCTCCCTGGAAAGCACCCCTTCTTTACCTTTATCTCTCTGAATCCTTCCTTAGCATTCTTTGAAGTTCAACTCAAGTATCACATCACACAAAAACCTTCCCTGATCCTCCCCAGGTGTTAGTATGTGGAAGAATTGGCCAATAAGAGCCTGGTCATGAAAACATCTAGGCCCTGTGAGTATGATCTCAGGACTATATTCTCCTATTCAGTCCCCCATTATACCGGCGATTTTTCTCACTTTAAATTACTTTAAATTACCATTCCATTGCTCTAGGCCTCCTGCCTGGTCTTAAGTCTTCTATAGGAAGAGGAAAAACACTATTCCATCAAGCTCCAATCTCCTACTTTTGGGGCAAGGCAAGAAAATGCCACTCCATCATGTCTTCTGCTTGGGGGGAAGGGGAGTAACACTATTCCTTCAGCTGCTTCAACTTGTCCCCTCACTTTGAGCTACATAACCCCTGAAAATGTTCTACCCTTAGGTCAAATCCCTAGGGATGTTGATAGCCTACTTATTCCTCACTAATTAACAAATTCCCATCTGGTCACAGCTTTATTCCAATTCCCTCTAATCTAACTCCTACCCTTTCCACTGTGCTCTCTGCAATGCCTGCTGTATAGGTAACAAACCTACTTTCATCTTAAATCTTTTTTTTCCTTTCTCATTTCTTCCATCTTCTGGTTTTCACTAGTTCCCTCTGGATCACATAGCCTCCCTGGCCTTCCCTTCCTGCACTAATTGTACTTTTACTCATTCTACTGTGTTGTTTAAAATCTAAATTGTGGGGGCAGCTAGGTGGCACAGTGGATAGACCACCGGCCCTGGATTCAGGAGTACCTGAGTTCAAATCCGGCCTCAGACACAACACTTACTAACTGTGTGACCCTGGACAAGTCACTTAACCCCAATTGCCTCACTAAAAAAAAAACTAAATTGTGGGTTCTAATCTGCCCCCCCAGTCTTGGGGGGAAGCTGGCTAAAATCACACACACACACCCCCACTCTCCATCTGCCACCACACTCATTCCTCCTCACCAAAAAGATAGTTCTATGAGTGAGTGCCAACTTCCTAGTTCCTCTCTCCCTCCCCCAAAAGGGGAGGTCCTTCAAGCTGGTTGATTGAGAGTGGTCTCTTGCTGATGTCAGTAGTACACCAACAAGTCACTCAGGGCCAGCCAGGTGTGGCCTCCATCCAATCAGCCTTAAGTAGGTACTTAGTCAGTTTCTCATTCTCACCCAATTCAAACAATACTAAATTAATCAGGTGGGGTCCCCTGGGCATCTGTCAAATTCCATTATTTTTTCACACTACTCCCCTCCCTCATTCATGTGTGTCAGGGCAAGGAAATTTAAATAGTCATTGCTCCCCATTGGTACTTCCACATTCTCCCTCTACCACCATCATTCACTTAGTAACTGTGAGGGAAAATAATCCTCTTCTCAATAATTCTCAGGAACTCAGCAATAATGTAACAAAGGCTCTTTTATTTCCTTCTCATGAGAAGGAGGCACCCTAGTGTGCAGCTAGTGGGTGCAAAGAATTGGGGCTCGCAGGCTCTGTTTTATACCCTAGTTCCTAATGCGAATGGACCCTCCCCTTTTTCATCATTGGTCAGATTACTCAAGGGTTACAATCTAAATGCAAAAACTAGCTAATCAGAATGCAGTATTCCCATCCCTCTTCCTTATATGGGCATAACTCTGGAGTGGACCTTATTGAGACCAGGGCTCCTTGAACCATTCGATTTTGTTAGCCAGAGGGTCTGGAGGGGATCTGAGACCTTTGTCCTAAAAACAGGTGGTGGGGGGGGTATGATTGAATGTTATATCCTCATTGAGAGGAGACAACTACCCATTTTCTCACAGTAACTTCTCCTTTGAGGTTCACAGAATCTATATCTTCCACCCAATCAAAATTCCATTAATTCCATTAGAGGTTATCTACTTATTCTGAGGACACACCCTTTCTTTCTTCAATGTGTTTAGTACCTGGTTGACAGTCTTTTCCCCAACTCCTGCCTTCATACTAGGAAACATCAACAAACATCTGGATGCTCCTTCAAACATGCTACCTTACAGGTAGTATTCACAGTGTGAGGGGTGGGATGTGGGAACAATGTAAATGGATCCAGAGTTCAGGATGAGAGGATTAGTGAATTTGGTGGGGAGAGAATTACAGTATATTAGATATGGTGAATGCCAAACAATATCACCAAAAAATGAAAATAATTATGTCATGATAGACAGGAAATATGTGTATGATAAGGGAGAAGTCATTTCCAGGTTAACTCTGTGTCAGACCATTAACTAATTGCAGAAAAGGTAAAAATCAACACCAAATTAGAAAAGAAAAAGAAGAAAAGGCAACATTTGGTACAATTATAATAGTTTTAACTTGCCCTTTTTAAATAAGCAATAGATAATGGGGAGAAAATGAAATTAGAATGTCACCTTGAAATTAGGGACCGCATTTTTCTAAACTTTGCATTTTAGTCATCACACATGTAAAAAACAGCATTTAAAGATTTTCTGAGTCCCAGAACTGGGATGTTAAAAAAAAAAAGGAAAAAACTTTATTTGCATTCTTGCAAGAATGGGCCCCTTCCCTAACGGAATGTCGCGAAAATGGCAGTTCATGAGCCCCTTTTATTCTATGACTGGCCCCTCCCTTCTTCCTCAGTTACAATCTGCTCACTAAGACACTGGCGCCAAAAATTAGCCAGTCAGAATGCAGTGTAGCCAATGGGGGGAAGTGACGGAGAGACAGTCCTCTAAACTCCTCCCCCACATGACCAGCCTTGGGTGTCCCCCTCATCATGTGATTTGGTTTGCTGGGGAGGGGGAGGAGAGGCAGCCCTTTCTTAGACTGGGAGGAGCTCAACCCCAGTTTGTGGATATTAGTATTTTAAGCACCCACTTCCATTCCCAGCTGTATCTGAATTCACCTCCCAGACATTTTAGTTCCCCAGACAGTTTCAATTAACTTTGGGAGGGGAGGGGACGTTTCCCACAGCACATATGCCCAACTATTCACAATCCCATTTGGGGTTTTCTTTTTTTTTTTTTTAATTTATTCTAGTTTTCAACATTTGTTTACATAAGATTTCCAATTTCCAATTTTTCTCCCTCCCCTCCCTCCCTCCTCCCCTAGACAGCAGGTAATCTGATATAGGTATATATATATATGTGTATGTATATATATATGTGTATGTATATATATATGTGTGTATGTATATATATATATAAAACATTAAACCTATTTCTGCATTAGTCATGTTATAAGAGAAGAATCAGAGAAAAAAGGAAAAACCTCAAAAAAGAAAAACAACAACACCAAAAAAAAAAAAAAGAATAGTATGGTCCAATCAGCATCCATATTCCACAGTTCCTTTTTTTTTTTTCTGGATTTGGAGAGCCTTTTCCATCATGAGTCCTTTGGAACTTTCTTGTACCTTTGGATTGGTGAGAAGAATCTAGTCTATCAAAATTGATCAACATATAATGTTGGGGCAGCTAGGTGGTGCAGTAGATAGAGCACTGGCCCTGGAGTCAGGAGTACCTGAGTTCAAATCCAGCCTCACACACTTAACACTTACTAGCTGTGTGACCCTGGGCAAGTCACTTAACCCCAATTGCCTCACAAAAAAAATATCTATATATGTATAAAGTTGATGATACTGTGTATAATGTTCTTCTGGTTCTGCTCATCTCACTCATCATCAGTTCATGCAAGTCCTTCCAGGTTTCTCTGAACTCCTGCTGCTCATCATTTCTTACAGCACAATAGAATTCCATTACATTCATATACCACAACTTGTTCAGCCATTCCCCAATTGATGGGCATCCCCTCAATTTCCAATTCTTGCCACCGCAAAAAGAGCAGCTATAAATATTTTTATACATGTGGGTCTTTTTCCCTTTTTTATGATCTCTTTGGGAAAAAGACCCATTTGGGGTTTTCTTGGCAGAGATACTGGAGTGGTTTGCTAGTTCCTCTTCCAGTTAATTTTACAGATGAGGAAATTGAAGCAAACAATGATTAAGTCACTTGCCCAGGTTTACTCAACTAGTAAATGTCTGAGGCAGGACTTGAACTCAAGGTTTTCCTGATTTCAGCCATCACTCTATCCACTGAGCACCTAAAACTTAATAAATGCTTGTTGACTGACAAAAATGGACAAAGGAAAAAATATTGACTCTACTTTTCTACCCAAATTTATTTTTCATTTCCAGAGGAGTTTAATCTTCTTGCCAAGAAGAGCAATATGGCAGTCAAGGGTGATACCACTTTAGAAAATAAGCTCATTTGCAACACATCATGGAGAAAGATTATAAGCAGGGTTGACAACAAAAAAGAGTGAAAGAAAAATGAGTAAACAAGAAGCTTAGCATAAGTCCTAGCAAACCTTCCCATCCCAAGGGTATTTGTATGAAATGGAAGGATAAGGAATACACAGTAGTATCTGAGAACCTCAGAGAACTTGACATTTCCACTTGTACTGCCTCAAGAGCAGTCTAAACAAAACCACTAGCACTTTCTAGAGTCTGGTCCTTTTTGTTGAGTAGGATCAGGTTAATGACTATCAACACCACCTAGTGGTTAAAAAAAAGAGAAGGGAAGAAACAGCCTTTCAAAATATTTTTTATAGCAGACCACAGCTTCATAGTCACACAACTAATTGATTCTTTGATAAGTACAAACAGAAAGACAATTTTTTCAATGATTCTCTAATTATCTAGATCAATTATTGAACAAAACAGGGAAATATATACTACAGAAAGGTATTAATTTCTGTCATGGAATGCACAGAATCCAAATGGAAGAGGAATTCCATATTGTTGGTGAGGAACTCCAGATGCTCTTATTTATAGATGATATTGTGTTGATATCAAGTCCCAGAATACCATAGGTCTGCTCAATGAGACCTGTGATCCCTCAAAAGAGATAAACCTAACAATCTACAGAGAAAGTACCAAAGGTCTTATGTAAAGGGGGCCAGCCATTCCTACCAACTGCTACCCATCAAGCAGATAAGCCAGCTTAGGTGAAGGAGCAACATACCCTTAGAGGGAGATACGAAGGGGCATATTACAGGCAACCAACTCAACCACCACCTCCCCTCAGATCCTGATGGAGGGTGTTAACCTGTAAATTAATGAAACAATCAATATAGGAGAAAATAAGGTCTTTAATCAGGGTAGAATAACTATAGCTCATGGTATTGCAAAGCAAGAAACTACAAATACCCAAAGATGGGAATCTAGGACAGGGTTTTTATGGGGTAACAGAACAAAAGGGAACCAAAAGGTTGCTCCAGAGGCAGTACAACTACTTAATGTAAATGAACCTTTGACAAAAGAAACTATAGAACTACTCCTAAGTATAGATGCTACTTAACTCTAAATAGAAACTACTTAATGTAGGTGGACTCTTTTACATAATAACATAAAGTCCAAGGAGTAAGGTGGGGAATCATTGGGGGGGATAGTTTTCTTGAGGGAGATCAGTAAGTCAATCAAGAGTCTGGAATTGGCAAAGATTGCTTAGCCCCGGGCAATTCATTGGCCTGGGAATGTAGAGTAGATGGGGATCAGTCAGTTCTCAGTAACTTTGTAATTATCGAGAGAGACCAGGACCCTGAAACCAAGAGTCCCAGAAATAGCAGCAACATCCACACTCCCTGACCACCCACCCTGCTTCCAGATCAATCCAGGCAGCCATCATCCAGGGAACCAATCATCAAAGAGATGTATAATTGGGTTAGCAACTGCTTCCTCCTCCTCCTCCTCCTCCTCCCCTCCTCCTCTCCCTCTTCTCCTCCTCCTCCTCCTTCTCCTCCTTCTTTTGTCCTCTCTCAACTATTTTATTTTGGTTTTGGTTCCAAATTCTCTCCCTCATCCTCACCTGTTGAGAAGGGGAAAAAAACCACACCAACACACAAAAAAACACACCATAAAACAGAAAAGCATTAGCCATGTTCAAACAGAAAACAAGAAAAAGAAAGGAATAAAAGAAAATATGCTTCAATCTGTACTGTGAGTCCATCAGCTCTCTATCTGTAGGTGGATAGCATATTTCATCATGAGTCCTTGGAATGGTGGTTAATCATCCTGTTGATCAGAGTTATTAAGTCTTTAGCAATGGCAATAACTTTAAAGAAAATGTATGACCATCTGCTTTGTTACTGTACCCTAAGGACCATGGGACTTTTCCTTCTCACTTGCAGCTGAAACCTCCTATATGTATTTATCTCCCCCATTAGAATATGAGAGAATTGGAATGACACCCCCTGCTGGGAGGGACATTGTGAGCCCTGGCCTGAAAAGAAAGCATGTGACTTGGCATCCATGTGTGACTTAGTGTCCGGAAGTTACTACCTGTTGTGTCAATCAGTGCTACAAACCAATTAGCTTGGAGCTCTGTGTGTGTGTATGTGTGTGTGTGTGTGTGTATGGCCCTGTTTCCTGTTTCACAGGAGGCTTCTGGGAGAAAGAGGAGAAGCGAGGCCTTTTCAGTTCCTGACATGGGTTTTGCAGGAGGACAGATGCTGGGCTCTCTTAGAGATAGTTAGATGAAGTTTGCTTTTGACCTCTCTCTCTCTTCACTAACTTCTAATGGGATTTAATAAATACTTAAAAGTCTAAACTCTTGCTAAAGCTTCTAATTTAAGGTGACCACTCATTAGATTTTAGATATCATAGTTAGAATTTTATGCCCTTATAGATTGGCAAATCACAGCATGGGACTCTTATAAGCTACTGATTCAGCCAGGCATGACAAAAGCAAGGCTTATCAAACAGTGTTTTATGTGGCATAAAAAATATTCTAGCTTACTGGAAAACAAATGGTTAGAGAATGGATTTTTTGACCACTTAACACTGAAAACTCTACAAATGATCCTTCACTTTGATTCTGGAATGTAGCAAGTAAGGAATTGACCAAAAAGGGAGAAAAAGAGGACTCTGAGTCTGAATCTGAATGTAAGCCTGTCTCTCAGGCTGAAACATCAACCAAGGAAATAAAAAAGGAAAAAAAAGAAAATTCATGTGTAGAGGAGACAGAGAGGATAAAATTACTTCCCCTTCAAGAGATCCTCATCCATGATAAAAGGGGTGTTGTAGTAAAGCTTAGATGATATATACCTTTTGGCCCCAAAGATTTAGGTTTATGGAAACAAGAAATTCCTAATTTGATGAAGATCCCACAGTAGTTATCAGCCACTTTAGGGCAATTTTCAGAGGATATCAGCCCACTTGGAATGATGTTAATGATCTCATGGAAACGATATTATCCCCAGGGGAAAGAGCTGATATAATAGCTGCAGCAAACACCCTGGAAGCCATGGGAAAGGCTGATATTGGGTGACCTGTTCAAGACCCTGACTGGGACCCCAATATCCCTGGGCATTTTGATATGTTGAAGGATGCAAGGGAAACATTGTTGAAGGCAATGGAATCCTGTGCTAGAAAGACTGATAACTGGCAAAAATTTATAGATACAGTTCAGGGACCTGATGAGAGACCTAATAGATTCTATTGTGTAAGTATACCAGGCAATATGCTAGACTAGATCCATTGGACCCTAGAGATGCCCATATTATCTGTTCTTATTTTATACACCAGTCCTTACCAGAAATTCAGAAATATTTTGATAGGCAGTGTCCAGGCTGGAATAGTTTGAGTCCTGACAGATTTAAAGAAATAGCAACATATATTTAAGAAGGAAATGAGGGGGAGGAAAGGAACAGACAAGGCACTTTAGCTCCAGTACGGGAAATAAAGAGGCAGCAAGGCTGGACAGTTCAGAATCACTATCAACCCCAGTATCACTATCAACCCCCTAAATTTTGCCAGTACTGCCATAAAAAAGGACACTTTATGTGATCATGTAGAATTTTGAAATGAGAACAAAACAAAAACAGATATAGTTTCTCTCAGAGGAATACAGAGAGGCAGAACCAAGATAGATATAATTTCTCTCAGAAGAGTACAGAGAGGCAAAACCGAAATAGAGATAGATCTTTTCAGGGGGGTACAGACAGAAGGAGGCAAAACAGACCCTTTCAAAGAGATATAGGTGAGCATAATGAAAATAGCTATAGGCACTCTCAAAGGGGTACAGATGAGAGAGATAAAGAAGATTGATGGGGGGGGGGGGGGAGAAGTACTGTGGAATCTGAAGATTTTGGCTTTCCAGACCCTGAAATTTTTAGCCCTCTTGTGGCAGTCCATTTCCCCTCCCCAAAGTAAGGAACACCATGTAACCCTTAGGGTTGGAGATACTTATTATGATTGTTTATTAGATACAGGAGCCTCAAGATCAGTCCTAGTAAGCAAACCTGACCCTGAATATATACCTATTGGATCTCTAAATGTAGTGGGCATTTCAGGAACAGCCCAATTCATTGCAAAATTAACCCCTCACATAGTGAATCTGGGCCCATTAACAGTAGAACATTCATTCCTACTTATGCCTGACTCTCCTGCAAATCTATTAGGCCATGACCTCCTTTGTAAACTTAGAGCAACCACATGGCCCAGGTGGCTAGGCTATGCCATCTCATTGGACACCTGACTTCAATTCCCCCTCCTATATGCCTGATGTCATGGACATCTCAATCCTATGCATCTGATTAAGCCTGACTCTGTTATTTCTCTGTTCTTTTAGGGTAACCCCCATAATTATTTCAGATGTCATGATAAATATAATGTTGGATTTGGTCTTGATATCTTCTACCAATTATACTAGATTCTTTCATTTCTCATAATGGCATGAGGATAATTAGGCAGATGATGCTGTAAGGGCCAAAATTTAATATACAGAGTGTTAATTGGGTGACTCACCAAAATATTGGGGTCCCGGAAATATGAGGGACCTTTAGGTTCAAAGCTCCCTCCTCTCTGAACTGCCCTTTTGGATATTTCTCCCAAGCCAATAAGAAAGGAGCCTTCCAGCTTTAACTCACAAAAATATCAGATTTTATTACTTGGGAGTTAATTAAACAACAAAGGTGGAATTAATAAAAATCTAAGATAAGGAAAAAGGAAAAAGAAATATAGATAAATCCTCTTAACTCTAAGCTAAAATCTATACAATTCCCAGATCGTTTCCAATTGAGCTAATTCAAAGGAATGCAGGGTTTTCTGTGTTCACTCACCAAAACCTGGAATGTCTACAGTTGCTCGAGCCACCAGAAAAGGCAGAAGCCAGAGCGAGTTAGCATTCCAGAAGTACCTCAGCTTCCCCTCAGGGACTATTCAATCTTCCTCCCCCAAAAGGGGAGGACCTTCAAAAACTGCCTATGGAGAGTTCTCCTTCTGACTTCAGTAGCATACGTAACTTCAGGGTGGGCCAGGTGTGGCCCCTCCCAAATGAGTCAGCTAAAACTCCAATAATTTTTTACCACAATGCAAAAAGTGATGAAACAAAGATAAAAATTATTTTCTAAATTAATATCACAAGTGTCTTCTCAGTTTATCCTCCACAGGGGGGAGTGTAGTAATATTATGTTTTAGAGGAGCACCAGCCCTGGATTCAGGAGGCCCTGAGTTCAAATCTGGCCTCAGACACTTAACACTTACTACTTACTATCCATGTGACTCTGGGCAAGTCACTTAACCCCAATTGCCTCACACACAAAAAAAGTTTTAGAGGAGAGTAGTAATATTAAGTTTTAGAGAATGTTTCAATTTTTTGTTTTTATTATATGTTTCATGTATAACTAAGATTCTGAATTTCATTAGACTTTTTTTTTGAAAACTCTCATTGTTTGATTTGATTATTGGCAAAGCTATTTAAAGTTGTGTTAAGCTCAATTTTGTAGGAAAATTTCCTGGCTGATTACCAGCATCTGAAACACCTGAAAAGACTTCCATTCCACAACTACATCCAGAGGACATCCCAAGAATCATCTGAGAAAAGACTTCCAAAGACTTAAATGAACATTTTCCTGTTTTCCTTTTCTACATTATATACACTCTTTATAATGTCCACTTACTAAAGGGGAGTGCCCCCTTAGTTTTTCTGTTTGTAATGTCTACCTGCTAATAGGGGAATGCCCCCTTTAGCCTTTGTCAATGCGTCACTCAATTTCTTTTTTCTCTCTTTGCATTCTCTTTTACTTTGTTAGTAATAGGCATCTGTAACATTATTGCTTCATGTGAGGAAATGATGTTTCTTCACATGAAGCACAGCGGGGACTGTGAGAATTGTAATGACATCCCCTTCTGGGAGGGACATTGTGAGCTCTGGCCTGAAAAGAAAGTATGTGACTTGGCATCCATGTGTGACTTGGTGTCTGGAAGTTACCACCTGTTAGTTGTGTCAATCAATTACCAACCAATTAGCTTAGAGCTGTGTGTGTGTGGATGACCCTGTTTCCTATTTCACAGGAGTCTTCTGGGAGAAGGAGGGAAGAACGAGGCCTTTTCAGTTCCTGACTTGGGCTTGGCAGGAAGACAGATTCTGGGCTCTCTTAGAGATAGATGAAGTTTGCTTTTGATCTCTCTCTCTCTTCACTAACTTCTAATGTACTTTAATAAATACTTAAAAGTCTAAACTCTTGCTAAAGCTTCTAATTTAAGGTGACCACTCATTAGACTTTAGACATCATAGCTAGAACTTTACACCCTTAAAAATATTAATTCCTTGAGAGCAGAGACTGTCTTTCTCTTCTATTTGCATCCTCACCACTTAATGCAGTGCTATACAGATAGAATGTCCTTAATAAATGCTGTTTTCTTCTTCCATTTCCTAGAATATAGCATTCAATTAGATGGGCAGCCCACGGAGATCAAAGAAAGAAGAAAAGTTCCTGCATGTCAAAAACTATTTAAAATAATTCTTTTTCCCTTTGACCCAGCAATACCACTATTGGGTCTTTTTCCCAAAAAAATCATGGAAAGGGGAAAGGGACCCACATGTACAAAAATATTTATAGCTGCTCTTTACGTTGTAGCAAGGAATTGGAAGTTGAGGGGATGCCCATCAATTGGGGAATGGCTGGACAAGTTGTGGTATATGAATACAGTGGAATACTATTGTGCTGTAAGAAATGATGAGTGGGATGAGTTCAGAGAAACCTGGAGGGTCTTGCGTGAGCTGATGATGAGTGAGATGAGCAGAACCAGAAGAACATTGTACACAGTATCATCAACATTGAGTGTTGATCTACTGTGATGGACTATATTCTTCTCATCAATGCAATGGTACAGAAGGGTTCCAGGGAACTCATGATAGAAGAAGATCTCCAAATCCAAGAAAAAAAAAAAAAAGAACTGTGGAGTGTAGATGCTGAATGAACCATACTATTTCTTTTGGTTTTGGTGCTGTTGTTTTTTTCCTATTTTGAGGTTTTTCATCATTGCTCTGATTTTTTCTCTTATAACATGACTAATGCAGAAATAGGATTAATGTTATTATGTGTGTATATATATATATATACACATACACATATATACATATACATATACACACATACATATATATTTTATTTATATATATGTATATGTGTGTATATATATATATATATATATATATATATAACCTATATCAGATTACCTGCTATCTAGGGGAGGGGGGAGGGAGGGGAGGGAGGGAGAAAAATCTGAAATGGGAAAGCCTGTATAAACAAAAGTTGAGAACTATCTTTACATGTAACAGGAAAAAAATAAAATACTTTATTAATTAAAAAAATAATAAAATAACTCTTTTTGTGGGAGTAATGAATTGAAAACAGGGAGTACCCATTAACTAGGGTATGACTGAACAAGTTATAGTATTTGTAGGTGTACTGTAAAAAATGATGAAGAGTACAGTTTCAGAAAAGCCTACAAAGTGAACAGAACTAGGAGAATAATCAACAATATTATGAAGATTATCAACTTTGGAAGACTTGGGAACTATGATCAACATGGTGACCAAACCACAATTCTAAAGTATTCACAATGAAGCAAATTATCCATCTCCAGAAAGAGAACTGAAATACTCAGGGCAAATTGAAGCATTTTCTTTTTCCTTCCTTCCTTCCTTCCTTCCTTCCTTCCTTCCTTCCTTCCTTCCTTCCTTCCTTCCTTCCTTCCTTCCTTCCTTCCTTCCTTCCTTCCTTCCTCCCTTCCTTCCTTCCTTCCTTCCTCCCTTTCTCTCCTTCCTCCTTTCTCTTTATGGCTAATATGGTAATTTGTTTTGCATAATTATACATATTTTAATGTTTTGGTTTTTTCTCTCTTGCCTTCTCAATGGAAGGGGATAGGGGAGGATAAAGGGAGAGCATTTGGAAATGAAAATCAAATAAAATTGAATAAAAATATTGTGAGAAATATCACTCCAATAACTTCTGGAACTCAGTGTTAGTGATGTGTCAAAGGCTCATTTATTGTCATTCTCGTGAGAATGGGCCACACTGAATCATGTGATTTTGTTTGGTCAGGGGGGCTGGGGGGGATGGAGAGGTAGACCTTTTCTAGATTGAGAGGAACCCAACCCCTATTTCCTCACAAATATGAAAAATGCTCCAAATAGCTAATGATAAAAGAAATGCAGATTAAGACAATTCTGAGGTTCCATTTCATATCATCAGACTGACAAAGGTAATAAAAATGAAAAAGTACAATTTTTGGAAAGAATGTTGGAGGACAGGAACAATGATGCACTGCTGGTAGAGCTATGAAATGGTCTATCCCTTCTAAAAAGCAATTTGGAACTATATCCTAAAAGTCACTAAACTATGTGTTATGGGGAACATGGTGGGGGTTTGGAGTAGGGGTTCTTAGGAATTCCTCTTAAAAGCATTACACTCTCAGGGGCAGCTAGGTGGCACAGTGGATAGAGCACTGACCCTGGAGTCAGGAGTACCTGAATTCAAATCCGGCCTCAGACACTTAACACTACTTACTAGCTGTGTGACCCTGGGGAAGTCACTTAACCCCAATTGCCTCACAGAAAAAAAAAAAAAGAATTACACTCTCCTGCACACAAATCCAATTACAATAAAATAATAGTTTATTTAGGTGCTAGGGAAAGGAAACCAAGAGAGAAATCCTTGGACTTCTCATGGGGAGAAGGCATGGCACAGAGGCATGGCTCTCTGAGATACCTTTCTCCCTGAGCAAAAGACAGGCAGATACTTTTATAGAGGACCGATGGTGGTGGTCCGATGGGATGATCATCTGACTGTGGAAAGTCCCTTATGGGGGAGGACCATCCCCCACTGGTGGTGGCTGGGGGAAGTTGGGTGAGGGGTGGCTCCGGATCTCTCAAGGCATCTCTCTCCTCCTCATGCCACCAAGGCAGCAGCCTCACCTAATCTTATCTCGTGGGGGGTGGGGGAGACTGGAATGAAGGATGGTGGTCCTAGAGCTAACTCAGTCCCAGTGTTGCTTATCTCTTTAGGTGTGTCTGTCCTTTGGTTTAGTTTCTCAAGGAGAAGATTCTTTGATTTACCCCAGAAAACTTCTGAGGTACCTCAGCCCATTCAAATGAGGTACCCCACCCTATAACACTATGCATATATCCTTTGACCCAACTATGTCACTACAAGACTCTTGTGCCAACAAGTTCAAAGAAAAAGGGAAAGGACTCACATAAAAAACTACTTATGGCATCACTTTTTTTTTTTTTGATGAGGCAATTGGGGTTAAGTGACTTGCCTAGGGTCACACAGCTAGTAAGTGTTAAGTGTCTGAGCCCGGATTTGAACTCAGGTACTCCTGACTCCAGGGCCGGTGCTTTATCCACTGCGCCACCTAGCTGCCCCGTCATCGCTTTTTATTATAGAAAAGGATTGAAAACAAAATTATATCCCCTCCAAAAAAAAAGAATGTCAAAGAAACATTTAAGAAATTCACTGAAGAAAGCAGATGGAAATTCAGAGACAGACACCAACAAGCAGGACAATTTAATGACTAACATAATGAATTTATCATACACTGGGGGGGAAAGCCCACCAAGATAGATATGATAGAAATTTGAAATTAATATATAATCAGTTCATTGTATATGGAAATGATAATTTTTCCATTGTATATGGAAAAGATATTTTTTGGTCAGATTTATTATAATATACCTGATTCCCCCTTCCTTATTGATGCTTTATAAAAGTATGGCAAGTGCTTGCTAGGTGGTACAGTGGATAAAGCACTGGTTCTGGAGTCAGGAGGACCTGAATTCAAATTTCACCTCAGATACTTACTAGCTGTGTGACCCTGTGCAAGTCACTTAACCCCAATTGCTTTAAACATCCAGGGCTATCTCCAGTTGTCCTAATATATATCTTGCCACTGGACCCAGATGGCTCTGGAGGAGAGAGTGAGATTGGTGACCTTGCACAGCCCTCCGCACTTCAATCCAATTCATTGCAAGTCATGACATTACCCCTGTCATGGTCCTGTTCAAGAACAAAGGACACGCACATACATACACACATATATGGGTATATATGCATATGTGTGTATAAATACATATGTATACAAACATATATGTATACAAACACACACACAATTGACCATATTTCGGGGGACTTGACCATTAACAAACCATGAATCCAGCCATAAGCTTAGAGAGAAAAAACTTGACTTGCCAAAGAAAGGCAGTTTTAGGGAGCATGACCTTTTCAGGACAGAAGAAAGTATAACTTTGGGAGTCTACAAGTACCCTGAGAGAGTTGTACACACCTCAGAGGAACCATATGAGGATTCCAGGAAGGGAGAAAAGGTTCAAATCTTCCAGCCAAAGCCTGTAAGCTATCCCTTTTCCATATGTGCTCCCTAAACTTAAGCCTACTTTCTCCTAGATATGCCATGTGGTTGTGGGGGGATGTTTTATACTAAATTTTCTTATTATACCACCTTGGTAAATACCTCTAACTAAAAGCTAATTAATTCTAGCTGGTTAATTAAAAACTGGTTAATCAAGAGGGAACACACCAATGAGGGCTTATGGACAACAGTAATAGAACCACTTCTCCCCCTCCCTTGGCTTCAGGTTTACCCCTAAAACCCTGAGGGAAGAAGTTAAGCACTAATAAGGAAGCAATGTGCCTGTGGGAATGGAAGTCGAGACAATGAGCCCAAGAGGGCTGCTACACTTAGGATCACAGCCTTGGCTGTATTGCTCTGCATTGTAGAAACTAGCCTCTGTGGGAAGAAAAAAATCCATTCTTGTCGATATTATTCCACCTAACCCCTCGGAGGAGGCCTTTGAGCCCCTTAGCATTTTGGGTAGTCATCAAGATAGCCATTATTGGGGGCTGCTAGGTGGCGCAGTGGATAAAGCACTGGCCCTGGATTCAGGAGTACCTGAGTTCAAATCCGGCCTCAGATATTTGACACTTACTAGCTGTGTGACCCTGGGCAAGTCACTTAACCCCCATTGCCCTACAAAAAACAAAAACAAAAAAACAAAAAAAAACAAAAACAAAAAAGATAGCCATTATTCATGTCCCCAGTAATGTAGACCCTAAGGTCCAGGGGGATACTTGGTTGTTTAGACTATAGGTACTCAAATTGCTTATCATCTTAGGGAGGTGTTGTTTGACCTGCATTCTTGAAGAAGTCCATGACACTGGGGTGATGTTATGACTTGCAGTGAATTGGATTTAAGTGAGGGAGGGCTGTGCAAGGTCACCAACCTCATTTTTTCCTCCAGAGCCATCTGGGTCCAGTGGCATCAGGATGACTGGAGATGGCCCTGGATGTTTAAGACAATAGGTGTTAAGTGAGTTGCCCAGGGTCACACAGGTAAAGTATCTGAGGTGAGATTTAAACTCAGGTCCTTCTGACTCCAGTGCCAGAGCTTTATTCACTGTGCCACCTAGGTGAAGGAATGAGGGGAAATTTGGAACTCAAAAAAATTTTTAATGAATGTTAAAAATTGTCTTTACATATAATTGGGTAAAAATAAAATACTATTTAAAAAAAAAAAGACTTCAGATACTGTGAGGAATTAACTGCATGCTGATGCGGATGCTGGTTGACACTTGGTCCTGTGTATTCCTCAAATAAACCCCATTTCACTCCATAGTTTTATCTCTCTCATTAAGTCATTGCTTCTTCTTCTTCTTCTTCTTCTTCTTCTTCTTCTTCTTCTTCTTCTTCTTCTTCTTCTTCTTCTTCTTCTTCTTCTTCTTCTTCTTCTTTTGCCGGGCAATGAGGGTTAAGTGACTTTCTTTAGGAAAAAATATTTCTTTTGTCTTATGAATTTAACAATAATTAACAATACAAATAGAGACAAAGAACAAAAAGATGAATCTGTGCTTTTTGTTATGTGCCATTTATTCTTTTAAAATGTATATTAAATTGGGGCAGTTAGGTGGTACAGTGGATAGAGCACTGGCCCTGGATTCAGGAGGACCTGAATTCAAATTCAGCCTCAGACTCTTGACACTAACTAGCTGTGTGACCCTGGGCAAGTCACTTAACCCCAATTGCCTAACCAAAAAGAAAAAAAAAGGATATTAAATTTAACAACAGAGTAACATTTCCCTTTGTGAGATCTCTTCTGAGCTTTTAAAATGTTCTTCCTTATATGTATTCATTAAATGTTTTATTGATGCTCTTTTTCTTTCTTTTAATCTTTTTCATTATCCACCAACTCAACCTCCATCCCCCAGACTCCATTATAACAAAATGTGTCTACTCAAGCCAAACACATCAACATATTAGTCATATCTGAATATGCATGTCTCATTCTGTACCTCTAATCCACCACCTCTCAGCCAAGAGACTGGAGGTTTGATGTAGTCATTTCCTGTATCCAATGATTCAGGTCCAGACATCTATTAGCCCATCCATCAGGCCAACACAATAACACAAAAAGCAATTATTAAAAACTTATTTACCCAGGATTCAGGAGGACCTGAGTTCAAATCCGACCTCAGACCCTTGACACTTACTAGCTGTGTGACCCTGGGCAAGTCACTTAACCCCAATTGCCTCACAAAAAACAAAAAAACAAAAAAAACTTATTTACATGGGGCAGCTAGGTGGAACAGTGGATAGAGCACCAGCCCTGGAGTCCCTGAGTTCAAATCCGGCCTCAGAAACTTAACACTTACTAGCTGTATGACCCTGGGCAAGTCACTTAACCCCAATTGCCTCACTAAAAAAAACCCAAAAACTTAGTTACAAAATGTTCCCCAGCAAAACCCATTACTTTTAAAGTCAAAGAATAGTAATTTTAAAAGTCAAAATTATTTTGAACAATTTGTTTCTTTTTTTTTTAGTGAGGCAATTGGGGTTAAGTGACTTGCCCAAGGTTACACAGCTAGTAAGTGTCAAGTGTCTGAGGCTTGAATTCAGGTCCTCCTGACTCCAGGGCCAGTGGTTTATCCACTGTGCCACCTAGTTGCCCCAATTTTGAACAATTTCTAAAAAAAAGGTCCAATTTCGCAAAAAACTTTGATTTGGAGAAACAACAAAAATAAATAAGACAACCTTAAGGAAGCCTTGAAAAGAAAATATAAAAGGACCTCCAGCAAGATGGCGGAGTGAAAGAGGAATCACAAGAAAGTCTAATTCTCTTTCAGTGTCTCCAAAATAAAAATTTTTTTAAAAAGCTTAAATTAAAAGAATGATAAAAAATCCTTATAAAAACATCATCTTCTAAACAAAGGGGGGAAATCAATTAAAGAAACAAACAAGCCCCCCCAAAGTCATTAAAATAATAACAAAAAATATTGTAGGGTAAAGTAAACTGTTGAAGAGATGAAAAGAAAATTTTTTAAAAGAAATAACAAGGGCTTCAGAAACAAAACTGGATCAATTGCAAGGGGAAGAGGAATGTTTTTGAGTGTGGGTGTCACAGATGAAGAGCAAGCAAAGAGGTGGGAGGGAGAGGGTGGAGCAGACAAACTCCAAATGTCACTCCTATTTGAGACTAAGCAAGCTTTGAAAAAATGTTTATCCTTACTAGTAGGAATTTGGGAAGTGTGCTTACTGTTGGATTGGAAAAGGGTTTCTGAGTTATGAGTGAGTGTGAGCATGTGTACAATTTCACAAAATTTTTATAAAAGTTGATATTGGATTGATGCTAATGAAATAAGGTAAATTATAATTTTTTTCTGAGAAAAGAATATAGAGAGGCCATTAAAATGCTGCTGCTCAGTCATGATGGACCCTTTGTGACCCCATGTGGCGTTTTTTTCTTGGTAAAGATACTTGGGGGGGAGGTCATCATTTCCTTCTCCAGTTCATTTTACGTATGAGGAAACTAAGGCAAACAGCATTAAGTGACTTACCCAAGGTTACAAGGCTAGAAAGTGTCTGAGACCAGATTTGATTTCAGGAAGATGAGTCTGACTTGTAGGCCTAGCACTCTATCCACTCTATTACCTAGCACAGTGCTAAGCACTAAAGATTCAAATTAGAAAAGGAAAGACAGTTCCTCCCCTCAAGGAATTTATAATTTAAAATTAACTTGCTTGGGGGCATGATGTTCTTGGAACCCAAGCAGAATAGCTTAAATGAAGAATTAGCCAGCAACTAGCCAGCCCTAACTATATTATAATATATTGTCCTTGTATTATACAGCCTCAACCATTATAATACTCATTGCAAATGTACTCAACTGCCCTTCTACTTAACCATCTGAAGGTGTCTCTAAATTCTTGACCTTATTCATGGATGAAAGCTGGGGGTTATCCCCACCCAATCCCAGAAAGGAAACACCCAGCTCTCTTTGGTTTTTTTTTCTGAGATGACTATATCAATGCCTTTACCATTGTTCTTTTTGATCTTCATCTTTTTGTGGTTACAGCATTCCTCTCATTAGTTTAAGGGTGTGGTATGCATGATAGAACTATCCAATAATACTTTTTTAGCTAATGCCACCCCCACCCACCAGGAAATTCCACTGTTCTACAAGACTAATATCCAGTTCTTTACTCATAACCTAGAAGCAAAAGGGATCAAAACCAAATATACTGATTTTTTTAAAAAAGAAATCATCATGTGGGCAGGCACCCATTACTCATCTCAGACTGCAAGTAACCCAACCCAGGAGTTCAGGAATGGAGTTTGGATTTGTTTTTGTTTAGTCATTTTTCAGTCACGTCCAACTCTTCATTACCCCATTTGTGGTTTTCTTGCAAAGATACTGAAGTGGTTTGCCATCCCAGCTCATTCTACAGATGAGGAAACTGAGGCAAACAAGGTTAAGTGACTTGCCCAGTGTAGGGGCCAAATTTTAATTGGGGAGTGTTAGTTAGGTGGCTTGCTGCAATACTGGGGCAAGGAAGGAGATTAACAGCCTCTTTCAAAAACAAAACAGGGTTTATTAACAAGAATGAACTTAAAAACACAAGTAAGATAAGTAGAATTAAGGGAAAGGAAAAAAAGGGAATGAGAAAAGGAAAATAATATGACCTGAATCACACCACCACCTGGGGCTCAGCAGAGCCTACAGCTACATCCCATCTCTTTCCAGCTCAAATGCCAGAATGGCTCATCTCCTCCCTTCTCCTTCCCAGCAGACCCCAGGCTGTCCACGCACAGCCCCAAGCTAATTGGCTGGCAGCCCTGACTGACAGTCACATGACTACCCTCACTGGGCTTCCAGTCATTATAATTTTGCCAGGCCAATGTAGGCGTTGTCGAGTGGTGATGACCTGAGCTGCCAGCGCCATGATGATGGCTACAGCCAGTGGGTGGAACACTGGGCAGGTGTGGAGGTATGGTGCCTGAGACCTGGCCAGTGCATATGCCAGGGTTTTTTTTTCATTCTAGCCAAAAGATGGGGTCATAAAACCCTCAAATCACAATTAATTCTTTACACCAGGGTCACACAGCTAGTCAATGTCTGAGGCAGAGTTCAGGTTTTTAGAATCAAAAATCCCCCTTCCACTGTCTTAAGGAGAAAAGCTGGGCAATTCGAGGTCCTCAGGAGCTCTTGATGTAGTCTTCTTGGCTCTTCTTCAACCCCAACCAAACTTCTGGGTGCTCTAGGTCTATACCAGCTCTTGTTATTATTCCTTTTCCACTTGCCAGTCTTTTACATGGGCAAGAGCAGGGGTTGGGTCTCCTCAGTCAGGGTCTCTCCATCCTATTTGATGACTGATAGGGAAACACAAAGATGTTCTTCATCACCATCAAGTCTGTGTAGCTTTCTATTGTTTCTCCTCCTCGGATTTGCATGCTGGCTGCATCCTAGGTTACTTCTTTTCCCCCACTCTGCTCTTTGGGTTTACTAGTTGTTTTTTTCTATCATACACTTTGGTGCATACTTATCTTTGGAGCTTTCTGGTCAAAGCTATTCAAGACATAGGGATAATGCTTCATCATCCAGGGAAATAGAAGCAGAGCATAAATCTTCTGTCTCATATAAAGAATGTTGAAAATATTTTAACCAACAAGACTGTGACAATTAAAAATTTGAGAAACATGGTTTCTGGGTAATTTAATAATTTTATTCATTTGGCCAGTAGGTTATTATTTTTTTTTTTTAGTGAGGCAATTGGGGTTAAGTGACTTGCCCAGAGTCACACAGCTAGTAAGTGTTAAGTGTCTGAGGCCGGATTTGAACTCAGGTACTCCTGACTCCAGGGCTGTTGCTCTATCCACTGCATGGCCAGTAGGTTATTAATAAAAGCATGGTCATTTGGTCCTCTTGCTCAGAAGAAAGATAATCATGGTGGTAGCTTATATACCCTTGAAATGGTAGGTAGTTCATCAAGCAGCAATTAAATCTAATTGGTTAATGTAATTGGAAGTAGGCTATATTAAAATGAACCCCCAATATTGGGCTATCAATTCAAAGAATATATATCCTTCTCAATGGCTGGGAGAGCCCTTCCTATCTAGACTAACCAAGCTGTCTCCACCCAATGTGAGTAGAACACAGTGAGCTTCCCCACCCTAGATTCCTTGCAAGCTTGGGATGGGTCTGACCAAGGTGAAGAGATTCAGTACAATTTCATCATCAAGGAGAAACTGGACCACTAGAAGTCAAGGCTTTGGAAGAAGTGGGGAAGCTTTGAATCTCCCCAAGATATTGGTTATTAATAATCATGTCTCACAAGAGCCAACAATATTTTGCCTGGAGGAAACAACTAATAGCAAAGAAAAATTACAGATTCTGAGTGAGTGGTTGGAATAATGTTTATTAGACTGCAGGGCAGCTAGGTGGTGAAGTAGATAGAGCACCTTCTCTGGAGTCAGGAAGACCTGAGTTCAAATCCAGCCTCAGAAACTATCTGTATAACCCTGGACAAGTCACTTGACCTTGTTTGGCTCAGTTTCCTCATCCATAAAATGAGCTGGAGAAGGAAATGGCAAACCACTCCAGTATCTTTACCAAGAAGACCCCAATTGGGATCACAAAGTATCAGATATGTCTGAAAATGAATAAAAACACACTACATCTCCCCTCTCAATGCTTTTGTATTCCTTCTTCACATCTGCCTCTTAGAATCCTTACTTCCTTCAAGATTTAGCTCAGGTACCACCTTCTACAAAACAGAAAATCAACCATCTAGGCCCCCAAACAATAACTTCTAAAAAAAATGATTAAAAAATGAAGGTGAAATGTGTAGAATCTAAAAGAAAAAATCCAATAAATTATATAGCTATTTTTGGAAAAGCTTATAAGGAAGTTGATAAATTATTACCTAAATTGATTTTTTTAAAAGAAAAGAAAATCAAATTACCAAAATTAAAAATGAGGAGAAAATCACATCTATGGGGAAAATAATTGGAAACATATAATAATTACATAAAAAGGCAACTATCAGTCTAAAAATAAAAATTTTAACAAAATAAATATCTAAAAAAAGTTAAATTGACAAAACCAGAAATAAATAACCTAAGTAAGCCATTTTCAGAAAGAAATAGTAAATGGCCCATAAAATGAGCTGCCATTTAAAAAAAAAATTTAAAAGAAAAAGAACTAGATTGATAAGTGAAATTTATTAAGCATTTCACCCCTATTCTATATTATTTTTTAAAAATTCATTAAAAAATTCATAAACATGTCACTATACCAATTCTTTCTAAGAGACAAATATGGCCCTGATACATATAGACTATTTTCACTAATAAATAAATAGGATACTGGTGGATAGAATTTGTTTTTTTAATTCAACCTGTGACTTCATTTGACATAGAGAATTCCTGATGAAGAAGCCCCCTATAATGATGCATCTACTATGCTCAGTATTGGGGGCACTGGGAAGTGAACTGAATTGAACAGAATTACATGGCCAGTATGTCTTAATAACGACATTCATCTCCCACTGATTCTGAGTCAAGCACTCAATTAACTATGTTATGCTGACTCTCAGCAAGTAGAATATATGAATATATATAAATAATTTATATGTGTGTATATATATGTATATACATGTGTGTATATATGTATATATGTATGTGTGTGTATGTATATAAATTCATATTGAACTCTGGGGCCATACTCTCACACACACACACTCAAACTCTCAGATTGAGGATCCTGACACATAACAACCCAGATTCAAGGTACACTGTGGATCTGCATTCCTAAAACTCTGGCTTTTGAGCCCCCACTGATGCATTTGCTATTTATAGTCTGACAGTTGATGAAATTGAATCAAAGACATTTGCTGACATGTCATAGCATGAACAATAATAACAAAATATTTCCCCTGTAAATCTGGCACACATTTTCCCACAAAAAAGCATTGAAGGTAGGAAGTTACATTTCATGATTGCTCATTAGTTCATTTAGATTTGACTATTTTTAGAATTTTGAAGCTTAAAGTTGAGAAACTATAAATCAAAGAACTGTTTGAGGACTATGGGAAAACTGTGTATTGTTTGCATTATATCTGATAGAACTATGGATTTTAGGTTTCACAACCTGAGTTAGTGACTGGTCACTACTCATGAGGAGGCCCTGATTTGGGGCATTAGAAGCCAGAAGAAAAGATGAGAAGCAAAACATGAGAAGAATGAAGAGACACAGCTACAGCCTGAAGAGGAAAGCATACCAGAGACTCCCTTCTGCTACTTGAAAGAAGCAGAGGTTTACAGATGAGGAATCTGAGGATTCAGCAGGTCATGTACAGGAAGGAAACAAGCACTTATTAATGACTTCTTTTATTTTTTTGCAGGGCAATAAGGGTTAAGTGACTTTCCCAGGGTCACATAGCTAGTAAGTGTCAAGTGTCTGAGGTCAAATTTGAACTCAAGTCCTGAATCCAGGGCCAGTGCTTTATCCACATCGCCACCTAGCTACCCCTTGAAAGAAGCAGAGGAAAGAAAAATCAGAGGAGTACTTGGGGGCAGCTAGGTGGCACAGTGGATAGAGCACTGGCCCTGGATTCAGGAGGACCTGAATTCAAATATGACCTTAGACACTTGACACTTAACTGGCTATGTGACCCTGGGCAAGTCACTTAACCCTCACTGCCCCACCAAAAAAAAAAAAAAGATAAGAGTACTTGCTTCAGGTTAAAGCCAGAGAAGTTCTGTAGCTGCTCTGGGAGCTCTTTTAATTGGAAGAGAGTTCTGTACCTTCTGGAAGCTCATGGAAGGAAGTAGAGTCCTACTGGGTGAAGAAATTACTTGCCTTGTCCGTGTTGCTTTTTTTTTTGAGAGAGAGGGGAACTCCTCAGAGACCAGAGAGCAGATCTGAGGAGCTTTGTAGTTCTTTAGCTTAAGGGAACTGCTTGTTATTGAAATAGCTTAACACTGCTTCTAGCCCCAGACAAGGGAGCAGATCCAAAAGCTTCATATTCCAGGCTAAGAGCTGCTATTTTCATAGAAAATGTATAATACTGCTGTTACTTAAAGAGCTTAACACTGTGTCAGTGACCTAATATTAGCAGAGAAGTGGCTTTATTGAGTAAGAGAGTAGAGAAACGTATAAGAGATGCAGATGACACTTGGTACAGATTGTTCTATAAAAGAGACCACTGGGGTAGCTAGGTGGCACAGTGGATAGAGCACTGGCTCTGGATTCAGGAGGACCCGAGTTCAAATTCGACCTCAGACACTTGACACTTACTAGCTGTGTGACCCTGAGCAAATCACTTAACCCTCATTGCCCCACCCAAAAAAAAAAAACAAAAAAAAAAACAAGAGACCACTAACATCCAAGCTTGCAGTCCAGAGTCATAAAATTGTTGTGGGAATGTAATGGGACCCCAACAAACCTAAAGATCCCAACCCCAAGGAATCCTTAAAACTTTCCCAAGGAAAAAGCACCTCAGGAATAAGATGTGGCTGAGCATGATGCTGCTAAGCTGGTAAGCAATAGCAAGGTCTGCAAGAAGATATGCAGGATATGGATGGATAGTGCATATCCCACTGATATCCCATTATTCAAAGGCAGCTAGATAGAGCAGTGGATAAAGCACTGGAGGACCTGAGTTCAAATCCGACCTCAAACACTTGACACTTACTAGCTGTGTGACCCTGGACAAGTCACTTAACCCTCATTGCCCTACAAAAACAAAAATAAAACAAAACAAAACAAAACAAAAAAACAAAGATCTTGCCCTTCCTTCCCTTTTGTTTTGTAAAGATACAAAAAAATCAGGTCTTCTCTTACTGTAGTGGGACAGTCACCATGGTGATCTGCTCCCTGGTCTTTATTCCTCTCTCCTAATCAAAATCTTTTTTATTTTACAAGACTCATGATGAGCCTCCAATTCTTTGGGTGAGCTAGCCCCACCCCCTAATCAAGGTTGCAAGTCCCAAGAATATGAGCTTCACTACTCCTGTGCTTCAGTGCTAGGTTTCTGTAAGTTTGTGCCAATTCCTCCCCCCACCCCCACACGCAGACACACACAAACCCTCACCATAGAGATACAGTGTGTATTAGCAGGAGAGTATAACCTAGATTTAACAGTGGACCATTATGCTTTGATTATTCCTGCTGTTGCTTTCACATTTAGTAAATGTTACATATTTAACAATCATTGATGTCATTGTAAATGTATAAATGGGAAACACAACAGCTGGGACTTAGGAGCTACAATGACAAGTAATAGGGGTATATCCCCACGACTCGCATTGCCCCTTTAGCCCTAAGAGTTAGTAATAACAGTATGACCACCTGTGGACCTCTTCCATCCCTCAAGAAAAACTTCCAGATCTGCCAACATGACAAAAAGAGAGTCTAGGTGCAAAAATCGATATGATGCCCTTTATGGGCTATGCTCCCAGTATGAGTAGGTTGGTTAATTCCAAGGCTCCACATTCGGAAGCATCTTAAAGACAAAACAGAGGAAATTACATGTTATCTTAGAATCAATGGTGAGCCACTGGAGCTTTTTAAACAAGAGAGTGGCATAATCAGAACTGTGCTTTAGGAATATAATTTTGGCAGTTGTTAAGGATGGATTAGGGAAAGGAAAGACTTGAGGCAGAGAAACCAATTAGGAAGCAAACTACAATACTCTGGAAGAGTCAGACAGTCAATAAGCATTTATCAATTATTTTCTAAATGCCAGACACTGTGCTAAAGGCACAGGCAATTCTGATACAATGAAAAGGAAAAACTGTCCCTGCCCTCAAGGACCTTACATTCTTTTTCTTTCTTTCTTTTTTTTTTTTTTTTTGGCAATGAGGGTTAAGTGACTTGCCCAGGGTCACACAGCTAGTAAGTGTCAAGTGTCTGAGGTTGGATTTGAACTCAGGTCCTCCTGACTCCAGGGCCAGTGCTTTATCCACTGCACCACCTAGCTGCTCTCAAAGACCTTACATTCTAACAAGGAAGACAAAACAAGAAAAGAAAGCTGAAAAAGGGAATGAGTAAGTGGGGGAGGTATGACAGAGAAATCAAGAGAACATCCTGGTAGTGATGTAGGAGGTAAAAAAAGGGTTACCAGAAAAATCTAAGACCCAAGCTCTAATTCAGATCTGAGCTCTAAGAGGGATTCAGACTCCAGTTAATGGATAACTTAAGATTTGGAAAACAAGTCAAGGCCTAGGTTCTCTTGATATAGGAGGCAAAAAGGGGTTAATAGAAAAACCTAAGACCCAAGCTTTTTTTTTTTTTAAGTGAGGCAATTGGGGTTAAGTGACTTGCCCAGGGTCACACAGCTAGTAAGTGTTAAGTGTCTGAGGCTGGATTTGAACTCAGGTACTCCTGACTCCAGGGCCAGTGCTCTATCCACCGCACCATCTAGAAGACCCAAGCTTTAACTCAGATATTAGCTCTAAAAGGGAGTTAGACCCCAGTTAATGGATAACTTACAAGTCAGCATACTAGGTTCTTGTACCCACAGAAATCAGTGCCCATAACGAGAACAGAGGGAAAGAGGCCATGATGACCTTAGATGAAATGACAAGGATATAGAAATTCTAATGAAAATGGAGATATTTTGAAACTAGCCATAGGAATTAGAAAGAGACATGCGTAGAAAAAGCCAAATTTGTCCCCAGATTTACCTTATGACATGTAAACCCCCAAAACACACCTCCACTGAAAAAGGTATCCACCTCCAGGGTTGGCTTAGGACCCCAGGAACTCCAAATTAGGATAAACTCTCCCCTGAAACACACCAAGGTGGAGATTATTATAATGAGACTGATAATCAATTTATCCATACTATAAATATAACTGTCTTTTCTTTCACTATTCGAGAGATACTTTCCCACTATTCTGGTGGAGGCAGGTCAAAAAGACCTTAACTATAACAATGATACACAATGATACACTGACAGGGCATAGAAATCCTAATGATAAATGAAAATATTTTGAAACTGGACTTGGGAATCCAAAAGGGACATGTGCAGAAAAGGCCAGATTTATCCTCGATTCATCTTATGACATGTAAACCCCCAAAACACACCTCCATGGAAAAAGGTACCTGCCTCGGTGGTGGGCTTAGGACCCCAGGAACTCCAAATTAGGATAGGCCCTCCCTGTACCTCCCTAAGGTGGAAATTATTATGAGACCAATAATAAATTAATCCATACTATAAATATAACTATCTTTTTTTCCCTATTCAAGAGACACTTTTAAAATTTTCTGGTTCTCTCCCTGTGTTCCCTCACAATATTGCAATAAACCTTGGGAAACTGAGTCACTGAGTCTTGTAATTCTTTTGGGACAAGAGCCCTCTCTTGTAACACAAGCAATTTGACTGTAAATTCTGTCCCACATAAGTAAGGAATGAAGAGTTAGTTGGCCCAGTACTCTCCTTAAATGGAAGTTCTAGGAGGAGCTATACAATCAGAGGGACCTGGGGCAGTGGGTACTTCCGAGGTATGAATGCCAGGGCTGAAGTTATCTGGTAGAATGAAGAAATCCCTGTGGCAAAGGAGTGCAACCCAATGAGAAATAAAGGTTCAGATTTGGGCTATGTGGGTAGAAAGAAGGGAATAGATATGAGAGATGTTATAGAGATGGAAAGAACAAGATTTGAAAATTGATTGGATATGGGGGTAAGGAAGAATAGAGTCAAGTTGTAAACCTGAACAACTGGAGGATAATGCTACCATAGAAATGGGAAGTTGATGAAGAGCTGGTTTTAGTGGGAAAGATAATTCTATTTGGGATATGTTGAGTTTAAGATCCCTTACAAGAGGCTTAGGATAGATAAATCAGAAGTTTCTCCAGTGAGAAGCAAAGCCAAAGATAACTCCATAACAGGACATACATATCAAGGAATCAAGGGACTATTAAAGTTTAGATTGACCAACTAGATATCAGGACAGACACACATAAGAAGGGGAGATAAAATTCTATAGCAGGAAAGTCAATTAGGCATGGCTACTACCGGACTGGAGCTAGGAGAGAGAGATAACCCCAAAGGTCAGGACCATTATTTCAAAAAAATCTTCCTCCACTAACAGGAATATGACAAACATCCAAGCTTTTCACATCCCACCCCAAAAGGGAACTTTCTAGTTTTCAAGTGTGATGTAGGAGGCAAAAAGGGATTAATAGAAAAACCTAAGACTGAAGCTCTTTAATGGATAACTTATGCTAGGTCCTCATAGCCACAGTAACCAACATCTATAACAGACCAGAACGAGTCAGGTCAAAATAACAATAAAGGAAAAAGACAACCTATAGAAATTCTAATGAAAAATTGATATATTTTGAAACTAGCCATGGGAATCAGAAAGAGATGTGCAGAAAAGGCCAAATTTATCCCCAGATTCACCTTATGACGTGTAAACCCCCAAAACACACCTCCACTGAAAAAGGTACCCACCTTGGGGGTTGGTTTAGGACCCCCAGGAATTCCAGATTAGGATAAGCCCTCTCTTGTAACACCCCTAGGTGGAGAATATTATGAATAGAACAGGCCCTCCCTTGTACCTCCCCAAGGTGGAGATTATTATAATGAGATTGATAATCAATTTATCTATACTATAAATATAACTGTCTTTTCTTTCCTTATTTGAGAGATACCTTTTACACTTTTCTGGTTCTCTCCCTGTGATCACTCACGGCATTGCAGTAAAACTTGGTAAACTGAGTCACAGAGTCTTGTAATTCTTTTGGGATGACTCATGATCAATTGGACCCCAAATTTCCCGCCCACATCAAGTGGACACCCCATCTATCCTCCACAAAAGATTTTGCCTTCCTTCTGTTTGGGGGGAACTTGTGAACTGGATCAGGGGTCTAGCTCACCCAAAGAACTGGAGGCTCATCACAAATCTTGTAAAATAAAAAGAGATTTATTAGGAGAGGAATCTATGGCCATATGGCTGAGGAACAGATCACCTTAAAACTAAGAACTGGGAGGGAATGATGAAGCAAGAAGAAACACAAAATAAACTGGGGCCTGATAACTAAGATGGAGTCTTTGATAACAGGGTATCAGTAGAGTATGCACCATCCATCCAGGTCTTGCATATCATCTTAAAGATCTTAGCATTGCTCATCAATATACTGGGGCCATGCCCTACTACACCTCATTCCTGAGATGGGAGAGAGCTGTTTTCCTCTTGGCCTAGGGGGTTTGAATCTTTTGGATTTCTTGGGGTCCCACCACATTTCTGTTTGGGGAGGAGGATGTTTCTAAGCTCTCCTCCGGGAGGGGTGAAATCTTTGACTTAGTTCCAAATAAAAGGCTTTTAATTTTAATTGGTCTGTGTGAGAAATGGGTAGTTGTCTCCTCTCAATGTGGATATAACAAGTCAGTCATACTCCCCTGACCTGTTTGTAGGACAAAGGTCTCAGATCCCCTCTTCCCCCTCAGGTTAGCAAGGTCACATGGTTCAAGGAGCCCTGGTCTCAATTAGGTCCTCTCCAGAGTTCTGTCCATATAAGGAAGTATAAAGTCCACTCCTGAGTTATGCCCATACAAGGGAGAGGGGTGGGAATACTGCGTTCCAATTAGCTAGTTTTGGCGTGTAGATTGTAACCTGACCAGTGATGAAGAAGGGAAAGGTCCATTCGCGTTAGGGACTAGGGTATAAAACAGGGCCTGCGAGCCCCCTTTTTGCGTACCCACTAGCTGCACACTAGGGTGCCTCCTTCTCATGAGAAGAAAATAAAGCCTTTGTCACCTCGCTGCTGAGTTCCTGAGAATTATTGAGAAGAGGATGGATTTTTCCCTCACAGTCTGTGTACTAGAGTGTAATCCTTTATTGAGGAATACCTAAGAACCACCACTTCTCCTCTGTGACAATGCCTATGGAATAATTCAGTTAGAGAAGTCTAATGGGCAAAGAGAAACTAGAGCTGAATGTATAGATCTGGGTGTTATCTGCGTATGTGTATACACACACATATACATACATACTGTTAGTCAATCAGAATTTATTAGATGCCTACTATGAGCTAGGCACTGTGTTAGGTGCTGGGGATACAGAAAGGCAAAAAACATTACCTGCCCTCAAGGAATTCACAATCTAATGGGGGAGACAATAAAGAAATATGTACAAATAAACTATATACATGATACATAGAAAATAATTACAAGAGGGAAAGCACTAGAATTGAGAGGGGTTGGGAATTGCTTCCCATAGAATACAGGATTTTTGTTGGGTCTTTGAGTGGGATATGGTGGACTTGAATCAGTTCAGACTCTTGAGGATGGGGTCTGAAAAGTACCCAGCCCCCAGTCCCTGTTATTGTTAGACCATTCGGTCCATATTCCATTCTATCCCATTGCTAAAACACACCCCTTACCCCACCCCCTTGTTCTGTGGCCAAGCAGGAGAGCTGTCTCCTGTTAGCGCAGACCCACCCTAATACTACCTCTCCCTTTTTGCATTCCTAAGCCCTAGCTCCTGGTACCAGATCCTGGTACCATCTCTCCCTTCTTCCCCCTTGCCCCTTCCTTACATGGGTGGAGTGGTTTCCCCCTTTCCCCCTTTCCCCCTCCTGTGGTTTCACCCTTTCCCCTTCCCCTTCCCCTTCCCCCAGCTCTCAGGCATAGCTGAGCATGCATCCATACCATGATCACATACTGAGCACACATACTGGGTGAGACAGGATTAGATGTTAGATTGTGAGCTTACACTGTGCACAAGGGGATCCCCCCAAAAAACTTCCATAAAAACCCAACTCATGAGCCCATTAGTGCTTTCCTTATCCCTTGCATGGGGCCACCCATTCTCATGAGAATGAAATAAATCTGTCTCTGCTTGACTTGGTGGTCTCCTCAAATTATTTGGGTAAACTGAGGCAATTTGTCCCATACAGTCTTGAAGGAAGCCAGAAGATGGAAACTGTCATGGGGGAAATAGGTCATGTTGGGGTCCTTAGGTATTCCTCTTTTTTTTTTTTTTTTGCAGGGCACTGAGGGTTAAGTGACTTGCTCAGAGTCACACAGCTAGTAAGTGTCGAGTGTCTGAGGCTGGATTTGAACTCAGGTCCTCCTGAATCTAGGGCCAGTGCTTTATCCACTGTGCCACCTAGCTGCCTCAGGTATTCCTCTTAACAGAATTATAACTCTCCCACATAATCCAATTAGAATAAAGTGGTCTTTTATTTGGGTGCTAGAAAAGGTGACTAAGAGGGAAGACTTCCCTCTTGGGGAAGAGATGGTTTAGAGGCAGACATCTTTTCTCCTCTTCCCAAAGGAGGGGAGGCCAAAGCTTTTATAGAGTGTGGATGGGGTGACCAACCACCTGACAAATGGAGGGGTGGTGGTCCTGACTTCTGGAGTTGTCTCTTTCCCCTGTTGCTGCTCAGGCAGCAACCATGCCTAATAGGCTTATCTCCCTTACTTCTTAGGTGTATCCATCTTTTAGTTTATCCTCTGAAGGAGAGTTACCCCAGACCCATATCAAAATGAAGAGGGAGAACATTCTAGCCAGAGAAAATTAACAGAGCTAAGAGATAGAATATTTTGTTCATGGAATTCAACTCATGGGAACTGTTGAAATCACTGAGAGATTAGGGGAGGGATAGGAGAGACAGATGATAGAGCCCTAAGGTACATCCATACAAAGGAGAATGAGAATGGGGGACATAGATAGTAAACCTGAGAAACAACAGTGTTGCAAAAACCCAGGAAAAAGAAGTCAGCTTTACCAGATGCTGCAGAGAGGTCAGTAAAGATGAGGATTGAGAAGAGGGCATTTTAGAAGATTTCTGGATAGAAGATGCCAGGGGGGTGGGTGAGCCAAGATGGCAGAAGAGAAGCAGTAACTTTCCAGACCTCTCCCCAGGACCCCTCCAAATAGCTCCTAATAATGCCATAAATCAATTCCTCCTAAAGCAGCAGAACCCACAAAAAGATGGGCTGAGATCATTTTCCAGTCAGACAGCTTAGAAGGTCAGCAGGAAAGATCTGTTGTACCTGGGTGAGAGAAGAGGGCATTTTGTTTGTCACTTTATTCAATTGTCACTTAATCCAGTTCCAGTTTGAGAAGTAAGTAGAAGGCAACAAAGTATAGATAGCTAATTTTAAGAGTTTGTCTGTGAAAGGGAGAAGACATGTAGGAAGATAGTTTGAAGGAATGGCCTACCAAAGTAGTTTCTTGTTTTTTTTGTTGTTTTTTTTTTTTTTTAGTTTCTTGTTTTTTTAAGGATGGGAGATAGCTGAGTATGTATGGAGGAGGAGGAGAAGGAAGAGCATGAAAGAAAAAAGTAAAAAAAAAAAAGTGAAAGAGGATAACAAGGGGCAGCTAGGTGGTGCAGTAGATAAAGCACTGAACTCAAGAGGACCTGAGTTCAAATCCAGCTTCAGACACTTGACACTTACTAGCTGTGTGACCCTGGGCAAGTCACTTAACCCTCATTGCCCCGCCAAAAAAAAAAAAAAGAGGATAATAAAATGGAAAGGGCAAAAGCATCCTGAAGACACTAAGGGGAAGGATTAAGAGTACGAGAAGTAGAGGAGTTGCTTTGACAAGTATCTCCATTGGGATAACATTGAGTTTTGAATAGCAGAGTAGGAGAGGAGGGTGGGGTGCTTACAGCAAATGGCCTCTATTTTCCTTGCTGAAGAGAAAGAAGGTTAGGAAGGGAGGCTTGAGAAAAAAGGAAAGAGTTGCAACAGATGCTATGGGGAATGTGATGGAAAAACAATTAGGAAAGAGCAAAAGAATTAACCTGCAACAATGAAGGTCCAGTTGAGATTAGATGACATAAATGTGTAGTGAACCTAGTGAGTCAGCATTATTCAATAGCTTGTGAGTAATGCTGGGAAGATGCATTGGTTGTTGTTGTTCAGTTGTTTTTCAGTTGCATCCAACTCTTCCTGACCCCATTTGGGGTTTTCTTGACAAAGATACTGGAGTGGTTTGTCATTTCCTTCCCTAGCTCATTTTACAGACGAGGAACTGAGGCAAACAGAGTTAAGTGACTAGCCCAAAGTCACACAGTTAATATGTGTCTGAGACCAGATTTGAACTCAGGAAGAGGAATTATCCTGATTTCAAGGCCAGTGATCTATCCACTGTGCCACCTAACTGCCTAAGATACACTGGAGGGTGGGAGTTATCTAGGACAAAGCATGATTGGCAAAGGACAGTGGGACAAGGATAAAGAATATAGAGGACAGAGTATAGTTAGACTGGGTAACTATAGGGTCAAAATGAGGAAAGGATGAAAGTGAAGACAGGGAAGGGTCAATAGCCTGAGAGGGCACAAGAAAATTTATGCTAAATAGGAAAATTAATCAATAAACATTTGTTATGCCAAGCACAGGGGAAGAGAAGGATGGGAAAAGAGAGAGAGAGGAAGGAGAGAAGGAAAGAAAAAGGAAAAGGGGAATAGAGAGAGAAGGGGAGAGAGGAAAAGGGAAAGGAGTAGAGAAAGGGAAGGGAGAGAGGGAATCACATGCTCCAGGTTATTCATTATATAAGGAGGGTTTTAAGTCTATTTGTAAAAGACTCTCTCATTGGTGGAAATTGATTATTTAATTTATTTATTAAGTAGCTACTATGTACTAGGCACTGTGCTAAGCAGACAGAAGGCTATGATCAGGAAAAAAAAATTTCAGAAGTCAGTGTTTTAAGGAGTATAGTTATGAATGACATTGGGATCTGAGGGTAATACCAGAGAGAGGGAGGGAAAGGGAAAGAGAGGAGAGAAAGGGGAAAGGGGGTGGGGAGGGGAAAGAAGGTTAGGATTAGAGAGAGGGGGGGAAAGAGAGGGAAAGAGGGAAAGGATGTAGGAAGTCAGGGAGCGATGGGGGAGAGCGGGGAGGAGATAGGGGAGGAGGGAAAGGAGGCAGAGAGAAGGAGGGGGAGAGAAGGGGGAGAAACTAGCTTCACAGCTCCTACACCAGTCACCGTTAGTTCTTTTTTCCTGTTTCTTTCACGTGGGATTTCACCCCATTCTACCTCTCCCCTTCCCCCTCCCCCAGACAGATAAGCAAAATATGGACAACAAGAGAGATGAACCAGAGAGCCTAATTCTAAAGCAGCAAATTTGACTTCTTAAGTGTCATGGAGACTCGGTAGAGTGATACCCACAACTAAAAATTGTCTCTAGAAAATGTGGCTTATTAAAAAGCAATCAGCTAGCATTTTCTGTTAAAGTAGACACATGTAAGGAGATCTAGGAACCAGAAAGGGGAAGCATGGTGGAAAATATTAAAGGTCAGTGGCGAGAGAGACAGAAGTTATTTTGTCATAGGAATATACCACAGTCCACCTGGACAGAAAGAGGAAGTGGAACCAGAGTTCAGGAAACACATCACAAGCTTGGCACGGAGTCATAATGTGATAGTAATGGGAGACTTTCCCCTGGGTAATGTTGCTCTGTAGTAGCTAGTGCAGAGGGTGTATCATCACAATTTCTTCCCTATCAGCCACTATATAGCAGAGAAGAAAATTGTTTTCCTTTTCATGATGCCTCACACCCCAGGTTAACCTGTACCCCTCCTTTCCTCCCTCCCCTACCCCACTCTCACCCCCCACTCCCATTATATAAACCCATTCTGAAACAGAACTGAGAGGGAGCTCAGATCTGCTGCTGCACTGGACTAAATCTGATTTTCTAGCTTTTTCATCCTGTCTCTGTCCATGCTGGATTATGATGTGCACTTAGTGGCAGCTCACAGAGGCCCTAATCCAGTACCCCAATTCGATGTTTAGCACAGCCTCAGGTTCTCATGACAAATACCAAATGGGCTGAAGCTCCTTCTGCCCCCACTCTCACTTTCTAGCCAATCCCAAAGCCACAACTTCTGCAACTGCTCTCACTCTGAACACCTCTGCTCTTTACTTCCTAAATCTCATCCTGGCACACAAAACCAGAATATAGGCTCACTCAAATCACAGTTCTTTCCACATTACTGCATTCACAACTCCCAAGCCTGTGTCTGAAACCACCAGATGACATACACCAGCTCTGAGGCAGCCTCCAGATGCTTCTAAATTTCCCCAGGTCCCCTCACTACCAGTCTGAACACTAGGGCTCCCCTATAGTAGATGAAGAGGAAATCTTTGGTTACTGGATATGCCTGATTTTTACTTTGACCTTATTAACCCCACAGAGTTCCATGTTTCCTAATCAGATCAAGTTTTCAGGTAAGTATATTACATGTTAGATGTTCTCCATTTTCACAATTTCTTATATTTTTCTTTTTAAAAAATTTTTAAAATTTTTTTAGTGAGGCAATTGGGGTTAAGTGACTTGCCCAGGGTCACACAGCTAGTAAGTGTTAAGTGTCTGAGGCTGGATTTGAACTCAGGTCCTCCTGAATCCAGGGCCAGTGCTCTATCCACTGCGCCACCTAGCTGCCGTTTTATATTTTTCTTAATTCCTTTTGTTTTATAGAATATCAATATATTTTTATATTTTTATTTTATTTTAATTTATGAAATAAAACAAACATTTCCATCACATAGTATGATTTTTAAAAGATGGTTGTTCATGAAACTGCAAATCTATTATGTACAACTTGCTATTCCTTTTAAATAATTAATAGTTTTCATGTAAATTTCTTTTTTCCCCACCCTCACCTTAGAAATGACTACCATCAGACACAAATATGTATACATATATATGCATATAAATTTAAAATCATTCTATCCATACTTCTCTTTATCAGTCCTTTCCTTGAATGCAGATAGCATTTTCTTTCATATGTCCTTTGTAATTAATTTGGGTATTTATAATAGTAAAAATGATTTAATCACTCAAAGTTGTTCTTAAAACAATATTGCTATTACTGAATACAATGTTCTCTTGGTTCTCATTCCATTCATTATTATTTCATGCAAGTTTTTCTAACATCATGAAGTTCATCATTTCTTTCTTTATTCTTTATTCTTTCTTTCTTTTGGGGGGGGGGCAATGAGGGTTAAGTGACTTGCCCAGGGACACATAGCTAGTAAGTGTCAAGTGTCTGAGGCCAGATTTGAACTCAGGTCTTCCTGAATCTAGGGCCAGTGCTTTATCCACTGTACCACCTAGCTGCCCCTATCTGCAGTTATTTTTAAATGGAATTTCTATTTCTATCTCTCTCTGCTGGATTTTGTTGGTAATATAGACATGCTGATGATTTGTGTGGGTTTATTTTATATCCTGCAACTTTAATAAAGTTGTTTATTGTTTCAAGTAGTTTTTTAGTGGATTCTCTAAATATACCATCATATCAACTGCAAAGAGCAGTAGTTTTGTTTCCTCATTGCCTATTCTAATTCTTTCAATTTTTTTTCTTATTGATATAGCTAGCATTTCTAGTAAAATATTGAATAGTAGTAGTGATAATGGGCATCCTTGCTTCATCCTGATCTTATTGGAAAGGCATCTAGCTCATCCCCATTACAAATAATGCTTACTATGGTTTTAGATAGATACTTCTTATCATTTTAAGGAAATCTCATTTAGTCCTATGCTCCCTAGCATTTTAATAGGAATGAGTGTTGTATTTTGTCAAAGGCTTTTTCTGCATCTATTGAGATAATCATATGAGTTTTGTGGGGTTTGTTTTGATCCGGTCAATTATGCTGATAGTTTTCTTAATGTTAAACCATTCCTGCTATAAATCTTATCTGCTGAAATTGTATGATCTTTGTGATATATTGCTATAATTTCCTTGTTAGTATTTTATTTTAAAATTTTGCATCAATATTCATTAGGGAAATTGATCTATAGTTTTCTTTTTCTATTTTTGCTCTTCCTGGTTTAGGTATCAATACCATGTTTGTGTAGTAAAAGAAAATTGGTAAGACTCCTTTGCCTATTTTTCCAAATAGTTTATATAGTACTGGAATTAATTGTTCTTTAACTGTTTGGTAGGATTCACTTGTGAATCCATCTGGTCTTGGTGATTTTTCTTAGGGAGCTCACTAGTGACTTGCTCAGTTAATTTTTCTAAATAGGGTTAAGTATTCTATTTCTTTTTCTTTTAACCTGAGAAATTAATATTTTTGTAAATATTTATTTCACTCAGTTAGATTTATTGGCATATAATTGGGCAAAAATAGCCCTTAATAATTGCTGGCTATTTTTCCATTTAACTGATATATGCATTTAGAGATATAAATTTTTCCCTAAGTACTGCTTTGGCTGTGTCCCATAAATTTTGGCACATTGTCTCATTGTTGTCATTTGCTTTAAGGAAATTATTTATTGTTTCTATGATTTGTTCTTTGACCCACTTATTCTTTAGGTTTAAGTTATTTAGTTTCCAACTAATTTTAAATCCGTTTCTACTACCGAATGTACTTTTTATTGCATTATGATTTGAAAAGGATGTATTTAATATTTCTGCATTTGGTTGTGGGGTTTATATGTCCAATTTTATGGCCAGTTTTTGTGAAGGTGCCACACACAACCAAGAAAAAGACATACTATTTTCTATTCCCATTTAGTTTTCTCCAGAGATCTATCATGTCTAACCTTTTCTAAAATTCTATTCATCTCCTTAATTTCTTTCTTATTTCTTTTATATTTAGATTTATCTAGTCCTGAGAGAAGAATATTGAGTTTCCCTACTAATATAGTTTTATCATCTATTTCCTTTTTTTGATAAGTAGTATTTATTTTTTCCAATTACATATAAAGATAGTTTTCAACATTCATTTTTTATGACTTTGAGTTCCAAATGTTTCTCCCTCCCTCCCCAAGACAGTAACCAATGTTATGTAGGTTCTACATGGGTAATCATGTTGAACAGATTTCCACATTAGCCATGTTGTAAAAGAAGAAGTAGAACAAATGAAAAAAAAACACAAAAAGGGGGGGAAAAAGTGAAAATAGTATGTTTTTATCTGAGTTCAGACTCCATAGTTCTTTTTGGTTTTGTTTTTGGTTTTTTTGGTGAGGCAGTTGGGGTTAAGTGACTTTCCCAGGGTCACACAGCTGGTAAGTGTCAAGGGTCTAAGGCCGGATTTGAACTCAGGTCTTCCTGAATCCAGGGTCAGTGCTCTATCCACTGAGCCACCTAGCTGCCCCTCCATAGTTCTTTTAAAACAAAATGTAGTTTCCCTGATTATCTCTTTTAATCAAATCTATTTTTGCTTTTGCTCTGTCTAAGATCATAACTGCTACCCCTGCTTTTTAAAAAAAACCTGGCCAAAGTATAATAGATTTCTGCTCTAGCCCCTTATTTTTATCCTGTGCATATCTCTATTTCAAGTGGGTTTCTTGTAAATAACATATTGTTGAATTCTGGTTTCTAATCCATTATGCTGCTTCCATTTTATTGTTGAGTTCATCCTATTGACATTCACAGTTATGATTGCTAACTGTGTATTTCCCTTCATCCTATTTTCCCCTATTTATCCTTCTCTTCATTCTGCCAATCTCCTAAATTGTCTTGGGCTGGAAAAATATCTCATGAACCCTTTTTTGCTGGCTCTGCCACTCCAGAATTTGATTTGAGGTGTTTTTATTTTTTTATTTTTTGGTGTGGGGCAATGAGGGTTAAGTGACTTGCCCAAGGTCATACAGCTAGTAAAACGGATTTGAATTCAGGTCCTCCTTAATCTAGGGCCAACACTGTATCCACTGCGCCACCTAGCTTCCCCTTGAGGTATTATTTTAAAGTTGTTTGGAGGGGAATGTTGGAAGAATTCAGCTGAATTTTCCTATGCTTTTCCATATTGCCTCCACCTCCAGTAAGTTCAGTTTTGAATATGTTGATTTTAAGATAACTATGAGATATACAGTTTGAGATGTCCAATAGGCATTTGGAAATGTAAGACTGTAAATTGAGAGAGAGGATAAAATTGGATCTGCAAATCACCTGCATAGAGATAATAACTGAATCCATATGAGCTGATGAGGTCACCAAGAGAAACAGAACAGGGAGAAGAGAAAAATGACTAGGAAAGAGTCTTTGGGGCAGCTAAGTGGCACAGTGGATCGAGCACTGGCCCTGGATTCAGGAGAGCCTGAGTTTCAAATCCAGCCTCAGACACTTGACACTTACTAGCTGTGTGACCCTGGGCAAGTCACTTAACCCTCATTGCCTCGCAAAAAAAGAAAAAAAAGAAAGAAAAGAAAAAGAAAAAAAGAAAGAGCCTTGGGTTTCATGCATAGTTAACAGGGACAACCTGGAAAATCCAGCAAAGGAGACTGAGAAGGAGCAGTCAGACAAGCAGGAGAATAGAGAACTAGGAAAGAGACATTGATAGACTGGAGCTCCCCTTTGCCTCCATAATTAATCCCTATATTTTACCCTCTTATCTGTATTCATGTCATATTTGGCTGTCATGTATACATGATGGAGAGCAAGACCAATGTAGTGTTTATCTCTGTATCTTCAGCACCTAGCATGATGTCTTATACATAGTAGGTGCTTAGATTTGTGTTGGATTTTATTGAATTGAATCAAACAAATGGTCAATTCATCCATAATATCTTAGACTTTCTGTACCCTTTAAAAAAAACCAAAAACCTTCTTCCCTGTATCCTCCTGACCATTGGACTATGCCATTCCGCTATAGTTATGCCCTGGGTATGGTGGAGCGGGGAGGGGGGCCGGCGGGAATTGGGAATCCCACCCTAAGGTCTGTACGACTGTCCTGATGAATGAGTATATTGCACACTCCACTCTATCTATCCAGTCCCAGACATGCTTCACATTCCACTCTAGGGGAAGTTAGGTGGCTCAGTGGATAGAGCACTGGGCCTGGAGATGAGAAGACCTGAATTCAAATTCAGCCTCAAACACTTACTAACTCTGTGACCCTGGGCAAGTCACTTAATCTCCATTTGCCTGTTTCTTCAGCTATAGAATAGAGACAATACTAGCTCACAGGGTTGTCACGAGGACAAAATGAGATGTTTGTAAAGCCCTGACACATAGGAGATGCCTCTTACCACCATTTCTTTGACATCCAATTTTTCCATTGCTTTACCATCCTGACAACTGGAGCTTACCATGGAAAGAACATGTCAATCAAGTCCTCTGTGGCTGTGCTCACCATCAATGTGACCTTCCAAATCAAAACATGCCTCCCTAGTCACCTTTCTCCTGTATGTGTTATCTCCCCCTTTTAGAATTTAAGCTCCTTGAGGACACACAGTCTCACTTTTATATCTGTATCCCCAGCACTCTCAGCACAGTGCTGAGCAAACCATAAGTGCTTAATAAATGCTTTTATCATCATTCATTTCATCATATTGACCTTGCCTAAGGTCAAATCCCTAACTGCAGTTAGGAAGCACTTTTGCTGCTTTCTTGGCACCTTAGGATCTTAGAGCCAGAAGCAACCTTGGTACCTGCACAGTCTGGTCTTTTGCTTTACATAATCTTGGGCTCCAATGGTTTACATTAGCTTGGGCTCCAGTTTGGGCATCATAGTCACCTCTGTCCCAAGACAGTACTACTCTTCCCCTATCCCAGCATTTGCCTACTAACCAATACTTGCCAGCACTGGCACAGGTGGGATATGGTGGTAGCCAGCCACCTACAGAACCACACAGTGGGGTGCAAAGAGGGCCAGTTGCTTTTAGTTTGGGGTTTGGGTTTGGGGGGGGGGGTTTGGCCAGGGCAATGAGAGTTAAGTGACTTGCCCAAGGTCACACAGCTAGTAAGTATCAAGTGTCTGAGGCCAGATTTGAATTCAGGTCCTCCTGAATCCAGGGCCGGTGCTTTATCCACTGCGCCATCTAGATGCCCCTGAGGGACAGGGGTTTTTTTGTTTTGTTTTGTTTTGTTTTAATTTGGGGGGTTTTTTTGGTGAGGTAATTGGGGTTAAGTGACTTGCCCAGAGTCACACAGCTAGTAAGTGTCAAATGTCTGAGGCTGTATTTGAATTCAGGTCCTCTTGAATCCAGGGCCAGTGCTTTATCCACTGTGCCATCTAGATACCCCTGAAGGACAGGGGTTTTTTTGTTTTGTTTTGTTTTAATTTTGGTAGTTTTTTTGGTGAGGCAATTGGGGTTAAGTGACTTGCCCAGAGTCACACAGCTAGTAAGTGTCAAATGTCTGAGGCCGTATTTGAACTCAGGTTCTCCTGAATCCAGGGCCAGTGCTCTATCCACTGTACCACCTAGCTGCCCCCAGGACAGTTTTTTAATATAACTTTTAAATTCACATATATTTAAATCCCCCCCAAATTCTTCTCTCCCTGGTCCATAAGTATTTACCATGTTGGTTTGAATATAGATTATATTTCCCTGCTAAATTTAGCTTGGATAAAAGTCCAGTGTAGTAAATAATTAATGCAATTTCTTTGGTAAATTTATATATCTTGTTTTTCTCCCCCAAACCCCAAATCTCATTTTAGGGAGCAGCTTATATTCAATCTAATTTCGTATTTTGTGGCAAGTACTTTTGCATAGAGGTTTAAAACCTCCAGTGGAGAGTAACATAAAACAGTATAATTTTCAAAGTTTGTTTGGGTCTCACAAAGGTCTTGATCCCAGTCTGGAACCATGAGCAATGCAGACGCAAAAGATCAGTTTGTGACGTCCGCTTGTGTTCCCAAATTCAGGCAATTCAAGGTTATATCATCTGCCTGCCTCTGGAGTGTACTTTGACTATGGCTAAGCTTATGCATCAGCATAATTCAGTTTCTATTTTTCCTCCCCCAGGACAGCTCAGGAACTGACCAGTAGCCTAATATTGTTATGATAGTGAGTCCCTAGAGCTCTGTGGTATATGGTCAGCCTAGATAAGCAGGAGGCCCAAGAAGTAGATTCCAGCTGGTATTTTTATACACCAAGTAGTCAGTTTTTGATGATCCTACCTGCACCTATCTTCCACATACACACAACCCGATTCTCTGAAATTGAAAGACATGCTCTTAACCTCACTGCAACATGAGTCTCTACAACAAGGGCCAAACTATCCCATTTCCTGAGTCCCCAGGACTTGGAGACCCAAACATCAGTAGACTTGGGAGAGAGAGAGAGAGAGAGAGAGAGGGAGAGAGAGAGAGGGAGAGAGAGAGAGAGGGAGAGAGAGGGAGAGAGAAAGAGAGAGAGAGGGAGAGAGAGAGAGAGAGAGAGAGAGAGAGGGAGAGGTTTACCTGTTGAGGAAAAGAACTTACCTGGAAGCCCTGGACAGGAAAACAGGAAACCTGTGTTCAAGTCTAGACTCTTATTGTCTGTATGCCAAAAGTCATTTCCCTTCTCCAGCTCTGTATAAGAAAAAGGTTGGTCTAGGTGATTTTTAAGGCCCTTTCTAGCTGACCTTCCACATTTTATGTTTTATTCTAAATACTAAAGCACTTTCCTGCTCTGACAATCGACCAATCTTCTTTCTACGGGCTTTCAGATTCTAATTCTCTATGACCCATATAGAAAAGAGACTGGTTTATTTAATTTTTACTTTGAAATCTTTGTTGATTTTCTCCCTTTATCCCTCAATCTTACATGGTGGTGACTGGATTAACCCTCAGCTGACTTGTCCTGATGTCTTTTCATGTGTCTTTCCCTCTCCTCCCTCCCACCCAAAGGGTTAGAATTATTTCCTCTCTGTTGCAGTCTTCCCCCCACCCCCCATCCATCCAGCATACCTCAAATGCTTGGTTTAATAAATTATTATTAAAAGGATTATTAAAATAAAATTTTTTTGCAGGGCAATGAGGGTTAAGTGACTTGCCCGGGGTCACATAGCTAGTTAAGTGTCAAGTGTCTGAGGCTGGATTTGAACTCAGGTCCTCCTGAATCCAAGGCCAGTGTTTATCCACTGCACCACCTAGCTGCCCCAAAATAAATTATTAAAAGGATTATTAAATGATTGTTAAAATTGTCTTTACATGTCACTGGGGGAAAATAAAAAATATATTTATTTATTTTGGGGTGGGGCAGGGCAATGAGGATTAAGTGACTTGCCCAGGGTCACACAGCTAGTAAGTGTTAAGTGTCTGAGGTTGGATTTGAACTCAGGTCCTCCTGAATCCAGGGCTGGTGCTTTATCCACTGCGCCACCTAGCTGCCTCTTACTTATTAACTTAAGTCTAGCTGGTTCTATCTGATGGTCACAGCCCCTTTCTTCAATTATGTCTACCTTGGATGTATTCGTTTTCAGGCCCCTCCAATTCAACTCAGCCAGTTTTAGTTCTTACTGTCTTAGTTGAATTCTTACCTCTGAACCTCCATTTTCATCATTACTCCACATCATTCGTTATCCTCTCTCCCCTCTGCCAAGCTCTTCCTTCCACTTTGACCATACTTCTTTCAAACCCCAGCTTCCTCTTCCAGGGAGACTTCCCAGAATCCTTAGCTTAGTTCTCTGTGGTTCTTTTCCCTATTTCTCCAACTTTACCTCCAACATGAGCCACTTACTCTGCCCAGGCAGGTCTGAAGACCCCTCTGTTGCCTTCCTGCCACCCTCCTGGATTACCTCTCAACCTGGGTCCTCTACTTTTCCAAGTGCTCAGAATCCTTCAGGGCCCAGTTGCTCCCCCCACACCTCCATGATCACACTCTTTTCTGATCTCCCATGATAATCATATAAGGAATATGTCCACCAGGGACAGTGCTTCTGCAGAGAAACTGGGACTGAGGCCACTTCCAGTTGGCTTCATTAGCAGCACATCCTAGATTATTTGGATAGTGAATATGAGAAATACATGCTCCTCACTGGGATTATGGGGTTTGAAATAAGAAAGTGGGTCAGAAATAGCCCCTAGTGAGAGTTAATGAAGGGTAAATGATAGTCATATTCAGGAAGATCTAAGTTCAAATCCTGCCTCAAACATTTACTATCTGTGTGCTCTTGAGCAAATCACTTGACGTCTCTCTCATCCTGAATTTCCTCATTTGTAAAATGGAGATAATTAAGGAAGTGCATACTTCACAGGGTTGTGGTAAGGATCAAATGAGATGACATGTAAAAGTACTTTGAAAACCCTAACATGCTATATACAGGCTAGCTATTATTATTTTTATTATCCTGGGCAAGTCATATAATCTTTCTGAGCCTCAGTTTCTTTCACTGTAAAATGGGAATAATAATAATACTCTGGATCATAGTGATTTACATATGTGTGTGATGACACTTTGCCACTAGAGGGCACTGAGAACATCGGCCCAAGCTGCCTCTTTCAGGGCAATGGTTTGTTATTCACCTTTTACCTTGGTTCTCTCCTGGGCTCTACTTTGATTCAGATGTCTATGTCTAAGGGTGTCTCCATCCACCAAACCAATCGATTGGCTCTGGACCCCACCCAGTCATTCCATTTCAAGTTTTTCATTTGCCCCACTGAATCACCTTTGCCAAGATCATTATTTTTAAAAATTTTATTGATATCTTTTGTCTTTACATCTCAATTTCCAAACATATCCTTCCCCCATCCTCAATGAGCCATCCCCTGTAACAAAGAAGAAAAAAGAAGAAAAAAAGCAATTCCATAAAACTAATACATCTACTATATCTAACAGTATATACAATTGTGTGTTCTACACTCATAGTTCCCACCTGTCCAAGGAAGGAAGAGGGGTGCATCTTCTCATGTTTCAATATCACAACAACCTTTCAGAAAGCATTTATCTTTTTCTTTTTCTTTTTTTCTTTTTTTACAGGGCAATGAGGGTTAAGTGACTTGCCCAGGGTCACAGAGTTAGTAAGTGTCAAGTCAGGTCGGATTTGAATCCAGGGCCAGTGCTTTATCCACTGTGCCTTCTAGCTGCCCCATACCAGAGGTTCTTAACCATTTTTGTGTCTCGTGGCTATCAGGTGAAGCCTATGGAGCCCTTCTTGGAATGACATTCTTAAATATATAAAAGAAAATAGATAGAATCACAAAGGAAGTGAATTATGTTGAAATATTGGTATATTATGTTGAAATATTGGTAATGGTATAACTGATCAGTTCATGGGCCCCCTGTTAAGAACCCCTTCACTCTTCCATATTGGTCCTGGAGTGAACTGTGCAGAAGGATGAGCTGGACAGGGGTCAGTGAGGACTCAGAGCAAGAATGGGATCAGGGGCCTTGAGTGACAATGAATCAGAATAGAGTTTAGCAACACGTACAACCCAGAGACCAGAGGAAGCAACTGGTAGACCTAAGACCAAAGGATCAACAAAAGGAAGAAAATGGGAGAGCAGAAGAGGAAGAGAAACAAAGAAGGGTCTATGAGAGGGAGCTCAGGGGGCAGCAGCATTGCACCTTTCTACTCTGCCAATCTGGAAGGGCTGTAAACCTCTACAAAACACCTGCCTGTCCTGCTTCCTCTACCCCCTTTCTCATATGTGGAAAGGCTTGTGGCTTGGGGATGTGGTCAGAGTCAGGGATGAAATCAGCCCAATTCCTTTCTCACCCCCTGCTCTGACACACTGGAAGATGTAGAAGAGACAGGGCCTTGAAAGCAAGGAAGCAAGGAATAAAGTGTCCATTTGATTGTCTTTATATCCCCAATGCCAGTACCTTGATCCCACTAGGGGCTTAATAAAGCTTGAATTGAATTGAACAATTAGGGGAGGAAGGAAGAGGTAGGGAGGGCCTAGAGCTGTGAGCAAGACTCCAGGTTGGGATGCAGTCACTTGCTGGAACTTTGATCCATTTTGTTAATTTAAGGCAATGCAGGGGCAGCTAGGTGACATAGTGGATAGAGCACCAGCCCTGGAGTCAGGAGGACCTGAGTTCAAATCTGACCTCAGACACTTAACACTTACTAGCTGTGTGACCATGGGCAAGTCACTTAACCCCAATTGCTTCACCAAAAAAAAAAAAATTTAAGGCAATGCACTCAGTCATAATAGAGTTCTATCAGGCTGAACTCATTTGGATTAGTTTTCACTAAGAAGTTCTGGCACTTTGTGTTCAAAAGGAAGAGTTGACATGTTGTATGAAAGGAGAGAAAAGGAAGAGTTGAAGGGAGTTGGGCCCAGGATGCTGTCTGGATGGGTTTCAGGGATGAGGAGGGGCACTCATACTCTCCCCTAGGTGAGAGTAGGGAGGTGGAGGAATGTTCACAGGTGCTTCCTACCACCTGGCAGAAACCTGTGATTCCTGGAGAGATGACCTAGCTTGGTCGGCCTCCTGATGTCTAACCCCATGGCCACTTAAAAATTGACATTGTTACCCAGGAGTCATCTGCGATGCTTAGGCAGGGGTACCTGAATGTCAGTGGGCCCCAGGAAGGGGCCTGCTCTGTGAAGGCTAGGGAGTCACTGACCCATGCTGGGCATTGGGCCCTGCAGCTCTCCAGGAGGTGCTAAGACCTGGGGCATCTCACTGCCACTCAGGGTACAGTAATCACTCTTGCTGAGGGAGCAGCTCTCCAGAGACTGGTCCTCCTGCTTCAGGGAAATGGGAGGGCATCTTAGAGCTAATGAACTAGCCTGGCCGGCTCCAGGGAAGTCTGGGTGGCCCCAAGCATTGTCATTATCACATTGTCTATCTGTCACCATCCCAGGCAGCTGCCAGGTCTGCAGTTCTTCAACACTGAGGTACTTAGATGCTGAGTCTTGCTGGGTCACCTCCTTCTCAGGAGGTCCTCTGGGCTTCCAGGAATCCTCCTCTTCCATGACATCTACCCTTTTGGGCCTCATCGGGAAGCAGGTGAGGTGAGAAATTGACTCCTGGAATATGAATCCCAAGAGCTCATCTCTGGTCAGGACTTGCTTGTCCATGGCCCCCTGCATCCTGAGCTGAGGGCCAAGAAGGTCAGATCTGGCCCACATCTGAAACACAAGGAGAGACACCTGAATGGAGGCGTGAGGTTCCCCTGGACCAGACTGGATTGTGTACCAATTAGTCACACAAATGCAGAGCCATGTCCTAAGGTTCCCACCAAGCTGACTTAAAATATTCACTCATTTCATTTATTTGTTTGTTTGTCTGTTCGTTTGTTCATTTATCTACCCATTTATTTACTTGTTTATCTATCTATTTATCCATCCATTCATTCACATATCTATTCATTTATTAATTAATTTGTTTGTTCATTCACTCACTCATTCATTCATTTCACGAGGCAGTGAGGATTAAGTGACTTGCCCAGGGTCACACAGCTTGTGTCAAGTGTCTGAGGCCAGATTTGAACTCAGGTTCTCCTGAATCCATTCATTTTAACATATCCTGCATGTGTGTGCTTCCTGCTTCCATGCCTTTGCTAATGTCCTTCCTTTACTGTGAAATATTTCCCCCCTCCACTCCTGACAAGTGAAATCCTTCGAGTACTGGCCCCAGTCCTCCTTTATCTTCCTTGACCACCCTTCATCCCCATCAGCCAAGAGGTGTCCTCTCTCCTGCACTATGAGGATTTCTTTTTTTTTTTTTGGTGAGGCAATTGGGGTTAAGTGATTTGCCCAGGGTCACACAGCTAGTAAGTGTCAAGCATCTGTCTGAGGCCGGATTTGAACTTAGGTACTCCTGAATCCAGGGCCGGTGCTCCATCCACTGTGCCACCTAGCTGCCTCAATACCTTTTTTTTTTTTTTTTGGTGAGGCAATGAGGGTTACAGGTGACTTGCCCAGGGTCACACAGCTAGTGTCAAGTGTCTGAGGTTGGATTTGAACTCAGGTCCTCCTGAATCCAGGGCCAGTGCTTTATCCACTGCCCCACCTAGCCACCCTGAGGATTTCTTTTAACCAATCAATCTGCATTTATTAAGGAACTGCTCTCTGCTTGACACAGTGCTAAGGACTGGGGACACAAAGACAAAGTAAAACGTCTCTGCCTTGGGAAAGCTTACATCCTACAAGGGGAGACAATGTGTGCATGGGGAAGTATATGAAAAATAAATACAAGGTAGCTGGGAGGGAGAACTAAGGGGAAAATCAGGAAAGATTTCATGTAGAAGGTGCTTTTTGAGCTGAGCCTTGAAGGAAATAAAGATTTCTTATCTGGCACTGATTGTACAATGCCTAGTGATGCTGGTTATGAGTCACCTCGCATATGTCACAATCACCAGACTGTGGTAGATCCTTAACGGTAAAGATCACAACTCATTCTTCTCTGGCACACACACACACACACACACACACACACACACACGTGCACCCACACGCTCACGCACACACAAGAGACTTATTAAAGATGGGGAAGATAGAGCTAGAAGGCAATTTATGTAGGGGAAAAAAAGATCTGGGGAACTCCATGGAAGAGGACAAGTCGAGTGTGAGTGAAGCGTGTCATGACTCCCAAGAAGCTAGTAGCATCTGTGGCCGCGTTATGAGAAGCATAGCATCTAGAATGGAAAGGTGAGAGTGGTCCTGCCTCCCGCCCTAGTCAGACCAAATCTGGAGTATTTGTGTTCAGTTTTCCCCTTGACAACCTGGAACGTGACTAGAGGAAGACAACGGAATGGTGAGATATCAAACTATCTCATGTGTGGGATTGAGTGAGGGATTGAGAAGAGAAGCCTAGGAGGAGGACAGTTTATGTGAAAGAAAAAGAGGGGGAAGGGTTTGGGGGCCTCTGGGAAAGAGGAAGACAAGCTTGATATAAATAAGCAGTGTAATGGGAGGTGGAGGGAAGTGGTACTTGAGGGCACTAAGGGGCCAGGATGCCCTGACAGTTAAAATGGAGCTCTCCTATGGAAAAATGTTGGGCCATTTCCTTGTTGGAATGGAACATATCCCTCATATATGAGTTCAAAAATCTAATGCGTGAGTGGACTGAGCCCTGGGCAGGGGGGAGACTACAGGGGTCTATGCTGATGCTAAGGCAGAATTTGGGTTTTACACCCCTGCTGAGAACTAGGAGGTAGGCTCGAGTAGCAGTGGCCCAGGTTGGAGAGGGGCACAGGCTCGTCGGAGCTAATAACCGCAACACAAAAATCTAATGCAACGCCTTAAGAGGTAGTGAGTTCCTTGTCCCTGGAAGTCTTCAAACAGAGGCTGGATAATGCCTTCCCGGGGTCAGGCATGGACTGGGCTAAATAACTTCTGAGCTCCTGTCCATCTCTCAGATTCTGCATGGGATCCAGTTGCTGATTTCAAGAACTGGGAAGAGAGGGGAGGGGGAGGGGGAGGGGGAGGGAGGGGGTAGGATTGTCATGTGGAGAAAACAATTAGACCTGCTCTGCTTGGCCCCAGAGGGCAGGTCTAGAAGTAGTAAGTTGCAGAGACAGATTTTAGCTCAATACAAGGAAAACCTGGGGGCAGCTAGGTGGCGCAGTGGATAAAGCACCAGCCCTGGATTCAGGAGGACCTGAATTCAAATTCGGTCTCAGACGCTTGACACTTACTAGCTGTGTGACCCTGGGCAAGTCACTTAATCATCACTGCCCCACCAAAAAAACAAAAAAAAGGAAAACCTTACTAACAGGACTTTCCAAAAGCAAAATAAAATGCATCAGGAGGTGGTGAGTGGATGGATGACCACCACTGGGAGTGTTTTTAGATATTTAAAAAAAAATTAATGTTGATTTTTAGAACTTTGTGTTTGGGCCCCTAGGTGGCGCAGTGGATAGAGCACCGGCCCTGGAGTCAGGAGTACCTGAGTTCAAATCTGGCCTCAGATACTTAACACTTTCTAGCTGTGTGACCCTGGGCGTCACTTAACCCCAATTGCCTCACTTAAAAAAAAAAAAAAGAACTGGTCTAGAACTTTGTGTTCCAAATTCTCTTTCTCCCTCCCTCCCCCCCACCCCCCACTTTAAGGTCGTAAGCAATTCAATACAAGTTATACATGTGTAGCCATGCAAAACATTTCCATATTAGTCAGGTTTGGGGGTGTTTTTAGAGGGGGTTTCTGCTCAGGTGCCAGTTGGACCAGATGCCTTTCGAAGCTCCTTCCAACTCTGAGATTCTTTGGGGTATAAGAAGACTTATTAAATCTCTCATGGAATTTGGTTTGGACCCTTCCTGTGCCCTTAAGTTCTTTGTATCCCCCCGCTTATGTTCTGATTTTTATTGCAATTAGTTGTATATATCTTACTTCCTCCATTAGACTGTAAGGTTTCTCAGAGTAGCATTGTCTACTTCACCTCTGCATCCTTCCCCTCTGGCCCATACACTGCTGAGGACAGAGCCTTCCTCATATGGAAGATGATATTTGCTGAATTCAATCAAGTACCATCCTGAATGACAATCAGAACTGTAACTTATTGTTTGAGCTTATGTTCCCCTGTCCCAAGAAAACTTCTTCTTCTTCTTCTTCTTCTTCTTCTTCTTCTTCTTCTTCTTCTTCTTCTTCTTCTTCTTCTTCTTTTGCGGGGCAATGAGAGTTAAGTGACTTGCCCAGGGTCACACAGCTAGTAAGTGTCAATTTCTGAGGCTAGATTTGAACTCAGGTCCTCCTGAATCCAGGGCTGGTGCTTTAACCACTGTACCACCTAGCTGCCCCCAAAAAACACTTCTTAATAGGATCTCTCTGTAAGCTCCTGGGGAGGCTGAGAGAGAGAGAGAAGTTGGTGATCCCTCTGGCTGAGCACTGCAGATGATTTAGTGGCAAGAAGGGTAAGGAGAACCCAGCCTGGAGAAGGAAATTAGATCTAACCGTGACAAAGAGAAAGCAGAGCTGTACTCGGCTATGAGGATCTCCCAAGAAGGGAAGGAGAACAAGGGTACTCTGAGAAGTGAGGAGTGCAGCACCAATGAGATAATGAGGTGCTGCTGCATTATTCATTCTCCACCCAGCTTTGTCAGGCTGCTAGGAATGCTGGGAGCTCATCTCCTACTCACCACCCTCAGCCTTGGCAGTAGGTATCTGGGGCAATGACTTTCAGAAGGGCTGGCTCTGTTCCTCCTCTGCTAACTCATGGTTTTTGCTCTTTCCAATTTATGTGCCCTTGGGAGATGGTTACTACAAGTGCTGTTATCACCATTTTGTAGAAAACAATAGCAACAATTGTAGCTGCTATTTATATGGTTTACAAAGTGCTTCATATACATGGTATTATCGTTTTTTGGTTTTTTTTGGCGGGGTAATGAGGGTTAAGTAACTTGCCCAGGGTCACACAGCTAGTAAGTGTCAAGTGTCTGAGGTCAGATTTGAACTCAGGTCCTCCTGAATCCAGGGCCAGTGCTTTATCCACTGTGTCACTTAGCTGCAACCAGTATCATCTTATTTGATCATCATAAAACCTCCGTGGATAGAGTATTGGACCTGGAGTCAAAAAGACCCACAATCAAATCCAGCTTCAGACACTTTTTAGCTGTGTGACTCTGGGCAAGTTACTTAACCTCTAGCAGTTCCCTCATCTATAAAGTGGGCATAATAAGAGCACCGATCTTCCAGGGTTGTTGGGAGGATCAAATGAGACATTTGTAAAGTACTTTGCAAACTTTCAAGTGCTATATCAATTGTAGCAGTTATTACTATTGGCGTTGTCATCCCCATTTATAGATGAGAAAACCAAGGATCAGAAAATTGAGTGATAAGTCCATGGTCCTAAGGGTATTAATAGACAGGATTGTTCCCCCAGGTCTCCCAATGATCTTTCCATTATCTAATGCCAACAATAAGGGGGAGAGGGATGAAAGGCCCATCAGAAACCCCTAGGAACAGTGTCTAGACCGTGGGGCATGGGGGAGGGGGAGACATGGGTTTCCCAGATTACCTGAAAGTTTCCATTATGTACAGTGTAGAGGGGTCTGAAGAAAGCAGCAGGTGAGGGTACATTCTGGTAGAACGTTTTCTTCACTCTGGAGGGTAGCAGAGAATAGCAAGAAAGATCAGCTAAGGGGAGAGTCTTGGAAGTAGTAGGGGAAGCAGGACTGGGATGAAGCAAACCCTAAAATAGGAGGGACCAAATGAACTAGGAGAGGCTAGGAATTCTCAAAGAATCTAAAATTTGGAATGAAACTCAGGAACAATCCAGTCTAACCCATGCCTGACCAAGAATCCGCCCCACAACAGCCCTGACAAATCATTATCCAGCCTCTGTTTGAAGACTTCTGGTGACAGGGAACTCACTACCTCTTTTTTTTTTTTTTTTTTTTTTTTTGGTAAGGCAATTGGGGTTAAGCAACTTGGGTCACACAGCTAGTAAGTGTTAAGTGTTTGAGGCCAGATTTGAACTCACATCCTCCTGACTCCAGGGCCACTGCTCTATCCACTGTGCCACCTAGCTGCCCCGAACTCCCTACCTCTTAAGGCAGCTCATTGGACTTTTGGACTTATATATGTGGGATACCAGAGTCACATAGATAGTAAGTAGCAAAGGCAGGATTCAAACCTACATCCTTTGACTGCCAAACTAGCATTATTTCTATTACACCACACAGCAGAGCCATAACTTAGTAGAGGATTATTGGGACATTGCAGGGAGATGTGCTTCCTTTCTGTGGAAGAGTTACTCTACCTCCTCTTTCTCTTTCCACAAATTGCCCCTGTTCAATTGCATAGAACTGGGGTTTGTTTGATGAGGAGGAGAATGTACATTCTGAATTCCCAGTTATGTCTCTGTCAAAAAGGCATCTTTGGGGGCAGCTAGGCAGCACAGTGGATAAAGCACCAGCCCTGGATTCAGGAGGATCTGAGTTCAAATCCAGCCTCATACACTTAATACTTACTAGCTGTGTGACCCTGGGCAAGTTACTTAACCCTCATTACCCAGCCAATAGATAGATAGATAGATAGATTAAATAAATGAATGAATAAATAAATAAATAAATAAATAAATAAATAAATAAATAAATAAATAAAGGGCATCTTCCTTCTTAGAACCCCAATCTCCTAAACTATGGATTGTCAAGACCCTCTTCCACCAAGAATGTCTGTGGCAGGAGGCCTGGGAAGGGACAGGTAGACATTCTGCTCCCAATAGGTTCCCAAGGGAGGGGCAGGAAAGTGAGGTGGGGAGGACATTCTTGTAGACCTGGGAAACCTAGGCCCAGTTTCCTCTGGGGCCCTCTACCTGGGAAATAGCTTGAAAAGGATGTAAGGCAGGCTGATTAGGAAAAGGAAGATGGAGAAAATGATGATCGTGCTGAGAGGGCCTTCTTGGGGTGAGGAGGAGACATCTGCAAGACACCAAACCATCAATCCATTAGCATCGGCAAGTAATCTTTTTTTAAAATAATATTTTATTTTATTTTTATTCCAATTACAGTGTAAAGATAGTTTTCAACATTCATTTTGTAAGATTTTGAGTTCTAAATTTTTCTCCCTCCTTTCTCTCCCCTCTCCCCAAGACAGTATGCAATCTAATATAAGTTTTACGGTACAATCATGTTAAACATATTTCCACATTAGTCATGTTGTGAAAGAAGAATCAGAACAAAAGGGGGAAAGCAAAAGAAAGAAAGAAAGAAAACATCCAAAAAAGTGAAAATAGCATGCTTCAATCTGTATTGAGACTCCATAGTTCTTTTTCTGGATGTGGAGAGCATTTTCCATCATGAGTTCTTTGGAATTGTCTTGGATCATTGTATTGCTGAGAAGAGCTAAGTCTATCACAGTAGATCATCACACAATGTTGCTGATACTATATACAATGTTCTCCTTGTTCTGCTCACTTCACTCAGCATCAGTCCACTTAAGTCTTTCCAGGTTTTTCTGAAATCTGCCTGCTCATCATTTCTTATAGCACAATAGTATTCCATTACATTCATATACCACAACTTGTTCAGTCATTCCACAATAAATGGGCACACCCTTCAACTTCCAATTCTTTGCTAGGCAGGTAATCTTCTGGAAAACCCATCCTTCCACCCCTGCCCCACCTCCCATGGTCAGTAAAATGAATGGGTGAGGAGGCAGCTAGGTGGCACAGTGGATAAAGCACCAGCCCTGGATTCAGGAAGACCTGAGCTCAAATCCAGTCTCAGACACTTGACACTAGCTGTATGACCTTAGGCAAGTCACTTAACCCTCATTGCCCTGCTCCCCCCCCCAAAAAAAAAATGAACGGGTGAATCCAAATTTCACTGTACACAAGAATTGAAGTTTCAGATGCCAAAGGCCAGATGTTTCATTATAAATAAAGTCATCTTAGCAACCACCATTGAATATCATGGAAAGGGTCCTGGACCTGAAAACTAGGGACCTGGGCTCAAGGAGAGCTATAGCTGGGGAAGGAGAACTAAGGCTTTCCCCCAGAGCACTGGCAGCATTTTTTTTTTTTGGGCCAGGCAATGAGGGTTAAGTGACTTGCCCAGGGTCACACAGCTAGTAAGTGTAAAGTGTCTGAGGCTGGATTTGAACTCAAGTACTCCTGACTCCAGGGCCGGTGCTCTATCCACTGTGCCACCTAGCTGCCCCCTTTGCTATCAATCTTAAAGAATGAAGTGAAATAGCATATTTGAAAAATGCTTTGGAAAGTATAACACAGAAAATTAGAACCAGCACAGGTAAGTCCCTGAGGTATGAATATATTTGACTTGCTGTCAACTCTTAGACCCAGAGAGAGTTTGAGGAAAGAGTATCTTACCTCCTTTGAAACAGTGCTATTTTTAACTACTGCACTTTTCATTGCAAATGTTTCCATTTTCTTAAGGGTTAAATAGCCTTTGTATGCTAGCCAACCCACCGTGAATCATGTGTTCAAAAAAGGAACTTAGTGCCTTTCCCCAAAAGTATCCCCCACTGCTTAATGTCTCCATCTGTGTTGAAGACACCACCATGCTCACAGTCCCTCAGGCTTGAGACTAAAGATGCGTCTTTTACTCTTCTCTAAGCCCCTGTAGCCAATCCTTTGCCCATACCTGGCTGTTCTACTCCCACAGTATCTGTTGAATCAGTCCCTTTCTTTCTACTCCCACAACTGTCCCAGTTCAGGGACTAGAAGAATGGTGGTGCCTTCCAGAGAAATACAGAATATTGGAAGAGGGATAGATTTGGAAGGAAAAATGAGTTTCATTTTGGACATCCTGAGTTTGAGATATATCTGGGACCTCTAGTTTGCAATGATAAGGGTGTTAAGGGGCCTTTGCCTAGACACATTATTGGTGATCTGGAGACACTTGCCAAGTTGAATGGAAATAATTTGAACTGAACTGAATGGGAAAAGCAAGTGAGTGCAGAGACCTAAAAGCATTTTGGATTTGGAACCAGGGGAACTGGGTTCAAACCCCGGCTCTACTATTTGGCTGTGTTGTTGTTCCATCATTTCCAACTCTTCGTGATACCATTTGGGGTTTTCTTGGCAAAGATACTGGCCATTTCCTTCTCTAACTCATTACACAGATGAGGAAAGTGAGGCAAACAAGGTTAAGTGATTTGTCCAGGGTCACACAGCTAATGAATGTCTGAGGCCAGATTTGAACTCAAGAAGATGAATCTTCCTGATTCCCAGCCCAGTGCTCTCTATCCACTGGGCCACCTAGCTGGCTCATTTAACTGTGTGGCTTTAGCAAGTCATTTAATTCTTTCTGGGCCTGGCTTACTCCTCTCAAATAAAATAAAAAGACTGAACTAGATGAACTAGATGATCTTAAAGGTTCCTTGGAATGTAGCTTTAAAGACATGATGTCATTAATTGAAATTCTAGCACCTTCCTTCTTTGGATTATTTCAAATGTATCCTGTCTATAGTTTGTTTGTACATAGTGGGTTTATATGTTGTTTCCCCCATTAGACCATGAACTCCTTGAAGGCAGGGACTGTCTTTTACCTTTCTTTGCATCCTGTATCCCTTAGAACAGTACCTAGTACACAGTAGGTACTTGATAAATGCTCATTGATTTGACTGAATAACTGGATCCTCCCTTTCTGAACTCAAATAGAACATAAGATGGAGTCATACCCACTATGAGTGACATGTCCACAGTCCAGGCTTTCTCCATCTCAGGCCCCAGGAAACTCAACCCTTTCCACCTGCCCCTGGAATGCTCTCCCCATGCACAAGACAAAAGGAAATGGTGGCTGAAGCTGGATCTACAGAGAAATCAACTCTGCCTGGAGTTAGGGCTGCTGATGGAGGTGCCGTGACTTTGGCCCTATGGGCCTCATCTGTCAGTCTGTCCAGTCATTTGGGCTTTCATTGCCTTTGTACCCTGGAGAGACCCAGGGCCCCACGCCCCAGCTTGCAATCAGCTCCTGACACCCTCCTCCTGGCCATATGCCAGGGTATAATAAATAGTTCTCTGGGGCTTCTGAGCAAATCCTCCTTCCTCCAATTATCTGCTATTCTTGGCTTCTCCCTCCTCCCTCTATACAATTCCCCTGTCTCCTTAAATTCCCCTTTTTCTTAAACAGGAAAATAATAATAATAATAATAATAGCTCACAGAAACATAGGACTTTGCAAAGCATTTTCCTCACAACAACTTGCTTGGTAACTAATGCAAATATTATTGTTCCTTCTATTTCAGATGGGGAAACTGAACCTCAAAAAATTTTAAGGACTTACCCAGGCCATAGAGCTACTAACTGTTGGATTTGGGAACCTAACCATGGTCTCTGACACCCAGTCTAGAAGAGACAACATAGAGAGTTAGGGCACTAGATTTGGAGTTGGGAAGACCCGGGTTCACATCTCACCTCAGATACTTATTAGCTGTGAGACACTAGACAAGTTATTTAACTGCTCCGTGCCTCAGTTTCCTCATCTGTAAAATAAGGAGACCTTCAAGATCTCAATCTATGATCTTTCCCCTTGTACCATGTAAGGTTCTCAATTTTTCAAACTGAGCTAATGAATTTCTGGTAAGATTATGTCACAGGCAGAGACTTGAATCTGTTCTATTTTGACACAATAAGGCATTCGTGGTCTTTTAGGAGGGAGCAGTTGCCTTACTTTAAGCATCAGCACAAAAATACGTGACGTTGCCTATAAAGGTGCTCTCAGTAACCACATACCGAGGCCCAGGTTCATTCCATCAGTCTAAGAAGTCCCTGAGAGATAGTGACCTTGTGTCTCCACATGCCCCACAGGCAATGAACCACCCAGCCAAGGGCTCATGTTTATGCCCCAGTTCACACACTTGGTGGGGGTTGGGGCCAGGACTGGTCCTTATCAGCTAATGCCAGCTGCTGTGTGCAAGTCAACTGTCAGCCTGTTGCAGCCTGGAACCAACATCAGCACTGAATAGGGGCACATCTCAGGGGCTCACTACAGAGTGAGCTTCAGCTGCCACCACCACCTGCTGCAGCCACAAATGCACACCAAACCCATTCCCAAGCTCTGACCCACCCGGAACATCCGGGTAGCTAGCACACTCCGCAGAGCTGAGCCTCGGTCAAAGCCAAGCCCTCTTGGAAATCAGGCCTGGAAAGGTGAAGAGATAAGGGTGGATCCTTGTGCTAACAAGAACACTATCTTCTGCAACTTGTGGGCCATCTCAACAACAACAGCTTCTCACAGTCACTGGCTGGGAACCTGGCCATCAGCAGCCCCATATGGAGTGCCAAAAGAGCCTGGCTGGCTCAGGGTCTAGGGATTCCTACATACTGCAATGTAAACTGACCAACTGACCTCTGTGGCTTGTGGTCTAGGAAAAGGAACAGTGGGTTTGGAGTCAGAGGCCATAGGTTTGAATGGTATCTTTGCTCCCCTGCTAGTCATGTGCCCTTGAACAAGTTGATTTGCTCTCCATGCCTCAGTTCCTCCCCCTGTTAAATGAGAGGGTTAGACTAAAGGACCTTTAAGGTCGCTTCCAGCTCCAGACTCTAAAATCCAAAATCTACATAGGAGCAGGATCTAGAGAGTGTAGTGAATTGTGAATCTGAAGTTAGGAGACATGGGCGGGATTACCCATGATTCCAGAGAGCATACAACAAAGCATGCTACCACCTCCTGACAGAAGTGATGAACTCAAGATGCAGAAGGAGACTGTTTTGGGATGTAGCCAATGCAGGAATTTGACTATGCGTGTTTCTTGTTGTTGTTCAGTAGTTTCCTATTCTTTGTGACCCCATTTGGGGTTTTCTTGGCAAAGAAACTGGAGTGGTTTACTATTTTCATCTCTAGCTCCTTTTACAGATGAGGAAACTGAGGCAAAGAGGGTTAAGTGACTTACCCAGGGTCACACAGCTAGTAAGAGTATGAGGTCAGATTTGAACTGACTCTAGGCCCAGTGCTCTGTCCACTGTGCCACCTAGCTGCCCACACTTGTTATAAGGGTTCCATTAATTTTTTTCCAGGCAGGGAGGGGACTTGGGAAGAAGAGAAAAGACATGCTTGTTATTTAGGGGAGGGGAGATGAATAATTATTATTATTATTGGAAATTTTTTTTTAATTTTAGTGAGGCAATTGGGGTTAAGTGACTTGCCCAGGGTCACACAGCTAGTAAGTGTTAAGTGTCTGAGGCCGGATTTGAACTCAGATACTCCCGACTCCAGGGCCGGTGCTCTATCCACTGCGCCACCTAGCTGCCCCTAGAAATTATTTTTAAAAGAAATATCTAGGGGCAGCTAGGTGGCACAGTGCCCTGGATTCAAGAGGACCTGAGTTCAAATCCAACCTCAGACACTTGACACTTACTAGCTTTGTGACCCTGGGCAAGTCACTTAACCCCCGTTGCCCCACAAAAACAAAAACCAAAAATCTGCGTATAAGTCCCTGCTCTAATACCGTCTATTGGTTGACTGATTGATTGTATCACCCTGGGCAAGTGCTTTAACTTTTGTGAGACCCAATTTCTTCATCTCTAAAATGGATAAAGGAGGAGGTAGACTAAGTAATGTCCAAGCTACCTTCTAGTTCTAACACTCCGTCACTTCCACTTTCTTAGCTTCAGTTCCCTTCTCTGAAAAGTGGGGATAAAATGTTTTTATTGTCACCCCCACAGGATTACAGTGAGGTTCCCCTCAGCTGCTAGCTAACGACCTTTCAGATGGTCTTCCATTTATCTATACGGCTGGCCTACACCTAGTGGTTTTCATGTTGTCTACCCCATTAGGATGTGAGCCTCTTGAAGACAGACTGTTTTTGCCTTCCACTGTATCTCCCAGTGCTTAGCACAAGCACTTCATAAATGTTGGTTGACTGACTGACAGAATATTTTGTAAACCATTAAGTGCTATGGAAATGTGAGCTGATGCTGTTATTATTAGGCTAGGGATGTGGCCTGTGGTTCTAACTATTTTGGTCCAGGCTGCTTTAAGGAATGATGCCCGTGCTTCCCTTGGGTTTGATGAAAGAGGAAGCCTGGCAGTGCCCTAAGGCCAGACCACAAACAGCAAGAAATCACAAGGTATAATGGGAAGGGCATCATTCTCAGTCAAAGTCTCAGCGCTGAGACTTGAGTTGGCACAACACAAGATCATAGCTGCTGCACCTGGAGTTCACAACCAGAGTCAGATACTTATTGGCTATGAAGCGCTGGGCAAGTCACTTTGAGTCATTCTCCTCAGCTGTAAAACAAGGTTAATCATGGCACCTGCCTGGCAGGGTTGTTATAAGGATGAGATAATATTTGTAAGGCACTTTGCAGTAGAAAAGCACTATAAAAATGTTAGCTATTACTATTACCTCGTGACTTTAGACAAGTCACTTAACATCCGTGGATCTCACTCTGTAAAATGAGAAAGTCAGACTATAGATGACCTTTACGGTCTTTTCCAACTGTAAGTCCTATGATCTTATTATAACAGAGGAATACCCTCCCCGATCTGCTGAGCCAGAGCACATGTCAATTATCCTCATGGAGTCAGAGTGCACATGCCCACCTTGCAAGGTGCTCCAGGTCACCAGAGCAGGGGGTTCCCCTGATCACCTTTCATACACTTAGATGAGACCATCTTCCAGTAAGGAGGCCCAGGCTATGGCTCTCCTGGGATAGATGTTCAGGTAAGGGGGGTTGTTGATTTGTCCTCCATAAGCACAAAGGTGACCTCCATCATCAGCAAGCTTTTGCTGAGGACTCATAAGATGGTTAGACTCTAATTTGCCACGCTCAAAATGCTGGAAATTTGTCAAACAAAATGAGACAAATGGCATTGGGTAACTTGCTATAATTATCTCTGAACAGAATACCTAGGTAGGTTCTATCTGAGATACTGGAAGTTTCCTAACTTGAAACTTTCAGGCATCAGTGCAGGAAGGAGAAATCACACAACCTTATAGGTGAAATGAACCTTAGAGATCATCCTGTTGTACACACTGGAAAACTGGAGCTCAGAGAGAAGTGACTTGCCCAAGGTAAAGTCAGTGGCAAGGCTTGGAAAGTAATCCAGATCTTCCTAGTTTTCCATCAAGGCAAAGGTCACGTGCCATCTTAGATAAGAAGCCTTTTCTGTTCCCGTTAGTCATGAGCATTCCTTCTTTTCACAGCAAATTATCATGGATAAACCCATCTGTTTATGTGTTCTATCCTCCTCCCTTTGTTACAATGTAAGCTTCTTGAAGGAAGGAACTGGGTTTTTTCCATTTTGTTTTTCTATGCCCAACACCTAGCACAACGCCTTCCATACAGTAGATACTTAATAAGTGCTAGTTGAAAGATACTTCTAAAGGACTTATCCAGAGAAAGAACTAATAGAGTTTGAATATACACATATACACACATATATATATACATATACGCATGCATATACCTATACCTATGTATACATGTACACACACGTATATATACATATACATTCATACATATATACCTATACACACATGTATACACATATACATTCATATACGCACACATATATACACATATACATTCATACACACACACATATATATATATGTGTGTGTGTGTGTGTGTAGTAGATAAAGCACTAGCCCTGTTAGGAGGATCAAAGTTTGAATCTAGCCTCTGATACTTAGTAGCTGTGTCACTTGGGCAAGTCACTCAACCTGATTGCCTCCCCCAAAAATGTTAAAAATTGTTTTTACATGCAATTGAGGAAAAATGAAAATATTCTTTTAAAAAGTGCTTCTTGGGTCACTTTGGATCCTGACTCTCAGTCTCTTTCTCAACATCACCATGCCCCTACCCCTACAGCTAGGGAAAGCTGGGGAAGCTTGGGCACAAGGACTTTGTTCTCCTCTGAGTGAATAAAAGGATTTCTACTCTTTTCTAGACATCAGTTGGGCCAGGGAATGCAGGACCTGACCCAGGAGGGTTATGAGAAAACAGAAGCTTTCCCTGTTCCCACTGGTTAGAAGGGAGACTCAGCAGTTCTCCCAGAGAGCTGAAAGCCTGGGACCCTCCAAGAAAAGCACCTACCTAGAGATCTTGGAGACTGGAACTGCAAGACTGGACTCCACTCGCTCCATTGGCTCCTATAGCTGAAATCTTTTTCCTCATCACCCAAGGGTTCGCCTACTTCCTGGGAGCCCAGGCGGCTGCGCAGCCGGGCCTCATAGGTCAAGCCAGGGCCAAACTCGAAGGCTTCAATGGTGGCCGCCTTCACTCCCACAATTCGATCTTTATGTCTTGCCCGCTATGAGGGATTCATCATACATGTGTCAGTGGGCAGGCCTGGGCCTTTGAGTCAGGATGTCTGTCTTAGGTCAGCTACCTTTGGACAGCAGGGGCTGGGTCTGTGCCCGCTTCTCTGGGTCAGGTACCAAAGAGTCTGGGTGCTAGAGAAAGGCTTGGGGGAGAGGGGGAGTTGGGATGAGGATACTGATATCGATCTTGGGACTCTAAGCTAGGAGACATTTTCTGTCAGAGACACCCCCACCCGAGAGGCTTTCCAAGCTGGGGAAATTCGAGGATGCTCAGTGTTCTTACCTCCCAGGATTCCCCACGCTGCCTCAAGGCCAGTTCATAGCTGAGGAACTTGTACAGATCTTCGAGCGGAGGGTTCCAGGAAATGATGCAGCCTCTGGAGCTGACATTGCTCTGCAGGTTAGAGGGAGGGTCGAGCTTGACTGGAACAGAGAGAACCCAGCTGAATTTGGGCCTGTGAGCTCCTGAAGGCTGCCCAAGGCTGCTTCTGACTCTTTGGTAGGAATGGGGAAACTGAGCAGGGGTAGGTAGACCCTTTTCCGATTGGGGAACATGCCCAGTCCCTAGTCCCACCTTCCAAAAGCCCTGTAGTACAGAGGGTGCCAGATAGGAGACTGGAATCAAAGAGACAGCAAGGAGGCCTGAATCTGAGCAAGAGGGATGCATGTCAGGGCAAGGGCCCTAAGAGATTAAGGGTCCTGGGGTTGGAAGGAGCCAGAAGAGGTCATCTCTTCCATCTGTCTGCCTTTAGCTAAAGCTGGAGAGCCCAGTTCCACCTTTCCTTAAGAATCTGCAGAAAAAGGGGCATCTAGGTGGCGCAGTGGATAGAGCACCAGCCCTGGAGTTAGGAGGACTTGAGTTCAAATCCAGCCTCAGACATTTGACACTTACTAGCTGTGTGACCCTGGGCAAGTCACTTAACCCCAATTGCCTCATCCAAAAGTAAAACAAAACACAAAAAAATGAGCTGCTAAGAATCTGCAGAAAACAGGGCAGCTAGGTAGCACAGTGGATAAAGCACTGGCCCTGGATTCAGAAGGACCTGAGTTTAAATCTGGCCTCAGACACTTGACACTTACTAGCTGTGTGACCCTGGGCAAGTCACTTAACCCTCACTGCCCCGCAAAAAAAAAAAAAAAAAAGAAGAATCTGCAGAAATGAGGCTCTAGGGGCGGCTAGGTGGCGCAGCGGATAAAGCACCGGCCCTGGATTCAGGAGTACCTGAGTTCAAATCCGGCCTCAGACACTTGACACTTATTAGCTGTGTGACCCTGGGCAAGTCACTTAACCCCCATTGCCCCGCAAAAAAAAACAAAAACAAAAAAGAAAAAAAAAGAAATGAGGCTCTAAGGCCTCCCCTGGGGATGTGACCCCTTAATTGTAGGAAGCTTTTGACTTTCCAGTGTCTAACCAAAGTCCTTCCTGTTGCTGTTTAAATTACTTCTCTCTTGTCCAATCATCTGTCAACATGGAGAATAGCAGCTCCTGGTCATCCGGCTGGGCCATCTCCATAGAGGAAGGATGCTAGAATCGGGCCATACTCCCTCATACTGCTGACAAGTTATTGATCACTGCCCACCCCCTTGCTCTCTCTGTTCTCAAGCTACAAAGAACTGGGTCTGCTCTGGGCTAAATAAGCCCAGGTGCTTTCTTTAACCTGTCTTCTCCAGCTCTTTCCTTCAAAACCTGATCTCCAGTCTGATTCTGAACAGAGACCCCAGGCTTGCCCCTAACTCTAGGTCTTTCTTTGCAAAACTGAAGTAGAACAGGCAGAGGCAACTGGGGGACAAGAAAGTCCCTTGGTAACTCCCTAAACTCAGAGGATGTGAACAAAATACATCAAGGCTAAGAGGCTGTAACATGGCTCCTTCAAGGTAGTAGGTACAAGCCCATCTTCCTTGGCTCTCAGCCACCCACAGAGATGTCCAACACATCAGTGTTTTATTTTTCTTTGGTCTCAGGTTCATCTGTATGTTTGAAACTAGGTCTTCTTATCACAGCCACGGTGTAAGTGCAATGACCACTTACAGCCTGATCCTAATCCTGATAATTATGGAAGCTTTAACCTACTCCATTTTCCCATAACCTGGCTGTCAACTCCTAGAGATCTACCTTTTTCTTTTCTTTTTTTGTGGAGCAATGAGGGTTAAGTGACTTGGCCAGGGTCACACAGCTAGTTAAGTGTCAAGTGTCTGAGGCCAGATTCGAACTCAGGTCCTCCTGAATCCAGGGCCTGTGCTTTATCCACTATCCCACCTAGATGCCATCAATTTACCTTTTTAATGCCAGGCTTAGTGCCAATACCCAGCTAGACTCTCAGAACTCTCAAACTCAGGCAATCCACCAGCCTCAGCCTCCCTGAGTCATCAAATTTACAGGCTTGCACTACCATACTCATCACTGAAGGCTGGGAAGTTTCCTTGGCTGGAATACTCTCTCCTCCTCCTCCTCCAATCCCTCTGACCCTGGGCTAAGATAGCACTCACTGTTTTTCCTGGGAAGATACTTGGGGTCCAGCAGATACACCAATTCCACTCCGGATACACTGCCATGGAAATTGATGGTGAACTCATCATATACTGTCAGCATTCCGTCTGGTGGCAGTTCTAGTGTGCAGGTGCCCATCTGGAGGATGCAGCTGTAGTTTTTAAATGGTTCCAAGTTGCTATAAAGCACGAGCATGGAAGGAGTGGGCAAGTTAGATGTGAAAGAGATACTCCCTTAACAGAATACAGATGCTCCTGGATTTTTCATCCTTGATCATGGGACCAAGGTCTTTCCCTTATACCCCTGCCTCTCTGCCTCTGCCAAACCTATGGGTCCCCAAAGTCTACCTCTTCCAGGAAGTTCTCCCTACTACTCTAGCCTACACTGATCTCCAAATGAGACATAGTCCCTGCCCTCAAGGAGCTAAAAGAAGGGGAGAATGTGACACAGACATGAATAACTAAAATACAGGTTGTCATATGATAAGGGTCATGAAAGAGGGACAAGAAAAGGTGCTGGGAGAGATTAGTGAATTGAATTTAGAACTGGAAGGGTACTTAGATGTCATCCAATACAACCCCTTCATTTTGCAAATGAGATAAATTGAGGCCTAGAAGAAGTGACTGGCGCAAGGTTACACAGGCAGGAAGTAGTAGAGCCAGAATTCAAATCCTTATCCTTTGACTCCCTTCCACTGACTGGAGAAGGTAGCAGTAGAGGTGGGCTTTCCATACATATATAATACAAACATAGACACATACTTACATACTTACATACACACACATTTGTCTTTCCCAGAAATTCTGACCTAGGGCTAAGTAGGTGCTCAGTAAAGACTTACTACTGATTGGTTGGCTGGTAACACTCACTAATCACCCCCATTGGCCCCAAGTTAGGAGCTGTCCTTACTAGCCCTGGATCTATTCCAGGACCCTAGGAGGGAGAAAGTATCCTCCCCTTCCAAACCCTCCCTAAAACTGGAGCCCAGGCCAAGAAATCAACATTCCCAAAAGTCAAGGCTTCCTGAAAAGTCAAAGCCCCCTTCTATGGGCCTGGCTAGGACTTACCTGGTGAAGAGGAGTTGATGGACTCTGTCTTGTCTTGGCAAGGTGGCAGTCCAACTACAGTGGATCCTATTTATGTAATTATTGAGGCAGGTCAAGGTTCCAAGTTGCTGAGCTGCAGTAGGGAGGGAGCAGGGAGGGAGCAGGGAGGGTGTTTGGTCTTTACCTGGTGCCTTACTCTACCTGACACTCCTTCATTGGCTTCCAGGGATAGGAGAGGGCCCCAATTTGTCTGAGATTCAGTTCTGAGATAGGGGCCCTGGCAAGCTATATGGGGGGAAGCCATTCCTCCCTCCACCCTCAAAGCCGAAAGAATAGCCAGGCAACCAAGGGCTCAATCAAGTTAAAGCCAGTCCATGAAGGAATGATTCTAGAAGATGCCACAGTTTTCTATGGAATAGGGCAGGGGATAAAAGGACGATGGGAAGAAGGGCTCTAAGGGGGTAACCTTTAGCTTCCTGAAGCAGCAACATCTGAGTGCAGATTGGATCACCCTACCCCACCTCCCCCACTCCTTACCTCCTCTTTCCCCTCCACTAAAGGCCACCACACAGAACCAGGTGAAAAGCTGCACACTGCAGGCTCTCTTGCCAGAAATGTCCATGGAACACGGCCCTGAAACAGAAACCACAGTTTCAACTCACCGAACATTTATCAAGGGCTTCCCTTAGTTCAAGGAACTGTCCCAGGTTCTGAGGACTATTATGAAAAAGGAAATAGCCATTGTTTACAGTCTTTTTTTTTTTTAAGTGAGGCAATTGGGGTTAAGTGACTTGCCCAAGGTCACACAGCTAGTAAGTGTTAAGTGTCTGAGGTCGGATTTGAACTCAGGTCCTCCTGACTCCAGGGCCGGTGCTCTATCCACTGCACCACCTAGCTGCCCCTATTGCTTACAGTCTTAAAAGAAGAATAAATGTACATGGAGAAGGGTAATAGAAGATAGAAAGTGACGGGACAAAAGATAGAGTTAGATAAACTGCCCTGGGAAAATGTGAGGACAGAAGAAACACTTTCAGTTGGGAAGATGAAGGAAGGCTTCATGGAGGAGTTGGTACCTGGACTGAGTCTTAGAGGAAGAGAAGGATTAGAACTGGCAGAAATAAGGAGAGTGTGGTACATGTTTGAGGGTTGGCCTGCATACATAAGGAGGGAGAAATAGAAGCACGTGAGCTCCAGCTCCACCAGAGGTCGGCAAGGGAGGCAGAGGAGGTAAAGGAGAGATTGGAGAAGGGAGGGATTGATGGCAGGAAGATCATCTAGGAGGTGGTTATAGTATCCAGGGGAGAGGTGCTGAAGACTGGGATGAGTGTAATGGCAATAGGAAGGGGGAGGTGAAGACTGTTGCTGGGGTTCATCCTTTGTTCTCCAAGAGGACCAATGACATCAGGAGGGGGATGTCTTGGCTTGCAAGTGAATTGGACTTAAGTGAAGCAGTGCTGTGCAAAGTCATCAGCCTTACTCTCTCCTCCAGAGTCTTTGGAGTCCAGTGACAGTCAGGATGACTGGCAATGGCCCCACTACAGACATATTCAAGGAGGTAGAATGAGTAGAGCAGAGAGGAACATTAGAGATCAGCTCCTCCAACCCCCTTGTATGCATGTGATTAGATGGGGCAGGGAGTGGAAGTAGGAGTATCAGATTTGCCCAAGGCTTTGCCCTTAGATAACTTATAGAAGTGCTCTCAACATGGAGAGAAAAGTTGGAGGAGGCTGCCGGTCCATCTTTCACACAGCTGCTAAAATAGTTTTCCTAATGTACAGCTCTAACCATGTCTCAGGCCCCCACTCAAAAACCTTCCTTGGCTCCTTACTGCCTGGAGGGTCAAAGCAAACTTCACTCAACTTGGCATTCAAGTCCCTTTACCATCTGGCTCCAGCTTTCCATTCAGCCTCTCCTCACATCATTCCCTTTCTTTTTGATAATTTTTGTTTTTGTTTTTGGAGCAGTGCAATGAGGGTTAAGTGACTTGCCCAGGGTCACACAACTAGTAAGTGTCATGTGTCTGAGCCCGGATTTGAACTCAGGTCCTCCTGAATCCAGGGCCAGCACTTTATGCACTGCTCCACCTAGCTGCCCCCACATCATGTCCTTTCATGCCTTTTATGTTCTAGTCAAAATGGACTCCTAGGCAACCCACCCCTGAGTTCTCCCAAATGGCTCCCAACCTCACATCAGAGAAGAGCAGAGAGGCACAATGGTGCAGTAGAAAGCACACCAGAAAAAGAATCAGGAGTTCTGGGATAGAGTTCTAACTCTGCCATTTGACTTGCTGTCTGACTGGGGACATGTTACTTCTCTGTCTCTCTAAACCTCAATTTCCTCATCTACAAAATAGGGATGCTAATCTCTACCTTGTCTACCTCACAGGACATATTATGTGAATTAGATGAGATAATGTATGCAAAAATGCATTGTCAGCAGCAAAACATTATATAAATGTGTTAACATCATTACCTCAGTTAGATTTCTGAAGGATAGATAGATAACCATCCAGCACCCACTGAAATTCATCAGCAAGCTCTCCTCTCCTATCTCCTCTCCAGTGACTGAGAAGGCGGCTGCTTTGTCTCCCAGCCTAATTCTCCAATTCAATTAAGAAATAAAACTAATTAAACACAGGCTTTGCTGAGTGCCAGGACTACAGAGGCAAAAGGGTCATAGTCCCTAGTCTCACAGAGTTTACATCCTATAGGAAGGGACTTTAGTGATCATCTAATCCGATTCCCCTCATTTTGCTTATAGGGGGAGCTGAGGCACAGAGAAAGGAAAAGCAACTTGCCAAGTTTATTACAGAATCAGGACCAGAACCCAGATCTATTGATTTTCTTTCTTTCTTTTTTTTTTTTTTTTAGGTAATGGGGGTTAAGTGACTTGCCACGGTCACACAGCTAGTAAGTGTCAAGTGTCTGAGGCCAGATTTGAACTCAGGTACTCCTGAATCCAGGGCCGGTGCTTTAACCACTGCGCCATCTAGCTGCCCCCAAGATCTATTGATTTTCAAGCCATGGCACTTCCCACTATATCGCACTGCCTCCCCTATTCATTCCTACAAGGGGGAGATCCCATTTCTGAAGCTGTTGCAGAAACCCACCATACACACACACACACACACACACACACACACACACACGCACACACGCACACACGCACACACGCACACACATTTCCACACCAATCATGATTATGTGTCTAGAAAGGCTAGAATTCTTTTTTTTTTTTTTAGTGAGGCAATTGGGGTCAAGTGACTTGCCCAGGGTCACACAGCTAGTAAGTGTCAAGTGTCTGAGGCCGGATTTGAACTCAGGTCCTCCTGACTCCAGGGCCAGTGCTCTATCCAAGGCTAGTATTCTAACACGTGGTTTATCAGAGATGGAAGAGACATTAGCACATAGAGCATAGACTAGCAGGGCTAGAAGTGTTGGAACATTTAATATTCCAAATAACAGACAGGGATGTTAGAGACCATATGATCTAACCCTTTTTACTCTATAGAAAAAGAAATCAAGGTTTAGCTTCCTCTTGTCTCATCCAAGTTATTATTCAGTAATTGTCTGGCAACACCCAGACAAGCTGAGGTCTCCGAGTCATAGTTCACTGTTCATTCTTGCAAGGGGGAGATACCATTTGTGTCTGGTTTTCATTGAGTTTTGGGGGGGTTTTTGTTTGTTTGTTTTTTAGTGAGGCAATTGGGGTTAAGTGACTTGCCCAGGGTCACACAGCTAGTAAGTGTTAAGTGTCTGAGGCTGGATTTGAACTCAGGTACTCCTGACTCCAGGGCCGGTGCTTTATCTACTGGGCCATCTAGCTGCCCCCTATGTCTGGTTTTCAGAAGAAAAAGAAGAGGAAAACACAACGAAAAAGCTTCTAGTTGGTATAATTGAGCTACCCTATGCTTCCATGTAAACTCAGAAGACTTCTGTAGTGCTAGGAATCCTGGCCAATCTCTTAATGTGCCTCCAAGTTGGTGTGGGGTGGGGCCTCAGAAAGTGTAGCTGGGGGTGGGGGACTGGTTCAGGAAGGGGTTAGACTCAATGGGGGCGAGGATTGAACAGCCGCTATCAGCTCATCAGTAGTTCAAGATGTTGCTGTGATAGCCCTGGGATGCTACTGTAGTTACTTGCTTGTTAAATGAATTCGATGCTGCTCTGTGATAAGGGGTATGTGGGTAACAGAAAAACAAACAGGCTTAGAGGCAGACTCATCAACCCCCAAGATGCAGGACCTATGACACAGTCCCAGGCACCTAGATAGTTTTGTTTCTATCCTTACAAGAAGCAAACTAACCTCGGAGAAGTCAGTTTTGCCTCCCTCTCAGTTTCTTTCTTTGTAAAACAAAGGAGTCAGAGAAAATGATTTCTTTTTTCTTTTCTTTCTTTTTTTTTTTTTGTGTGTGAGGCAATTGGGGTTAAGTGACTTGCCCAGGGTCACACAGCTAGTAAGTGTTCAGTGTCTGCGACTGGATTTGAACTCAGGTCCTTCTGAATCCAGGGCCAGTGCTCTATCCACTGCACCACCTAGCTGCCCCAAAATCGTTTGTTTTGTTTTGTTTTTTTGCAGGGCAATGGGGGTTAAGTGACTCGCCCAGGGTCACACAGCCAGTTAATATCAAGTGTCTGAGGTCATATTTGAACTCAGGTCCTCCTGAATCCAGGGCTGGTGCTTTATCCACTGCTCCACCTAACTGCCCCCAAGAAGATGATTTCTAATGTGCCTCCCCACTCTGACATTCCATGAACTGTGTTCTCAAATGCCTCCAACTCTAACGTTCAATGCTCAGAGTTTCCTCTAAGCTCTGACACAGTGACTCATTGATAGTCTATAGATAGCACATCCATCAATCAATCAAACAAGTTCTCATTGAATTCCCATCATGGGCAAGATATCCTGCTGGACATTGAAGATGCAAAGGAAAAATGAATTAGACTCTGCCTTCAAGGACCTAACATTCTACTGGGGAAAACAAGACATACTCAAATAAGCAAATAAAACAAAATTATTTAAGGGGGTACACTAACAACCAGGAAAACAAAACAACAACAACAAAAAAAGCCTCTTGTGCAAGGTAGCACTGAAGATGAGACTTAAAGGGAGGTAGGAGGGGGCAGCTAGGTGGCCCAGTGGATAAAGCACCAGCCCTGGATTCAGGAGGACCTGAGTTCAAATCCAGCCTCAGACACTTGACACTTACTAGCTGTGTGACCCTGGGTAAGTCACTTAACCTTCATTGCCCCACCAAAAAAAGGGGGGAGGGGAGCTAGGGATTCCAAGAGATGGAGGTGAGGAGTTTATTCCAGGCCTGAAGGAGAACCTAGACAAAGGTATGGAGCAGAAGGAAGAACAAGACCATTTGGATGGAATGGAGGGTAATTGAAGAGAATATTGTGAAATCACATTACTGGAAAGTTGGAATCCATCAATCAGTATTCACTAAACACCTAATCTGTGCCAGGCAGATTGTGAAAAGGCATTAAATGTCAAATGGATGAGTTTGTATTTGATCCTGGGAAGCAATAGAAGACCACTGAAGCATTTTCAGCAGGAGAATGACGTGGTCTGCCCCACCTGTGCTTTAGGAATCACAGTTTGGCCGCCGTGTGAGGATAGGCTGGAGAGGGTACAGGGATACCCGTTAAGAAGTTATTATGGGGGGCAGCTAGGTGGCGTAGTGGATAAAGCACTGACCCTGGATTCAGAAGGACCTGAGTTCAAATCCGGCCTCAGACACTTACTTAACACTAGCTGTGTGACTCTGAGTAAGTCATGTAAGCCTGTCATAGAAGAAGAAGAAGAAGAAACTATTGTGATAATCCATGTGAGAAGGAATGAGAGTATGAGCTAGGGGTGAGGGAATGGCTGTGTGGCAGGTAGGAAAGGCTGATTTCCAAGTCTGTGTGAGGGCTGGGTGACTATGAAGGTAGCTGAGCAAGAGATGTGTTTTTTTATATGACCAGAGTTTATTCCCCTACTTTCTTTTTTTTTCTTAATAGTATTTTATTTTTTTTCCAGTTAGATGTAAAGATAGTTTTCAACATTCTTCCCACCCCCACCACCCACCCACACACTCGAACACCCATGGGCAATAAGGCTTAAGTGACTTGCCCAGGGTCACACAGCTAGTAAGTGTCAAGTGTCTGAGGTCAGATTTGAACTCAGGTCCTCCTGAATCCAGGGTCAGTGCTTTATCTACTTCGCCACCTAGCTGCCCTCCAACATTCATTTTTATAAAATTTTGAGTTCCAAATTTTTCTCCCTCCCTTCCCCCTCCCCAAGATACAAAGCAATCTGATATGGGTTATATATGTACAATCACATTAAACATATTTCCACATCAGTCACATTGTGAAAGAAGTATCAGAACAAAAGGGGAAAACCTCAAGAAAGGAAAAAAAAACAAAAGAAAAAGTAAAAATAGTATGGTTCAATCTACATTCAGATGCCACAGTTCTTTTTCTGGATGTGGAGAGCATTTCCCATCATAAGTCCTTTGGAAATGTCTTGGATCATTGTATTGCTGAGAAAGCAGTCTATCACAGCTGATCATCACACAATGTTGTTGTTTCTGTATACAGTGTTTTCCTGGTTCTGCACACTTCTCTCATCATCGGTCCATTTAAGTCTTTCCAGGTTTTTCTGAATCTGCCTGCTCATCATTTCTTTCTCTTTTTTTGCTCATCATTTCTTATAGCATAATAGTTTTCCATTACATTCATATATCACAACTTGTTTAGCCATTCCCCAATTGATTGGCATCCCCTTAATTTCCAATTCTTTGTCACCACAAAAAGAGCAGCTATAGGGGGCAGCTAGGTGGCACAGTGGATAAAGCACTGGCCCTGGATTCAGGAGGACCTGAGTTCAAATCTGGCCTCAGACACTTGACACTTACTAGCTGTGTGACCTTGGGCAAGTCACATAACCCTCGTTGCCCTGCAAAATGAATGAATGAATGAATGAACAAATAAATGGATAGATAGATAGATAGATAGATAGATAGATAGATAGATAGATAGATAGATAGATAGATAGATAGATAGATACAAGATGTCAGGCAAACCATTCCCCTGATGGAAGGTGTTAAACATAGGCAAGAGTGACCAGGAGATCCCACTAAAGTCCTTTCCCTGCAGTTTGGAAGGCTAGATTGCTTGACCCAGTTTCACTAGGGTCCTGCCTGAAAGGAGAGAGAGAGAGAAGTAAAGTTTGCTCAAGGTCCCTTCAAGCTTCTGCGACCTGATCTGCATAGGATACAGCCTTGACATGAGGGGTGAGGTGAGGGCATCCAGGGTGGACTAGGGTTGCCAGAGGTGAGAGGTCCAAGGGGCTTTCAAGAATTACCAAGAATTTCTATCACGTCTTCTGCTTTCCAAAGCAATTCCCTGTGGTGGGTGAAAAATGAAATGACTAAGGAGACAAAAGTTTGAGCTTCTGAGCATGTTGATTTATTAAGCAATGCATGTCAATTGCATGACAAATAAGGATGAGGCTTCCTCAGCTTTGGCTCCAGACTCTAAATACAGGAGGATATATATTTTGTTTGTTTGTTTGTTTGTTTGTTTGTTTTTGCGGGGCAATGAGGGTTAAGTGACTTGTCCAGGGTCACACAGCTAATAAGTGTCAAGTGTCTGAGGCCGGATTTGAACTCAGGTACTCCTGAATCCAGGGCCGGTGCTTTATCCACTGCGCCACCTAGCCGCCCCAAGATATAGATTTTTATGCCTTAAAAACAACTAATCAAATAAAATCAATTAATTTTTTTTAATTAACCAGAACACAAAATTAGGTAATCTGATTTCTAGTTGAAGGAAAGATTAGGAACTTTCCCAGTTGGAGGAGGGATGAGTAAACAGGTACAACTCCTTGAAATCAGAAAAAGAGGGGTCCTACTCCCACAAGTGTCTGTATTCAGTCAAAGGAACAAGAAAATCAGTGTTGTTGAGTTGTTTCAGTTATGTCCAACTCTCCGTGACCCCAGTTGGAATTTTCTTGGCAAAGATACTGAAGTGGTTTGTCATTTCCTTCTCCAGCTCATTTTACATATGAGGAACTGAGGTAAACAGAGTTAAATGACTTGCCCAGGGTCACACAGCCAGTAAGTATCTGAGGTCATGTTTGAACTTACATCCTCCTGACTCCAGGGCTGGTACTCTATTCACTGCACTGCCTAGCGCAGCGATTGTTCAGTACAGGGCCATTCTTCAGAGAAGACTCATGGGTTGCTTGATATGTATAATTGTGAGAAAACTTGCAACAATCTTTGGATCTGAGTTTCTGGTCAGCATAACCTAGGTCCTTGGCTGAAGGTCTCTAAGCAGCAGGTAGAGGTGGTCCAACTTCCCAGCCATCCATGGCTAGGTTCAAACTATGCAATAAAGTCTTTTCACAATTCCCAAAATTGAATAAAATTTTCTCACAAGAAAGAAAATTGAACTAGACTCACAATTGAATAGAAGTGATTTTTTTTTTTGGTGAGGCAATTGGGGTTAAGTGACTTGCCCAGGGTCACACAGCAACTAAGGCCAGATTTGAACTCAGGTCCTCCTGACTTCAAGGCCAGCACTCTAACCACTGCACCACCTAGCTGCCCCCTCACAATTGAATAGAAAGAGGACTGAGCTAGCTCCAGAACTGAATCACAAGATGCAGTCAGTGTGGTTCAATCAATTCCCACAGAACTCTGACCAAAAGTGACTAAATATGCATACTCTTCAACTCAGTGATATCACTATTAGGCCTATTCCTTAATGAAATTAAAGAAAGAGGAAAAGATCCTACATGTACAAAAATACTCATAGTTACTCTTTCTATAGCAGCAAAGAACTGGAAATAAAGGGTTACCAATCAGTTTAGGAATGGCTAAACAAACTATTGTATAAGGATAGAATGGAATACTAGTGTGCTATCAGATATAGCAAAAGGGACAAATTCAGAGACATATTGGAAGAATTGTATGAACTAAAGCTGAGTGAATCCAGTAGAACCAGGAGAGTTATTTATACAATAACAATAACATTACAAAGATGAATTTTGAAAGACTTAAGAACTTCAATCAGCCCGATGACCAATCACAATTCCATAAGACTAAGTATACTACCCACCTGACAGAGAAGTGAGGGACTTAAGATGCAGAATGAGACATGTTTTTCAGACATGGCCAACATGGGAATTTGTTTTGACTATACATATTTGTTTTAAGTGGTGTGTTTTTCCTGTTGTTTTTTTCCAATGGGAGGAGGGATATAAGGGAGAGAAAATAAATGCTAACTCATTTTTAAAAAGGGGAAAAAGGGAGTATTGAGAGCTGATTCCATTCTCCCTCCTTCCCTCAGTCTGGTTCTGCTTTGGGAACTGGAGCCGCTCTGTACCTGGATACTGGTTGGCTGACAAGAAATGCCAAAATTTGATTCCCTTAGTTCTACGAGACACATTCCTTGGTCCCCGTATGCTGGCTCAGTCTCAATATTGAATTAATAAGCCTTGATAATTGTCCTTGAAATCAGGCCAGAGTTTCAGCCTCTTTTGCCAGTAAATCCCTTGTTTGCATCTCCATCCTCTTTTCCCTACCGATGTCACTACAATCCAAGGGAGTCAGAAGCTACAGGGACTAGGGAGAATTTAATGTTGCATGGACTCTGCTGGAGATCAGATGCTACCTATACCCAGGAATAGCTAAATGGCTCCTCTTTCAGGAGCAGGAATAGCACCATCAAGCTGTGCATCCACTCAAAACAGATTTTCCTCCACTAGATGCTTGCACAGTGAGGGAGTAGGTAAAGAAAGGCTTTCAGTTCCATGCCTAGAATTTCAGGTGGCCATCTTTGACTGGAAGGCTAAAATGGGGCTCTGCCTGAGAGTTCCCCAAACAGCAAGCCAAACCAAAGGGCAAGCCGGAGCAGCAACCCAGAGCAAAAGCAGAAAGGTCCTCGGACCAGGCAGCTCACTGAGCTATTTTGGTACCTGGAGCATGCTGGGGACTTTATGTGGCTATCTTCTCAGTGACTGTGGGTGAGGGCTGTGTTGTCACTACTGCTTAGGGACCCAGCAGCCTCGAGGACTGCTTTTTTTAGCTCTCCTATTTTTGTTATGAAGACCAATCACCATTATAACTTTTACGTCTATAAAAAAGTCTTGTGGTTATAAAGTACTTTACAGTCATTTGATCCTCAAACAACCTGTATGGTAGATAGGCAGGCTAGGTCACTAGCTACTAATTGACATAGTCAGCAAAGACTCCCTCCAGGGAAATATTTCATGGGGATGGTTTTTTTTAGAATAATGTGTTGTTGTTGTTGTTACTGAATTGTTTCAGTCATGTCCACCTCTCTGTGACCCCATTTTACATTGCCTATATTTCCTAACATATCCCTTTCCTGTTCTCTAGAGCCATCCCTCATAATAAAGAATTAAAAAGAGGAAAAAGACATTTCAGCAAAACCAACATATTGAAAAAGTTTGACATTCTACACACTGTTCCCTAGCCATGGTCTCCCTACTTCTGTTTTTGTTTGTTAGGGGTTTGTTTTGTTTGTTTGTTTCTTTTTGTGGGGGCAATATGGGTTAAGTGACTTGCCCAGGGTCACAGAGCTAGTAAGTGTCAAGTGTCTGAGGCCGGATTTGAACTCAGGTTCTCCTGAATCCAGGGCTGGTGCTTTATCCACTGCACTATCTAGCTGCCTGGTTTCCCTATTTCTTCAAAGAAGCAAGGGGAAGTGCTTTCTCATATTTCTTCTTTGGGGGTCAAGTTTGATTATTATAATTTTGCATCATCCCTTTTAGCTGTGTGTTTTATAAAATTTTAAAATATATCATTTTGTGGGGCAGCTAGGTGATGCAGTGGATCAAGCACTGGCCCTGGATTCAGGAGGACCTGAGTTCAAATCCGGCCTCAGACACTTAACACTTACTAGCTGTGTGACCCTAGGCAAGTCACTTAACCCCAATTGCCTCACTAAATATATATATATATATATATATATAAATAAAATTTTGTGATGAATAACATTGGTCCTCCCAAACATGGCTCCAGAGAATAAATGAGGAAATATTCCTCCCTCTTTTTACTGGAGAGGAGGAAGTGTAATGTTGTTTTTCAGTCATGTCTGACTCTTCCTGACCCCACTTGGGGTTTTCTTGGCAAAGATGCTGCAGGGGTTTGCCATTTCCTTCTCTGGCTCATTTTACAGATGGAGAAAGTGAGGCAAATCAGGTTAAATAAGTTGCCCAAGGTTACATAACTAGTGTCTGAGGCCAGATTTGAAATCAGGTCTTCATGACTCCAGGCCCTACGTTGTAGCCACTGCACCACCTAGTTGCCCTACTGTAGAATGGATACATACAACTATTGTCTCTATGTATCAATTGGTTTTGTTTAATGGTGTTGTTTTTTCTTAGTTCCAAGGGAAGGCTCACGGGACAGAGAAGAGAGATGAAGAGAGAAGCGAGATGAAGAGACTACCTGGAAATGACTATGATGTTAAAAAATAAAAGGTGTCATGAAAACTTTTTCGAATGTATTTGTTAAGGAAGCAACATGCCTGAGACGGCCCTGTTAGCCTTTTCAACCACTGAGGAGGAGGAGGATGTGCAATTTATATTCCTCCTCATTTTGCTTCATAGAAGTCAGTCACCTTTGACCCTAAGGGTCTAAGCACCACTGGAGGGTCCCAGTTTTACACTGTAGAAAAGGAAAAAGGGAGAAAAAAAGGAGTCAAAGTGAGAACGGAAAAAGAAAAGAAGAGTAGAGGGAGAGGGAAAATGAAATATTTATGTTCAGAAAAACTACTAGCTGTCTATTAAGTCATACTCAGAAACTGGACAACAGCTCCTGGTGCACGCTGACTGAAAGTTTGTCCCTTTCCTCACCCCCATCTCCTTCTTATTGCTTTAGACCAGCAGCTGCGCCCATCTTAAATTGCCCAAAAGAAACTCAAAGTCCTGAAGGAACCCATGGAAATAAAGTGAATTTCCCTCAATTTCACTTTATGCCCATTTAGGGGCTGCCTGTCAAATCCTTCCTTCACAGGCCTCCCCACCCCCACAGTCCTGAAAGTTAATCTGAGTCATAAAGGAAAGAGCCGCTACCCGATTATTAACACAGTCTGACCCACTCTTGAATTTCTCTTCTTCCTGCTGCCAGCTTGCTAGTGTGGTGGTGACTTAGAGCCCCAAGCTTTCTGTGGGGAAATTTTTTCTTAGCAACATTGGAAATCTCATAGTCACAAATCAAGGGTCCCCTCTCCCACATATAGATTGTTAGTGCCTCCCATTGATACTATACATACCTCGTATAGACAGAGTTTCATGCATGTTGTTCTCCCCCACCCCATCCCCCCATTAGAATGTGAATTCCTCAAGAGCTGGGACTAGTTTTTTGCCTTTTTTTGTATCTCTATCATTTAGCACAGTGCCTGATAATAGTAAGTGATCTATAAATGTTTGTTGATAATGATAAGGAATTTCTGCTCGTTCCCCCTGTGAGGTGCTCAAAATGGGGAACATCTATTTATCTCTCTTCAACCTGAAGGTGGGGTTGGGGATAGGGAAAAGTTGTAGCCCTTTGGGGAGCTTGAGGAAGATCTGGGGCAAGAATAGGGCTGTTTTTTGTTTTTTGTTTTTTAAACCGGTGTACCCTTCTTAGCCACTGAAACAACCAAGCTTCTTCTTAGGAGTGGGGCAGACTCCCAGGGTGTGAATCATTTATTAGTTCCAACTGATTTCTCTTGAGGTTAAGCAGTGGTACTCAAAAAATGGCTTATAGAAAGGAGACTCACCTATCCAAAGGCAACTGCCTGGCCCCATCTCCTTGACTCCCAGCTCTTGGAGCAGACGAGAATTGTTCCTCCTGATCAGGGGTTGACTTATAACTAAACTCTTATTAAAGCAGCAGATTTCCCCTATCTAATTTCAAAGATAATCCCTGGGGCCAATGACATGGTGCAGAGCAGAGTAGGCTGCAAGGGAGCCGCCCACTTCTGCAACCACAAGAAAATGTGTGTGTGTGTGTGTGTGTGTGTGTGTGTGTGATAACTTGAACCAAGGGGCTAACAAACCTAATCGTAAACTGGTTGACTTACGGCTTTTAATTCCTCTTTGAGAAACAAGTAACTGGTATTCATGGCAATGGAAGAAAATGGAGCAAATCACTAGAAAAGTTGACTGTGGAGTGCTTGCAAGGCAAAGTCATTGCTTCCACTCTCAGAGTAAATGTAAAGCTTTAGAAAAGGAGAATTATATAAATCAGTTGGAGCTAACAAAGGATTTTTTGCTTTTGTTTTTTTATCTGGAAGGGGTGTTCAGGATCATAGGTTCATAAAGATTTATGGTTTTGTTTGTTTTTGAGGGGCAATGAAGGTTAAGTGACTTGCCCAGGGTCACACAGCTAGTAAGTGTCAAGTGTCTGAGTCAAATTTGAACTCAGGTCCTCCTGAATCCAGGGCCGGTGCTTTATCTACTGCACCATCTAGCTGCCCATTTCATAAAGATCTAGAGGGCAGTTAGGTGGCAAAGTAGATAGAGGACTGGGCCTGGAGTCAAGAAGACTCATCTTCATGAATTCTAATCTGGTCTCAGATCCTTACTAGCTGTGGGACCCTGGGCAAGTCACTTACCCTTGTTTGCCTCAGTTTCATCATCTGTAAAATGAGCTTAAGAAGGAAATAGTAAACCACCACAATATATTTGCCAAGAAAACTCCAAATGGGGTCATGAGGAGTTAGACATGACTGAACAACAAAAAAGAGTCTTCAAAACTATGTTTAAAATTGAATTCCAGGGAAGTAGATCCAAGATGATGGAGAAAAGGCAGTCACTCAACTGTGCTCTCCCAAATTCCCCTCCAATCACCTTTTTTTTTTTTTTTTTTTAGTGAGGCAATTGGAGTTAAGTGACTTGCCCAGGGTCACACAGCTAGTAAGTGTTAAGTGTCTGAGGTCAGATTTGAACTCAGGTACTCCTGACTCCAGGGCTGGTGCTCTATCCACTGCGCCACCTAGCTGCCCCCAAACACCTTTAAATAATGGCATAAAACAATTCCTGTAGTGGTAAAACCCACAAAATGACAAGGTGAAATCGTTTTCCAGCCAACAACAACTTAGAAGGTTGGCAGGAAAGGTCTGTTGCACCTAGGTGAAAGTGGAGCACAGTCCCACAGTCCCAGCAAACCAGGAGCAAGCCTTGGAGGCCACTGAATCAACAGCTGCAGAGGCTGCTTCTGGAACGCTCAGCCCACGGACAATAAGGGAACTGAACAACTAATCAGAAGGAGATTACTGGGGTCTCTTTGCTGGCACTGAAGCAGGACTCTGTTGCTTTGCCCATACTCGAATTCAGGTTGCAGCCCTGTGTGGCAGTCCCAGTGTGGGGAGCAGTACTAGCACACCAGAGCTTGTGGCCACAATGGAGAGAGGACCCTTGTCATGGTTCCAGGGCAGAAAAGAGTACCTGTGGTCGCTCACAAACCAGAGCACAGGCCAAGAGAGTAGTAAATACACCTCTCCTTAGATCATACCACCTTGGAAGAATTGAAAACTTACAGATCCTAGAAGGATCTCTGAAAACAGCTGCACAAAACCCCTGAAGTTGGGACAGTGAAACTTCCACCCTGGAAGCAGAGCTCCACTTTAACAAAGAGTTAAAAGTCAGAAAAAAATCTGACCATGAAAAGTTACTATGGTGACAAGGAGGATCAAAATATACCCTCAGAAGAAGATAACAAAGTCAAAGCTCCTACATCCAAAGCTTTAAAGAAAAATATGAATTGGTCTCAATCCATGGAAAGGCTAAAAAAGAACTTTGAAAATCAAATAAGAGAGATAGAGGAGAAAATGAGAAGAGAAAGGAGAGTGATGCAAGAAACTCATGAAAAGAGTCAACGGTTTGATAGCAGATACAAAACAAAATTACTGAAGAAAATAACACCTTAAAAACCAGACTAGGTTAAATGGTAAAAGAGGCACAAAAAGCCAATGATGAGAAGAATTCCTTAAAAAGCAGAATTGGCTATATGGAAAAAGAGGCACAAAAATTCACTGAAGAAAAAAAAAATTCCTTAGAAAGTAGAATTGGCCAAATAGAAAAGAAGGTACAAAGGCTCACTGAAGAAAATGATTCCTTAAAAATTAGAATTGAGCAAATAGAAATGAATGACTTTGTGAGAAATCAAGAAACAATCAAACAAAACCAAAAGAATGAAAAAAATAGAAGATGATGTAAAATATCTCATTGGGGGGCAGCTAGGTGGCACAGTGGATAGAGAACCGGCCCTGGAATCAGGAGGACCTGAGTTCAAATCTATCCTCAGACTCTTGACACTTACTAGCTGTGTGACCCTGGGCAAGTCACTTAACCCCAATTGCCTCACTAAAAAAAAAAAACCCAAAACAAAACAAAACAAAATATCTCATTGGAAAAACAACTGGCCTGGAAAACAAATCCGGGAAAGATCATTTAAAAGTTATTGGACTACCTGAAAGCCATGATCAAAAAAAGAGCCTAGACATCATCTTTCAGGAAAGTATCAAGGAAAACTGCCCTGATATTCTAGAACCAGAAGGTAAAATAGAAATTGAAAGAATTCATCATTCATCTCCTGAAAGAGATCCCAAAATGAAAACTCCTAGGAATATTATAGCCAAATTCCAGAACTCTCAGGTCAAAGAGAAAATAATTCAAGGAACCAGAAAGAAACAATTCATGTACTGTGGAGCCACAATCAATATACAAGATTTAGTGACTTCTACATTAAAGAATTGGAAGGCTTAGAATATGATGCTCCAGAGTACAAAGGAGCTAAGATTACAACCAAGAAGCACCCACCCAGTGAAACTGAGTACAATCCTTCAGAGGGAAATGGATATTCAATGAAACAGAGGACTTACCAGCATTCTTAATGAAAAGATGAAAGCTGAATAGAAAATTTGATATTCAAATACAAAACTCAAGAGGAGGTAGTAGTCAGAAGCAAAACACTTTAGAGGAGGGACAAGGCGAAAGGAGAGAGAGAATAGAATAGAAAGAGGGGGAAATAGGATGGAGAAAAATATAGTTAGAAATTGTAACTGTGAAAAAAATTTTGAAGCAATTTTGAAGTTTCTCTGAAAAAGGCCTCATTTCTCAAACATATAGAGAACCAAGTCAAATTTATAGAAATAAGAGCCATTCCTCAATTGATAAGTGATCAAAAGATATGAACAGTTTTCAGATGAAGCCATGAAAGCCATCTATAGCCATATGAAAAAATGCTCTAAATCACTATTGATTGGAGGAATGCAAACTAAAACAATTCTGAGACACTACCTCATACTTATTAGATTGGCTAATAGGACAAAAAAGGAAAATGACAAATGTTGGAAGGAATGTGGGAAACATGAGACATTAATGCATTGTTACTGGAGTTGTGAACTGATTCAACCATTCTGCAGAACTATGCCCAAAGGGCTATAAAACCATGAATAACCTTTGACCTAACAATACCACTATTAGGTGTGTATACAAAAAGAGATTAAAAAACAAAAAGGAAAAGGACCTATGTGCACAGAAATATTTATAGCAGCTCTTTTCTGGTCACAAAGAATTGGAAATTGAGGGGATGCCCAACAATTGGGGAATGATTGAACAAATTGTGGTATGTGATTGTGAGGGAATACTGTTGTGCTATAAGAAATGATGAGCAGGGGAGCAGCTAGGTGGCACAGTGGATAGACCACTGACCCTGGAGTCAGGAGGACCTGAGTTCAAATTCGACCTTAGACACTTAACACTTACTGGCTGTGTGACCCTGGGCAAGTCACTTAACCCCAATTGCCTCACACACAGAAAGAAAGAAAGAAAGAAAGAAAGAAAGAAAGAAAGAAAGAAAGAAAGAAAGAAAGAGAAAGAGAGAAAGAAAGAAGGAAGGAAAGGAAGAAAGGAAGGAAGAAAGAAGGAAAGAAAGAAAGAAATGATGAGCAGGATGTGCTCAGAAAAACCTGGAAAGACTTACATAAATTGTTATAAAGTGAAATGTACTGTCTACAGAGTAACAGCAATATTGTAAGATGATCAGTTTTGAATGACTTGGCTATTCTCAGCAATACAATTATCCAAAACAATTCTGAAGGGTTTATGACAAAAAATGCTATCCATCCCCAGAGAAAGAATTTATGGTGTCTGAATACAGAATGAAGCATACTTTCTTTACTTTCTTTATTTTTCTTAAGGTGTTTTTTTTTTTTTGGTCTATGTTTTCTTTCACAACATAACTAAGTTCGAGTCATGGGATCTGAGCTAGAATTCCAGCTAAGTGACACTCAACCCCAATGTGACCTTGAGTCAGTCACTTCCCCTCTGTCTGAAAAATGATGGTCTAGATGACTTCTTAGGTCTCTTGCAGCTTTAGATCTGGAAATCTATTATTTATCCAACAAAAAAAATATCCTAACAATTATCCCACCTAGGTTAAATCTGAGCTGTTGTATTTCCAAACAAGATCAGAGAGAAATAATTACCTGAACACCACCATAACCCCTAATTGTATTGATGACTGAGACCTAGAGAAGGGAAGTAGTAACTTGCCCACAGTCACTTGGGTAATAAATAGCAGAACTAGGAGAAGGAAATGGCAAACCACTCCAGTATCTTTGCCAAGAAAACCCAAAACGAGGTCACAAAGAATTGGACATAACAGAACACAACTCAACAAGAACAACAACAGGATTCAGACCTAAGCCCTCTGATTCTAAATCCCCTCCTTTTTTCTAGTACACCACAAAGATCTACCTCCTCCCTCTACAGATGAGAAAAATGGCTCCCTACTGTCTCTAGGACAGATGACACTTGGCATTTTTTAAGCTTTTCAAAGTCTGGCTCCAGCCTACTCTTCCAAGCCTCTCCCATTTTTCTCCCACCTTACACACAATAAGTTGCAGACAAACTAGCCCACTTGTTGATCTCCATACATGTTATTCCATCTCCCATGTCCATGACTTTTCATGAGTAGCTACCATGCCTAGAAGACTCTCCCTTACTCACTCTCACACCTCTTAGCATCCCTAACTTCGTTCAAGGCTCAGCTCCGAGTGCCATCATCAGGGTTTTCTTCCAACATCACCCTTCTCTCCCCATTACTTTGGTACACAGATATGATTTCCCCCCCAAGAAAATGCAAACTCCACAGAGTATTTCATTTTTACCTTTGTGTTCCGGGCAGGTAGCTCAGTGCCTAGCACCTAGTAATAACTTAATAAATGCATTCATGAATGAAAGAATGAATGAAGTAGAATGTAATCTTCTTGTGCAGACTTTTCCTTTTTGTCTTTGTGTTCTATCGCTTAGCACAGTATCTTCCATAGTACCATAAACTTCAAGCTAAAAGGGATCTTAGGGTTTATTTAGTCCAACCCCTCATTTTACAGATGAGGAACTGAAACTTAGTGACATTAAATGACTTATCAAAAATCATATATAAAGCACTGGCCCTGGATTCAGGAGTAACTGAGTTCAAATCCGGCCTCAGACACTTGACACTTACTAGCTGTATGACCACGGGCAAGTCACTTAACCCCAATTGCCCAGCAAAAAAAACCAAACAAACAAACAAAAAAAATCATATAGACATCTCAGTGCTCCAAGACTACTCTGGGGAATTTTTTTCTTAGCAATACTGGAAATTTTACAGAATTTTATTGTACCTTGCATTTGAGATTAACCTCCCATTGACGCTGTATATATTTGTTATGTGCATGGCAAAAGAGTCAAAATTTGAGGTTAAGCCCTCTGATGCTTAGTTATTAATGAATGAATGAATGAATGAATGGTGTTTAATTAATGTTTTCTGAATTGGAATAGAAGTGAATTGCTCTGCAGAGTAAGGAACTCGGATCTCCTGACTCCTTAGTCCACTGCCCTCTCCACTACACCCTGCCCCCCATCCCTTTGGGATCCACTGGTCTCTCTCATGCTCAGAACTTTACAAAGAAGAATCTCTTCATTTAACCTTGTCTGAAGACCTTATAGCAATTTCCTCACTAATTAATATAATTATAAGCTTCAGATGCTTTAGCCCCCTGATTGGGGGTTGGGGGAAGGAGGGAAGGAGACTCAAAATTTTTTAAAACCTCATTAATTTCTGATTGGACCATACTATCTCTTTTTGTTTTGGTTTGGTTTGGTTTTGTAGGGCAATGGGGGTTAAGTGACTTGCCCAGGGTCACACAGCTAGTAAGTGTCAAGTGTCTGAGGCCCGGATTTGAACTCAGGTCCTCCTGAATCCAGGGCCAGTGCTTTATCTACTACGCCACCTAGCCGCCCCCATACTATCTCTTTTTTTGGGGTGCAGTTTTTCTTTTTTGAAGTTTTTCCTTCTTGCTCTCATTCCTCTTGTATAACATGACTAATGCAGAAATATGTTTAATGTTATATATCAGATTACCTGCTGTCTAGGGGAGGGGGGCTGGGAAGGGAGGGAGGGAAAAAAATTTGAAATTGGAAATCTTATCTAAACAAAGGTTGAAAACTTAAATAAATTTTTAAAAAATAAAAATAAATTTTAAAAAATAAACCTCATTAATTTGGATCCCAATGTGACTTTTTTTTCAAAACACTTGAATAAATCAGACATAGACTAAATTTGAAGTTAATTTTTGAGCTGTTCATAGGGAAGAAAGAAAGGGGTTTCTGGAGAAATTAATAAAACATTCATTTATTCCCATCTGGATAAAAATTCAAATTTGCATTAAACTGAGAGGTGATTGCTTGGAGTTAAAAAGGCTTTTTACAGGATTCTCCTGTGTAGCAAGCTCCCCTTTGAATATTTAAAATCTGATTCTGTTTGTAAGAATTCAACATATAGGCAAGTTCCTTCAGTCTTTTTTTTTTTTGCAGGGCAATGAGGGTTAAGTGACTTGCCCAGGGTCACCCAGCTACTTAAGTGTTAAGTGTCTGAGGCTGGATTTGAACTCAGGTCTTCCTGAATTCAGGGCCAGTACTTTATCCACTGTGCCACCTAGCTGCTCCTCCTTCAGTCTTTAGAGCTAGAAGGGACTATAGAGGTCTGGTAGTCCAACTTCCTCCTTTTACAAAGCAGTTAAATGACTCACCCAATGTCATATAGCCAGTTAGTGTTCAACCAGGACTAGAACCCAGGCCTTCAAACTCCTGGTCCATTTTCTCTTTGCATTATACAGTGTTTACTCTCACTTAAATTTTCAAGTGTGTGATTTGTATTGTGAGGTTTATGTTACTTAATAAAAGGTACTTTTCAATCACTCTAAAAACTATTTTAGCAGCACATTTATACATCAACAATAACATGTTAACTATACATGATTCTTATCTGTTCTTTGAAATGGGTCAGATAAGATCTCTTATTTTGTGAAATATAACTGAACTAGGAAAACAACAATACACACAATTACACAATGGCCACAACCTTGTAAATGGAAAAAAAAAATTTTAATGGAAAATGATCACTGTGTAGTGATAATAACTGAGTATTTTCCTGAAGGCATACTAAAAATATACCTCCTTCCCTTATTTGCAGAGTTAAGGAACTCTAAGTATAAAATTGCGTGCAGACCCCCTTTCTGGTATACTCCCCCAACTTGTGCTTTGAGTCCCAACACTGCTATGTCCAGGTTGGTTCCAAGAGCACCCTGTGGGTGTCCACTCCTGAAACTATAGCTCAAAATTCCCCGCTCCCCTACACACACACACACACACACACACACACACACACACCATATGCTTCCCAATAACAGTCAACCAGTAGCTGGTTGTAGTAACAGTTAGCTGAAAGCTGGTTGTGGTAACACAATTAGCTCAAAGCAAAAGCATTTTCTAGGACGTGAAGTGAGCAGAACCAGGAGAATGTTGTGTACAGTGACAGCAGTATTGTTTGATGAATAACTGTGAATGACAACTATTCTCAACAATACAAGGATCCAAGACAACCCCAAAGGACTAATGATGAAGCATACCATCCACCTCTGAAGAAAGAACTGATATTGATGGAACACATACTGAAGCATGCTATTTTTCACTTTTTTTCATTTTTTCCCCTTTATTCAAGTTTTCTTATACAAAATGACTAATATGGTAATGTTTTACATAATTGCACATGTATAACTTATATCTGATTGCTTACCGCCTCAGGAAAAGGGGAGGAGAGGGAGAAAAGGAGAGATAAAATTGGAAACTCGAAACTTTAAATAAAAATTTTTTTTAATGGGCCTGCAAATATTCATTCCACAAAACAAGCTCTCCAACAAATATACCCAGCACTTGTGGAAAGAGTAGACTCAAACTTAGAGTTCCCTCCATTCCCAAACCACCTTCTATTCATTTTGCATGTATCATGTATGTACTTATGCTTGTAGATGGTATTCCTAAGGCTTAGGACAATGCCTGACACATAAGAAAGGCTTTTATAAATAAATATTGATTGATTGATTGATTTAGAGATTCTAGGAGAAAAGGCTACATGGAATGGGTAGCATTTGACCCAAACCTTGAAGGAAAGGAAGGATTAAAGCATTCAGAAGGGATGCATTCCAGATGCGAGGGATGCCGTGTAATTATAATATTTCTATAACACTTTAAGATTTGCAGAATGTTTTCCATATATTATCTCATTTGATCTTCATAACAACCTAGAGAGTTGGGTATTACTGTTATCTCCATTTTACAGATAAAGAAACCAAGACTGATATAGGTTGTCACATACTTCACCTCAGGATCACGTAACTAAATAAGTGTCTGGGGCAGAATTTGAACTCTGAATCTAATCTTCTATCCACTGTGCCACATAGCTGTACAAATGTATAATGTAGTCCATTAATATAATGGAATAATACTGAGCTGTAAGAAATGAGGGAAAATACAGTTTTAAAGAAACAGGGAAAGACTTATATGAACCAATGTAGAGTGAAATAAGCAAAACCAGAACTATTTGTACTAGTATATCAAAAGTATATAAAAATGAATAATTTTATTTAATATTTTATTTTTCCCCAATTACATCTAAAAATCATCTTTAACATTCATTTTTTTAAATTCTGAGTTCTAAATTCTCTCTTCCCCCTGCCCCATTGAGAAGGCAAGCAAATTGATATATATGGTTATGCATGTGTATATATTTTCATATTAGTCATATTGTGAAAGAAAACAGACCCCAAAAAACAAGAAAAATTTTAAAATTTTAAAAGTATGTTTCGGGGCAGCTAGGTGGCGCAGTGGATAGAGCACTGGCCCTGGAGTCAGGAGTACCTGAGTTCAAATCCGGCCTCAGACACTTAACACTTACTAGCTGTGTGACCCTGGGAAAGTCACTTAACCCCAATTGCCTCACTAAAAAAAAAAAAATTAAAAAAAAAAAGTATGTTTCAATCTGTATTCAGATACCATCAGTTCTTTCTCTGGGGATGGATAGCATTTTTATCATAAGTCCTTCAAAATCATCTTGGATCACTGAATTGCTAAGAATATCTAAGTCATTCACAAACGGTTATTGTACAGTATTGCTGTTGTCATGTGCAATGTTCTCTTGCTTCTGCTAAAAATGAACGATTTTGAAAGGCTTAAGATTTCTAATCAACCCTAATTCCAGAGCTCAGTAGAGAAAAACCAGACCCACCTCATGACAGAGAAATGATGGACTAATACACGATATAAGAAATGCATTTTGGGATGGGAATAATATAGAAATGTGTTTTGCTTGACTGTACTTATGTGATACAGGGACTTTGTATTTTCAGTGGCTGTGAAGAGGGAGGAAGGAAAAAATGAATGCTTAAGAATTTTTTAAAAATCATAATGTAGAAATATTTTTGCCAGAGCCAAGTCACTTGTGATTGCTGAAATGTATTCCATAAAGTCTAAATCATAGTTGCTATGTCCCTTTTCATAATGCATATATGATTGTTGGAATTTCATAAACTACAACTGTTCTCCTTCCTTTGTGAATGAATTGGTACTGCTTGCTAGAAAACATATCAAGGGGGGGCAGCTAGATGGCACAGTGGTTAAAGCACCGGCCCTGGATTCAGGAGGACCTGAGTTCAAATCCGGCCTCAGACACTTGACACTTACTAGCTGTGTGACCCTGGGCAAGTCACTTAACCCCCATTGCCTGCAAAAAAAAAAAAAACCAAAAAAAACAAAAACCAGAAAACATATCAAGGGAAAGCTACAGACTCTGAGCAAAGTTTCCATTATCTTTTCATCAAAGATCATTTCTCAAGACTATTTCCTTGAGCAATGGTCAAATTATTTAGAGATAAAGAGAACTTCATCAGGGTATCTAAGTTTCGGTTGATTATATCGCTGCTTGCCTAAGTAACTTATTGCTTTACATCCCTTAACTTCTGAGATCTCTATTGTTTTTTTTCTCCTATATTATTAATTTAACACTCATCAGCAAACATGAACAAAGAGGAGGCTCTTTTAATGGTCCAGATGGGAGATGGTGAGATACTGAACTAGATTAGGGCTGTGTCAGTGAAGAGGAAGGAGCAGATAGAAGAGATACTGCAGAAAATGAAATTACAAGATATGGCCATCAATTGGCCATATGAATAAGACTGATGGGTTGAGGATGAACGTGACAGACAACAAATTTGATCATTTCTTGACACAAAGTACAAGGGAAAAAATATCTATGAATCTCTATTATATACAGCTTAGGTTTGTTTTTTTAAGTACATAACAAATTTAACTCAGTAGTTAGTTCTAATATTGTCCTTCTTATCTGGGTCTTTATGAATTTCTTTGTACTCCCTTCTGTGAATTTTATAATTGTTTCATTGACCTTTACTTTCTTTTCTTTTTTGAGGGGGCATTATTATTAGCCTACTGCTTATCTGGTAACTCTTCCTCCCAAAGAAGAATCCTACCTTCCCTTTTAAGAAACAAGTTTGGTCAAGCAAAATAGATCCACACATTGGTCATGTCAAAAAACACGTCTCAATAGACCTCTAGTCTATATCCTCTCTGTCAAGAGGTAGGAAATACTTGTCATTGTTAGTCTTCTGGAGTCTTGGTTGTTCATTACACTCAGTTAGTTGCTTTCTTTCATTCCCTTCCATCTTCATCCATATGAACATTTGGAGTGCATTTAACAGCTATGATAAGTGCAATAAGTAAGTCTTTCAAAACCAGTGGTGTTCCCCAATTGAGAAACAGTCAAAGGATATGAACAGGCAGTTTTCAGATGAAGAAATGTGGAATCTAAATGCAGATTGATCCATACTATTTTTACTTTTGTTGTTGCTTTGTTGTTGTTGTTGTTGTTTCTTCTTTCTTGTATTTCTTCCTTTTGTTCTTATTCTTCTCTTACAACATGACAAATGTGGAAATATGTTTAACATGATTGTAAAATATAACCTATATCAGATTGCTTGCTAGCTTTGGGAGGGGGGAGAGAAGGGAAGGTGGGAGAAAAATTTAGAACTCAAAATCTTATAAAAGTTTTTGTTTTGTTTTTAGTGAGGCAATTGGGGATAAGTGACTTGCCCATGGTCACACAGCTAGTAAGTGTTAAATGTCTGAGGCTGGATTTGAACTCAGGTACTCCTGACTCCAGGGCCGGTACTCTATCCACTGCGCCATCTAGCTGCCCCTAAAATCTTATAAAAGTGAATATTGAAAACTATCTTTACATGTAACTGAAAAAAATAAAAGTCTGGAAAAAAGAAAAGGAACAGCTAAGTAACAAGGGAAGTTCATTTATCCTTTCCTACAATAAAAAAATCCATATTCTTGACATGAAAAAAATAATAATGTTGTTCTGGTAAAAGTTTAACAATTGGCCCTCTGAAAAAAACACACATACACAGGATCCAATTTTAAATTTAATATGCATTACTGACATTTTCTTCATTGTTTTCTTAAGTCTAAATAAGCAAGTTTGCCAATTTATGGGGGTGTAAATGTTCACAACAAAAATTTAACAATGAGCTGGTACAAGCAAGTTTCAGCACAGTCTCGTAATCAAAGCTGTTTTCTTTATATAATATTATAGTCATTGTAAACTCCTTGAAGTTGTACTTTTTGTTTTTCTTTATATATCTAGCACTTAACATAGTACTTGGCATATAGTAAGCCCTTCATAAATGCTTATTGATTGAATGGTTAGTTCCTGCTTCTACTTATTCTACTCTGCATCTGTATATACAACACTTCTCAGATATAAAAATCAGTCCTGGGGCAGGTAGGTGGCACAATGGATAGAGCACCAGCCCTGCAGTCAGGAGAACCTGAGTTCAAATCTGGCCTCAGATGATTGACACTTACTAGCTTTGTGACCCTGGGCAAGTCACTTAACCCCAATTGCCTCACCAAAAAACAAAAACAAATAAAAATCAGTCCTGAAGTTCAGATCAGTCAGGTCTTGAAACTGGAATGAAATGAGATACTCTTGCAACATTTGCCAGTTGCTGCTGCTGCTGCTAGTACTACTACCAATGTCATAGCAAGGGAAGAATAATTTAAAAGGATATTCAGCAAGGATAGAGAATTGATTAAATTGTGTACAATCTCCCTGCCCCTCAGTTGCCCATGAGGGTCAAAGGTCAGAAGCTTGAAAGAAGAACCAGATGACATGCCCTGGTTTTTGTAATAAGGTCATCAGGAAGTTATATCAACAGTCTAAGCCCCTTTGAGTTCATGTCATCTAGCTCACATGAACTACATCCTGGAATATTAGGGGGTGGGGAAGGGGAACTGGAAGAACTGACTGCTGAGCCACTGTCAGTGGGTTTGAAAGATTATTATAGGATTATCGCTATAAGGCAGGAGAAGAGGAAAATTCCTGATTTTCAAAAGCAGGAAGAAGGAGGAAGAGAAGGAAGAGAAGGAGGAGGAAGAAGCTGAGGAAGAGGAAGAAGAGAAAAGGGAGAAGAAAAAGAACAACAACAATGAGGAGAATGAGAAAGTAAAGGAAGAGGAAGAAGAAGAGGAGGGAGAAGAAGAAAAGGAGAAGGAGGGAGAGGAAGAAGAGGAAAAGGAAGAGAAAAAGAAGAAAGAGGAGGAGAAATAGGAAGAAGAAAAAGAGAAGGAAGAGAAAGAAAAGAGAGGGAAGATTAGAAGGAAGAGGAAGAAGAGAAGGATGAGGAGAAGGAGGAAGAGGAGAAAGGGGAGGAAAGGGAAGAAGAGAAGGAGGAAGAAAAGGAAGAGTGGAAAGATGAGGAGGAGGAAGAAGAAGAGAAGGAAGAGGAAGAGAAAAAGGAGGAGGAAGATTCATTAAGAAAAGATCATGAAGCAGCTAGGTGGTACAGTGGATAAAGCACCGGCCCTGGATTCAGGAAAGACCTGAGTTCAAATCTAACCTCAGACACTTGACACTTACTAGCTTTGTGATGCTGGGCAAGTCACTTAACCCTCATTGCCCCCCCCCCAAAAAAAAGACAGAAAGAAAGAAAAAAAGAGAAAAGATCATGCTAAATGACCAAAAGATATGAAGTTTTCAAATGAAGTAAACAAAGTTATCTATAACCATATAGAAAAATGTTCTAATTCACGATTGATTGGAGACATGCAAATCAAAATGACAAATATTGGAAGGGGATGTGCAGAAAATGAGACATTAATGCACTATCGGTGGAGTTGTAAACAAACTGATTCAACCATTCTGTAGAGCAATTTGGAACTATGACCAAAGGGCTATAAAACTATGTATATTCTTTGACCTAGCAATACCACTAGGTGTGAATCCAAAATGAGATAATAAAAAAAAAAAAAAGGAAAAGGACCTATATGTTTAAAAAATATTTACAGGAGCTCTTTTCTGGTGGCAAATAATTGGAAACTGAGGGGATGCCCATTAATTGGAGATGGCTGAACAAATTGTGGTATGTGATTATGATGGAATACAGAAATGATGAGCAGGATGCTCTCAGAAAAACCTGGAAAGACTTACAATGAGTCGATACAAATTGAAATGTACTGTGTACAAAGTAACAGCAATGTTGTAAAATGATTAGCTGTGAATGACTTAGCTAGTCTCAGCAATATAATGATCCAAGACAACTCTGAAGGATTTATGATGAAAAATGCTATCCATTCCCAGAGAAAGAACTGGTGGTGTCTGAATACAGATTTGAAGCATGAATTTTAAACTTTATTTTTCCTGAGTTTTTTTTTTTGGTCTCTTTTTTGGGGGGAAGGGGTGAGGCAATTGGGGTTAAGTGACTTGCCCAGGGTCACATAGCTAGTAAGTGTTAAGTGTCTGAGGCCGGATTTGAACTCAGGTACTCCTGACTCCAGGGCTGGTGCTCTATTCACTACACCACCTAGCTGCCCCAATCTCTTTTCTTTTACAACATGACTAATATGGAAATGTTTTACATGACTACACGTGTATAACCTATATAGAATTGCTTGCCTTCTCAATGTGGGGGGGGGGGAGGGAGGGAGGGAGATAATTTGGAACTCAGAAGTTTTTTGAATGAATGTTTAAATTGTTTTTACAAGTAATTGGGGGAAAATAAAAGACTAAATAGAAAAAGGAGGGGAAAAAATAAAACAAGACCAATCTGACCAAAAAGAAAGAAAAAAAGATCACACCAAACTAATTTTATTTATTTGATAAAGTTACCAAACTAGGAATGCTAAAGATATAATTTATATGGATATTTGCAAAGCATTTGATAAAGTTTCTTGTGGTGGTGGTGTTTTTGTGGAAAAAAATGGAGAGATTTGGGCTAGACAATATTAGAATTATATGGATTCAAGTTAGATGGATTCAAAGCAGGTTGAATGGCTGGATCCAAAGAATAGTAATTAAGAGTTTGGTGTCCACTAAGAATGTGGTCTCTAGTAGATTGTCCCAGGAATCTGTGCTTGTTCTTTTGCTGTTAAAACATTTTTATCAATCAGTTGGACATCTGGTCATGGATGGCATAGTTAGCAAATTTCCTTATGATATAAAGCTGGTATCATGATTCAGTCAAACTGGCCTTCTCTTCATTTCTTAAACGTACCTTCTCCTGTCTCCATGCCTTTGTACTGGCTATCCCCCTTGATTGGGAGGTTCTCCCTCTTCATTTCTGCCTCATAGAAGCCCTACCTTCCTTCAAGACACAGCTCAAACACTACTTCTACATAAGCTTTTCCTGATCCCAATTGCACTTACTCCTAAACTACCCAGTATTTAACTCCTTTGTATTTACTCTCTTTTTTGTATGTTTGTTTTTTTGGTTTTGTTTTTGTTTTTGCAGGGCAATCAGGGTTAAGTGACTAGCTCAGGGTCACACAGCTAGTAAGTGTCAAGTGTCTGAGGCTGGATTTGAACTCAGGTCCTCCTGAATCCAGGACTAGTGCTTTATCCACTGTGCCACCTAGCTGCCCCGTATTTACTCTCTTTATATTCTACAATATATGTATATATTTGTCTTCTCCATTAGAATTTACTAGAATTTTTTTTTTGCTTGTTTTTTGCAGGGCAATGGGAGTTAAGTGACTTGGCTGGGGTCACACAGCTAGTAAGTGTCAAGTGTCTGAGGTCACATTTGAACTCAGGTCTGCCTGAATCCAGTGCTGGTGCTTTATCCGCTGCGCCACCTAGCTGTCCCGAATTGCTTGCATTCTTAAGGGTGGTGGGGTGGGCAGGGAGAAAGAGAATTTGGAACACAATTTTTTTAATGGATGTTAAAATTGTTTTTACATATATTTGAGGGGAAAATAAAATTCAATAAATACCTAAAAAAAAGAGAGAAATAACTCAGTCAAGAAGTGGTAAGGGCCTGCTGCATCAGAGTGCCAACTATGAGTGGAGAGAAGAGGCACATATGAAGAATGTTGTCAAGGTAGAAAGGGCAAGACTCGACAACTGTTTGGATATATGAAACATATTATACGTACCGGATATGTGTTGTAGAGGACACTGAGGTTGTGAACCTGGTGGTGCCCTTGGCAGTAAAAGGAAAGTTGGGAAGAGAAGATTTGGGGAAAGATAATAATTTGGTTCTGAACGTGTTAAATTTGAGATGCTTATGGGGAATCCAGTTCAAGATATGCAAAAGGCACTAGGTGATGTAAAACTGAAATTCAGGGCAAAAATTAGTATTGATGGGAATTATCAACATAGATATGACAATTGAACCCAAGGGAGTGAATGAGATCACCAAACATGTGTGGAAATTTATTTTGATTTGGGGACCCTGCCTTTGGGCTGAGATGAACAAGACTTAGACTCTCAGGGGTTTTTTCTGTGTGAGGGGCTGGTGCCCCTCCCCTTCCACTTCAGCTGAGCCAAAAAAGCCCCGTGCGCTTTTCAGGACGCCAGGTCAGATGGCTGGGGGAATAAAAAAGCCCCAGCTCCCTGTACCCTGAGGAGAGCTGCCCGGGAGATCCCAGGCTTGTCCTGCCAGGCCCTAGCATAGCCTGTGCGGAGGTCCCAGGCGTGCAGCAGGGGGCACAGCCCCTCGAGCCCCGCTGGGCACAGCCCTAGTGCGGCCAGCAGATTAGCTTGGCGTGTGCAGGGGCGCAGAGAGCCCGAGGTTTGAGGGTAGAGAAGGAACATATATACAGGGGAGGATACTGGGAAGGGGAGGATAACACAGGAAGATTAAGAGAACAAGGAGATAAACAAGGAGGCTGCTACAATGATGCTAAGGAGACTGAGGCTACCTAAGGAGGGGGAGAGACAGAGAAAAAACTAAGCGCTAGAGAGACAGTGAAGGGGGGACGCCTGAGGACTAGGAGGACACAATGAGGCCGGAAGATTAAGAAGACAGTAAGAGAGGAGACAGAGGAAGGAGCTGTACAGAGTAAGGGGCTTTTCAGGGGTTCATCGCTATGGTAATGAGAGCAGTAAAAGTGAAGCAGTGTAGCTAGAATGAAGGAGAAAAAGAGTGAAAGTTGGAGAAAGCTGGAGCATACCCTAAGGCAAGAGGCAGTAAAAGCCCTTATTGTATTAAAAGCAGACAGGTTGTATAATTTGCATTTCTTAACCCTTATTGTTTACATTGATTTTTATAAATAAATTCTGCTTTGGTTATTTAATTAAGAGGCTTCTTAAACTTTTGCTTATCAATTTGGGAGCAGTGTGGAGAAATTTTTAAATGGCCCACATTAAATTAATAGCAGTCAGATAGCCAGCAAGTCAAAAGTTCCCAGATTAGTGCTCCAATAAGATTAGTCCCCCCAAATTAGCCCAAGCTAGTTAAAATATTCTGACACATAATAGTAGAAAAAGGGGTGGGGGGGCAGCTAGGTGGTGCAGTGGATAAAGCACTGGTCCTGGATTCAGGAGGATCTGAGTTCAAATCCGGCCTCAGACACTTGACACTTACTAGCTGTGTGACCCTGGGCAAGTCACTAAACATTGCCCTGCCCAGAAAAAAAATAGCAAATGTGGATTTTTAAAAGGAGTTAAATATACATATATAATAGCTTACATATATATATATATATATATATATATATATATATATATATATATATATATATAGTGCTTTAAGGTTTGCAAAGAGCTATACAAATATTCTCACTTTATCCTCTGTGTTAAGATAATGGACTTAGAAGATACTCGGGGACCCACCTGGAGATTTAAACTGATTGAATTAGATAAGGCAATTTACTGTTGACTGCTTAGTAGATTGTAAGCACATATGGTTGGTACTTAAGAGTACTTAAGAAAGCATGGTTCTCAGAAGCTATCAACTTTGAACTTTGACCACCTTCTGGCCCAGTCAACCAATCAGCTTAAAGAAATTCCCATTTGTGGGAGGGGACAGGAAGGAGGAAGCTGAGCCTGCAAGGAGAACTCACTTTTTGGACTGAGACACTTCAGTGGTGGTAGAGGACTTCACAGGGGAGTTAGGAAAGTTAGGATTGTCAGATTATAGGAATTCTGTTCTCAATCTTTCTCTTTCTTTTACTATCTTTCAATAAACCCTTAAAAACCTAAACTTGTTTATCAGTGATTTTAGTCAGTTTCCCCCAAAAACTGGGGGGACAGATTAGAACCTACATTTAGAAATTTAAATTACACACCTCGAAGCAACTCTGAGAGATAGGTGCCATTATTATCATCCTCATTTTACAGAAGAGGAAACTGAGGCAGATAGAGGTTAACTGAATTGCCCAGGATCTTACCTTAAGCATGAGGCTAAGGATATCAATTCAGGTCTCCCTGACTCAATCCACTGCACCACCTGGTGGTCAGTGTATATTACTACATGGCATCTTTGGCATGTTGAACGCACCTACATTATTCAATCACTTCCATGCTTAGTCTTCCGGAAATAGGATAATAATGGATCACATTTCTAGAGGACTTATGGCTTCTGATGCATAATCCTATCAGTCCTGGAAGGAAGGCAGTACAAGGGCTTGAGTTGAAGTCTCCAGCCCCCAGGTGTAGTTCTTTGCATCCTACTTCTCCATAACAGCTTATATTTACCATTTAATGCCTTAGGCTTAACAAAGCACCTTCAAAAGGCATGAGCACCCTTGATCCCAGAGGTAGGTGGCCAAATATCACTATCCTTATTTCACATCTAGATTTCCAGCAGGGTTTTGTCTTTCTTGATTTCTCAACTGTGAAGTGGAAGGGAGGAGAGAGAATACAGATCTTCATGAAAATAAAGAAAACAATTTAAAAATTTAAAACATGTTTTCATTTTGTAGATGATGAATCAGTCTCACAGAGGGGAGGTGAATCACCCCAGGTCATACAGCCAGTAGGTAGCAAAACCAAGACTTGAAATAAGGCCTTTTGACTTCAATTCCAGGTGTCCCTTCACTAAGTGATGAAGCCAAGAGTCCAGCTAAGGTCTCCTGACTCCCCTGCCCAGTGGCCTTGCCACTGTATCCTCCTGCCTTCCTTCTGTAGCAGTTCTCCCACGGGTGGGGCTGGAGAAGTCCCTAGTATCAGATCCAGGCACCTTTGAGAATAAGAATAAGAATGGACTTTTTTAGCTAGCCCCTTTCTTTGAGAAAAAAGGATCCCTTCTTTCTTCCTGCACTGCCAGTGGTGTTTGATCTGGTATAAGATTTCCTGCAGAAGTATACTTCTGGGGCAGCTAGGTGGCACAGTGGATAGAGCACCAGCCCTGGAGTCAGGAGTACCTGAGTTCAAATCCGGCCTCAGACACTTGACACTTACTAGCTGTGTGACCCTGGCCAAGTCACTTAACCCCAATTGCCTCACCAAAAAAAAAAAGTATACTTCTGAATTACTGAGACAATGACTAGTCCTTCTGGCCAAACCCACCAGTCTTCTGCTTCCCCCATTGCAGTGTCCTGTGTCTAGCCCAACCTCAAGGCCAACTCATAGTCTACAACCCCAAATCCAAGACTAGCTGCATGACCTTGGGTAAGTCACTTTAGCTCTCTAAAACTTACTTTCCTCATTTGTGAAATGGAAATTAAGACTTGCAATAGCTATCTTAAAAGATGATTATGAGCCTTTTGCAAACCCTAAAGGACTATATAAATTAGGACCATAAATAATATATAAATTAGGTTGCTACCATTACTACTACCCAACAACCCTAAACAATAGTACAAGAACCTATCTTTTTTGGGGAGGGGGGGCAATGAGAGTTAAGTGACTTGCACTAGGTCACACAGCTAGTAAGTGTCAAGTGTCTAAGGCTGGACTTGAACTCAGGTCCTCCTGAATCCAGGTGTGAGGGCCAAAATTTGATATGCGGAGCGTTATTTGGGTGACTGGCCTTAATATTGGGGTCCCGGAAATATGAGGGACCCTTTTAGGTTTAACCTCCCCTCTGAACTGCCCTTTTTAGATATTTCTCCCAGGCCAATAAGAAAGGAGCCTCTAAGCTTTAGTTCACAAAAGGATCAGATTTTATTACTTGGGAATTAATTAAACAACAAAGGTGAAACTAATAAAAATCAAAGATAAGGAAATAGGAAAATAGAAATACAGAGAAATGCTCTTAACTCTAAACTTAGCCTATTAGAGTTTTCTGTAATTAAACTCACCAAACAACTGAACAGCCTGCCAGTCTAAGATTGCTTGTGCAGATACAGCAGTCACCCTTGACAGAGCACAAACACGCGCTGCCAGCTCAAGGGCCCAGCAGGCAAAAGACCAAGTCCGGGAACACCCTAGCCCTCCGGAAGCCGCCTGCCTCCCTTTCAGGAGCGTTCAATCTCCCCTCCCTCAAAAGGGGAGGTCCTTCAAAAGCTGCCTTGGGGCGGCTAGGTGGCACAGTGGATAAAGCACTGGCCCTGGATTCAGGAGTACCTGAGTTCAAATCAGGCCTCAGACACTTGACACTTACTAGCTGTGTGACCCTGGGCAAGTCACTTAACCCCCACTGCCCTGAAAAAAAAAAAAAAGCTGCCTTCATAACCTTGGGGTGGGCCAGGTGTGGCCCTTCCCAAATGAGTTAGCTAAAAAACGGGAATATTAATCTTTACCACAAATAATTTTTACCACACAGGGATGGTGCTTCATCCACTGTACCACCTAGCTGCCCCCAAGAACCTATCTTCTAAGAGAGAAGTTTTTCTGGTTTTGAATGCTACCCTCTATCTAGCAAGAGAATATACAAGTAACTTGTTGAAGAGTTAGGAGATGGAAATGTTTTGCATGACTGCTCATATATACCTTATATTGAATTGCTTGAGTTCTTGGGGTTGGGGAGAGGGAGGGAGGAGGAGAATTTGAAACACAAAGTTGTTTTTTAATTGATATCAAAATTTGTATTTTACATGTAATTTTGGAAAATAAAATTCTAAATATTGAAAATTAAAGAAAAGAGAGACCCAGGATTTTTTCACAGGATGTTTGAAAATAGGTTACTAGCTTATGGCCGTTAGAAGGTGAAAACTGTTGAGCACGTGAACCACTTACTTCCCCAACAAGACCCAGACTAAGTAAATGAGAGAAATCTTTTGAAATCCAAGGATGAAGTCAGTGTTGAGAGTCTGCTAAGTCTGTCAGTTTCACTAGTACTAAACTTTGACTCCATAAATGTTGACTCCACTCTTATGTTGCTTACAATCACCTCAAAGACAATTTTTTTTTCCCAGGATGCTGAACAAGTACTAAAACACAATATAGCAAAAACTCAATTTAGGACACAGATTTATACAATGGATAGTTTCTTTTCCTTTATATTTTTTTCATCCAAATTACATGTAAAAACACACTTTAACATTAATTTTTAAAACTTTGTGTTCCAAATTCTCTTCCTCCCTCCCTCCCTCCGCCCCCTTAGGAACTCAAGCAACTCAATATAAATTATACATGTGTAGTCATGCAAAACATTTCCACATTAGTCAGGTTGTGAAAGAAAACAGATTAAAAACTTTAGAAAAAGAAACTAACAAAAAAAAATTATGCTTCAATCTGTATTCAGATACCATCAGTTCTTTCTCTGTAGATGGACTGCATTTTTCATAAATCCTTCAGAGTTGTCTTGGATCATTGTATTGCTGAAAATAACTAAATCATTCACAGCAGATCATCTTACAATAATATTGCTGTTATTTTGTATACAGTACATTTCACTTTGCATCAGGTCATGTAAGTCTTTCAGGTTTTTTGTTGGGTTTTTTTTTTTTGGTGAGGCAATTGGGGGTTAAGTGACTTGCCTGAGGTCACACAGCTAGTAAGTGTCAAGTGTCTGAGTCTGGATTTGAATTCAGGTCCTCCTGACTCCAGGACCAGAGCTCTATCCACTGTGCCACCTATCACCATCATTAATCAGTCATCATCATCACCATCTCACATTGCTTTTGCCTCTGCTTCAAATTTTTTTTACAGTTACTATTGATAACTGTACAATGGATAGTTTCTTAAGGAAATTAAGATTATAGAGGAAACGTTCACCTTATTAAGGGAACTAATGTTTTTCCCCAATTGCTTTACAATGCAATAAGGATGCTTTAATAGGACAATTATCTAAGAATATAGTAACATGAAAAAGGTCAGTCGAGTTCAATCCGAGTACTAGCCCCAGCCTGCCTCTAACTACATGTTCGGCTGTGGGCAAAAAAATGAATATCTCTAAGTCTCATTTTCCTCATTTATAAAATGAAGGCTGAACAAATCATTTTAATACTTTTAAAGTCTGCAAAGATCTTTTCCCCTATTGTCTCATCTGAGCCTTCCAACAGCCCTGTGGGGTGTTATGTGGTGTTATTGCCATTTTATTTATTTGGGGGTTTTTGCAGGGCAATGAGGGTTAAGTGACTTGCCCAGGGTCACACAGCTAGTGTCAAGTGTCTGAGGCTGGATTTGAACTCAGGTCCTCCTGAATCCAGGGCCAGTGCTTTATCCACTGTGCCACCTAGCTGCCCCCTGGGGGAAGTTTTAGAGAGAGGAAAACCAGTAATAGAGTAGCAAGGCTTATATAGTTTCAAGTCTTCATAAAAATGTTAAGCTTTCATGTTCTGAATTTTGGCTGCCCAGGAATAAATCACACAAATTGCAACTTTTCCTCTGGAGCTTGGTGTCTCCTACATTTTATCTACTGTATCATTTTCAAAGAATCAATAAACAACTCCATTAAATGAGAGTATCCCTGGATTCCATATTAGCAAGGCCAATTCCATCCAGTACATTAGGCTGCTAATTGTTTTCTTCGTCTTGGACCACAGGACCCAAGAGAAAATTAGCTTGCTGCCACACAAAAGATTTCCACTATACCCACAACTCATATGTTACATAATTTACATTCCCAACAGGGAGCTTGCCCTGAGTTACACAGCAACCAGAGAACATAGGGCACGGCATACATCGATCCAGCTAGCTAGCCAGCCAACAGACACAGGCTCTGGGACTAGTCCCGCCAGCGATGTCCGCACTGTGCATTGCAGCACTTGTAGAAAGTGGTCATAGGCTCATCAGCAGACCGGGTCTGAAGCTGCATGAAGTAGGCACGAGGATGTTCACACTTGGGGCAAGGCTCTGCAGAGAAAAAACAAATCACCATCGAACTTAATTTTAAAATTCCATTATTCATCCTTGTACAAAAATGCTACTGACCCCTCATTAACCAAGTAGCTTTGAGGTGTTCTTTCTGTGCTGGAGATGAACGCCAAGCACTAGCATGGCCCGAGAGAGCGATGAGGTGCTTAAGAGAATGGGTTGATGGGGGCCTGGCTCAGCTCCTGACGCTGCCTTTGTTGCTTCTGTTCCCTTCTGTCCCAACTAGGAAACTAAGTGGTTCTGAGTAAAAGACACCGCATACACATGGGGTGAAGGTGGGTTGTCTCTGGGATTGTGGACTTTCCTGGAGGCCTTAATCCCACCCAAGGCCCATCCCCTTACTTCAGCCTTATATAAATAAAAGCACCAAAGAAAATCAAGGAAATAAAACTGGCTTTTCTCCACCATTCACCTAGAAGATATCTGGAAAAGGGACCATGTGCCAAATCAAAGTCCAAAGTCCACAACTGAGGAACAATAACCGCAACTACCTCTACTTGGAAGCACTGCTCCAAGTCCCTCCTCATGTTGCCAGCGGAAATGCTATCCTACTACAGGACTGTTGGCTTGATTATCCAGTAAGGACTGGGGAGAAGCTAGATGTAGGGTGTCCCAAAACTTGAAATAAAAATGTGTATTATTTAAAAAGAAGGAGGGGGCAGCTAGGTGGCGAAGTGAATAGCGCACCGGCCCTGGATTCAGGAGGACCTGAGTTCAAATCTGGCCTCAGACACTTGACACCTACTAGCTGTGTGACCCTGGGCAAGTCACTTCACCCTCATTGCACGGTCCCCCCCAAACAAAACAAAACAAAATCCATAAAAAGAAGAAGAAGTAGTGTAGCATCTGCATTGGGAGATGAGATACATGCCCAAGACAGACAGCTGTAGGACTGTAAAAGGACACTGACTCTCAGAATCCAGCAGAGACAACATCTAAGAAGAACTTTATGAGGACTTTACAAAGGGAGAAAAGAATTCATATCTACCCAGGAAATGGCACTTTTTTTTTAGAAGTAGCATGGTATAAAAAGCAGAAATGCCATGAATAAAATGCTTTGTAAACTTTAAAATATTATAGAAATAGCTCTCTCTCAAAAAAAAAAAAAGCACTACATTATTTAAAGGTCTCTTGCCCTTGTTATATGGGGAACCATTTTGAGTATATGTGTGAAGGGAAGTGAGCAACAGCCATGCTGCTGGTACAATTGCTGTTCACACCCTTTAGAGGGCCCAGCTTCTTACCTGCTGTGGAGTCGACATTCTCCCAGGCAGCAGCTCCCCCCAGCACATCATCCACTTCTTTCAGCTTTGGATACTTCCGATTCGTTACCTAGAAAACCACAATCGCCACATCAAAACCCCATGAGGGGCAGCTAGGTGGCGCAGTGGATAGAGCACTGGCCCTGGAGTCAGGAGTACCTGAGTTCAAATCCGGCCTCAGACACTTAACACACACTTACTAACTGTGTGACCCTGGGCAAGTCACTTAACCCCAATTGCCTCACTAAAAAAACAAAACAAAACAAAACCCCATATGATAGAATGGCACCCAGATGTTCCATCTAGACTCCACCAAGATCGTTTAACTCTACACACAAATAAGAAAACTATTGAACAAAAGTCACACTGAGCAAACAGATGGAAATTTATCAGTCAAAGCAGAAACCTGAGGGGAGACCACCGAAGGAGAAAAAAGAAGTTTAGGTGTAAATAAGGGTACTCCAGGAAAATTAGCATGGGAAGACCCAAGATAATCAAAACAAAGAAGCAAATGGCACACAACAGATAGAAGACTGAACTGAAAAGTCTGAATACCAGGGTCTGAATCTAGACTTTCCCACTAGAGATGTGATCTTGAGCAAGTCACTTCCTTTCCACATCTGCAAAATTATGGGACAGGACCAGATAATCTATAAGATCCCTCTTGGCTCTAATACTCTGATTTTAGATTATGATATTGGAGGGCAAAAGAGCTAGGATTACAAGCATGAATCACCCACCCAGTGAAACTGAGTATAATCCTGGGACACCCCCCCCCCAGGGGGAGTGGATACTTAAAGAAACACAGGACTTTCAAGCATTCCTGATAAAAAGACCAGAGCTTAATAGAAATTTGACTTTCAAATAAAAGACTCAAGAGAAGCATAAAAAGGTAAACAGGAAAAGAGAAATAACAAGAGATTTAATAAGGTTAAATTGTTTATAATCCTACATGAGAAGATGATACTTATAACTCCTAAGAATTTTATCATTTTTAAGACAGAGTACAAGCAATGCTTGTACCTTACACTCATTAGAATTGGCTCAAAGAGGACAGCTAGGTGGCACAGTGGATAGAGCACCAGCCCTGGATTCAGGAGGACCTGAGTTCTAATCCAACCTCAGACACTTGATACTTACTAACTGTGTGACCCTGGGCAAGTCACTTAATCCCAACTGCCTCACTATTAAAAAAAAAAAAAAAAAAAGAATTGGCTCAAAGAGGGCATAATAATACACACTCATGGGGCAGCTAGATGGCGCAGTGATAGAGCACCGGCCCTGGATTCAGGAGGACCTGAGTTCAAATACTTCAGACACTTGACACTTACTAGCTGTGTTACCCTGGGCAAGTCACTTAACCCCAACTGCCTCACCAAAAAAATAAATAAATAAAAATAAATAATACACACTCACATGGGTACAGAAATCTCTTACCCTACAGGGAAGTAGGAGAGAAGAAGGGTAAGGGGAACAACCGATAAAAGGGAGGGCAGAAAAGTTTTTGTACAAACAAAACCAATGTAGCCAAGAGTAGAAGGAAAGCAGAAAACTGGGAAAACAATTTTTAGAAGCAAGTTCCACTGATAAAGGCCTCATTTCTCAAATATAATAGAAAATGGAGTCAAATTTATAAGAATATAAGTCATTCCCCAACTGACAAATGGTCAAAGAATGTGAACAAGCAGTTTTCAGATGAAGAAATCAAAGCTATCTATAATCATATGAAAAAAATGTTCTAAATCTATTATTAGAGAAATACAAATTAAAACAACTCTCAGATACCCCCTTATACCTATCAGGTTGGCTAATATGACAGAAAAGGAAAATGACAAATGTAGGAGGAAGAGTGGAAAAATCAGGACACCAATGCATTGTTGTTGGAGTTGTGAACTCATCCAACCATTCTGGAGAACAATTTGGAACTATGTTCAAAGGGTTATAAAACTGTGTAAACCCTTTGACCCAACAATACCACTATTAGATCTGTATCCCAAAGAGATTTTTTTAAAAAGGAAAAGGACTTATATATACAAAAAAAAAATTGTAGCAGCTCTTTCTGTCGTGGCAAAGAATTGGAATTGAGAGCATGCCCATCAATTGGGGAATGGCTGAATAAGTTGTGGTATATGATTGTGATGTAATACTGTGGTGCTAGAAGAAATGATGAGCAGGAAGTTTTCAGAAAAACCTGGGAAGATTTACACGAACTGATGCAAAGTAAAGTAAGCAGAACCAGAAGGATATTGAGCACAGTAACAGCAATATTATATAATGATCAACTGATATGACTTAGCTATTCTCAGCAATACAGTGATATAAGACTATTCTGAAGGACTTATGATGAAAAATGCTATCTACTTCCAGTGAAAGAACTGATGGAGTCTGAATGCAGTTTGAAGCATACTTTTAAAAATTTTTACTTTTCTTGGGTGGGTTTTTTTGGTCTATATTTTCTTTTACAACATGAAAAATATATGTTTTGTATGACTATGCATATGTAACCTATATCAAATTGCTTGCCTTCTCAAGAAGGGGAGAGGGAAGACAATGAACTTGAGAGAAGAGGATAATGTAGAGTTGATTCACCATGGGGTCAAGATGAGGGAGGCAAGAGAGTATAACCAAATGCAAAAATGATGATGTGGGACGGAATTAAGAAACAGAGGGATTAGAGGTCACCATGAGACTAAAAAACAGACTATGAAGGACTGTATAACAGACAAATCTATACGTCCTTGCTTTCTCCTCTTTAGCACCTTTACCCATTTAATAGGTTTAGTCTTTAACAGCAACTATCTGGAAAAAAAACAGAGCTTCTTGATATCCCACTCCTTTACCATCAATTTTCCCATTTGCCCTCAAAGACTGATCTTCCACCACCATCCCATTTACTGTTTATAACAAAGCTGACAAAGCATTTGTGGGTTGCAAGGTTTGAAAGGTGTCCCCTTAAAATCAATTCTAGGTTTTACTCTGTAACACAAGTGATTTGTCATTAAAAAACAAAAAATATTCAAAAAACCCAGACTATAGAGAGTAGAATTTTCTGACATTAGAAAAATGTATATATTTTCTAAAGTCATTAAAAGGTGTTGTTCCAGCACTAAACACAATGCCTGGCACATATTAAGCCAGCTTAATGTTTCTTACTTGATTGGTCATTGTAATTTGTATATCCTCACCTCCATCTCTCCTTTCCGAGGTCTATTTTCCTTGTACACTTATGGCTAATACTTTATGTTTCACACAATCCATTTTATATGTGTTCCCCACCCCCCACACACACACCACCCCTTGGTCTCCCCAGGCTTCCTTCTTCCAGGAGATAGTTAGTGGAGAACCACTTCAACCATCTCCTCATCCACCCCTCAGACGATTTTCCTCTTCCACATAAGCTTACAGGACCATAGACTGAGAGCTGAAAAGGGTCCTCAGAGGCCATCCAACCCCATCCCCTCCTTTTATAGACAAGGATACTCAGATTTAGAGAGGTTGAGCCATTTTTTCCAGTCACACAGCTGGAGTCAAGGACTGAGTCGAAATTTAAACTTTGCTCTTCCAGGCTCCACATCCCCTGGACCACGCTTTCCCTCCTCAGAACACACACACACACCCGGCCCACAAACACGCTCCCACAAGCACCACTAACTCCACGCGCGTCCTTTCATTAAAGAAACAAACATACACACACACACACCCCACGAACACGCTCCCACTATCCCCACACGCGTCTTTTCATGAAGCACGCACGCACGCCCCTTTCCTCTCCTCCCCAGCAGAGCAGCTCGCACCTTCCGGGTGATGTTGTGCACGTAAGGGCACGTGTTGCAAGCGAAGCGGTGGCAGCGTTGTCCCTCCTCCACGATCAGCCCGTTCCCGCAGCCCGGGCAGAAGAGCAGCATTTTCACCACGGTCCACCAACCTCCACCACCGGGCGCCTACTCTACCTCACTAATCCGCGACAATCCCGCCCCTTTGCTCCCACTAATGGGCGTTCCCCAACAGCCCCACAAAAGCCCCACCCTTCTGCTCCCACCAATGGCCGTACGCCGTCTGCCCGCCGGTAACCCCGCCCTTCTTCAGCCCGGCCGATCTCCTGCCACCTATGGCAGCCCCACCAATAGTAGTTCCTCATCGGCCTTGCGGTAGCCCCGCCCCTCACCGACCCCTCCTCTCTCTTCTTAACCCATGGCCATCCCCCAGCCACCCGTAGCGGACCGCCGCACCTCCCTTTCCACCAATAGCTATTCAACATCGGCCCTGCGGTAGTTCACGCCTCTCCACCGACCCGTTCCCTCCCATTGGCCTTGCATCAACCACAGCCCTTCTCAGCCGGGCACGGCTGAGGGGCATCTCTTTCACCCACGGTCACTCCCCCAGTTGTCGTACGATAGCCCCGCCCCTCTTTCCACCAATAGCCATTACCCAACAGCCTCGTCGGCAGTACCAGCCAGAGGGCCCTTTTGGCGGCGCTTCCCGGAAGTTTCCTGCTAAAGGCTTGGAAATGGAGGACTGGGATGTGGAGGAGAAGCCGTTCGCTAAGGAAGAGGTAGAGGCTGCGAACAGCGGGGGCGGAGGGGAAGACGAGGATGACGAAGAGGAGGCGCTGCCTCACGCCGAGGTGGTGGATGTGTTTCAGGAGGGGCTCGCCATGATCGTGCAGGATCCGCTGCTCTGTGACCTGCCTATCCAGGTACGGGAGGTGGGAGGTGGAGGTAGTGGAGGAGGGGGGTAGTCACCAGGACCCAGCCCAGCCTCCCACAGATTCCTTTCCTCCCCTTGTATAGAAACATGGGCCACCTATTGAAATGTCTCTTACTAGCGAGGAAGGGGACAAAAATAGTCGAGAAACTTTTCAGTGACTGCTGCATGCCGGGCAAAAGAAAGACACGCCCTGCCCTCACGGAGGTTACGGTACAACAGAGGAACGTGGAGGGGCTAGGGGTGCAGTATGGTGGAGAAGCCAAAGAAGTCCAATGAATGCAGCCAGGTGGAAAATTAGATTCTGGGGTTTCTAGCTTATGAGATCTGTATCATTGAGAAAATGAGAGGCAGGGAATGTGCACTGCGTGGGGCCGACGAGGTAGGCGCTGCCAATGGCTCCTCCTGGCTTCCTCATATTTTGTCAGCCTGGCATAGTGGAGTGTTCTCACCTTGGTCCTAGACCTACCACCGCTGTGTTCTCACCTTGGTCCTAGACACTAAAACCAATTGGGTAAAGTGTAATCCCCTAACCTTTCTCAGCCTGTTTCCTCCTCTGAAATGAAGATCTGTCCATCCTATAGGCTTGTTGTGAAGAGGCTTTTTGTAAACCTTAAAGTGATTGGGCCTCACTTTCCAGATGATCAGCAAAGCCCTTTCTAGGTCCAAATCCTATGATCTTTTTTCTCTAAGCAATTCTTATTCTGTTCTAGGTCACTCTGGAGGAGATAAATTCTCAGATAGCTCTGGAATATGGCCAAGCAATGACTGTCAGAGTGTGTAAAGTGGATGGAGAAGTGATGCGTAAGAACTTTTTAGTTATCCTTTCTTACTTTTTTTTTGACAACCCTGGAGATAGCTAACTTTTATATTCATCTCTTGTAAACATTTGTGAGATTTGCCAAGTGTTGAGAAACTCATTGATATTAGTGAGGATGAAACATAGAGTGGGCCAACACTGAAGAGGGGAAGAAACTAGCCAAGGTCTCTCATTTGGCTTTTTTTTTTTTTTTGGCAGGGCAATGAGGGTTAAAGTGACCTGCCCAAGGTCACACAGCTACTAAGTGTCAAGTGTCTGAGGCTGGATTTGAACTCAGGTCCTCTGAATCTAGGGCCAGTGCTTTATCCACTGTGCCACCTAGCTGCCCCACCAAGGTCTCTTGTAAAGTCACTGGAAATGTTTTAAGTCAGGTCCAGGTCCCAAGATTCCTTTCGGCCTCCTCCCCAGCAGTGTCTGAGGCACAATTCCTCTTCCATGGAGAACCCCACCCCATTATGGGAAGTTGGGTTAAAGCTAGGGGTAGGTTCCATATTGAGAATCTTTACACACTTTGTATCTACATTTCAGCTGTTGTGGTGGTACAAAATGCGACAACCTTGGACCTGAAGAAGGCTATCCAGAGATATGTGCAGCTCAAACAGGAGCGGGAAGGAGGCATACAGCATATCAGTTGGTGAGTTACCAAAATAAAGGGTCTTTATCATCTTTTTCTCTGTCCCCTAGCTTGACTAGGAGGTAAGTTTTGACAAAAAGGTAAATGTCAGATCAGCCTCAGAAAGAATAATCAAGTAAGTAGAGGTCCTACATATAGAGGTTACCTTGTATGATGTGCTCTATTACTGGGGGTGCCCAAACAGAAGCTCAGTGATCCACCTACCACTTACCTACTCCCATTCTCACCCCAGGCTGAAAAATAGATGCCTGTATTGGGTTGGAGGTTGGACTAGCTGATCTCTATGGCCTGACCGGGTTTTTGTTTTGTTTTGTTTTGTTGTGGGGCAGAGGGTTAAGTGACTTGTCCAGGGTCATACAGCTAGTGTCCAAGTGTCCAAGGCCGGATTTGAACTCAGGTCCTCCTGAATCCAGGGCTACTGCGCCACCTAGATGTGCCCCGCCCAAACCAGGTTTTGAGAATAATTTTTGAACAGCAAACTGGGATTTGGGGCAGCTAGTTTGTAATCCTGGCTCTGCCACCAACTCACTGTGTGGTTTTGAGAAAGTTACTTTCCATCTCTGAGTCTGTTTCTCCATTTGTAAAATGAGAATTGAACTTGAGTTCAATCTAGGTACTAACATTCTATGATCTGTAGGAGAGGGATTCCACCAGGTTGGGAGTTTGAACTGGACAACCTTTAAGATTCTTTCACCTGAGATTGTTCATCTTTAGAAGTACTTAAGGAGGGGCAGCTAGGGGGCGCAGTGGATAGAGCACTGGCCCTGGAGTCAGAAGTACCTGAGTTCAAATCCTGCCTCAGACACTTAACACTTACTAGCTGTGTGACCCTGGGCAAGTCAACCCCAATTGCCTCACTAAAAAAACAAAAACAAAAACAAAAAAACAGTACTTAAGGAAAGTACTTAAGAATTACTTAAGTGCTCCTCATAAATCAATGAAGATAGGCTGCTAAAGAATCTGTAAGAATCTGCTAAGAAACTTAGCTTGAAGCTAAATTCATCAGCTCTAGAATCCTAGGGAAGAGCTAGTGCTTATTCATTTATTCCAGGGTCACTTTCCTCTTTGACAAATAGGTATGCTTAAAAGACCTTACTCTTGAGGAAAGCTGTAGTCTGCTCTATAGTCTTCTTAGGAGACCCTTGGGATCTGTTTTTGATAACCAGCATTGTCTACCTTTCCATTGAATTCTGATGTTTGATTCTACTTATCTTTTAAATTCTTGGTGACATCTTCAGGTCATATATATGGAGAACATACCATCTCACTTTTGCTGGAGAGAAACTAACTGAAGATGGGAAAAAACTCCGAGAGTAAGTGGCCCATTTTCTTTATGCTGCAGGCAGGAAGTCTGGCATCCCGGTGCCTCTAGACCAGCATGACTTGATTCCAGACATTCTGAGTGTCCATTGAATGTATGAACACTCCCAGGAGAATGTTCTGTACATCGGTGCTAAGAGGCCTGTACAAGAACACAGGGTTCTGCATGTGCTTGATAAATGTTTAATTGATAAATGGCTTTCAGCAGCTTTTCTGAAAGTCTGGCCTGACCACAGTCCTGAGAGAAAATAGCAAGAGAGGCAGACCAAGGGTTTGAAAATGGAACAAAGTTTAAAGGCCCTAATGGTTGAATTTTAGAAGGAAAACGCACATTAGAAATGTGATCATTGGGGCAGCTAGATGGCGCAGTGGTTAAAGCACCGGCCCTGGATTCAGGAGTACCTGAGTTCAAATCCGGCCTCAGACACTTGACACTTACTAGCTGTGTGACCGTGGGCAAGTCACTTAACCCCCATTGCCTAAAAAAAAAAACAAAAAAACAAAAAAAGAAATGTGATCGTTGTTAGTCCTTTAAGTAGCCATGGAAAGAACTGGACCAAAAGGAACCAAGCTGAAGGAAGGTAATACCATCTGAGGTGGAAGAGATGGACTTTGATACTTTGTATCATGTGACTCCTTCATGTTAGTGAGTGAAATGAAAGGCCTCAAATAGTTGGAGAAGAGAAGGAATAAGTTTTTGAATCCCACTTAGCAATAAGGCAGGAGTCTCTACTGCTCATCATTTGGTCAGGGCAGGCCTCCAGCCTCAGTCCTTCCTTTGTCCTTTGGGATAGAGCAAGGCCTTAGTGAAGAATCTCTGTGGTTTTTGATTCCACACTAGTAACCAGTGTTCTCTTTGCAGGTATGGTATTCGAAACCGAGATGAGGTCTCCTTTATCAAGAAACTGAGGAACAAATGAGGTAATATTCAGGACTTGTCAATAGGAGATGGCGAGCCTTTTTATTGCAAATATCAGGATAGGGTTGAACTTTGCAGCATTTACTCCAGTCCCTGTAGGCTCCCCCCAGCCTTGCCACAATGCTCTGCCTCTCTGGGCTTTGTTCCTTTCTTGGGCTGATGTCCCCTAGTTTGGGACCTATGAGTTGTACTAATTCTCATAGCTGATTGGGCCCGGGCAGTGGCCTTGGTCTATGTGACAGTCATCCTTTTTGTGCTATTTCCAGCCTTCTGAAGAAAGGACAATGCAGGAGGCTGCCAGGATAGATCATCTTCTCTTTAAGGTGATATGTGATATGGGTAGAGGGTGGTAAAAAGTATTCAACTTAGAGTCAGAGGGGCAGCTAGGTGGCACAGTGGATAGAGCACTGGCCCTGGAGTCAGGAGGACCTGAGTTCAAAGCCAGCCTCAGACACTTAACACTTACTAGCTGTGTGACCTTGGGCAAGTCACTTAACCCCAATTGCCTTAGCAAAAACAAAACAAAACAAAACAACTTAGAGTCAGAGATTTGTAGACCTTTTTCTTTTCTTTTAGCTAGATAGGAGCTATGGAATCATTTAGTCCAACTTCATTTTACAGATGAGGAAACCAGGCAAAAGATAGGTTAAGGGACTTGGTACAGGGTAAGACAGCTAGTAAATAAAAAAGCTGGGGCTTGAAACCGTTTCTTTAGTTATTTGCTTTTTCTACCATAGAATAAGACCTGGTATCAAAGTGTTGGCTTAGCATTTATAACACACATTAAAATGCTAACACTGGTCATCATATTTTTACTTTCCATGTGTGTATGTATTTTTATACATGTATACACACGCACATACACACGCCTTCACCTCTCTGAATCTATGGATTCTTCATCTGTCAAACTGAAATAATAATCTTTGCATGACAACCTCAAGTCATTGTGAGGAAAGTGCTTTGTAAATCTTAAAGCACCATAGGGGCAGCTAGGTGGCACAGTGGATAAAGCACTGGCCTTGGATTCAGGAGGACCTGAGTTCAAATCCAGCCTCAGACACTTGACACTTAATTAGCTGTGTGACCCTGGGCAAGTCACTTAACCCTCATTGCCCTGCAAAAACAAAACAAAACAAAAAAATCTTAAAGCACCATGATCATGAGGTCATTGATTACTCTTCCTAAGATCTTTTTAGCATCATGTTGTCACACATTCCTCTGGAGAGCAGGGGTCCTACATTGTGGCAGAGTAACCAAAGACTTTACCTATTCAGAGTTGCCTGATTGGAAGGTTCTTTGTTTTACAGGGATCAAGCAGTTCAAACCCAGGAGACTGCTACTGTGCCAAGATCTTTTCATCCAGCCCTGAACATGACTGGAGAGGAAAGTTTGGGTGACAACATGGGGCTAGCTCCCAATGAGGAGAAGACCTGGAACTTGAACCTTGGTGCCTTGGATGTGACCTGCCTGCTGGGCCAAGCACCCTCTGACACTCTCACTGTGTTTGCAACCCCTGCCGCCTCTGTACTTGATGATCCATTCAAACTCCAGGATCTTTATTTTGAGCAAAACAAGGGACATGGGGCTACAATTTCTATACAATCTGTTTCTATTGATAAGAGACACTGAGTGCTTTTGCTCTCTAGTATCCAGAAGCACCTTTTCTCATGCTGGTGAGCTTGGGCCACTTTTTTCCTGACCTGATTCAGCTTCTCCTTGCCCACTTCTACCATGCTCCTACTTTTCCTTCAGGTCTTAAAAACAATCATTTTGCCCTTTTCCCAACCCTAGCCTGAATGACATCTTGAAAAGTTGGTCTGAGCATTCCACAACTTTGTGGCTCCATGCTATCACAATGCCCCCGGTACCCACAGCTACTATTTTTCAGTTGTGTTTGAAGCTTTCCCACCACTACCCCATCGAGGCTGGCAGCCTAGGAAGGAAAAAGACACAGGCATGATCTGAGTTAATGGCAGCTAAAACGCTCCCGTTCCATTTATTGGCCACATGTGGTGGTCGTCAGCTGGGCTAGTTAAAAAGGTAGTTATGGACACTAGTGTAATAAAAACCTGGAGGCATAAAAGGGGTTCAACAAAACTGAACAAGGCACAATCAATCTGTTTTCAGGAAACATGTGAGTCATGGTGAGATGAGGCAGGGCCAGGCTGGACTGCCAAGTGCAGAAGCCTGGGAGGTGGGCAAGATTGGCCAGTGGGATGCGATGCAGCGTTGTCCCCACCTGGGGGAGAGGGAGACACAGCTCCTGCTCCGGTCCGGCATCACTGTCCCCCATCTAAGTTCCACCTCCCATGGCCCTGGATCAGTGGAGCTGAGCATCCAATTCATATTTCTCGCAAAACTTGTCTGTGAAGGGGATGCATGTGAGGAACTCACACCACTCACAGCGGATCGGGTAGAAGTAGAAGAGGATGACCAGGCCAGAGAGGAGCCCCAGGAAGATGATCTGAAAGACAATGATCTGGCACCGCTTGCGATACAGGTCGAACTTGCCAAAGCTGATGTAGGGCAAGAAGGCAAAGGAAAGGAAGAAGCCACTGATGAAGCCAGAGATGTGGGCAAAGTTGTCGATCCAGGGCAGGAGACCAAAGGTGAAGAGGAACAGCACCACGGCCAAAAGCTTGAAGAAGGCTCGCCAAGGCCGAGCCAGGATCTGCCAGCTCTGGAACAGCTCCACAAAGAGGCAGGCAAGGATGCCGAACTGGGAGCCTGCGGGGCCAACCTGCAGGGAAGGAAATGGAGAAGAGGAGAGGGAGCTGCTGGGGCCTCCAAAAGACTGCCAGAAGGAGGGAACTTGTAAAACTGGGGAGGGGGAGGAGTATATTGGGACAGGTTGGGATTAGAAATAAAACCCAGAAAGGCAAAGGGTTACCCAGTGATCCTTGCTGAAGGCACAGCTGCCAGCAGGTAGGGCACCTTCTAAGCCCAAATTGTCTCAATTTACTCTTATTTTCCACCATCACACCACCTCCTTACAGGAAGCCTTCCCTCTGTTTAGCCTTTGTACCCAGCAGTTTGCATGTTGTGAGCTCCTCCAGGAGACATTTGCCTTTCTTTGTATCCTCAGTGCTTAGCACAGTGCTGAGACCTTCATGTTAATATACTGACAGACCCTCACCACAATTTTTAAAGGAACCAAAGGTTGCCTGAATGGAAAGTTCTAAATTCTCTTGAATAAACCTGAAATTCTTCACTTTGAAATGCATTTGTCATGTATTTTGTGGAATCTTTGTAATAAGAATAGACATTTTTTTTAAACATATCTCACAGTCTCTCTAAGGTTCTAAGTCCAATCTCAGAGAAAAGGAAACAGGACCAAAACAGTAAGGTCACAGTGAGCCAGGACTGAAACCCCACAACTCATCTCCTACATTACTTTTATGTCAGTCATTTCTGAATAATACCTACTCATGAACACACATCCCTTAACCCATGAGCCCTTCCCTTTGTAACCAAGAAAAGTAGTTATGGAATCGACAATGTGTTCCCATTTCATTCCTATAGTCCCCAGCTAGCCAAGGCAAGAAGATGCCATTTTGTAAAAAATTTTCCTGGGACCCAGATTTCCTCCATACATTTTTAAAAGGCAGCTTACAAATTCCAAGAGGGCAGTGATTTTGTCAGGTACTTTTCTTAAATTCTTCCCTATAGTGACCAATCACATTTTTCTTTTTTTTTTTGGTGAGGCAATTGGGGTTAAGTGACTTGCCCAGGGTCACACAGCTAGTAAGTGTTAAGTGTCTGAGGCTGGATTTGAACTCAGGTACTCCTGAATCCAGGGCCAGTGCTTTATCCACTGCACCATCTAGCTGCCCCTGACCAATCACATATTAAGGACAAAGTGGTTCAACCTTTCTGATTTACAAAAATTCTGTTTATGTGTATGTTCAGAATTGTGTCTACCAGAGAAAATGAGGGCCACCTATATAGTGCTGCTAACTTTCAAAGGAGTCTCTGAGTACCTTGTGTGTACTCAGGTGAGCTCTGGGGGGAGATGGAAAAAAGGATACAAGCCTTGCACCTGACTAGCTTTACAGTCTTGTTAGGGTAATAAGGTTAAAAAATAATACAAGACAGGGTCATGGAAGGATGCACATAGACTATCAGAGCTCAAAGACTCCTTACTGATGGAGTAACACCCCCTCACTTTGAAAAGAAAATGAAACCCAGAAAGGCAAACAAAGGGCTATCCAAAGAGCCAGCAATGGAGCCAGGCTGAAGGGCACCTGGGAGATTCTAACAGCACTCAGACTAACTACTACATAAGTGCCCTGCAGGATGCCTCTGGGCCTTACCTCAGCCCTGTAGGGCAGGAAAATGGCACTAGCCAGGTTGCCTGTGATACCACTCAGAAGGTAGATGATGGATATGCGGTGCCACCCAGCTAGCTTCTCCAGGTCCCTAAGGATGGTCATCTGGAAGCAGACAGACACGAGGCAGTGCAAAATCCTGTTAAGGAAAGGAGAGCAGAACACTTAGAACCACCCCTGACATACTCTAGGGCTCACCCCACTTAGATCACTATGGTCCCTAGGTTGTCTCCCCCATAAGATGAGTTTTTATCCCCAAAACTAAATGTGGCACTTTGCACACAGTTGTGATTTAATAAATGCTTTTTCACCTATCCGCCTCAAGTACACTTCCTGGGGATCACCAAAGAAATGTGTGTATGTGGTTAAGTTACTGTATAAGATGCAGATTTTCAGGGAAAAAGTATCTACTCTCCCACCCTCCATGCCTAACCTGGTTCCTGCCAAAACTGGGCAGTGAGGATGAGGAAATCTAGAAGGGCAGTGGGCTCCACAGCCTGGTCATCGCATTCAACCTTACATCCCTTGGAGGCCAGAAAAGCCCCAAGGCCCCAGCCTGGGAGGGAGGTGATTTACCCAGCATGTAGGAAAAGGGAGAGCCAGAGACGATAGAACTGGTCAGGAACCTCAGGGTTAAGGAAGGGCAGAAGGCCACAGACATCATCCATGCAGTGTACCTGTGGGGACAGAATAGCCTATCAGCATCCCAGGGGGCAGAGCCAGGCCGGGAGTTGCTCAAAGGCCTGGAATCTTTTTGCCAATCTCCCCTCCCCCCAACTACTTCACACCTTGCCCTGGATGAAAAAAGCTTCTCCCCCCCCCCAGCCCCGACACTCCCCCACCCCCATACCTGGGAGCACAATGTGGCCTCCTCATGGAAATAGCCCTTCATGAAGTCACAGTATTCCCGAGAGGTGATTTCACACCTTAGAGGGAGGAAAATTCAGAAAGAAGGCAATAACCGGCTTTGCAGTCACTGGGTCTGATCTCATCCTCCCCAGCCCCACACCTATAACCCTCCTAGGACACTGAAACTCTTGTCATCTATGTGGCAGTCTAATCAATTAAGTCTCCATTAACCAGCCCGCCCCATATGTCAGCAGCACCCTCAGGGCCAGTCTCACCTTCCTTTGGTACCGATGCAGCAAGGCCTCCCGGTGATGACACAGTCCATGTGGAGGTGGTTGGTATGGTTTCCAGCGCTATTTTTGGTGCAGATCTGGATTACAGATGGGTTAGGAGAGAGAGCAGGTCAATCCCTCCCCATATGGGTGGTGTGGAGCAGGATTGGTTCAGTAAGGTGCCTCCTGGCTGCCCCACCCACCCCACTAGTGCCCAACTGGCCAGAGCTGGGGGATGCAGGGAGGGGCTCTCAGGCTGAAGGCCTGGGTTCTCATTCAACTTCCTTAATTTACTCACCAGTCCTTATGCCTATCTCCTTCCCTCTCTGAGCCTGTGTCCTCAGTAAAATGGGAAAACCATAAACCTTGCCCTAGGCTTTGGCGAGATCATAGCTTTAGAAGAGCCTGTTATATGACATAAGGGCTCATATTTTTTTTTTTTGGTGAGGCAATTGGGTTTAAGTGACTTGTCCAGGGTCACACAGCTAGTAAGTGTTAAAGTGTCTGAAGCCAGATTTGAACTCAGGTCTTCCAGGGCCAGTGCTCTATCCACTGTGCCACCCAGCTGCCCCGGGGCTCATATTAAAGGTCGGAGCTGGAGTAACAGAAAAAATGGATCTGAGGTCAGGAAGACTTGGGTTTGAATCACAGGCCTGCTGTTTACTGCTTCTATGACCTCGGGTAAGCCTCTCTTTGGACCCATTTGTCTTTATGTAAACTGAGAAGGTGGGAGGCCATGATATGCAAGATTCTCTCCACCTTATGTTCCTAGGCTGTTTTTTCTGGCTCTGGTGCTCCTGAAATGAGCTCTCTGGCCCAGTTTTTGGCAGGCATAGACAGTGGAGCTGGGCTGGGAGAGGGACTGAGAAGGACAGGAATGGATGGATCCCAGGGGTAGATGTCCTCCTAGGGGATGTCTCTATAAAGCAGGGTTTCAATCACTCCAAGCCTGTTTGGGGATGGAGAGGAACTTTGCCTGTAGATCCCTGGGGCCTGCCTAGTTTTTTCTGCAACAAGCCACTCCCACCATCTACCAAGTCAGGAAGATTAAGAACCTTAGGCCTTGGGGGCAGCTAGGTGGCACAGTGGGTAAAGCACCAGCCCTGGATTCAGGAGGACCTGAGTTCAAATCTGGCCTCAGACACTTGACACTTACTAGCTGTGTGACCCTGGGCAAGTCACTTAACCCTCATTGTCCCACAAAAAAATTTTAAAAAAATTTTAAACTAAAAAAAAAAAAGAACCTTAGGCCATGGCCTGATTGCCCCAATACCCTCCAATATCAAAGGATCCCAGGGTTAGGGGACAGATGGACTTCCGGGGTTGAAGGTGCCTAGGACAGCCCTCATGTAGATATAGGTAGGTATCCTGCTTACCGGCCATTTAGTGATGTCATCTGGCCATTCGTGTGGGTCCTCGGAGGATGGCTCGTCACATACCCTAGAGTACCATAGCTGGTCAGACATCCTGCCCATTGGCCCCTCATCTTCCCAGGAGCCATTAGTGGTGGCCTCCCCACAACAACCGCAAATATTTGCAGCCCCAAGCTGGGGCAATTTAAAGCCCCAAGAATCTTGAGCTTCTCTGATCCTACATGCTCATCCCCTTCCACCCGCTCCAATCTTCAAAAGGGCTGAGCCATTGGCATCAGATGCCAAATCTAGCAAGCTGTGGTCCCTGGCTCAGGGCAAGGGATTGAGAATGGCAAAGCCATCTGGGCAGGTGCCTCCAGGCACCCAGCGTGATGACATACCTGGGGTCCTGGTGGCAGACAGACCCAAACTGTCTCTTGTTCCCAGCCAGGTATGGTGTGCTGGGGTGAATAGGCCACTTCACCCATACAGCCAGCGTGGACTGGAGAGAGAAAGAACAATTAGGATCAGCCTCACAAGAGGATTCTAGGTAAAAGGCAGGGAACAGGGTCTGGAGAAAGGGAGAAGGGCTGGCCCAATCCCTGGGGAAATGTGTTTTCTAAAGCAAGACTTTCCTAAGAAACAACAAATACAAAGAAAAGACAGCACAAGACACAAGAAATGATGCAGAGCAGAGAGAGCTAATTCAACATGCGAGCCACTACACAGATAAGGACAAACAGTAGCACCGAGTCCATGTTAAATACAAAGGAAAGGCCAAAAAGGAGCATAAAAACGAGAAGGATGATGTAGATTCTACAAAGGTAGCAAAGTTCTAGCAGGAAGGAGAAGGACTTGGGAGTCAAGAGACCTGGGTTCAAATCCCATCTCAGACACTTACTAGCCGTGTGATCATGGGCAAGTCACAACCTCTCAGAGCCTCAGTTTCCCCATCTGTAAAGCGGGGATAATAATACTTGCACTGCCTATCCCACAGGGCTGTGGTGAAGAGAGCGCGTGGCAAAGCTTAAAGTGCTATAGAAAGGCAGGTTATCATTGTCACACGCTTTGGGGGCCAGGGTGAGCAATCAGTAAATGACAGAAGCTCACAGACACGCATCATAAATAGACACACAAACCAAGACTTCAGTGCAAGTGCGGGGGAAGTGACTGGGGCCTCACCATCTCTCCACCTCCCCCCTGGTATACTGTTGGGGCTGGGAGGCAGTGCTGGAGCCCAGAGCAGGGGCAGGGGGCAGTCACAGGGAGGCAGAAAGAGTAAAAAGTCACACTCTTCAGGATGAGAAATCAAATGTGGCTGAAGAAGGGTGTTAACAGCAGGCTAAGGCTTACAGGGCTGGCCTCAACATATCGAGGCAGCACAAGACAAGCAAGGATGATGGGGCTCAGGAATTAAGTGACTCTCCACACACTAATTAGCCAGGACTTGACCCTCAGTCTGTGGATTCCAGACCCAGCAGCACCAGGCTGGAGCATCATCCCAGCCAGAAGGGCCCTTACGGAGGAGCCACTGAATGAGAGGAGACCCAAAGGGATGGGGAATGTTCCCAAAGTCACACAACAGGAATTTGTGGTGAGGCCAGGCCCTGGATCCCAGGTTATCATCCACAGCTATGAGACCACATCAGGCTGAGGCTATGTCAGTGATGTGCAAAGTCCAAACCAGTCTCCACAGCTGCACCCCCATGGAAGGAAACAAGAGGCTTCCCTTCCTGTCCCCTCTTCCATACAATGGGGGGTGGGTTGGGGGAGGGAGGGGGTTTGAATGAAATGATCTCTGAGGTCCTGTGCCCCCAAGGGTCACTAGGATCAGGGAAGAAGGCAGGGACTCACAGAGCACTCCTCCTCGGAAGTCTGCACACAGCCCGATCGGTCATTCCGAACACAGCAGGCAGAGTGCTTCTCTCGCTCCCTGGTGGCCTGGATGAAGTTGTGCACTTGCTGGTCCTGCCGCATGCATGGGGAGAACTTGGCCCCGAGGTGGATGAGTGCCTCCTGTGTGTAGAGTATCACAGATTAGGTATAGACAGACACCCCCTGCCTGGTCTCCAAGCTCTCCCAGAATCACAGAATTTCTAGACAAAAGGGACCTTGGAGTATCATCACTCCAGAGTTCAAATCCCTCATTTCACATTAGAGGAAACTGAGGCCCATTGAAGGGCTTATTGAGGTCACCTAGAGGGTAGAAGCAGCAGAGGAGGAGACTCCAATCTGTGTCTGATTCCCAATCAAGTGCCCGTTCCACACTATGCCACAAAAACTTACTGAACTTGGGCCAATCCAGAAGTTCTCCTGTTGCACATACTTAACATTCTCATAAACTCCTCTGTTCCTCAGCACCTGTTGGGAAAGTGGGGAGGTTAAAGGAAGAGGGACTGAGTTGAGACTGGGTAGGGAACTGGAAGGGAGGATCCCAGAGAGCCCAATCGGCGAGTAAGAACAAGGGATCATGAGACCATTCAAAGAACCATGATAGAGCTTGGAGGGACCTTAGAGGCAGCTAGATGGCTCAGTGGATAGAGTACCAGGCCTGAAGTCATGAAGAACTGGGTTCAAATCTGAACTCAGATACTTACTAGCTGTGTGACTCTGGGCAAGTCACTTGACTTTTTTTTATTTTTTTGCCTTAAGTCACTGGCAAAGGAAATGGAAAACCACCCCAGTGTCTTTGCAAAGAAAACTCCATACGAAGAGTTGAACACAACAGAATGACTCAACAATAAGGACCTTAGAAACCATCTGGCCTTCACCCCCATAATTTTACAGATAAGGGAACCTGGGCCAAGGAGATGAAAGGCCAAGGACATACAGATAGCATGTGGCAGAGAACAGGGGATTTGAAGATGGGTCCTCTGATTCTAAATCCAGAGGCTTTGCCTCTGTGCCCCCAGCCAGTGGGGGGAGAGGATTTCACAGCTTTTGCTAAGGGAATGAAGGCCAAGGCAGGCACGAGGGCCAAATGCTCTCATGGAAAAACTGAGGCCACAGGAGGGAAGGGACTGGTACAAGGTGGGATCCAAAGAACAGACATGGCACCAAACAGAAACAATCGGTATTATCCCAACTCCCACGGGACAGAGGAAGCAACCACAGGTAGAGCCCAGAGGAGTCAGGGGAGCAGAACTAAGGGAAGGAGCAGAATCCCAAGTCTACGGCCATGCCCCCGATCCCTGGGGCCCTCACCGAGTCTACTGTCTCATGCTGAGAGAAGCCAACAGGAGCAATGCCGTAGATACACACGGCCAGGATGGTGATCAGAGAGTGGACGAAGGTCAGCCAGTAGGTGAAGAAGGGCCTGGAGAAAGAACAAGGGGGTTTAGCACTGGGTCAGGCCAATGCCTATCCCAAGAAGACAATGACTGGGCTATGTGTGATACACAGAGGAGCCTACTTTCCATGACAGAAATTCAAGTCTCAACTCTGACATTACCAATTTCCCAGGTGACCTCCTGCAAGTCACTTTCCCCCTCTGGGCCTCAAGTTTCCTCATCTATAAAATGGAGATAAGTAATACCTATATGGGACCTACCTAAATAGGTTAGTATGAGGTTGAAGATACTGGATATAAAAGCACTTTTTCAAATCTTCTTTCTTTTTTTTTTTTTTGGTGAGGCAATTGGGGTTAAGTGACTTGCCTAGGGTCACACAGCTAGTAATTGTTAAGTGTCTGAGGCCGGATTTGAACTCAGGTCCTCCTGAATCCAGGACCGGTGCTCCATCCACTGCGCCACCTAGCTGCCCCACTTTTTCAAATCTTAAGGCACTTTATTTATTATTATTACTACTAGTACTACTACTACTACTACTGATGCCTAAGAATCAAATTGATCTTTCACATAAATCCAGATTTTCCTATTATGGGTATGCTTAGAGGCCTTAGCCTCCCAATTGTCATGTTCTTTCTACCCCTCAGTGTCCACGACCTTCCTGGTTACTCCAAGTCCCAGCATCTGTGTCCCCCCCTCCCCCATTGCCCTGTGGCCACTCCCCACCTGTGGTCATCCATGTCCTCAATCTGCCGCTTAACATAGCTGTCGATGCGCTTCCGATAGGTGCGATTGGTGAGCCGACCCACCATGCCCAGTCCATAGGGTCTCTTTTCTTTGGCAAACAGCTTCCTGACCGGCACAGCAATGCGCTGACCCCGCCGTGGCCCTGCCACACTCACCACCTCCTGCCGCAGCCGCACCTTGGGCTGGGGGGCTATGGATGCCCCTTCCTTCTGCTTCCGCCACCCCCGCTCCAGAGGTCTGAAACACAGACAATGACCAGGCTCAGGAATTGGGATTCTGCTAGCCAGGCCCACCCCCTTGATGCCCAGAGGCTCGGGCACCTTCTACTTCTCCACCTCCAAGAGCTGATATAGACCAAGACTTGCAAAGGACACAAGTGTTAAATAAGTTCCCTAGAAAACTCATCTGGAAATATGACTGATTCAAGGGAAAATCTCAGTCAGTCAATAAACTTTTTTTTTTTTTAGTGAGGCAATTGGGGTTAAGTGACTTGGCCAGGGTCACACAGGTAGTAAGTGTTAAGTGTCTGAGGCCGGATTTGAACTCAGATACTCCTGACTCCAGGGTTGGTGCTCTATCCACTGCACCACCTAACTGCCCCAATAAACTTTTATTAAGCACCTACTAGACAGCTAGTTGGCACAATGGATAGAATACTGGGACTGGAATCAGGAAGATGAGTCTTCCTGAGGTCAAATCCAAACTTCAGACATTTCCTAGCTGTGTGACCCTGCGCAAGTCATTTAACCCTGTTTGCCTCAGTTTCTTCATGTGTAAAATGAGCTGCAGAAGGGAATGGCAAACCGCTCTCTGCCAAGACAACCCTAAATGGGGTCATGAAGAGTCAGACATGACTGGAACAACTAAACAATAAAAGCACCTACTACTAGGGGGCAGCTGGGTGGCGCAGTGGATAGGGTATTGGCCCTTGATTCAGGAGGACCTGAGTTCAAATCCAGTCTCAGACACTTGACATTTACTAGCTGTGTGACCTTGGGCAAGTCACTTAACCCTTATTGCCCCACACACACACACACCCCCACCCAAAAAAAGTGCCTACTATGTGCCAGGCAATGTGAGATGAGAGCACATGGATGACTCCCATAACATCTCAAAGCTGAAAGGGCCCCAGAGGGCATTTGGTCCAAAAATGACTCTCCTCTCTACCCTCTGATCCCGCTTCGAGTGGTTATTCTGCCTCCACTGGATAATTTCCAATGCTATAAAATCCATGGCCACTACCCCTTCTTTCCTGGAAGTCCACTTCATTTTTGGACAGCTCTTTTTATTCCTTTTATCAAGCAAAAACAGGCCCGAGAAATGACCTTATAAATTACTTCTTCATCTGTTTCCTAAGAGGAGGAGGACAAGGAGGACAATGAGGTTGAGAGGTGGGAAGTGACTTGCTCAAGGCCACACAGTTAAGAGGTGGCCCCAGGTGTGAGGGCTTGATCCTGGGCTCCTGACTCCATCCAGGGCTCTTCTTACTGTGCCCTGCTTGGTCCTCCATCAGAGGATCAATGGCTAAGGGTTTCTAGAGATCCTGGGGGTGATCCCTGCCTTCTGTCTACGATTTCCCCTGCCCCCAAGGTCCCCCTCCAGCCCCCCGAGGGAGCAGCTCACAGCATCAGATGGCTTCTTTCCAGTTCACTCTTGTCCAGGGCGCCCCCCGTGAGGTCCACCTGCTCTGGGGGCTTTTCTTCCCACTCTTTGAGGGCGGCTTCCGAAGGCGACTCAAACACCTCATCTGGGTAGGTGGACAGCTCCTCGTGGAGGCCTCCTTCCTGAGCAAACGGGGTTGTGGGGAGGATGCTCACCACGGGAGTGGAGAGGGAGGGCTGCAGGGAGGGGACAGAGTGCCCAACAGTGGGCCAAGGAGGGTGGGAGGGCGGGGGCTGGGCTGTAATGGTAACAGGAGAAGGAACCCTCCGGGTGAACTGGAGATGGAGGAGGAGAAACCAGGGGAAGCAGAGAGAGGAGATTCCTAGGGAGATGAGGGAGCGGACAGGGGAAGCCAGGGCACCAGCATCCAGGGGCAGAGGTGGCTTTTCACTTACCCGAGCAAAGAACGAGGTATCCAGCTCATCGGGGAAGTCCACGGTATCTTCCTCTAGGAAGCTGGCAGGTGTGAAGCTTCGTCTCTGGGCCCTGCGCAAGGTACTTTCCCTCATGGAACGGCCCTGCCAGGAGGGGAGGGAGGTGAAGCTCTGTGGGCCCAAGCCCCAAAGGTACCCAGCCCTCATGTCTTCCCAAGAGATTTCACACGGGGCAGCTAGGTGACACAGTGGATAGAGCACTGGCCCTGGAGTCAGGAGGACCTGAGTTCAAAGCCAGCCTCAGACACTTAACATTTACTAGCTGTGTGACCTTGGGCAAGTCACTTAACCCCAATTGCCTCACCAAAAAAAAGAGATTTCACACACGATGCCCATACACACACACACACACACACACACACACACACACACATCGGCACATGCCCACATACATGCACATCTTAATGCACAGGTATTCATGTTTCTCCCTACATATGTATGCATGTGCGCACGTGCGCGCGCACACACACACACACACACACTTGCACATGACCTCCCCCAAGGACTGACACATCTATAAGCTCCCCAGGGCGGGTCCTAGCCCAGCTCACCTTCACAAGAGCTGCTGCTGCCCGGAAGCTCATCTTGGCGACAGATTCTCTCTTCCGCCTCCTTGGCAGACGATTGAAGCCAGATCGGGAGCTAGTGAAGGAGCAAAGGGAGGTGGCCCCAGGTGTGATGGGTGTGTGAGGAATGCTGTAGCCATCTGTGTCATCTGCCACGCGGAACGCCCGGCCTCGGGCCAGTGGGTCGATGATCTGCAACCGGAGACAGGGCCCAGCTGGGATGGGGGAAGGGACAGGGGAGAGAGGGGCAGGGAACTACCCCATGTGGTTAGGGCCACACATACATACTCTTCTGTCCTAAACTCTGGGGACACAGAAGAAGTTAACTCAATGTCTTCACCCTGCCTTCAAGGCCTTGTTAGAGGACAGGGACCACCTTCAAGCTTCCCCAAAGGGTTGATGGTTGAGGGATGGAGTGAGACTATGGCCTGCAAGGAAAGCTGTTAAGGACCTCAAAAGTCATTTTATCCAACCTCCTGCCCCAAAACAAACCCCCTTTATAACACTGATGAGTAGCCTTCCAACCTATGCTAAAAGACCTGTAAACAAAGGATACACAAGCTCCCAAAAGCATTCCACCTTCACAAAACTGTTAGAATTTTGTTCTATTGAGCCAAATCTCTTTTCTCCTTCAAATTCGATCCCCTGGCTCCCTGCCTAACTGAGCCAGCTTATTCCACTTGAGGGTAGCTCTGGTCAACTACTATGACCATATTGATTCTTAGGCTAAACACATCTTTGTTGGCATTTTGTTCTACACATATGGTCTCTAGTTTTCCCTATGGATGTCCAGTGGGTTCTGACTGGGGAGGAGCTATGCCTTCTGCCTTCTCTCTGTCCTGTCCTCTTCCTCCCACCCAGTGCCCATGCTTGTGACCCAGCAGACTCTGCACACACGGTTGGGGGGGGAGGGGGGGCGCGGCGGGAGCTAAGTGGTGCAGTGGATAAAGCACTGGCCCTGGATTCAGAAGAACCTGAGTTCAAATCCAGCCTCAGACACTTGACACTTACTAGCTGTGTGATCCTGGACAAGTCACTTGACCCCAATTGCCTTACCAAAAAAAAGTAACATATATACCTATGTATAGCCTTACATATTCATGTACATACATGCCTATCTGAGTGCTTATGTATATAATACATAGGTATATACATAAAATTTTAAGGGCTTGGCCTGGGGTTATCTACGGACCAGAGAACAGGCCAGGCTTCGAGTGAAGAAGCTGCCCCTCCTTAAATCATACCACCTGAAGCTTGGGACAGTACAGCTTGGAAACAGTGCCTCACTTTAAGAAGGAGTTAAACATCAAATAAAAGACAGGCAAGATGAGCAGACAGAGAAAGATGCGGACCATAGAAAGTTTTCTTAGTGACAAAGAAGATCAAGGTGCACCCTCAGAAGATGATAGCAACATCAGGGCTCCTACATCCAAAGCTTCCAAGAAAAATATGAATTGGTCTCAGGCCACAGAGGTGCTCAAAAAGGATTTTGAAGATAAGTAAGAGAGGTAGAGGAAAAAATGGAAAGAGAAATGAAAGTAATACAGGAGAATCATGAAAATGTAAGGGCTTGTCATTATTATATACTGATGACAATGGCCACCGGCATGGCCACCATCACCACCTCAGCCCTGTCACCTGCTAAGATGCTGAGGACAGTGTTTCACAACCTAAACTACTTTTCAGGCAAATAAAATTCTAAATTCTCCACCTTGCATTTCCCCTACTCTCTCAGCCTCTCTTCCCTGAGGTTCAGGGGGCAGTAGTAGGCAAGGATGAGACAGAAAAAGAAGTTGGCTTTTCAAATGTTTAAGTTTCAAGAAGTAAGAACTCTGCACAGGAGCAGGGGATTTAAAGCCATAAGGGATCCCATAGAAGGCAAACCATTTGAGGGCAAGGAGACTCCCTTTTGTCCTTGTTTCTGCAGCACTGAGAAGAGCCTAGCATGTGGTAGGACTTAATGAGAGTACACTGAATGGAACTAAACCGAATCCTCTTATTTTACAGGGTGGGAAACCACATTTCAGAGAAGTTTTGCAACTTGTCAGATTTCACAGAGGTAATGGAGCTAGGGGCAGCTAGAGGGTCCCGTGGATAGAGTGCCAGGTCGGGAGTCGGGAAGCCCAAAGTTCAAATCTGGCCTTACTAACTGTGCAACCTTGGGCAAGTCTGTTTGCTGGTTTCCTTCATTTGTAAAAAATAAACCTCCCAGGTTTGTTATGAGGATCCAATGAGATGATGTTTATAACATGCTTAGCACAGTGCCTGGCACGGAACGTGCACTTAATAAATGCTTGCTTCCTTCTTTCCTTTGATAGCAAAAAGCTTTGTACGCTGTTAAAAATTTGCCATGGGGGGCAGCTAGATGGCGCAGTGGATAGAGCACCAGCTCTGAAGTCAGGAGTACCTGAGTTCAAATCTGGCCTCAGACACTTAACACTTACTAGCTGTGTGACCCTGGGCAAGTCACTTAACCCCAGTTGCCTCACTAAAAAAAAAAAAAAAAAAAAAAAAAAATTTGCCATGGCTCAAAACCAGTCAGGACAGCCTGGGGTAGGGAAATTCTCAGTGGGTGAAAGGTTACTCTGGGTGAGCATTTTTCTGATTACAAAATGCTTCCCATGCATTCTCTCATTCCGATCTCCTGGGGGGCAGTTAGGTGGCGCAGTGGATAAAGCAGCAGCCCTGGATTCAGGAGGACCTGAATTCAAATCCAGTCTCAGACACTTGACACTTCCTAGCTGTGTGACCCTGGGCAAGTCACTTAACCCTCATTGCCCCACAAAAAAAAAAAAAGGCTGGTGACATTCTGATCTCCATCCATATTCCTGAAATAAGAATACGAGGATCAGGATTTGGATGACCTCACATCCAACACTCTCTGCTGCTCCCCAAATCATCACCACATCCCTTCTGTAGATGAGGAAGCTGAGGCTCAGACAGGCCCCAGGACAAAGATGACTTGTTCAAGGTCACACAGCCATCCAGCCTCAGACCCAGCATCCAAACTCAGGCCCTCTGACTCCTGGTCCAATACCCTTTCTTTCCATTGTAGCCCTTGGCATCTCATGGGATTGGGAGATTTCTAAGATAATCCTCCCACCTCAAACCCTGTAAGGCTCCCTGGGCTCTCACCTTCTGCATGCCCAGCTGGCAGGGCCCTACATACAGCGGGGGAGGAGTCTCTGTGCTGGTGAGAGAGATGTTGTCCTGGCTCGGCAGATCCATCTCCCGGATCACTTGAGGCTTCAGCTTCCCATATCGCTGGCTGCAGTGGCGGATGCTCTTGCGTTGCCATTTCTGGTTGGTGTCACTGTCCTTGCTTACCCCAAACCAGTCAGCCGTGCCCCTGGGAGATGGGTGAGAGGGAAAGCAACCCTTAGATGGGCCAAGCAGGAGAAAAGGGCTGTCGGAGGGAAGGGACACCCCACCCCATCCAGACATCAGGGGTTTTGTGGCACATCCCAATGCATGGGTGGTTTCCCTTTGTACACGGTCCACTCTCCTCTCCTCTCCCAGCCCCCTGGTTTTATACTCTGTGTCCCACACCTTCCTCCCTTGGTGCTTGGGGTCTCCCCCATATCTCATACCTCCCTCCCTCCCTCCCTCCCACAGCTCCATGGCATTTCCCCCTGGTTTCCCATGCCAACCCTAACCCTTATCTCCATTCTTCCTATTTTCTTGATTGCAGCTTCCTCTATATCAAGTAAGAATCATCTGGTGCTCTTTTCTCTCAGCTCTGCTCAGCCTGGGAAGGTCCAGAGTGTGACCAGTCTAGCCCTCTGCTTCCTGTCTCATACCCTGCCTGCTTCCCTCCCCTGCCCCCGACAAGCAGTTCCAACATTCCCCCTCCACCAGTGCCTGGGGAAGGCCCATGAGCTTTGCAGTCTTTCATCTTCCTCTCCGATTATTCCTGGTCAGGGGGAGAGGAGAAAGACAGTGCAATGAGGCTGGACAGCCTTGTGGGCAGACACCTAATGACAGGCCTCACTGCACTCTGACTCACTATGTGCCTTGGGACAAAGGGCCAGATGTCCCCAGACTCATTCCCTCAGCTACCCATGGTGAGTGCACTGGGATTAGCCATCACGCAGGGCAGAAGGATGTGAATCCTTGCATTTGTACAGCAAGTTTTAAAGTTCGCTTTCCATCCTTTATTTAATTGAATCCTCACCACATTTCTGAAGTTGGGTGGTCAAGGATAATCAGACCCATTTAACAGACAAGAACGGGACCTCACAGAGGTTATGGGCCTTGCCCAGGGTCACATAGAGTTACAGAAAGAGCCAGTATCGGAACTCAGATCCCCTGACACGCAGAGCAGGGAGGCCACTTTCTATTTATGCAACCGCCTGTTTTGTGGGAACTCTGACACCAGACAGAGCTCAAATGGGCCAAATCTCCAGACAAGAGCAATCCTACTCAACCCAGCAGGCCTGGAGATACTGACAGAGCTCTCAGAATGAAGGTCAATGGCAAGAAAAGAACCGGGCAGGGGACAAGGGCCTTTGGTCCATTCAGACACTCACTGAGCCATATGCAAATGGTATGAAAGCAGCATGCAAAGTAGCGGCCAGCCCTGGGCTTCCACAGCCCTGCCCGGTCAGTGCTATCAAGGTCTCCCTGGATGCACCCGGCAGGTTAGGTTGGATCCTACAGAAAGTCTACACACTACACCCTTGCATACACGCACACGTGCAAGGGGCCAAGATGGCACACAGTAGTGCAAAGATCACACACACACACACACACACACACACACACACACACACACACGCACGCACATGCGCCCGCTTGCCCTCCCGCCAGATACCTGAGCAGGGAGCGAGAGAGAGACTGGCGCTTGCGGAGGGGTCGGCGGGAGGCCTGGTGGCCCAGGATGGGCAGGGTGTGGATTCGTTCAAAGTGAACCTGTCGGCTGCTGCTTGGGAGGGGTGGGAAGGAGGGAGGAGGAGAAAGATGAGGAACGGCACCAGGCGGGTGTAAGAGAAACAGAGAAGGAGATGGGGAGAGGGAAAGGAGAGTGAACTGGAGAAGCAAAAGGCAGGGAGAGCTGGAAGACGTGGGGGAGAAGAAGCAAGAGATCCAGATACTTGAGACTTGGGGGGAGAAGAGACTGAGAGGTGGGCAGGGAATAGCAGGAGAGAAAAGAGGCCCAGAGTTGTTAGCAGGGAACAGAAAGATGACAGCACATGGGACAGACAGAAAGAGCTAGCAAGAGGGACAATGGGACTCCAGAAATACAGAGGAAAGAAGGGAGCAGACAGCCTAAGGGTAAGGGATACAGAGACCAAGGGTAGAGGAGGAGTCTGGGAGGAAGCAAGTGTCCCCATCTCTCCCAGGCCCTAATCCTCATGTCTACTTAGCAGCTTATGGTAAAGGGGAAGCCCTAAGCAGCCTCCTGGGAATGTGGGGGTCTGAGATCTGGAGCCAACTGCAGCCAGCAAGGACGCTGGCTATGAAATTACAAGAACAGAACGAGTCAGTAAACTAGGAACCAGGGCCAAGTGGAAATAGTGGGGTCCATGACAATCTGGGGGAACCCCTTCTAAGACTAATGTTTGTTTTGAATAATGTTTTTAAAGGCACAAATTAAAATATGGAGGATTACAAAGGAAATCAATGATAATGAAATATTTACTGAAATAGTAAATAAAAAATTCAAGTTTTAGAAACCCTGCCCTAGGCGCTTGCTTGAACACCGTGGGAAGCAAGCACCAGGCTCCCACCCTCCTGGGAGCCTGACATAGCCTGACAGCCCTTCCCACTGCCCAAGGCACAGATATAGAAAGGTCCTGACCCAGGGCCCCTGGTTTCCTCTGCACACATTTCTTCTCCCCCTCCCCCATGACAGCATGGGAGACCAGCAGGCTCTCCCTGCAGGAAGCCTGCCTGTCTCTCCCAGGATGGGGCCTCCACTCTGTGCCAGCCAGCAGATGCCCTCTTCCTGGTGTTTTCTTCTACCCCCTAATTCTCTAGGCCCTGCCCAGCCTCCCTCTACCCTCCCCAGACTTTCTGATTCCAAATGTATGTAGCATATAGGGCCCAAGGCCAGGTCCCAGCTGGAATTCCAAGGAGATAAGAAGTTATTAGGAAGTTTTCCATTCCTGAAAGAGCAATGGAAGAGACCCAAGAGTCAACTTCCCTTCTCCAGAATGGAGCCAGATGATCTCTACCATCTTGCTCCAGCTCAGAGGATCTCTGCCTCAGCAGAAGGATCGGGATTGAGGGGGAGCTAGGTGGCACAGTGGATAAAGCACCGGTCCCTGGATTCAGGAGGACCTGAGTTCAAATCCAGCCTCAGACACTTGACACTTAGTAGCTGTGTGACCCTGGGCAAGTCACTTAACTCCCATTGCCCCGCCGCCCCCCCCAAAAATTAAAGAAGGATCTAGATTAGAACCTGGTGCCTGGACCCCAATCAGCTGTTTCCAAAATACCACCCAACCTTTCTAGTCAGGAAGGCTGAACAACCATGTGTTCAGGAATCCTAGCTGCAGTTCTCAGGGGCCCTGAGGACAAGAGACTATTACCTGCGGATGGTCTGGGTGATGGACGTCTGTCTCTGCAAGGCCGGGCGCCGGGTCGGTTCATGGGGGGACGGAACTCGAGCACTCTCGGCTGGCATGCTTATACTCCGAAGAAAGGCTTGGCGCTTCAGAGGCTATTGGAGGGAAGGGAAATAAGGAGGGTGAAGGCAGTTACCACACTGTGCCACCATCCAACCTGCACCCAGTACATTTTTTTACCCATAATTCTTAGAAAGCTCAAGGGAGCCAAGGAGATGAGATGAACCACCCTCCTTAGGTCCCCACCCCCCCCTCCCCCAGCAAGGCTGTGCAGGCCTCTGTTTCTGCCTAGGACTTAGAGCAGATTCCTTCTCTGCCCTGTACTTTAAAGGGTCTCCACAGGGTTCCTACCGGCACAAAGATGGGCTCCTCAGCTGCTGAGGCCATGACTGGGATTGGGGCCGGGGCCGGGGCCAAAGCAGGGGCCAGGGTGGAAGCTGGGATGTCCAGTTTGAGCCACGGTGGCTTCTTTCGCTGTAAGCTGCTGGAGCTGTCCCTCCGCGCCTCAGTCATTGTCCCAGCTCAGGCGGCAGGCGGGCCTAGCACACAGATAGGTAATGGAGACAGAGACCCAGCTCTCAGGCTGCTCATAGAGAAATGATAATAATATGTGCACAGAGGGACAGATCCCCCACTCTCTTCAGTCACCCTGATGGGTGGACTGCCAAGGGCAAGAACCAGGCACACTCAGGAAAGCCTCATTCAGCTTTTTCCCAGATCCCACAACAACCTACGAGGAAGGTTATGGGGACAGGCTAGGAAAGGAGAGGCATAAAAGGAACCTCTCCTCTCCCACCCCATTTATCTGGCAAGATGGCCTGGCATCTCCCTGTGGCCCCAGGGCCATTTCAACTTAGGTCTGTGATCCCTAGAAGCCACCAGAGGGAGCCAAATCCCAAGGAGCTTTGCAGGAGTCAGGGACTAGGAAGAGGGAAAAGAAAGCGTCTCTTAGGGACCAAAGATGCCCAAAGCTGGTTCCCTGGGACTAGGGACAGAGTGCAGGCCACACACCACCTGGGGAGGATGTGCTCAGACCCTCTCAAACCTCTGGGCCTCCTCCCCGAAGTTGGCCAGCCCAGAATATAAGACCCTTGGAGTATCTAAGGGGCCTTAGAATATAGAACACGGAATGGTAAACCAGGAAGGACCTTGGAATGATCAGAGCTACAAGCCTCCTTAAAGCAAAGAACACAGAATGGGAGCTCAGAGAGCATTTAGTCCCAATCCTTTTGTTTACTTTTGGGGAAACTGAGGAACAGAGAGGGGCCGTAATTTACCTAAGACAGTGACAGAATTGGGGTCAAACCCAAGTCTCTTGATTCCTCACCCCAGGGTTGTTCCACTGCATGTGTTACCTTAAAAAAGCATAGATCTCACTCAGTATACACTCAAGTTGTCCAACTTCTGGTGGCACTGAAGACGCATGTCTGCCCTGAGCCTGAGACCCGTTCCTACTCACTTCCCAGAAAGAAGTCCCTCTGGCTGACCCTCCCAACCAAGCTCCCCATGCACCACCACCCCCTTTCCCTGCCTTCCCCCTCACAAACACTTAGTCCTAAGCCCAGAGCAAGGGCCCCTCCCTGTCTATTAGCTCTGGAAGCCTTGGAGGGAGAGGGGTTAGAAGCATAAAGGGCCGAGCTCATGGGACAAAGAGCCCTTTGACAATTCGTGGAAGGAGGGTACTAAGCAGGGGGAGAGACGAGCTTGAAAGATGAATGTGGGGGATGCTCCGCTCATCCAGGGTCCATGACCCCACTGGGGCTGGAGCCAAAAACCAATAGAATCTTAAAGCTAGAAGGGACCACAAGGCGCATCCATTCCCATCTCTTATTCTTACAGAGGAGAAAGCAGAGACCCAGAAAGGGTAAAATACCCTTACCCGTGGTCACACAGTTAAAACGTGGGAGAGCCACAACTAGAACCCAGGTCTCCTATTTCCAGTCAAGGCCTCATTCTACTTTGCTGCTATGCCCCTGCTTCTCTGGGAGTCTTAGCTTCGTCTTCAGCAAAACCAGAACTATTTTAGCACTCTCAGACAGAGGCTAGAAGCCCACTGTATACAGGACCAGAGAACACAGGCATGCGCCTCAACCTTGGCTTTCACAGGCCCAAATCCTAAAGCCCAGTGGGCATTTAGAGCAGAAAGCCGTAGCTTTGGAATACATCATGGTCCTCCAGGCTGACTGAGCTCCTAGACACACATGAGGGAGGCCACAGCTCAGGATTATACAGAGCCTCCATAAAGATTTATTATTTATTTATTATTTTTATTATTATTATTATTATTTTGCAGGGCAATGAGGGTTAAGTGACTTGCCCAGGGTCACACAGCTAGTGTCAAATGTCTGAGGTCACATTTGAACTCAGGTCCTCCTGAATCCAGCACCACCTAGCTGCCCCCTCCATAAAGGTTTAGATAAATAACCCCCTGGGTGACAAATCGCAAACACATTAGTAGGATCCATCTTCTTCAAAACCAAGCTCAGATTCCATCATTCTCAGAAGTTTCCTAACACCTCCCCTTCTGCCGCTGAGGTGGCAAGAGTTCAAATTCCTCCTCTGAAACTTACTATATGTGTGATCCAAGCCACTTACCCCAAACCTCAATTTCTTTAGCTATAAAATGAGGATAATACCTATAGTGTCTACCTCATCTAACTGTTATGAGCATCAAATGAGAGAATACACAGGCAGCTAGGTGGCACAGTGGATAAAGCACCAGCCATGGATTCAGGAGGACCTGAGTTCAAATCCAGCCTCAGACACTTGACACTTACTAGCTGTGTGACCCTGGGCAAGTCACTTAACCCTCATTGCCCTGCCCCCCCCCCATAAAATTAGAGACCAAATGAGATAATACAGGGAGGGCCAAAAGTCACAAAGGGATTTCAATATTTAATAACTCCTTTACTTTTTGTTTTTAATTTACAATACCATAGCATCATATACAGTAAATATAGGAAATGAATTTAACATTATACGTGAAAAAAAAATCAAATCTCATAAATGGTGAAAAGATTTTAAAAATAATTTTCAAAGTTATTAAAACACAGTGACTTTTAGCCCACCCTGTCTATGTAAAGTGTTTTGCAAATATTAAAGTGGCATATAAATGTCCATTGTTATTATACAATCACCTCCTTCTCCAAATGAATCCTGACTCTTGAATATCTACAAAATGAACAGGGTGGATCTCTTCAACCTGATGGTCTAAGGGCCAGACCCCATAGGAAGTCCTCAATCTATATTTCTAACAAGGACTCTAATCAATTCAGTGACCAACCACAGTTCCCAAACATCACGCTACCCAGCTCCTGACAGGGAGGTGACAGACTCAAGGGATGGAGACATTTTTGGACAAAGCCAGTTAGGGGAACTGTTTTGTTTAATTATGGACATTTGTTACAAGGGTTTTGTTTTTCTTTCTTTTTCAATGGGGGGAGAGGAGGGGTAAGGTGTGAGGGAAAGAAGGTATATTTTAATTAACTCGAAAAAAACATTTTAAAAATTCCTACTGGTTCACTGATAGAGAGCACACCCCAAGCTTCTCAGGTAAATCAGTGCCCTCCAGTCAGAATAAGAGGGAATCAGGGTACCCACATCACAGAAGTGTAACCCAAATAAGGGTTCAGCTACCAGGAGGGCTACATAAGGGCCCATCCCCCACCTCTCTTCTTCTAGAGCCTCATCCCAGGTCACCAAGAAGCCAGGAGAGGGAGACAGACTCTGGGCAGTTCTCAGGCACAGGACTGAGAATACTTTGGGGGCTGTAATCAAGCAGGGGTTACCTTTGATTAATTCATATGGTCTCCTTTTAAAGTTAGGGAGGGTCGGGGGCAACTAGGTGGCACAGTGGATAGAGCACCAGCCCTGGATTCAGGAGGGCCTGAGTTCAAATCCAGCCTCAGACACTTAACACTAACTAGCTGTGTGACCCTGGGCAAGTCACTTAACCCCAATTGCCTCACCAAAAAACAAAACACAACAAAACAAAAAAACCAAAGGGGAACAAATGAGAGTAGACCCAATGCCACTGGACATCCCTCTAGGAGACCTCACTCATTGCTTGGGTTCTAGGAGGTGGCCAGCCCCTTCCCTGGAAACCAAACAGTCCATCACTCAGAAGAAATCCTTCTGGTGCCGGTGCTTCTGGCTCTGGTGTTGGGTTCTAGCCCCAGTCCTACCGCTAAGGAGCTGTGCATCCTGGGGCCAGTCACTCACCCTCTCTAGGTCTTTTTCCTCTTCTGATAAACATGAGGCTAGATCAGATCTCAAAAGATGTCATTCAGTTCTAAGGTTCCACCACCCATTCATTCTGAGCCCTAGTCATGGCCCCAAGCCCATATTGGCCCATATTTCACTTTTAGATTCCCCCACAAAAGAATCTTTGACTGGGGATCACTATGGACCTACTAATGAGGCTGAAGCTGTATATAGGGTAAAGTGGGAAAGAACACTAACCTAAGAGTGAGGAGATCTGGGTTCAAGACCTAAATCTGGCTGCTGATTTGCTATGTGACCCAGTGTAATTACTTTCCATCTCTGAATTTCTGAAAGCAGAATGAAGGCAATGGGTTAGATGATCTCTAATAATTGACAGATTTATTTCCTGGCCTGGAAGGGGAAAGAGGGAGGGACTGGCATTTTCCTCCTTCCATTCCCCCAGACCTCTGGCAAGCCAAGAATGAGGCTGGGCCTTACTGAGTAACCGGGGTGTGTGAGGTCACTCGGGGAAAGCGGCTCAGATGACCAAATGTCCAATCCTTCCCAGTCTGTCTAACTGTCTGTCTGCCTGCCTCCAGGCCTGCTGAGGGCTCCATTTCTGCAAGATCCTCCTCCCTCTGTGTCTGAGGTCTCCACTTACCCCCTAGTACAGGGTCTGTCCCCTTAGCATACCCTTCTTCCAAGCTCCCTCCCCCTTTCTCCTGTGGATTCTGGAAATGAGGGAATGCCCTGGGCTCTACTCCCCTACCCCACCCCAGCATATTCTCAGTTCAGAGTAGAGCTCATATTTAGGCGAAGGGGAAAATCTCCTCTCAGGAGGAGACATCAACATTCTCCACACCCTTTACAAGGCCAACTATGCCAGGGCCTCTGGAATCAGGCGCAGCCTGTACACATATGGCTGCCCCCAACTAACTGCTTTTTGCAATAACAGAGATAGAGTTAGGGACAGAAATGGGAAAAAGAGAGAGGAAGAGAACAGGAATAGGGGAAGGAGAGAAAGAACCAGAGAGGAGAGACTGGATGTGTGATCTCACTAGTACAGGAACTCGCAGGTTGGCACCTTCTCTGCAATTTATAGGCTGCCTTAGTTGCCAAAACAGAGAGAAGTTTGTTCAAGATCAAGCACATAGTTAGTGCACATAAGAAGCAGAATTTGAACCTAGGTCTTCCTGTCTCTAGCTTCTCTTTATCCACTTCTCCAAGAGGCCTCTCTTTTAAAATTACATAACAATAGCATCTCAAGCTCCCATAACTGACACTAGGGTTTACAAAATGCCAGGATTATCATCCCAATTTGACAGAAAATATAATGAAACTAAAGATCTGAGATAGCAATAATAAGTGCATTTACCAGTGCCTTAAGGTTTGCAAAGTCTTTTACATTTTATCTCCTTTGAACCCTACAACAGCACTGGACTGAACTGGAGGCAAGATTCAAACTCAGGTCTTCCTGACTCCAAGTAGGAAAGAAAGAAGTAGTTAGTTATTAAGCACCTGCTATGTGGCCAGTACTGTGCTAAGCGCTTTACAGATATTAACTTCATCTGATCCTCATAACAACCCTGGGAGGTAGGTGCTGTTATTATCCCCATTTTACAGATAAGGAAACTGAGGGAAACAGAGGTTAAATGACTTGCCCAGGGTCACATAGCTAGTTAAGAATCTGGAGCTGAATTTGGACTCAGGCCTCCTAACCCCAGCTCCTGAACTCTTTCTATGGCCCACAAAGCACCAAAACCAAATCTTGCAATAAAATACTTTATAAAACCCTGTTGTGCTGTTAGAACTTATAAGGTGGTCTACTATGATGTTCTGAAGCTGCAGGTTTTGACTGGTTTGACCCAGTCATTCTCTCACACATGTACTCCTGGCAAGTAAATCTCTGACCTGCCCTGGCTCAACAGCACATGGCTTCTGTTCCTCTCCAGTAGTCCTCATGACAAACAAATTCACAAAACAGTTGGTAGGGTTAAAGGGTCAGCCTGGGGCTGGGTTTCCACACTGGTCTGGTTCCCATCTTGGGTCTCTCCAGCCCTACAGCAGTCTCTTACATGTACATTTGGTCCCAATCTTGACCAGATATGGTCTAACTATCCACTGACAAAAACAGGGAAATGGTCAGGGCGGTAATGAAGGGATGGGCAGCCCTGGAGAAGACAGATAAATAGGTTATCTTCATGGGATCAGAGATTTATAACTAGAAAAGAACCTTTAAAAATGTAACTAACTGGAAAGCAATATGGAAGTAATTAGGTTTAGACCAACATCTTACACCATATGTCACAGTAAGCTCAAAATGGATAGGTGACTCAAATATTAAAGCTCATGCCTTAAAAAAAAGTTACAAGAAAAACAATAGACCAAGTACACTTTACAAGTATGATTAGGGGTAGAACTCCCAACCAAAAGACAGAACCAAATACAAAAGATAAAATAAGCAATTTTGATGACAGAAAGTTGAAAGCTTTTTATGATGTATATTTCAATGGGCTTTGTTTTTCTAGCCTACTCAAAAAATCTGTTATGGGTCTGATCTTCAAGATGTAGATCTCAGCTCAAATCCAAGAAAACTGGCAAAGATGGAGGGGTTTTTGGAAAGATAAGCATGCTGTAGGAGCTTTAAATTGTTCCAACCATTCCAGAAAGCAACTTGGAATTTCAATAAGTGACTCAACCATTCATACCATTTTGACCTAGAGATTCCACTGCTAGCCACAGAGCAGGAAAGCAGTCATTGACAAAAAGAAAAATTCCACATGCAACAAAATATCCACAGTAGCACTTTTTGCCATACCAAGTTAAGTTAAAACAAAGTCACTATCTATTGGGGAATGGCTGAACAAATTCCTGTAAGTGAATGTAATGGACTATTAAGGCACGGCAAGAAACAATGAATATGATGAATACCAAGAAGCTTATCTGAACTGATGCAAAGTGAAGTGCAAAGATCCGACATACAGACAAAAACAATCTAAATAGAAAAAAAAAACACAAAACCACAAACTATCTAATCTAATCTAATCTATGAAAATTATAATGGTCGATCTTGGCCCCTCAAAAGAGAAGAGAATACCTATTTCCTCTCTGGGCAGAGATGAAGGACTATGAATGCCAAACACTGCATATCAACTCAGAAGTTTGATGTGATGGTTGGTTAAGCTTTCTTTTTTGTTCTTTTTTCAAAGGATAGTTCAATGAGAGGCAAAGAAAGGTTATATTGAGTTAGAGATATTAAAAATAAAGATTAACAAAAAAAAAATTTAGAAAAAAAATCATCTAATCCAGCTCCCTTAGGAAGGCTCAGAAAGATGAAATGATTTGGCCAAAATCACACAGGAAGTAGCAAATTCATTTTTCAAATCCAGGTTCTCTAGCTAGTGACCTTTCTTAAGAGGTGGATCTCCTACATCTGTTAAGGGGTTGCTACCTAGTCATCTACTCACAGAATTGTGGAAAGTCCGAGTAGGGGGATCATCTACCTTAACACCCCTAGAGAATGATGAAAAGTCAGCCCCATTTCTCCAGACCTTGACTCTTTTTTTTTGCAGAGCAATAAGGGTTAAGTGACTTGCCCAGGGTCACACAGCTAGTAAGTATCAAGTATCTGAGACCCGATTTGAACTCAGATCCTCCTGAATCCAGAGCTGGTGCTTTATCCACTGTGCCACCTAGGTGCCCCCTAGACCTTGAGTCTTATTGCTATTTGATTAAAATTCGAGAGGTATAATTACTTAACTGTCTGGGACGTGGGCTCCTAAGGTCACCAACTGGATCAGCTCAGGAAGCCAAGCATATACTGTCTAAAAAAACACCCGAAACCAACTTCATTCCCACTTCGGCAAAAATAATAATAATTCTATAATAATAATTCTAACAAGGAAGTTAAGCATCTCATTCAAGGTCAAACAGCTAGTTAAGTATCTAAATTTAAGGTGAAAGCAGGTCTCCCTGACTCCCCCCCAGTATGGTAATTTTATATCATTTATAATCAGACTGCTATTCCTAGTTATCAACCGATTCATGAGTGGGAGACTTAGGATAAGAAGTCCATCCAAGCCCTCAGGCCTTTGCTTGTAACCAAACAAAAAAACAACAACAAAAAAAAAAACCTGTTAAGCACAAGGTCAGACAGTGTTTGTAACATTCCTCTTCTGTAGTCCCCTACCTCTTTACTTCAAGGAGGGGAAGGAGTTTACTCAAATCTTCTATGGGGGTCCAGATCAGTCAATGTTGAGGGAACAGCACCCATAAGGGACTTAATTACTGGAACCCTAACTGACACTAAGTCCTCAGACCTGTTTGTTGGGAGGAAGTAGAGCTAAAACCTCCAGTTTGGCAACTGAGATCGTAGTAACTACAGTAATCCAAGTCTGGTTTAGAGTTTTTCTTTGTTATGAGGGATGTATCATTGCATGGTGCTGGGAGGAGGGGCACAGATCCTTAAATGACTGATGTAAGAAGGCAGCTCTTTTTTAAAAATAGAACATTTACTAAACGCTTCCGGTGTACTCAGGGAGTACCCAGGATGTTAGGCTGTGAGGGCGGCAGGAAGAAAATAATAACAGCTCACATTTCCATAGTGCTTTTCTCAAAGTATTATTATCTCTAGTTTACAGATAAATTGATTGAAACAAGGAGAGATGCAGGGACCTGCCCTGGAATAGCAAGTAAATGTCAGTGCTGGGACTGAATGAACAAAGGTCTCCCGGCCCCTAAATCTCCTGCCCCTTTCTTTATACCATGGATGATGTGTACATTTGCATAAATAACATATTTGAATGCATGATCCTGGCCTCCTCGTTCTCCCTCATCCCACATATCCCATGAGTTGCCAAATTGTATTATTTGTCTTTGCAACATCTCTTGCATCTAGATTCCCACAGCCACCACCCTACTTTAGGCCCTCATAACCCCTCCCCTGGACTACAATAGGCCTCCGGTTCTCCCTGCCTCCAGACTCTTCCCTCTCCAAACCACCCTCCACACAGCTGCCAAAGCTCTCCACTACTTCTAGTATCTTTTTTGGGGGGGGAGGGGGCTGTCAGAGTTAAGTGACATGCCCAGGGTCACACAGCTAGTAAGTGTCTGAGGCTGTAGTATCCTAAGCTCCTCTGTTTAGCTCTTAAATTAAGGCCCTGCCCAACTCAGCTTCAAATCTATTTTCCTATCATCATTCTACTCCCCCCCCCCACCTCCTTCCACTCTACATTCCAGACACATTGTCCTGGCTCTTCCTCAGTTCCCTTGAGCTGAATATCCCTGTCAGTCTCCAGACCCCTAAAAAGACACTCAGGCCAAGGGCCAGTTTTCCTGCACCCACACTGAGACATGAGCTGAAACTATTTCATGATGGCTTGATTGTCCTTACTTTTATTTCTATTTGTGTGTTTTAGGAACCTTCTCCCCCTTCCCTCAACTAACGGAAGATGTTTGGGAGGCTATAAAACTGTATCAGTAGGACAACTACCCACGATAGAAACCCATCCAATATGCCTATTTATATGGCTAACCTGCTCCTCATCACAAGTCAGCCTGGCCTGGGGCAGTTACAAGACTGCCCACTGAGGCCACAATGGGGTGGCAGTTGAGAATCAGCTGTAACCAGAGGCTACTCCAGGCCAGGAAGGGTACTGCCAAGAACACCCTGAAGAACCAAATGCTCTAACCAACCTTATGCCAGTTACCTCCATTAGTTGAATCTAATCTGGCCCCAGGCTAATCCCACAGCCCTCCTATTGTTACCTAGAAGTTCACCTGAACTGGGAAGGCCCTCTATCCCCAAACCCATGAGGGAAGCGAGCCCACCCTGGCCCCTCCTGGCCTCAGCTCTTGTTCATAAAAAATATCCCAAGGGGGCAGCTAGGTGGCACAGTGGATAAAACAGCCATGGATTCAGGAGGACTTGAGTTCAAATCCAGCCTCAGACACTTGACACTTACTAGCTGTGTGACCCTGGGCAAATCACTTAACTCTCACTACCCTGCCCCACCCCCCAAAAAATGAAGGCTTTGCTTCATGGATGTAGGATCCAGAGAAAGCACTGGATTTGGAAAGAAAAATCACATAACCTTTCTGGCCTCAGTTTCCCCACCTACAAAATAGGAATAATAATACTATTACTGATAGAATGAAAAATACCCTATAAATCATGAAACAGTATACCCATATAAGCAATCATTAACAAGACTGATTCTATTTTTGCTGCATTTTCAACATATCTCCTGTTCCCTCTTCCTACTACTCCCACTTTAGCAGATAGTTACAGGGTAGGGAATCGAGTGCTGGACTTGGGGCCAGGAAGACCTAAATTCAAATCCTGCCTCAGGCACTTGGTGGATATGTAACCCTGGATAAATCACCACCCCTCAATGCCTCAGTTTTTTCAACTGTGAAATGGGTGGAATCTTAAAAGCCTCCTGGTATTGTGAAAATCCCAATGAGAGAATTATGTAAAGCACCAAGGTAGGTGGTAGCAATAGCAATACTAGTAGCCCATTACCATCCACTTATAATAATATAATGCCTCCTAACAGGTCTTTCCACCTCTTCTCTTTATTTTGCATAATCATGTCACACCTCTGACCAAAAATCTGCCCCCTAATTCAATCAACTCCAGTGGGTTCCTATTACCTCTATGATCAAATAGGGCCTTTATTTACTTATTTACTTATTCATTTATTGATTGATTGATTAATCGCAGGGCAATGAAGGTTAAGTGGCTTTCCCAGGGTCACACAGCTAGTATCAATCAAGTGTTTGGGGCTGCATTTGAACTCAGGTCCTCCTGAATCCAGGGCTGGTGCTTTATGCATTGCACCACCTAGCTGCCCTCTTTATAACATGGTCCCCTCCTCCCTTTCCATCCCCTTCTCTTCCTCCTTGCTCTGTTATCCCTGGCAATGGCCTCTTTGCAACTCCTCTAGTCATGGCCCTGGCTGTCCCCTCCCAAGGCCTGGAATTTCTCCTCCCTTCCTTAAGCCTTCTCTCAGAGATGATTTCCATTTTCTCCAGTTTGTCTCATTTGTACCCAGCTGTTTGCATAGCATATTCCCCACCATAGACTTTAAGCTCCTTGAGGGCAGGGATTGTTCTATGCCTTTCTTTGTTTCCCCAGTGCTTGGCACAAGTCCTGCACAAAGCAGGTGCTCAGTAAATGTGAATCAACTTGGCTTGACTTACGCAGTTATTGAAAAACCTCCAACAAGCAGTACCACCCTCCCTTTCCAGCCCTATCTCCTATTCATCCCCATCCTTTCACCCACCCTATGCTCTGGCTCAATCTGATGATCCCCATTCGTGGCCTGCCTTCTCCCACCTCTGAACCCTATGCCTAGATCCCCATTCAACTCCAACTATTGAATCCTATTCATCCTTTAAAAGTATGTTTGGGGGACAGCTAGGTGGGGCAGTGGATAAAGCACTGGCCCTGGATTCGGGAGGACCTGAGTTTAAATTCGGCCTTGGATACCTGACACGTACCAGCTGTGTGACCCTGGGCAAGTCACTTAACCTCACTGCCCTGCCCAAAAAAAAAGTCTATGGTAGCTATCATTAGGATAATTTTTTTTTAATCAGGTTCATTTTTAACATAAATGCTGCTTCCAGGAAGCTTTCCCTGTTCTCTTCAGGTGGTTAACAACCTCCCCCCAACTGGAACTTCACATAGCACACTGTTTGCATCTCATGCAATACAATGTAACACAGGTATCTGTCTTGCCAAAACTGCATCTCCTCCAGTGCCTGACTTGTACCCTGAGAGCAGCATTGATAAGATAGCCTCTGCTCTCTAACAGGACACTCCAGTTCTTCCCCACCCCCACCTCTATCCCTGTTCTATTCAAATCCCTCTCAGACTTCTGGACCAGGAGCCCATACCCCTTTCATCAAGATGCCTTCTCTAACTATCCCAGTTCAGCCAGATTTCCCCATCATCTAAATTCCTTAGAACACCTGCAGAACAAGCTCTTCGAACGCCAAACCTCCTCCTCCCTCCAATCTTTCCCCTCCCCTTCCATCACCCCACACAGACACACACAGACACAAACACACACATCTTCCCCTTCCCGGGGTACATGGCAAAGTCATGTTGACTTTTGTCAGTCTTGTAGCCCTAGAGCATACCTCAGCCTGACATCAACACTGGGTGGGGGCTGCAGCAGCAGCAGGAAGCTGGACCCAGGCCCCACCCACTTCCCACCCACAGATCTTGTCCTGGATTGAAAAGGAGTTCTAGTCCCCTTTTCCTCCCTGTGAGCAGCCAGCCTGCCCAAGATCACAGTTTCCCCATCTCTTCAGTCATTCTGCTCTTATTGATTCCTCTGGGAACAGGAAGGATGGCTCCTCAGCTTCCTCTCTCCCTCCACTGAAATCTTTCCTGTCCCCATCACCACCCACCCTCTCTCCTCCAAGAAAAAACACCTTGATCTGTGACTCTTCCCTGAGCCCTTCCCACCAAGCATGACTCTCCCGTTGAAATCAATCCCATCCAAGGTTCATAAAGGCGTTCCCAGCATCCTTCTCTCTCCTCCAATGTCTCCACAGAAGGATGCTCTCAGGCCAGATGACAACCACCATCATCCTAGCACTTCACTTATGGGTCACTTCCTTTGTGCCAGGCCCTGTGCTGAGCCTGACAAGTGCTCATTGGATCCTCACAACAATCCTGGGAGGTTGGGGCTGGTATTATCCCCATGGGTGTGACTTGGGTTATTAGGACTGAAGTTATTAGGTGGTTTTCCTCAAATCTTAGCAAGGACAAAGGAAGAGGAAAACAGTGCTCTAGAATCAACAAATACTTATTGAGTGCTGTGCAGAGGGCCCTATCCCTAAACACTGGCTGCCACCTGAGACTTAGGGTCCCCTTTTTGGACTGTGATCTTAGGAAACAGAGTAGATCCCCTCTGCCCTTCCTTCTTCCAATGCTCTGATTCAGTATCCACAGAAGACCTGGCTTAAATCCTAGGCTCCATCAACTTACTGGCTGTGTGGCCCTGGGGAAGTCACTTAACTAGAAGCCAAATGATACAGAATCACAGAATGTGAGAGCTGGAATCTACACTATGAAAGGAATCCCTACTACTGAAAAGGAATCCAGGCTCTGCCCATCCATCTCCCTCTCTAGGCAGCTGCTCAATTCTGAACTGCTCAAATGGTCAAGATGTTTTTCCTGACACTGAGTCTAAACTTGTCTCTTTGGACTAACTTGGGTCCTAGATTAGAGGACCACAGATGTAGAGAGAGAAGGACCTTAGAGGCCGCTCAGTCCAACTCCCTTTATTCTAATGATGAGCAAATGGATACTCAGAGAAGTCACTCAGGGTTGCACATTTGGAAGTGTTTGAGGCAGGATTTGAACCTGGGTCTTCCTCCACATTCAGCACTCTATCCACCAGGCCATCTGATTATTTGTTCACTTTTCTGGGAGGTGGGCAGGTGGTAAGTCCTGAGGGGCTCTCACTTCAGGCACCAAGAAGGGAAAGTCCTAGGCTGAGTTTGACTGGGGTGGTAGTCACCCTAAAATGAGTTCAGAAACCTCCTGTGGAGGAGAAGGGTAGGCCAAAGCTCATTTGGTCTTGATATTTTCAGAATAAAAATAGATTATGAAAACAAGGCCTTGGGATCCTTCTGACTTTGGAGGTATGTGGAAAGTGACCCCGGGGACAAGTGGCTTGTGGCAGTCAAACATGATGTCCGCTCTTCCTCTCACTGGGGAGCAAAATTCACTGAGAGCTGGTTTGTTCGCCCACAAACAAGCAACTTGAGCTTGGGTCAGCCCATCATGAACCCTTAACTTTCCCCAGCTGATGAGGGGTTGTTGTCAGAGTAATCCAACCCAATCCCAAAGAACCAAAGGTTCTGACACTGGCTGAGGAGCCACTGGGCCGAAGCCACCATCTGCAGAACAAGGTTCTGAGGAGCCTCAGTTGTGTTGGTCAAGTCTAGGTCCCATACAAACTTGTTGTGTGACCTCAGGCAAGTTGCTCCCCACCTCTGCACCTGTTTCCTTGGGCCTGAAGAGTCAGATGAGATGAATCCTCAGGGGAGTCCCTTCCAATTCTATATTCAAGTCCACATCCTACGATCTCAAAGATGCTGTGGTTCATAGCTCCCCAAAACACAGTGCACATAGAAACTATATTTACTCCCAAAGTGAAGGCACCAGGGATAAGGATTAGTATTCCAACTTAGAAAGAGTTTGGACATTTCACCTGGATCTATAAATTGTTGTTCAGTTGCATCCGACTCTTTGTCACCCCATTTGGAGTTTTCTTGGCCGAGACACTGGAGTGGTTTGCCATTTCCTTCACCAGCCCATTTGACAGATGAGGAACTGAGGCAAAAAGAGTTAAATGACATGCCCAGGGTCACATAAGAACTCGGGAAGATGAATCTTCCTGATTCCAGCCTCAGGGCTCTATCCACGGTGCCACCCAGCTGCCCAGGATCTAAAATGCCCCATGGCATTATCTAGCACAACCACTTCACTAATTCAATTCCTCCTCTTTAGAGTGAGTGACTTGACCCCTGGGTGAGAGGGCTACCTTCTTATTAACTGGTGACCCAGAATCCCAAGCCATGGGATTCCAATTCCACCCCTCCAACAACAGCTTTTGGTTCTTAGACATGCAATGCTAGGATACTGATTGACAGCATTTATGAGCACAAGTTTAGAGCTGAGAGGGGCTTTTGCAGGCCCCTTGCTGAAATGAAAAGAACATCATCTCTATAGATGAGAAGTAAGACTGACACATATAATAATGACAATCAGAAGGGTTTCAATTATAATAAACACTTTACAATTATCATCTCATTTGATCCTCACATTAACCTGGGAGGTAGGTACTATTATTATACCAGTTTTACAGATAAGGAAACTGAGGCAGACAGAGGTTAAGTGGCTTACCCAGGGTCACTGAGCTAGAAGTGCCTGAAGCCAAATTTGATCTCAGGTCTTCCTGACTCTAAGCCTGGTGCTCCTTCCACTTGCCACCCAGGTGCCCCATGAATACAGGGCATCACTTAAATGAAAGCCCACTCCCCCCTCTGACCACTGAGTTGGGGAGGTACCCAGGCAGCATCAAGGGCTCTAGACAGCCAGAAATGGCCCCTAAGTAGGAGGTGGGGAGAAACCAATTAGTATGAGCCTTCTTGCTGGGACACACAATGCTCATCTTCCCTCTCCATGCCTTTGCCTGAGCTATCCCCAATTCCTGGAATGCTTTTTCTTCATCTCTACATCAGAGAACCCCTTATTTCCTTCGAGACTCAAATACCACCTTCTACATGAAGTCTTTCCTGATTTCCCCTAAACTCTCAAAACTATTCAATACTTAGTTTCCATTCTCCATACACTTAAATGTGCACACATAGTCTCTCCCATAGAACAAAAGCTCTTCAAAAGCAAGGACTATTTTATGTTTGTATCCCCAGTACCTAGCAGTGCCAGAAACATAACAGGCATTTAATAAATGCTTGTTGATCGACTGATGGATGGAAGTCACAGGAGATCAAAGCTAAAAAAGGGACTTTGCAGTTTGAGCTAAACTACATCTGCCTTCTCCCATTTCACAGATGGAAAACTGAGGACCACAGGTAGAACAATCCACCTAAGTCACAGGGAAGGGTTGTAGAGAGAGTCCCCAACCTGGCTGATGGGCCGTAGCTTTTGCTGTTTCCAGTGCCAACTACCCTGCACGCAGACCTCTGATTTCAGTTTCTCTTCTGACAAATTCAATCAGTTCTCCCTTCCCTCACAAGGGGACTCCAGAATCTACTAAACGAAGGCGACCTGAGATCCAGCTGCAACAGCTGGAATTTAGGTTAGATGAGAGAAGTGCTTCCACGGGGCAAGGGTTGTGATGTGATACCCCAAGGGAAGCCATGAGGATCCATGCTCCCCTAAGGCTGTGTCTGCCAGAGGTGGTGCTGACCCCCATCGCGGGCACAAAGCCTAGAAGGAAGAGCAAACTCGACAGATCAGCCAGTGTGCCTAACATTGAGAGGACACCGACCGTCAGAACTAAGAAAGGGTCTTCTCATTTTACAAAGAAGAGAGGCATTTGAGGGTTGTGCCTTCTGGGAGTAGGGATGGGGAACAAGGATCCCTCTAAAGTGTTTGCTCCTGGGGAAACCTTTTCCCCCAATTTCCTGTCTAGGGTGACCCAACTCGAAATGTGCCAGTTCCCCCTAGCCATGCCAGCCCTATGACCAAGTATGGAGTTCTTCCTGGCTGGGCCCACCTCCTCCCAGAGACATGCCAGGGCTTGTCCTCTGGTCACCTGAACAGGGATTCCCCAGAACTCCAGCTTTCCTGGGCTTCCAATCCAGCCCAGGTCAGAGTACTCTGAGGTCAGACTCTCTCTCATCCCAGGGCAAATAAGGAGAGAATCTGCTAACCCAGCCCTGAGCCTCTAAATCCAAGGCCACTGACCATCAGACTTTTGACCACCAGTATATACATACCCCTGACCCTTTCTGCAGCAGGAGAGACAGGATCCAGGGACAGTTCGGTGAAGTTGTCACCATGCCTCTCCAAGTCCAGATAAATGCCCCAGGGATGGGGAAAACCTAGGGCATCGTCAGTAGCTTTATCCCCACACATTCCCTAGCAATGCCAGAAGGCCGGTATTGCCTCCACCCCCAGCCAATCAGCTCTAGTATCAGCCACAATTACAGCTGGCTAATAATAACAATTATCACAACAGTGGCCTTCCACACAAACTCATATGCAAAATGGGTTGAATAACAAACATCCCCATGCCTCCGGCTCGGCTGACCTCACCGAGAGATTCCAAGGATCTCAGGAAGTAACAGAGTACAAAAGTGCTTTGGAAATTGAACAGTATTTTACAAATGCTGGGTGATAATAACAGCAGTCATAACAATAATGAGAGAAGCCTCGGGCAGTCCTTCGGCAGGAAGCGTCCCTCCTCCTTTCTCAGCCTCCAGAAAACTTGCGGGCTGATACTGGGCTCCCTCGGGAAGGGGGCTGAGGAAAGGCCAGGGAGGAAACAAAGAGGCTTTTGGGAAGGAGGAGATGGGGATCAGGGAGAAGAGAAGGCAATCGTAGCAACAAAGCTTTCCCAATCAACAAGCACAGCCCTGATTGATTAGAAGAGTCAGAAAACCCAACCACATTCAACTGGGAAATTGTCAATCAGCAAACACGAAGAAGCACCTTTTATATAAGTACCAGGCACTGAGCTAACTAAACTAGGGCTACTGAAAGAGCCCAAAGACAGTCCCTGCCCTCAAGGAACTCACAATCTAAGTAGAATAAAACCTCACTCCAACCCATCTACTCCTTTCCCTTTATGATTCAAGAACCCTTCCCAGCCTACCCTGCAGCTAGCTCACAGCTGATTTTTTTCCCCCTCCCATCATTCTCTGCTCAGTGTAGTTTGATTTTATAAGGAAAGACCAGTTAAATACAACATACTATTTTCTAAAGTACCTTGAAGCTGATACCTGTTCGGAAGTCCCTTCTGAAGGCTCTTATGGTCTAGGCCCACCTGAGTCTTGCCCTTTTTCCCTCCCACCTAAACACTGGTCACAAGTCCCCTGACCACATCACCAAGAGTTGGTCTGATTCAAGTGAGTCCTCACCAGACGCTGTACCCATGGGTCCCTGCCCAATGGGTTGCTATCATTTAATCCTAATGAGGACTGAGTCCCAACCACATCTCAGGGTCAATGCAGCTGGTTCTGGGAAACCTAGATTGAGCCTACTTGCCCAGGAGACCAAAAAGACTTCCAGGAAGTGGAACATCCTCATGATCCAGGCCAATGAGATAAAGGCCCCTTTTACCCAGAGGAGAAAGGGGAACATGTAGAAAGTGACTGATCATTGTCTGTGTGTGTGTAGTCCTGATTATATGAATATATAATATTTATCATAATATTATGTTCATTTCTGGAAAGGGGTTCACAGTGTGAGAAATAATTATTAATAATTGGTATCTTGGGGGACCCAGTAATCTCCCCTTCTTTCTTAGTCCTTTCTTCTTCCCCCACTCAAGGTCTAAGTCCTTGAAAGTAAGATTCATCTGGGTCAAACCAGAGGCAGTCTCACAAAGAAACTTGGGTGGAGACAGATCCTTTTGTATAGATAACAACCAGGAGTAACAGATGAGATTAAACCACACCTAAATAGAAAGGATTTTGCTCAAATCAACTGGAATGGGAGGTGTGTGTGTGTGGGGGGGTGTCTTACAATCCTTCCTCTGACATCATCCCTGGACTTCATTTTAATATAACCCACCTCCAATCATGTCAACCAATGATTTGAATGTTGGGGCAGCTAGGTGGTGCAGTGGATAGAGCACCAGCCCTGGATTCAGGAGGACCTGAGTTCAAATCCAGCCTCAGACACTTAACACTTACTAGCTGTGTGACCCTGGGCAAGTCACTTAACCCCAATTACCTCACAAAACAAAAAAAGATTTGAATGTTAACCAATTAGATTTGATTGCTGTGTGATGGGCCTCCTCAGGCTGGAAGGGCATATGACCCCAACCACAAAGAGGGGGTCTTTGGTCTGAGAGAGACTCCCATAGACTGCCTTTTATTGATACCCTGTCAGGCCATATAAATAAAATGATTAAATTACCCAGAAACTACGTCTCTCGTATTTTAATCGTCACAATAGTCTTTACCAGCTGTCAAAGGGGGTATTCCCTGACACCCAAAAGGCCTGAGGATTGCTTACAGTACAATGGTACCTTTATTTGTAAGAGGTTCCAGGCCCCCTCCAGGTCTCCATATCTACCATACAGCCCATCCAGAACCCCTCTGTTGCTCGTGTGGCAACTATATGGCTTTATTTCCTTGATCCATGCCAAAGTGGGGACTTTGGATGCTAGTGAAAGGCACACCTTCTTATATGAATATGTCTACTAAATCAATTTATGTATTACCAATAAACCCTACAGTTATATCAGCCTTGTCTGAGGCTCTATGTTCCTTGAAATCTCCTTTGAGCTTACTGGGCCCATCCCCAGGGAGCCCATGCTAAGAGTACAGTGTGCAAGGGCTCTGACCACACTGTTCCTACCCAAGGGCCTTCAGTTGGAGGAGGAAGGGCATATGGTACCTGTTGTGGGCCCAGGGCACCCCAGAAGTTCTCTGGGGCACATCAAAGAACCCAATTAATGAGATCAGACAATTCACCCCAAGGGCAAAGGATTAACTCAGAATCACAGAATTTAAGAGTTGGCTATTATTATCAGTGGCCATTCAGTCCAACCTGGTGTAGGGACGGATTTATACACCCCTACATCAAACCCACAACATACAAGGTAAACCCACTCTCATATACCCAATAAAGGGTATGTTTCCTACCCATCCCCCCCAAAAAATTATTCTGCCCTCATGGAAGGTTCAAAAGTTCCCCTCCTCCAAGAAGTCTTCCCTGACCAGGTCAAAAGAGACCCTTGGATTTCTGGCCCGGTCACAGTTTGACCAGCCTTCCTTTTTTCCACTGGGTTATATATATGGTCTAGCAGGAAACACGATTGTTCTATTAGGAGCTGCTGCTGCTCACTGGCTGTGTTTGGGCCACAACTCATAAATAATCAATAGCAACACTCTCTCCTTGAGGCATAAGATTACAGTAGTCAATGCCAGTCTTTAGAGACAAAAAACACCCAGAAATTCAAGACAGCATACAGGAGAACCCCTCTGTTATCAGAGAAAGATGCCAGGGATCAAATACAGCACTTGGTACAGAAGGCCCTGAGAGAAAACAGGAGAAAAAACATTAAAGAGGGGAGGGGGCAGCATTGGACAATAGAAAGAATAGCAGGCTGGGGAGTCAGGAGACTTGGGATCTGGTTCCAGAACTGCTGGTCACTCCCTGTGTGACACTGGCCAAGTCCCTTCTCTGGACCTTAATTTCTCCAAAGTTCCTCCAACCCTAGCATTCTGTCCTAAGATACCTTTCAGCTCAGATGTTCTATGTCCTAAGGCAAAGCTTCTTAGACTGTGGGGGTAGTGAAAAACCTGGCAACAGCAAAAGCTCATGTATACCTATTTCATATACCTATCTGCCCGCAGTGGCAGAAAAATTTCTCAGGTGAAAAGAGGTTGCAAGTAGGAAAAATTTAAGAAGCCTTGTCGAAGTGAACTATCACCTCTTCTGTTCTATGTACCAAGATCCTGACACAGTATTTCCTAAGATCCTGTCCAGCTCTAAAATTCTAAGTTGGGATTCTGGGGGTTTTGTGTTTTGAGGTTATTGAGGTTAAGTGACTTGCCCAGGGTCACACAGCTAGTAAGTGTCAAGTATCTGAGGCTGGATTTTGAACTCAGGTCCTCCTGACTCCAGAGCCAGTACTCTATCCACTGCACCACCTAGCTGCCCCCTTACCAGTCCTTTCTAATTGATTCTCTATTCTACTCACTATAGTGGCTTTTTCATACCTACATTCTGTCCTCAAGTATCTCTCACCATCCCATCCTAAAGCTCTCAGCTAAGGACTTTCATACTTTACTGAAAAACTTTGAGGCCAATGGACAAGTCTTCTCTCCTCTCCCCTCCTCATCTTCCATCCTTCAGATATCATGATCCCCCACTCTCCCCTCCTTCATTATAGTCTCAGATGGCAAGGTGGTGCTTCACCTTCCGGAGGCCAACTCCTTTATACTTATCCCGCCCCACCTGCTCCAGCAGATTGTCCCTACCTATCATCCTCATTCTCTTAATCTTCAAACTCTCCCTAACTTTGCTTCTATGGCCTAGTCTTCCCCTAGTTCCTACTCATGAGAATATATGTGTGTATACATATACACACACATACATATACACATATATATGAATATTGTACTGAGTTTTAGGCACAAGTTTGCCAGAAACAATTTATTTAAATTGAATATTAATTTAAAATCCAAGAATTCTACTGTGGAGACATCCATATTGACATAGTCCCTTGCCTTGTCCCTTGGACTTGGACAAGCCTCTCCCCTCAAGATGTTCTGAGGTAATATTTCTAGGAATCCAGATCAAGAAAAAGATCAGGGGGCAGCTAGGTGGTGCAGTGGATAGAGCACCAGCCCTGAATTCAGGAGGACCTGAGTTCAAATTCGGCCTTGGACACTTAACAATTACTAGCTGTGTGACCCTGGGCAAGTCACTTAACCCCAATTGCCTCACCAAAAAAAAAAAAGAAAAGAAAAGAAAAAGAAAAAGATCATAAATTAAAATGCATTTTAAGATAAACATTTCAGAATAGTCTAGTATCCTTTCCCTCCTGGACCACTCCCTCAAACTTTGAAAAGGATCTCCTTCCAGTGATTGATAACATCTCTACCTTTCTGAATGCAGAAGGATAGGTCACAGCACCACCTTTTCAGGGTCTAGGGGAGATAATGATCTTCTTTATGTTCCCTTAGACTTTTTTTATTAACAGCTAAGTAAAATGAATGAAAAGAAAACTGGAGCTGGGAATCTGGAAAACCAGAATTCAAATCCAGCCTCAGACACTAGCTATGTGATTCTAGGCAGACCCTAATTCTGCCTTCCTCAGTTTCCTCATCTATATATAACATCAAGATAATAATAACACTTACATTTTGAGGATAAAATGAGTTCATGTTTGAAAAGTGCTTTGCAAACCTTAAACTGTCACTGCCACTGCCACTGCCACTCCTGAGATCTTTATTATTAGCCTTTGTTCCATTCACTTTCTTCAAAGGAAAAGTCTGGCAAGTGTTTGAGGCTGTAGAAAATATTATTTCTTAACATTTCAGTTGAACTAGACAGGAGGTTTTTAATTTAATTTTTTTTTTTTTAGTGAGGCAATTGGGGTTAAGTGACCTGCTCAAGGTCACACAGCTAGTAAGTGTTAAGTGTCTGAGGCCGAATTTGAACTCAGGTACTCCTGACTCCAGGGCCGGTGCTCTATCCACTGCGCCACCTAGCTGCCCCGACAGGAGGTTTTAAGATGTTTCATCCTACTATAGACCCACTAGCTATTGTCCTATAACCTCTCATCTGCTCAACCCCTTTAAAAAAACTACAGAACCTGTGCTTGGTGCCTCCACTTCCTCTCCTGCCATTCAACTCTGCAGTCAAGTTTCCAATCTCATCATTCAACTAAAATATCTCTCTCCAAAATTTCCAATCTAATGATCTTTCTTAGGACGTCTCTGCAGGCTCTGATCCAATTCACCCCTCTCTTCTCCTTGACACTCTCTTCTCTGTGGCTTGTTTTGGGGGGGAGGGTTTAACCCCACACCCTATCTGATCCTATGGCTTTTGTGCCATATTTCATCCAGGTCCCCACTCACTACCACTAACCATGGGTGTACCCCAAGGCTCTGTCATAGGTTCTCGTCTGGTTTCTGTCACTCTTCTCTTTCACTCACTGACCTCATGAACTCATTGTGTCATCATGGATTCAGTTTTCATCTCTATGCAGATGATTCCCAGATCTATTTATCCAACCCTAGCTTCTCATGTTTGACTGCCTCTTGGCCATTTCAAACTAGATATCCCTTAGCCATCTCAATCTCAACATGTCCAAATCAGAACTTATTATTTTTCACTCCAAATCCTCTCCCTCTTTCTTATTGTAAAGGGCACCATGATCCTGAAAACTAGGTGATATAATGGATAGAGCATGAAACCTAGAGTCAGGAAGCCCAGAGTTCAAATCTAGCCCTTAGACACTTACTAGCTGTGTGACCCTAGGAAAATTTCTTAACCTCTATCTGCCCCAGGTTCATCTTTTAAATGGAGATAATAATAGTACCTCTCTCCCAAGGTTGCTGTGAAGATAAAAGCTTTCATATTGGTAAAGCGCTTTGTAAATATTAATGTGCTATATATATGTTAGCTATTAATATCATCCTTCTAATCACCAAGGCCCACAACTTCAATGCCATCCTTGACACCTCTTTTGCTCACCTAGCATATCCAATCAGCTGCCAAACTTTGCCAATTCTTTTTCTCCACTCACACAGCAACCACCTGTTTCTCATCATTTGTCACCGGCACTACCCCAATGGCCTCCTCATTGGTCTCCCTGATTCAAGCCTCTCCCCATGCCAATCCATCTTTCACACAGCCACTGAAGTGGTCTTCCTAAAGTGTCTGACCATGTCATACCACACACACACACACACACACACACACACAGAGGCTCCTTGCTACCTCTAAGAGCTAATATAAATGCCCTCTGGTTAACATTTAAAGCTATTCACAACCTGGGCCCTTATCTTTCCAGTCTTTTGACCCATTACTCCCCTCTCTGCAGTTACAGTCCAGCTGTTCCTGACACAAAGCATCCTATGTCCCATATGCCTGGAATGTTTTCCCTCTTAACCTTCACCTCACAGAATTCCTTTACAACTCAGCTTCTACCACCTGCAGTAGGCCTTTCCCCCACCCCCACTCCTAATGATGCACTCTCCTAACAACCATGCAGGTACCCCATTATCTATCATATATACTGGCATATGTCGTCTCTACCATTGGAATGTAAGTAAGCTCCTTAAGGGCAGGGACTGTTTTTGCTTTCTTTGCAACCTCAGCACTTAGCACAATGCCTGGCACATAGTAAGAGCTTAATAAATGCATGATGGTTTACCCATCTTTATACATGACGTATCTCCCCCACCAATGAACAGACCTTGACAGCAGACTCTTTGTTTTTGCTTTTATATCCTCAGAGCCTAGTAGGTACCCTGTATATGGTACATACTTAATAAATGTGTTCAATTGTGTTGAAATCTATGGAGAAGAGGGGCAGCTAGGCGGCACAGTGGATAGAGCACCGGCCCTGGATTCAGGAGGACCTGAGTTCAAATCCAACCTCAGATACTTGACACTTACTAGCTGTGTGACCTTGGGCAAGTCACTTAACCCCAATTGGCTCACAAAAAAACCCACCACACACACAAAGAAAGAAATCTATGGAGAACAATAGTGATATAGTAGAGAGGAAAAAGCCGCTCATTTGGAGTTAGAAGATTTGGGCTTGAATCCTAGTTCCAACATTCATTAATTGTATGACTTACAGACAAGTCATTTAACCTCTCTGAACATGAGTTTCCCTGTTTATAAAATGAAAATCCAAGAAATTAAAGATTTTGAGATGGAAGGAACCTTGAAGAACACACTCATACTTACTCTCTATTACATATATGATATATATGTAAACAACATATAGAATTCCTATAACTTATGACTTATTTTATACATACACACACCTCACAAAGCACTCAGGTAAATTTTTAAATACTACAGAAATATAAGTGATCACTATCACTGACAAAATTCCTTCTGGTTCTAAGATTCCATAGTCATTCTCTAATGTGTAAATTATAAATTCCCCAAGGGCAGGGACTGTCTGCTTTCTATTTGTATCTCTGGCTGACTGGTACAAAGCAGACCAATAATACTTGTCTGTGAATGGCTGGATGGCCAATACTCTTTCACTGGCTAAGAGAAGATGCCAGCCCAAGCAGAGTCACCTGAAGAGTTTAAAAAAGGTTCCCTAACTTGCTAGCCTAGAACTGCCCTATGGGAAGACCAAAAAAGCCAATTATTAATGATCTATCAGGCAAGGTAGCACCAAGAAGAATAAGGAGAACAGCAGGATAATGGAAATTTAGGGAGAAACTAAAACATTAATTTGAACCAATAGTTTTGGTCTTTCCCAAGGAGTCAAAAAGGATGAAAACAAGTAATCCTGCTATCCACCCCTCCCTCTCCAGTACAGGCAGAAGGGAAAAGGGGGAGGGTATCCAAAATCTAAAAGAGCTTCCTATAGGAATTGAATAATCTACACCTTGGAAGATAAACAGTCATTAAGACCCATAAAATCCTAGAATCAAAGATTTAAAGCTGGAAGACACCATAGAGGTTAATGAGTTCAGCCCCTTCATTTGACAGATGAGGAAACCAAACCAAGAGATTGACTTGTCCCAAGGTCACACATCAAGGTTAAATTCTTCGTCCCAAGGTCACATATGCTTAAAAGGAACTTGTGTTTGTCAAACTATTAAGGTTATTTATTCAGAGGGCCAGTCCTGGCACTCTCACAGGACTAAAAGTGATGCACATTGGGGCAGCTAGATGGCGCAGTGGATAAGCACCGGCCCTGGATTCAGGAGTACCTGAGTTCAAATCGGGCCTCAGACACTTACTAGCTGTGTGACCCTGGGCAAGTCACTTAATCCCAATTGCCTCACCCAAAAAAAAAAAAAGTGATGCACAGATAGGCTGGGTGGTCTTAACACACACATATATCCAGTACCAACAGGGAAATACGGGATTCAATCCACCGGGCTGCCTAAGGAAGTGCCAACAACCCACCCAGCTTAAAATTGAAGGTCAAAGCTTCCAAGCCAATTAGCAATGGTGAGGTCTGCTGTGAGTGGCCAGTCATCGCACTTCCAGCTTAGGGAAAGTTGGCAAGAACTAGTCTCAAGAAACAAAACAAAAGAAAAAGAGGAACCCCTGGAGAAAACTTAGCAGGAGGATGGGGGGAAAGGGAGAGAGCCAGGCGGTAACTCAGTACTGGGGGCAGAGGGTTTTCCAAACTTATTTTATTGATTACTATATTGATCCAAAAATAGGCCACCTCCTGCTCACTATGAGGATGATCCTTTTGAAGTAAAAAAAAAAAAACCAACAACAGTATAAGTATTACAAAAATAACACTGATTCTAGGCCTTACTCAGATTTATACACTCTGGCTTTGGGAGAAAAGTGTGGCCTATATCAAGGCCAATATGATAGAGGGGAGTGGCTTTATCCAAACTCAAAGCTGAAGACTGGTCTAGTAACCCCCCAAGAAGCCAGGTAGCCTTGGGCAAAGGCCCTCCTCAGCCTCTCTGGGCCTTTGCTCCCTCATCTGTGGAATGGGAGGGCTGCAAGCTAGAACATGAAAAGCAGAGAGACGTGTACACACACACACACACACACACACACACACACACACACACACACACACGACATAAAAAAAAGCCACCACGTAGGCATCGACATTTGGCATTCTGTATGTAGGGAGCTCTTTGGATTCAGAGTTCTAGTCCCAGGTCCTGCAGAGCCAGTCACCAAACAAGCAAGCAAGTGTCCCAGAACACATCTGGAAGGTAGATAGAAAGGAGGGACCGTAGCCAGGGAAGGCTGGAGGAATAGGAGGAGCAGGAAGGGCTGGGGGGAGGTTCAGTCCTACTGTACTCCAGCCCTTCTCATCTTGAGTCCTAAGGCCAAAACTATGGGTCTGCCCCTGATAATAAGAATGGCGAGCAGTAAGGGACAGGACCTGGGAGAGGAATGGTGGGTGAGGGGGAGTCAGGGAGACTTCACCTCTGCTCAGCCCCCAGGAGCTCCCAGGCTGCTGGAAGGCTGTCCCAGGCTCCAGCTGGGCCCCAAACCTGAAAAGCCAGTTTCATCCTTGATTCCTCTCCCTGCTCCCAAGGAAGGCTGAAGGGAGGGGGGAGAGAGGGTTCCCAGCACATGGGTGTGGTGCCACCTTCCCTCCACCTCCAGGTTCCCCCTTCCCCAATATGAGCCAGGTAGCTCTCAGGCTCCCCTCTCAAAAATCTGCCTCCCCTCCAATGCATGCACTCGCACGCAAGCGCGAACACAAACACACACACACACACACACACACACACACACACACACACAACTGCATCTGTATGAGACAAACCATTCCCTGAGACAAAGCCATCCAGCTTAGGTAAGGAATAGGTGGCAGTTACGCCCTCCTCCCACAAAGATTCATGGTTCCAGGGACTCCATCCATGGGCCCTGAGGGACCACTTAGAGCAAAGGAATCAAGGTATCAGATGCGGATTTTCTGTATTTGATCCAGCCTCTCCTTCCTGGTTCCAAACTAGCCCTAACTATTCTTTTAGAACCCTCTCCCTCAATCACTCCCCCACACCCTCATAAAAAAAAGAACCTAAAAGAACCCCCTACCTCACTCCACCCACTCCAACATCACTGTCCTTAATTCCCAAGTCCTAGTCTCAATCCCCTCCCCTCTCTCATGTTCAGGAGGAAGGCAACGGTCAGACAACAGCTCTTGAATTTCTCTAGACAGTGGCTACAGGCCTCTGGTAAAACAGGGAAAGGGGATGTACGGGAGAGTCACAGAACATAGAGACCCTGCTCCTCTGTGACTAAATCACTATGTGGCCCAAGTAAGTGACTTCAACTCTCTCTGGATGGACCTCACTTCCCTTCCCTGTAAGATCGTGGGGGTAAACTCGTTGGCTTTAAGGATTCTTCCAGTTCTAAATCAGTCCTGGGTCGTGTTTTTTCTTTTTCTTTTTTCTTTTAAACATTTTAATAATTATTTCAAGATAAGTAGCTTCCTTTATAATCCTATGTATTTTATGCATTTATTTTTAAAACATCATGCTGAGAAAGGGTCCCTAGGCTTCACCAGATTGCCAAAGCAGTTCATGACACAAGAAAAGTTTAAGAACCCTTCATCTCATCCAATCCCATTATTTTACAGAGTAGGCCCAGAGACATGAGCTCCCTGGACCAAAGTCACACAGGTATCAATGGCTAGGGCAGTATTTGAACTCAGGACCTCTAACCCTAAATACAAGCTTCTTTCCACTGGGCCACACTGCCTCGAGGCCCCTCCCCCTCTCTCATGTTCTAAAGGCCCCTTCTAGTTCTGACATTCCATAGTTCTAGTTCCACTCCTACTCCTCATCTAAGGGCTAAACAGAGAGAGATGGAAGAGGACCCCCTAATAGTGTGGCCAGAGAACTGAGGACATCCCAGGCCACAAGGGGGTGCCCATGGCAGGATGGAAAGCTTGCCAGAGGCACTGGCAGGAATCAGGGCCAGGGCCAGGGTTGATCTGTATAGTGTGGCTTCAGTCCCTAAGTGTCTGTGTGTTTACATGTTTATATTTACTCTAAGAATGACTAGCAGAATACAGGGGTATTGTGGGTAGGGAGGAGAAGGAAGGTGGCCAGTATGAATTGAGAGAGGATTACCACGTGGAGGGCTAGGAGCATGTGTGTGTGTCCCCAAACTAGTTATTCCTTTGAAAGGGGGGAGGAGGTGGAGAGGGAGGGTCTGTTCTTCATCCCAGCTTCTTCCTGAGTCACTGCCTGATCCTGGGCAATTTTCCCTCTCCTAGCCAAAATTTCAATGAGCAGACTATGGCCTGCTGTGTGTTGGGATGTGAAGAGGAGTTATAGATACATAAAGGCGAAGGAAGGTCAGGATAGGATAGACATGAATCCTGAACCCCAATTCCAACTGCTTTGGGTTTTGGACAGAAAGTCATACATGCTCTAGGCTTGTAGTAGTTGGGCCTCTTTATCTATCCTGTATTCTAAGTCCCTTTTTACTACACACAGACTGTCCTGTTCTAGGTAACTAAAAGAAAAGTGACAAGAATGGAAAAGGGAAGGAGGCCAGCTAGCTGATCTATTTCGACCCCACTGGCACACACAGAAACAAGTCTTCTATCTTTCCCCACTGTCCACCCAGGGGCTCCTAGCTGGTCATTCAGCTGTTCCGGGGATGGCTAGAGCTGGAGTCTCCATGTCCTGTTAGTGACTCCAACCCCTGGCCCTGGGCCAGCTCAGGGGGATGTGCTAATCCTGCCTAGGGCTATTTTTACAAAACTCACAGCCCCAGGAGGAATTCAGAGGAGGAAGAAACTTGCTTCTCAGGACCCCTGGCTCCAGTCTCTTCAGCTGCCCCTTCCCCAAAGGCCAACCACTGAAACTTGCTTCTCAGAACCCGATTCCAGTGTCCCAAGCTGCTCCCTTTCCGATGACCAGCCACTCCAAGTCTCTTGCCATCAGCCATCACATAGGCCACACACTCTCTCCTGCAGACACTCCTCCCTCCCTCCCCATCCCTGCCCCACTCTGCATCCCTAGGGCAAGCCCTACCTACTCCTACAATACTCCTACCCACCGTGACCAGGGCCCAAAGCCCAGGGCTCAGGGTCCCAAGGCCAAATGGCTAAGTTGCCTTAAACTTGGACTATCTACTAAGCAGTTCTTTTACTAGCTCCTAAAGATTCCAAAGGAAATTAAAATTAAACTTCAACTCTCATGCCAGTGATTTTCCTTGGAATGGGATGTGTGTCTGTGTGTTTAAACAAAAAGACTACTTGGTGATTTAGCCATTTAGCTTGGGAGGGGCAGCAGAAGGAGGCTGGCCAGAGGCACCCCCTCCACTGTCCCTCTTAGCCCGACTTTCACGGGCGCTGAGGACCTCCGAAGATTTTTCAGCATATGCGTCCCCGGTAGGACTTTCCAGAGTGAGTCTCCACTACGTGTGCCCACACCCTCTCCTGCCTATTATAGAGACCTCCCGACACCACCACCCCCAACCCCTTATCTATAGCGAGTAACAGATTCTTGCTCTTTTCCGCTCCGTAGCTATCCAGTCTAGAACAGTCTGAAAGTGTCACTCCCAATTTCACCCACCCACCCAACTGGACCCACGTGCTAGCTAAGGCGGAGGCTAGGAGAGGGCAGGAGCAGAGGTGAGGGGTGCTGCAGGTGGCAGGAGCCTGAGTGACCCAAGGCACCTCTCCCTCCATCCTCCAGAAGGCGGGGGCTGCCCCGCTCCCCAAGAGGCACGGCCGTCCAAGGGCCCTTTGTGGTGCCAGCCTACCCCAAAGGGCTCCCAGATGGGTCCCGCCAGCCCATCTCTGACTCTGCTACGAAGTTGGGGACCCGCGGATTGCCGACGACCGACCCACCCGGGAAGGAGGAGAGCAGGGAGGAGTCGGGAAGAGAAGGCAACTAAATCCAGGAAAACCGGCTGGTTCTGCTCCGGCCGAGCCCAGGGACGGCAACGGCGCTCTTGGCCCGCCCCATGCCAAGCTCCGGTCCGGGGCTCCCCAGGCTGGCCCGCCCCATGCCAGGCTCCGGTCCGAAGCTCCCCGCGCCGGCGCGTCCCCTCTCCCTCCCTCCCTCCCTCTGCTCGCTGGCTCCCTCGTCCACTCACCAGCCCGCAGCCACCGCGGCCGCCGCCGCCTCCAGCAGTCCGGTCCCGGGGGCGGGCAGAGCCAAGCGGACAGTGCGCGAAGGGGCCGCCCGGACTCGCGGTAGCCCGGGCCCCGCACTCGGGCCGGCGAGCAGGGCAGAGCGGGGCAGGACAGGGGGCCAGCCAGAGCCGGCGCGGGGCTGCGGCGGGGGAAGGCGTGTCCCGCTCCAAGTTTGCCAGAGTCCCGGCGCCTGCCCGCTTCCCTCTCTCCGCCTCTCCTCTCCACTTCTCCAAATCTCCACTTCCCCGCCTCTCCTCCCGTCGGCTCTGCTCTCCGCCCGTCCGCCCGCCCGCCCGTCCGAGAATGCCATGGAGCGAGGGGCACGTAAATGAGAGGAGGGATCATGGGACAGAGGGAGGGAGCAAGACGGGAGGGGGCCCGAGCGGGGGCCGGGGGCCGGGCTGCGCGCCCGCCCGCCCGCTAGGAGAGCGCGCTGCGCGCGGCCATATGGGCTCAGTCATTCACAGCGCGCTCTGAGTCAGGGCTCAGGAATGCACGCGGGGCGAGCTCATCTGCCACCCGGAGCCGAGCGGAAGCTGTTCCCTCCCACCCGCGGCAAGCTGCCGGGCCGCCCGGCTGCCCTACTCCCCGACCCCGGGCCCGCACCTCGGCCTTGGTCCGCCGCGTCCCAGCCCCGCACACAGACCCCAGCAAACTACCGCGCAACTCTGCGGAAAAACTCCAAGCCCGTGTCCCACCCCGGGAGAGGTCCGGTCCTAGACTCTCACGGCTGGAGGCGGGACTTAGAAGTGGTCCAGTCCCCGCTCCGGGCCAAATTTGTGGGCTTGCCCTTAGGCCTCCACAGTACCCTGTCCACTACTCTGCTCTCCGGGTCTTGACCTCCTTCTCTTCCTCCAGCTGCCCCGGGGGTGGGCCTCTCTGGGAAGTGACTGCCATTGCTTTGGTACCCCAAAGGACCTGGCAACAGAATATTGGAATTAAGTCAGGAAGACCCGGTTCAAAACCCTGTCTCTGATCAGACACTTAGATGATGTCATTGGCCCTCTTCCAGAACGAAGGAACTAACAACTATCAGCAGTGTGATTATGGGCAAATCACTTAACCTCTCTGATCCTCAGTTTGCTCATCTGTAAAATGGGAGTGAGAATCTGGCATACTTAACTCGTCGGGTTTGTGTGAAGTTCAAATGACATAATTCTAAGTAAAGCATTTGAAATGTCAGTTCACTAAAACATCAGTTGTGTCTAGATTGGGGGGGGGGGCAGCTTCGGAAAAGGTTGGCAATTTAGCTGGTTCATTACTTTTACGATCCATTTATTAACTGAAAAGATCAGGACCAGCTTCAGTTCCAGGCTAGCTTGACTCAAATGAAGTTTCAAACTATCTCCTGACCCAAACTCCAGACTGAGCCCTATTCCTTGACTCCAAACTGCACCCCTAATCCAAGTAAGTCCCAGACTTACTCTTTTGTTTTTGTTTTTGTTTTTGTTTTGTTTTTTGGTGAGGCAATTGGGGTTAAGTGACTTGCCCAGCATCACACAGCTAGTGTTAAGTGTCTGAGGCTGTATTTGAACTCAGGTCCTCCTGAATCTAGGGCCGGTGCTCTATCCAAGGTGCTGCCCCACTGTGCCACCTAGCTGCCCCCCCCAGATTTACTCTTAACCCTGCCTAGTCTCACCTATCACCATTCATTACCCAGAGATGAGGGTGACAGGGTCTCCACTAATAGAGACACACAGTTGATCAGGGCAGAAGCATGAACTAGCAGCATGTCAAAGAACTCCTGACTACTGACCATTTGGTGGACCCGAATTTATATTCCTTTTACCAACCCCCCTTCTCTAGGCCTCCCCCTCTCAGGTCAGCCCTACAGAAGGGGTCCTAAATTGGAGCTTTGGAGGCCCAAGTCTGCATTCTCTTTACCAAATCTATGGGCTCTGAAGACCAAGCACCAACCAGGACTCAGTCAGTTTAACCACCCAAGGGCACAGGTATCTGGCTGAACTGGTCCAGCCTCAAGCAATGAGTGGTTGGATACAGTGAAACTAAAAACTCCTTACAAGGAACTCAGATACCGGTGTGTGAAACGTTGGGAGATCTGTGGAAGAGGAAGGCCACTCTAGCCAACTCTAGTCCCTGTTTGCCAGCCCTTGGCAGGCCTCTTTTGGGTGATTTCCATCAGTTCTTTCAGGATGAAGTGGACAAGCACAGAGCTGCAGAGGAAAAGGTTCCCTTGAGCTCTGTTAACCAGAACCACATGGGTGACTTTGGAAGGGGCCACCCTCTTTTCTCATGCCTGTGGCTCTCTTCCCAACTCCCTTGGGCCATCCATTGTTCCCTGCCAGTGCCAGGACCAGCCTGTCCCAGACATAGGCCTCCAGACCAGAAGGCAGAGCTCACTTTATACAGAGATTTGTTCTGAAAGTAGAAAATAGGATCATATTTTATCTGCACCAGAGCGATCATGCACAGAGTAATGCAAAGAGCCTTGAACTTGAAGGCAGAAGTCCTGGGTTGAAGTCCTAGCTGTAATAGTGTACTTAGTAACTGAGATCTTGGTCAATAATAAGCTTTAGTTTCCTACTTTGTGATATATCCTGCAACAGCTACTGGAGAGGGCTATCATGAGGAAAGAGTTTAGTTAAGTTAGACTGAATATAAATGTGAGCTATCATGATATAAAAGAACCAATCAGGAATCCTTCCTTAAAGTTAATTAACCTCCTAATTTGCCTATGCAAATATGGATTTTCTTCTATAGGGTTGGTTTAAAGTGAAGTATAGCCCTGGGCTGGGCCTAAGCTTCTGGCACATGAAACTGGCCAGAAAGATTGTCCAAGGCCACAGAGACCTATATCCTCTCATGAGGGGCAGTATCTGGACAAGCCACAGAGATATCTCTAGGCACCTCAGAGACAACATTTCCACAAACCAGGGACTATCTCCAGGCCTACACCACAGAGACAGTAGTAGACAGGAATTCTAGAGACATTATGATGTAAGTCAGAGCAATGAGTCCCAAGAATTCAGGGACTAGACTTTCTCACCAACTTCTTTCTTTCTTTCTTTTTTTTTTTTTTTGGTGAGGCAATTGGGGTTAAGTGACTTGCCCAGGGTCACACAGCTAGTGTCGAGTGTCTAAGGTCAAATTTGAACTCAGGTCCTCCTGAATCCAGGGCTGGTGCTCTATCCACTGCGCCACCTAGCTGCCCCCTCACCAACTTCTTAATAGAGTTATTTGAGGGTAGGCCAAAGTTCCAAATTATTCTCAGGAAGCTCCTCAGGAATGGTGTAGACTACTCTTTTTTGTTGTTTTTTTTTTTCTTTTTTGAGATTTTTCCCTTTTGTTCTGATTCTTCTTTCACAATATGACTAATGCAGAAATATGTTCAATGTGATTGTACATATAGAACCTATATCAGATTGCTTTCTGTCTTTGGGGAGGGGGGAGGGAAGGGAAGGAGGGAGAAAAATTTAGAACCAGAAATCATTTAAAAACAAATGTTGCGGGGCAGCTAGATGGCGCAGTGGTTAAGCACCGGCCCTGGATTCAGGAGTACCTGAGTTCAAATCCGGCCTCAGACACTTGACACTTACTAGCTGTGTGACCCTGGGCAAGTCATTTAACCCCTGTTGCCTGCAAAAAAAAAAAATGCTGAAAACTATCTTTACATGTAACTGGAAAAAATAAAATACTATTAAGACTGGGGCCGGGGAAGGAATGGTATAAAGACAGAAGTATGGACAACCATCTAGTCTTCTTGCTAGGACAAGTGCTGGTGCTCCCTAAAGCTGCTAGCTTAATTACCCATGTCTATAGGTCTGCAGAAGCTTAGGCCCACATGCCCAGCTCCCCTGAATAACTTTGGCCTTGAGAGCTGGAGCGTTACTGCCCCCACCCCAGAAAAGGAACTTCATGTATTTCTTCTCTTGAGGGTTTTTTTTTCTTTTGTGAGGCAATTGGGGTTAAGTGACAGGGTCACACAGCTAGTGTTAAGTGTCTGAGGCTAAATTTGAACTCAGGTCCTCCTGACTCCAGGGCCGATGCTCTATCTACTGCGCCACCTAGCTGCCCCTTCTTGAGGGTTTCTTCATCTTCTGTTTCTACCTTAATGACCATTGGGGAAAGTGATTTGAGCAAGACAGGGTGTGGGACCTGGGAAGTAGTCAGGCCTCTCAGGAGAAAATTAGCTCATCCCTACCCCACCCAGCCTGGCTGGGCCTAATTCCCATTAAAGTGCCATTCAGTGGTAGTGACCAGAGAAGCTCTGAGCCCACCCGAACAGGAGGAGTAGAGGGTAGGATTTTGTTGGTTTTAGTTTTTTGGAAGGCGAGGGGAGACCTCATCATGGAAGTTTTCCAAACTCTATCCTAGAATCACAGAACATAGAGCTGGCAGGGATGTGGAAATGGAGAATGGCAGCCAGCCCCAGAAGGAAACAGTGGAATGATGATAGCTGTAACTAACTCATATAGCATGTTCATGATTTATCAAATGTTTTACATACTTGGTTTTGTTGGGATTTTTTGTTTGTTTGTTTTTTGTTGTTATTGGTTTTTTGTGGGGGGCAATTGGAGTTAAGTGACTTACCCAGGGTCACACAGCTAGTAAGTAAGTGTCAAGTGTCTGAGGTCGCATTTGAACTCAGGTCCTCCTGAATCCAGGGCCAGTGCTCTATCCACTGTGCCACCTAGCTGCCCCTGTTGTTTTTTTTAATAGAAGATACTAGATTTGGAGTCTGGGTTCAAATCTTTCTCACTTCCACTTTTTTGATCCAAGGCAAATCCTTTAACCTTTCTGGGACTCGGTTTCCTTATTTACAAAATGAAGTTAGACTAAATCTCCAAAGTCCCCTTTCTAATAGTTCTAAGGCTTATGATCTTATTTGATCCTCTTAACAACTCTGGGAAGTAGCTAGTAAAAGTATTATTATTTCCATTTTAAGGATGAAATAAAGTGGATAGAGTGCAGGGCTTGGAGTCAGGAAGTTCATGAGTTCAAATCTGGTCTCAGATATTTACTTGTTGGGTGACCCTGAGCAAGCCACTTAACCCTGTTTGACTCAGTTTCCTCATCTGTCAAATGGGCTGAGGAAGGAAATGGCAAAGTGCTCCTGGATCTTTGCCAAGAAAACCCCAAAAGGGGTCATGAAGTGTTGGACACAACTGAAACCACTCAACTAGTCTGAAATGGAAATAATAAAACCTCTCAGAATATAGAATGTTGGAACCAGAAGGCAGAGATGTCCAACTCCTGTAAGAGTACAGCCCAAATCAGCTAAAAATGTAATTGGGAGCTATTTAACAAAAATAAAATTTAAAATCACACGACATAGATAATAAGAATTTGTAATTTTCTAAATCAATATGTGGCCTCCAGGGATCTATTTCTGAGACTAACACAGCTGCTGTAAGGGACCGTAGAACATGGTAGGCCAGAGATGGAAGGAGTCTTAGAACACAGAACCTTAGAACACAGAACACACAAAGGATTTGCTCAAGTTCACATGGGTTAGTGATAAAGCTGGGACTAGAGCCCAGGTCTCATGACTCCCAGTTCAGTCCTCTAAATCCAGTCTATAGCATCCTGTCTCTGTCTCCTCAGCCCAGTGACACTAGATTCTAAACCTAGGCAGTCTTTTTGTCCAAAGTTTTAGCAATGCCTATTTTTTTTTTTACATCACTGTCATTACTAAATACCTAAGCCTCTCTCCTAACCAGGAAACATTCACCTGTAGCAAAGAAAAACCAACTGACCCATTGACTGACCCAATGACCTTGCCTGACCGAATATGCACCATCCCATATCCACAGTCACCTACCTCTCCAATAATCAATCAATCAGCAGGCATTCATTAAACACCTGCTGCATTCCAGGTATCAAGGCAGGCACTGGGGATATAAGAACAAAAATGAGACAATCCCTGCTCTCGGGGAGCTTACATTCTTTTGGGAGACAATAAGAGGAAGTAGCATTTCCTCAATTCTTCTCCCAGGTCCAAGCTTGAACCCATGTTATTCTTGAGTATCTTCTCTAGGCTGATCCCCCAACTGGAGAGAATTCAGAGAATCCAAGGCTACAGATTCTCTCCCCAGTGTGAAATATAAGCAAGGTAGTGCAGCTTAATGACATTAAATTACTGTGAGAGGGGCAGCTAGGTGGCAAAGTGGATAGAGCACTGGCCCTGGAGTCAGGAGTACCTGAGTTCAAATCTGGCCTCAGACACTTAACACTTACTAGCTGTGTGACCCTGGGCAAGTCACTTAACCCCAATTGCCTCACTTAAAAAAAAAAACTTACTGTGAGAAACCTAGACCTCAGTTTCCTCCAGTAAAATGAAGAGGATGGACTAGGGGATCTCCAAAGTTTCTGACAGCCCTCTGGTTCTACAAACCTGTAAAACAGCTTTCTCTCTCCTTGCTCTAGCACCTAGCCCAGGGACTGCCAATAATCCTCTCTGCTGAGTCCCTCTTATGAGCTAATTTCAATTTCTCTTCTTGCCATCTTTTACTCTGTTCTTTTTTTTTTTTTTTGAGGATTTTTTTTTTTTTAAGTGAGGCAATTGGAGTTAAGTGACTTGCCCAGGATCACACAGCTAGTAAGTGTTAAGTGTCTGAGGCCGGATTTGAACTCAGGTACTCCTGACTCCAGGGCCAGTGCTCTATCCACTGCGCCACCTAGCTGCCCCTTTTACTCTGTTCTTAAGAGATAAAAGCCAGTTCGCTGTCAGAAGACAATTCTCTCCCTAAGGCATCCTGGTCCCATTCTTTTAATTTTTCCTTAGCCATTCCCCCCCCCTTTTTTTTAACTGAGAGACAACAGCATGGTGTGATAGCCAGCCTCAAAGCCAGGAACACCCGGGTTCAAGTTCTATTTCTGACACAGCTTAGCTGTGTGACCCTGGGCAAGTCACCTAACCTCTAGGCAACTTACTAAGATTAAAATTTGCAGGAAAATGGATGACAACCTGCATTAGTAAAAAGAGTTCCTTCCCTAGAGAGTACCCAATACCAATGAAATAGAGGCTCAGTCCCTATCCCTATTCAGCTTTCACTACTATTATGTTTGTAAACATAATGTGGGGGCAGCTAGGTGGTGAAGTGGATAGAGCACAGGCCCTGGAGTCAGGAGTACCTGAATTCAAATCCGACCTGAGACACTTAACACTTACTAGCTGTGTGACCCTGGGCAAGTCACTTAACCCCAATTGCCTCTTAAAAAAAAAAAGAGCTGCTGTAAACATAATATGCCAATGCACGGGTCTGCCTTTGTCCAACAGTACAGAACAAATGGACCCTCTGCTTCCTCCTCGTTTCCTTCCACAGGAATCCTTCCCATAGACATAGATGGGCTACTAGTACAGCCTTGGGAAGAAGCGGCCAGCGACACTAGAGAAGAAAGCCAAGTTTCTCTCCTACTTGTCCTGCATACATCCTTGCCAGATCTGGGCTAGGAGACCAATGACTATTCCCAAAGCTTATGTAAAGCCCCGAGACTTGAGGGTCTTGCCACCTGGTCCTGCCCACTCCGTGCCTCCCCACTGGCACTAGAGACATCAGTTTCAGAGAACACCCACACAAACCATTCCCTACTCCTCTCAGGAGCTGGCTTTGCCCCTGCCCTTTCTCTGTGGGACAAAATGAATTGTCTCCACCCTGAGGCTGGTGATTAGTTCTCCCCAAAGGGGAATTTCCCAGCAGCCTTCCTTTCTCCTGACCAGGCCCAGTGAGTACTCCGGGTGTCAGCAGAGCTGACCCGCCCCAAGAAAGTCCCTTTCAGCCCGAGGACCTACCCTTTTGCTAACTGCTGGGCTCCAGTTCTCTGGGGCAGGAGAGGGGGGATGAGAGGAGGAGAGAAGGGAGGAGAAGGGAAGGGGGGAATGGAAAGAAGGAGGAGAATGCAAGAGCCGGTCCTAGTTGGTTTCATTTTGCTCTTCCTCGGTGCTCTGAAGTTCCCTTCTGTGTGTGGGTATGCATAGGGGGTAGGGGGTGGGAGGAAGAGGTAGAGGGGAGAAAGAAGAAGGGAGGGGAGAAGACTCTATCAGGCAGATATTAAATCTAGGGGGAAGGAACAGAATAGAGGGACTACCTAGAGGGACCCCCAGCTTAGTGAGTCAGGATCTTCTCTTCCCCAGCCTCCTGCCCCACCAGGTGAGCTGCTACCACTTCTCTCCCCTGAAGCCAACAGGATTTGAATATTTTAGAGGGTTGGGAAGGTCTCCTCCCCACCCTGCCCTTTCCAACACTACCCCCACACACACACACACACACAATTCCCCATAACTTTATAGTTTGACAATTCTACCACAGGAAATTCATTCCTTTGGATTGTCTTCTCATTCATCCTGTCTCACAAGCTTCAGTCTCTCCCTCCCCCCCCCACCCCCAACTCATCTGACCCAGAATCCTTCAGGAAAAGTAGGGGGAAAACTAGGGGTGTGATTTCAGGATTCTTAAACTTTCAATAAACGACTGGGGGAGGGGGGCAGGGGAGAAGAGCTTGAAAGGGCAATGTAAATAACCCTGGTTGGGGTAACCGATAAAGTTCTTATCTTCATTAACACCTCCAGAGAAGGAGTTTATCACGCTCCTGCTATCTAAGTATCTAAGGGCCGGGTGAGCCCAGGGGGCGGGAGGGAAGGGTGTGATTGAGCTGAATTCCTTGTGGGAAAGAGGCGCTTGAACCCGAGGGTGAGAGTCCCAGAGACAAAGGTCCGGCTTTGCCCCCGCCCCCACAGCCAGATTCCAAGGGTCACAATCGGGCGATGGGAAGCCTACTTTTTTCCCCCGGGAGTCAATCAGGCCATTCCATAGGCCCTGTTCCTCTGCAAAGAGAATAAGGAGGGAATTACGGAGGTCCTGAGCCACATATGCAGCTCACTCATTTCCTTCCACCCACTCTCCCCTGGACCTGTGGGAGACGCTGGGAGAGGGGCAAGGGCTCTTCCTTACAATAGAAATCCACTGACTGTCAAAGGTCAGCTTGCGGCTTTATCCTTCCCCTTCATCCTTAGACAGAAAAGGCAAGAGTCCCTGAAGTAACACCTCCAAGTATCTTTCTCTTGTCTATTACATCAACTTCCACCTTCACCTCTAAGAAATTATTTCTGGGGGGAAAATTTGTGCCCCTTTTCAAGAGAGGTAAAGTGATAAGATCTGATCAACCTAATCATAGGGACCAGCCTATCCCAGGGCTGAGAAAAAGAAATGAACCCACTACACACACCTGGCAGCATAGAGACAGTAGAAATTCAGAGGGCCCAGGAGAGAAAAATCTGGGACCAGGTACACTGGTTGTGTGACCTTGGACAAGTCACCTCCCCCGTGAGACCTCAGTTTCCTTATCTGCAAAATAAAGTTAAGATTATATGATCTCAGGGGTGGCTAGGTGGCCCAGTGGATAAAGCACCAGCCCTGGATTCAGGAGTACCTGAGTTCAAATCCAGCCTCAGACACTTGACACTAGCTGTGTGACCCTGGGCAAGTCACTTAACCCCCATTGCCCCTCAAAAAAAAAAAAGATTATATGATCTCTCAAGTCCCTCTGAGCTCTGATTTTCATGTTCTTTGTTCAACGATAATACACCCTCCAGTCCTAACATTCTAGGAGTCTATGAATTAGAGAACAATACAACTTTATATATAATTAAGAATTGTACTGAATCAAATATAGGGTTCAGAAAATAAATCCTCTGGGCTGGTGGAGAAGGGAGCAGGGTGCTTTGTAGTACCCTATGATCACAGAACATTAAAGCTGAAAAGGACCTTAGATATAATCTAGTATAATCCCTTCATTTCCCAGAGCAGAGAACTGAGGGCCAGGATGGGGATTGCCCAAGGTAACCCTGCCTAACTGGGGAATCCGTGCTTCTCTACTGCTCCCTACTACATCTTTGAGAAGGTGGCTTCCTGGAGGAGGTGTGACTGGATCCTTGGCCTTGAAGAATGAGCAGGACTTAATGAGAGATAGTAGAGGCAGGCATGGAGGACAGTTCCATAGGGTGGAAACCAGCATAAACAGACCCAGAAGTAAGGATGTATTTGGTGTGCCTATGAGACACCAGCCTGGTGGGAGTGGAAGGCTAGGGGTATGGGAGGAAGGAGAGATAACGTCCCCAGATGCCCTCCAGGTCCCTGCCATAGGGCTCCTCCTCCCACCTCATACCAATGCCAGTTTGGCCATGCTGGGCTCCCAGGGGAGACACCCATGTTTTGATGCCTCAGATTCTTAGTCCCCCGCCAAGGTCCTCATCAGCCAGTCAGAGCTAAAACAGGGCTGTGGAGAAGCCTAGAAGGGTAGCACTCAGACGGGCTGGCAGCTGGTGGGCAGGCATTGCTGTCCCCTAGGCAGTCTGGATGGGGATTGGCAGGCTGACACTCCTGGTCAGCCTGCTAAACATTCCTGTCTGTCACGGCTATAGTATATATAGCCACTGCCACACACATAGTAAAGCTGGTGCTCGAACCTGGGTCTTCTGACTCTAGGTCTAGTGTTTTTTCCATTGTGCCATACTACTTCTGATACTCCCCCAGCTCCTACCCCTCTCATATACCTCTTTGGTATTTCATCAGTCGCTTTCCTGTTTGCCAGGCCCACAGCCCACCCTGGAGCCCTGCTATCACCTAATCTCAGTTGAATTTAAGTTCCTCCCCACACCCCAGCCCCAACAGAGTTCACTGGAAAGAGCCCTAGCTTGGGAATCAGGAGACCTAGATGCAAGTCTTGGCTTTCCCATTAACTCATTATGGGCAAATCACTTTTCCTTTACGTGCCTCAGTTCCTCTTCTGTCAAGTGAAGGGCTAAGTTCCCTTCTAGCTCCAACAGTCTATGTTCTAAAGTCCTTTCCAGCTCCACCATTCTGTGTTCTAAGGCACCACCCAGAGCTACACATTCTAGATATTGTGGCTCTCTGGTTGTCTTTTCTGGGCAGGCCCTGAGAGACAGCTCTGAGGATAGCTTCTTCCCCTACTCCAGAGGGTCCCTGGGGAAGGGAGCCAGGCACCTATCTCCTTTGCAAACTGCCCCAGGAACAAAATGAATCCGGCTTCTTCCTTCCTTTCCTCTAAGACTCCGTGCACATGGTATTGAGCCTTCAGCTCCATCTAAGTCCCATGCACTAATGACATGTGTAAGCATGAATGAACTTTATGAGTCTGTATTGCATTCACACATGGCTCTCTCTACTCATTTTGCCAACCCCGCCACTTCAGCTTCCTGTTTCTACTTTCTCAGCCACCACTGGGGTAATGCCGGAGATATTCCCTTTCCCTCACTAGAAACCCTAAGAAGAATTGAAACCAGAGCCTCTGCCCAGGACTCTGGGCCTTCCTACAACCATACAACTTCCCCAAACTCAAGGGGACTCAGTCAGGAAGACCCAGAGAGGAGCAGAGGACAGATTTCTTTAGTCAAAGAAGAGGTTTCATTCAATCCAATAAACATTTATTGAGCCCCTTACTATGGATACCATTATATATTCGGCATGAAGGAGACAAAGACAAAATCAAGACACTTAACAACCTACTATGTTCCCGATTCCGAGTCTCCCTCCTTCTGTTCAGGGCACCACCATCCTCCCAGTCAGTCACCTGGGAGGCACAATTCTTCCTTCTCCCTCACACCCCAGTTCCAGTCAGTTTTTTCAAGGCTTGTTAATTTGACCTCTATAATATCTCTGAAATTCTTCCCCTTCATCTCCCCCATGCAGCTATCACCCCAGATCAGGCTATTGTGGCCTCTCCTCTGGACCACTTTGAGGTCAGAGTGTAATGGGGTCTTCCCCCTTCTCCTACTGGGCATTCACAGATATTTTCTTCCTCTTTCCTGTGGATGATATAGGACCTCTGTGGGCCCAGCTTATAGACATTTATGACTTCATGCCTAGAGTTCCCTGATTAATGGCTGAGCTGAAAGAACAATGTCACAAGGCACCCTACTTTGTAGAAAGAAGCAGTTTCTAGCAGGTAAGCTTCTGGGAGGACTCCAGTTAAAAAGATCTCCGCATGGGATGGAGAAAGATGACCTTTCTCTACACTGATTTGATATTGGCAAGGGCCACTGGTGCCCTTGTGGAGCAGAGACCCAACTACCTGAACTTTTACACATGCCCCTGGGTACATCTGCCACTCATATGTGTCTTTTTTTTTTTTTTAGTGAGGCATCTGGGGCTAAGTGACTTGCCCAGGGTCGCACAGCTAGTAAGTGCTAAGTGTCTGAGGCTGGACTTGAACTCAGGTACTCCTGACTCCAGGGCCGGTGCTCTATCCACTGCGCCACCACCTGCCCCCCATATGTGTCCTTTAATGTCAACCCATGAAAGGTCTGCAAAAAGTACAGCAGTGGTATCTCCTCTTAGCAAGTGATATCTCCTACAGTGGAAGCAGCTGATGGGACAATTCAACCACCACCAAGAAAGAGGCCATCAGGAAAAGGAGAGAGGTTGAGTGTTTGACCTGACAATGTCCAATGAGGAGGGAAAATGCGAAAGAACTAATTTAGCAAAAATTGCCAAATTATGTTATGCTTTGATACAGCAAGATGATCTTTTTACTAATATCTCCCTAGTTGGGCAGCCAGGTGATACAGTGGATAAAGCACTGGCCCTGGATTCAGGAGGACCTGAGTTCAAATCTGACCTCAGACACTTGATACTTACTAGCTGTATGATCCTGGGCAAGTCATTTAACCCTCATTGTCCCACCAAAAAATATAGATAGATAGATATATACACAATTGAGGCCATTTACCAATAACTCCTTCTTCTCCTCTCCTCTTCATCTCACATTACTAAGATCTCTTTTGCTCCCATCTCCATCTTCACCCCATATCACATGAAGGAGTGGCCCGTCTAACCCTTCTACATATACAAGTGATCCCACTCTATCTCATCTTCTCTAGCAGGTTGACTCCTCTAGCATCCCTCCTCTCCTTTTCATTTGCAGTCTCTCCCTGCCTACTGGCTGCCTTCCTCCTTCCTACAAACACATCCGTGTCTTCGCCATTCTCAAAAACCCTCACCTGATTTGAACATGCCCAGTAACTACTGTACCATCATCTGTCCATCTCATGGCTAAGCTCCTAGAGAAGGCTATCTACAATCAATGCTCCCCCCTGCCCTCTGCTCATTCTCTTCTTAGCTCTCCATAGAGATAGCTTCCAATCTCATCATTGGACTAAAACTGCTCTCTTAATCTTTAAAACTTATGTCCTTTTTTCACTCCTCAGCCATCTTGACCTCTCTGCATCCTCTGACATTGTTGATTACCTTCTTCTCCTTGACACTCTCTTCTCTCTCTGCCTCTGATGTCAACTCTTGGTTCTCATTCTACCTATTTGTCTACTGCCCAGTCTCTTTTGCTGGATCTTCATCCAGGATCACGGTAACTGTAGGTGTCCCACAAGGTTCTCCCCTGGGCCTTCTTTTCTTCTCCTTCTATGCTACTTCACTTGGTGATCTCATCAGCTCCCATGGATTATCTCCATGCATATGATTCTCAGATCTGTTGTGCAACCATAACCTCTCTCCTGACCTTTAGTCTCACATCTACAACTAGATGTCCCATAGACGTCTTATACTCAGCATGTCTAAAACCGAACTCACTGTCTTTTCCCTTAGCCCTCCCCTCTTTCTAACTTTCCTATTGCTGTCAAGGAACCCACCATCCTCCCAGTCACTCAGGCTCATAACGTAGCTGTCCTTTTCAACTGCTCTCTCTCACCCCACCCCATTTCCAATCCACTGACAAGCCTTGTCATTTCTGCCTTTGTAACATATCTTGTATATGCCCCCTTCTCTCTTTTGATACTGCCATCGCCCTGACAACCTCCTTCATCACTTAACCTCAGATAACTGCAATAGACTGCTGGTTGGTCTCCCTACTCCACTTGGTTGTCCAATTGATTTTCCTAAAGCACAGGTCTGACCATATCATACTGCCCCACTATTCAACAAACTCAAGTGTCTCCCTTTTAACTCCAGGATAAAATATAAAACACTCTGGGGTAGCTAGATGGTTCGGTGGATAGAGCGCCAGGCCTGGAGTCGAGGACCTGAGTTCAAATCCAGCCTCAGACACTTCCTAGCTATGTGACCATGGACAAGTCACTTAACCCCAACTACCTCAAAAAACAACCCTCTGTTTAGCTTTTTTTTTTCTTTCTTTCTTTCTTTTTTTTTTGGTGAGGCAATTGGGGTTAAGTGACTTGCCCAGGGTCACACAGCTAGTAAGTGTTGAGTGTCTGAGGCTGGATTTGAACTCAGGTCCTCCTGACTCCAGGGCCGGTACTCTATCCACTGCACCACCTAGCTACCCCTCTGTTTAGCTTTTAAAGCCTTTATTAACCTGGCCCATTCCTAGCTTTCCAGTCTTCTTACATCCTATTCCCTTCAAGGCAGTGACATTGGCCTCCTTGTTATCCCTTGCAAAAGATACTTTATCTCCTTATTGTGCATCTTCACTGGCTGTCCTCTCCTCCTGGAAGGCTCAGCCTCCTCATTTCTGCCTCCACGTTTCCTGAGGTTCCTTCTAGTCCCAGCTAACATCCCACCTTTTACAATAAGCTTTTCCCCATTCTCCTTAGTGTGAGTGCTTTCCATCTGTGGTGATCTGCAATCCATCCTATACAAATCTTGTTTGTACATAGTTCTTTGCATATTTTCCTTCCTATTACCAGAGAGCAGGGACTGTTTTCTGTCTTTCTTAGTACCCCAGATCTTAGCAAAGTCACTGGCTCACAAAAAGCCTTTAATAAATTCTTGATGACTTGACAAGTTCTAATTTCTGGCCAAACTAGACTCCTAGCTGATCCTAAACTCAACAGGTCATCTTTTATCTCCCCTTCAGTCTCTTGGGCCTCCTATTCCATCCCATGACTGGAATGAATTTCCTCCTTATCGCTACCTCTCAGAATCCTTATCTTCCTTCAGGTTTCAGTCCTATCCTTTTTTAATGCCCTCATTTGCTAATGCTTTCTCTCAAATCATCTTTTATTTAGCTGTGTGAAAGCCTTCCCTCCCAGTAAAATGTAAACTCTGTGAGGCCAGGGATTGTTTTGGGTTTGTCTTCATCTGCCCTTACTTTAGCTTAGTGCTTTCCTGTGATTTCATCTTTGGAGAGCTGGTGCCATAATGCAGAAAGAGATTTCATATATATTTGTCTTGGAATGTAGCACACAGTGGCAAACCTGGTCATTGCATGGGTTGGTTTTGTTGAGCTGTTTTTCTTTGTTACAAGGAAGGGTTCAATGGAGTGGGGGGGGGAGAAGGGGAAATGTTTAAGGGGAAATGACGATGGTTTTAAGGCAATAACAAAACTAAAAACAAAAAAACCCTTAGACTTATTGGGGGCCCTGAAAGCTTAGCTTATGGTCACAAAGCCAATAGGTTTTAAAAGTACCAAGGTCTTTCTGACTCCAGGACCAGACCTCAATCCATTACTCCATGTTGTTTTTTTCAGCCTTGCCCATAGTAGGTGCTTAATAAAAGTCTATTGATTGGAATTAAATTGGCATGTATAACCTGTGACCCAGCTCTCCTCTTCCCCCTTCCACATGGACCAGGTTAAATCCTAGGGGTTTCCCCAAGAGGGTCATTCTCTCTTTCTGACTGGTTCCTAGAGTTTATTATAAAAAATATACGATTACAGCTTAAATAGAATTTGTATCTAGGTTTCCTCAAATATAAATGACAAGTTCCTCAACTTCCATATAAGTGATCAAGGTAAGAAATGAATATGAGTAGGACAGCTTTCAATTCATTTTATAGAAAATGCAGAAGGTACAAAGGTCTCAACAGAGCACATAAAAAGATACAGAAATGGGAGAATATGGAACTCAAAGGGTTTTTTGGGTTTTTTTGTTTGTTTTTTTTAGTGAGACAATTGGGGTTAAGTGACTTGCCCAGGGTCACACAGCTAGTAAGTGTTAAGTGTCTGAGGCTGGATTTGAACTCAGGTCCTCCTGACTCCAGGGCCAGTGCTCTATCCACTGTGCCACCTAGCTGCCCCAGGAACTCAAAGTTTTAAAAATCAATGTTAAAAATTGTGATTGGGGAAAAATAAAATACTAAATAAGAAAAAAAAGATAAATACATAAAGTATTTTAAAAACCCCAAAGCTTCCCCCCAAAAGGCACCAAGTTGATGCTGCAATAGAGCAGCAACCCCTTGATATTACATGAGGTTTCCCCTCTTTCCAAGGTCCTAGATAGTTGTCCCAAAATTTGTAGTGCCCCTCTGAAATTTAGACTCCTCCCAGGACACAAACACCCTGTGGATGCCACATGGACCATCCCCTCCCATCTTACTGCACTATCCAAACAGCTCACTGTGACAGCAGGAGGTGGAAAGGTTCAGATGTCTTGCTTCCCCAAATCATGGTGCCCCTACATTGCTCTTACAGTCTCAGGCCAAAGGGAACTCCCTTCTTTAGCTAGAAAATCCTACCTCTGGCTCAGAGACTAGTTTCTAGGATCTTCAACTTGAAATTAACTTGCAAGGGGGGGCGGCTAGGTGGCGCACTGGATAAAGCACCGGCCCTGGATTCAGGAGTACCTGAGTTCAAATCCGGCCTCAGACACTTGACACTTACTAGCTGTGTGACCCTGGGCAAGTCACTTAACCCCCATTGCCCCGCAAAAAAAAAAAAAATTAACTTGCAAGGGAATCCCTGAGGCTGGTACTGTCCAAAACATCTCCCTTTTCTGCAATAACATTGCTGAGGAAATGAAAACCTCCATTTCTCTACACGGGAGTATGGAGTCCACAAACACTGTACATTACCCTAGCTTCTCAGGCCATTTGGGTGAGTATTTTTTTGTTTCTGCCGGGTGCCTCTTCAGGAACTCTGTCAATCATCTGGAGGCTGCCATCTCTTGGGCTGAGAAAGTAAAATCTCAGGAACTCTCCTTAGAGGCCATGCTCTGGGACAGCTCACAATATGCCCTGTGCCTCTGCCCTCAGGCACTATTATAGGTTACTAGAATAAGGAAAGTCTGGGCACACGTAGACTTCCCATCACCTCCTTCACTACCCCTATAAAAAAACCTTGGGACTTTTCTCCTCTGTTTTGATGTCCTGAACAGGGAAAAAGCCAAAAAGGCAAGAGGGCCAAGAGTGGTCTGTCACTTTCCATAATAGGACAGAGGGATGACTCCTAGACAAGAGCCATCCTCCTGAGCCACACCCAGTCAATCATTCTGAAAGAAGTTCCAGTCATTGGAAATCAAAAGGGAGATATCCCTTTAGTTGTCATTTTAACAAGATGCCAATGCACTTGTCCATACTCTGTAGGGGGAAACTACCTTCCACCACTGATTCCCACCAAGAGTTCAATTCATATTCATTTGGTGACTTCCATGTAAATATTCATTCTAGAAGGGATCCTAAAGGTCAGGTACTCCAAATTTTTCATTTAACAGATGAAGAAATTGAAGCTAGAGGAGGGAAAGTGACCTACCCAAGATCACAGAGTCAACAAGTGGCTGAGCTGAACCTCGAAGCCCTATCTTCTAACTACAAGGGAGAAAGCTCCTTCCCCAAATCATGCTGTGGAAAACACTGGAAAAGTCAAGTCAGTAAGCATTTGTTGTTGTTTTGTTTGTCCCTCGTTTTTTGAAGAGGGCCAGTTACATCCTTGGGTGATATCTTGACTCATGCATGAATTGGATTCAAGTGAGACAGAGTTGCACAAAGTTGTCCACCTCACTCTCTCTTCCAGAATCATCACAGTCCAGTGGTAAGACAAAAGTCAGGATGACTGGAGAATGGCCTGAGATGCATCTTCCATGTCTGTCCAAGCTCTAAGCACTCCATAGCACCTGTTTCAACTGCCCACATGGCCATTGGAACAAATTGTTCTCAGCTGCCCTTTCCACCAAGGGAAGTCTTCACATGCTTGGGGTAGACATCTCACCTCAACCTGGCTTGTCCATATGTGAAGACAGTTTACAGGGTATGGCTGCTATAGCTTCTTGGAGCCACAGGGGAGAGCTGGGTGGAGGTGGACACCAAAGGTGAATGAGTAGCCCTGAAAAGAGCTTGGCAAACCTTCCCACTGGAGGTTTTAGAACTCCTTGAACACCCATACACCCTACCCTTATTAATAAATAAACATTAAGGGGGAAGCTAGGTGGCACAGTAGATAAAGCACCAGCCCTGGATTCAGGAGTACCTGAGTTCAAATCCGGCCTCAGACATTTGATACTTACTAGCTGTGTGACTCTGGGCAAGTCACTTAATCCCCATTGCCCCGCCAAAAAACCAAAAAACAAAACAAAAACAACAACAACAAAAATAAATAAATAATAAATAAATAAATAAATAAATAAGCATTAAGTATCTATTGTGCCAAGCACTGTGCTAAAAAAAAATAGGAATGAAGGGGGGAAACCACTCAATCCTCAGAAAAGCAGGGATTTCACTGTCTGGTTGGGATACAAATCTTACTCAGAAGAAACCATCAAATGTCAAAGCGGATGATATGTGCTAGACTTGTTACAACAGGTCAGGGAAAGAGGAGATAATAATAATTCCTACCTCTGTAACACTTTATGATTTACTCGCCTCATGACTACCTGGTGAATAAGTAAGGCAATTATTATTTCCATTTTCCAGCTAAGGAAGCTGAGGCTCAGAAATTACAAAGCCAAATAGCCAGGAAGTGTCAGAGCTGGTACTCAAATGTAGGTATCCAGACTCCAGGTCCTGGGCACTTTCTATGATAGCACACTGGCTCTCATTTATACCCTATTGCTTTAGCTTACCATAAATGGCTATAGTCAAGGAAAGCTTCCTGGAGGAGGTGGGCCTTGAGCCAGAAATTCCTAAAGGAGTCTTCAACCTTAGGGCAAGAAGAGATCACTGGCCCAGGCCACTGGGATGGGCCCAGGACCATCCCAAATTCTAGACATAACTGTGGCTATTTGAGGAGGCCAGGGGTTGGAGGCCTGAGCTCATGTTGCTATTTGAGAATGCTGTTTGCTTCCAGTGGCTCCAGATCCCAAAGGAAGTGGAGTTGTTTTCTCCAATAGCACCTGGAGAGATTGTGGTTCCAGGATCTGGGAGTTCTCTCTTCCTTAGAACCTCCCTCCCTCCAACAGGGTAGAATGAAGAAGCTGTGGGGGGGGGGTGTATTGGAGAATATAGTGGTAAGGGAAACTGAGGAGATCAGAAAGGTAAGAAGCGGGGAAGAATGGAGAAGGTGGAAGGACAGGAAGATGGGAAAGTAGGGAAAGTGGGGAAGAACATAAGGTAAGGAGAGGAAAAGACTGGGGAGGTTGGAAGGCTGGACTTCAGAAGACTTGGATTTTGTTTTTTGTTTTTTTTCGGTAAGGCAATTGGGGTTAAGTGACTTGCCCAGGGTCACACAGCTAGTAAGTGTTAAGTGTCTGAGGCCGGATTTGAACTCAGGTACTCCTGAATCCAGGGCCGGTGCTTTATCCACTGCACCACCTAGCAGCCCCCAAGACTTGGATTTTAGAATCTGCTGCTTACTAACAGCATTGTTTAAAAAACAATTGATGTCAAATTTTGTATTTGCATGTAATTTGGGAAAATAAAATTCTAAATAAATAAGAAAGGCATTTTAAAAAGAGAGAGAGTGAGTGGAAGAGTAGGGAAGACGAAGAATGGAGAAAGGAGGAGTGGGGAGAGGAAAGAAGAGGAGTATGCTGTGCCACAAAGTTTCCGAAGCAGACCGGTCAGGCTACTATTCACAGTCTTGGTGCATTATTGGTGCTCACCACATACCTATCAGCACAGGCAGTAACAAAAACAAGCCAGAGACCTGGGTAAAATAGCATGCAGACCACAAACTTTGTGGAGGGTAGTCAAAATAAATGTTCTGGAGGGCAGCTAGGTGGTGCAGTGGATAAAATACCTGCCCTGGATTCAGGAGTACCTGAGTTCACATCCCACCTCAGACATTTAACACTTACTAACTGTGTGACCCTGGGCAAGTCACTTAAGCCCCATTGTTTCACAAAAACAAAAAATAACAACAACAACAAAATAAATGTTCTGGGATCAAACATGAAAAAATTCCCCAGGAAGGACAGGAGAAAGATAGAGAGAGAGTCACCAGGAAAATAATTATGGAATGTACAGTAGCAATAGCAACATCACAATAATAATAGCTGTTATTTCTAAAGGCACTGAAGTTTGCAAAGTACATTGCCCTATTTGATCATCCCAGCAACCCTGAGATAAGTGATATGCATGTTTTCAATCTCAAATTTACAGATCAGGAGACTTGCCCAAGGTCATACACCTAGCAACTGTCTGAGGTCAGATATACAACTCAGGTCTTCTTGACTTCAGGTCCCCACCCCACCCCCAATGCTGGAAAGCTAAACCAAAGACCTTGCTCAGAGGGGGAAGGGGGCCTGCCCTCTCCCTCTCTGCTTATATGCCCCCGCCAGGGAGAGGCCAGTAGGCTCTTTTGAGAAACAGGTCAGTTAGCTTGCTTGCCAAATTCAAAATAAGGAAGACCAGGATTAAAATCCCACCTCTGATACCCACTAGCTGTGTGCCTGAGGGCAGGTTGCTTCTCGTAATCTTTCCTAACTTCACTTTCCTCATCTGTAAAATGAGGATAATAATGGGGGGGGGAACCTTGGGGAGTGAAAAAAGAGGCACAGAGAAATGATGTTAGAAACCCAAGGTCACACAGCGGGAGTAGGACCCAGGTTTTCCTGACTCCCAAACTAAGTATCCCATGGTGAGCGTGCAACTCTCCCCTCTCATTCCAGGAAAGTGCTTTTTTTACTCACATGGCTCCCCTCCAGTCAATCAGGGCCACAGGCAGATGACTGAGTTGGGCACCCAGAGCATCTGCCATCTGCCCAAGGGTCTACACATGATTTGAACATGGACTGTGGCAGACAAACTTTGATTCCTTCAGCCCCTTTTGCCCCACCTGCCCCATGATCAGATCACTGGCTCTAGGATCCTGATAAGGAACAGGGGTATGTGAGGAGGAGGGGGTGAGCAGCAGGTTAGGCCTCCAAGACACCCCCCACCTTGGAATGCAGGTAAAAAGAGGGACAGGAACTGAGGATCTTGGGCCAGTGGGGAATAGGGGCTGAGGGGGGAGAGCTTGGGAAGGCCCAGGGAGATTAGTCCAGAGAAGAGTAAGTCTCAGAGAGGGGTAAAGAAAGGGCTTGTGGGCAGCTAGGTGGCCCAGTGGATAGAGCACCAGCCCTGGAGTCAGGAGGACCTGAGTTCAAATCCATCCTCAGACACTTAACACTTATTAGCTGTGTGACCCTGGGCAAGTCACTTAACCCCAATTGCCTCACAAAAACAAAAACAAAAAAAAGAAGAAAAAGAAAGGGTTTGTTCTGAATTGGGGGAGTAGTGGTTTGCCAAGAGAAGGGAATTTGGTCAGAAATGGAGGAAGGGGGTTGCGGGTAGGGAAAGGGGAGCTAATTAAGGCTGGAAGAAGAGAATAAGCAAACCTGTACTAGTGGAGCCATGTCTAGGGAAGGGACTGATCAGGGGGGAAATAAAGGTGGCTTGGTAAGGGGGTGGTGCTGGTCAGATTTGGAGGAGAGTGTGGGAATTGAGGAAGAAAGAGGAAATACACGGGGAAGGAACTTAGGGATATTTGCAGAAATCTGGGGCTCCTTAGAGTCCAGACAGGGACCCTTCACTTTTTTGTGTGTCCTGGACCCCTTTGGCAGTATGGTGATGCCCAGGGACCTCTTCTCAGAATAATGTTTTTAAATGGATGAAATCAAATACATAGGATTACAAAGGAAACCAAACACATTGGAACAGTTAAAAAATTTGAAAAACAAGTTCATAGACCCCAGGTTAAGAGCCCCTAGTAGAAGTTAGGGGAGACTGGTCAGGATTGAAGAAGGAAAGCAAAGGAGTTTGGGGTAAGAGAGGATCACTGGAGGGAGGGGAGGGGGTCCTGGGCAGGCCATAAGTCACTCTGAGCAGTTTGCACCAAAAACAGCTTTTCTGTTTGCCAATGTGTAGGAAGGAAGAGGCTGTGAATGCCTCTTTGTGATGACTCTGGCACCAACAGAGGCCCTGTGAGGGCAATGAGAATGTGCCCATTGAGAGGGGAGCTGCCCACTGGCCAGGGGGCTACAGTCCCTTCCTGTGGGCCCTTCATTCCCCCTGGAGACAGGGACCCAATCTCAACGGTCCCTTTCTTCTTCTACCACTGCTCCTCCCTCTGGGTCCCAGGCACCCAATGGGCACAGTCCATAGTGCTGAGCCTGAGGGGCCATCCCATAGACTTTCCTGGGCTCCCCAAGCCCACAGTGGGGAGAGTGGAGGAGGGGGATGTGGATCTACAGTTTTTTAAGGGGCTCCTGGGACCCTGACCAGATGGTTAGCTTTTTGAAGGCAGGGATCTTATCCAATCTTCTATTACCTCCCCTTTAGTTTAGTCCCTAAGCAGGGAGTTATGCACACAATAGAGCCTTAGAAAAGGCCAAATGAACCATGATAATAACTCCTGTTTTTCTATAGCTTTTTGTTAAATGCCTTCCATACAGCGAGCACGCAAAGTAAGTGGTGTGCGAATATTGTTATGAGAGGCAGTGCAGTGACTGGAGAGCTGAATTTAGAGACGGGAGAAAGCTGGGTTAGAATCCCCTTCCCAGGGGCAGCTAGGTGGCGCAGTGGATAGAGCACCGGCCCTGGAGTCAGGAGAACCTGAGTTCAAATCCGACCTCAGACATGTAACACTTACTAGCTGTGTGACCCCAGGCAAGTCACTTAACCCCAATTGCCTCACCAAAAAAAAAAAAGAATCCCCTTCCCATAACATCTAGCTCTCCACTGGCTGGGCAAATCCCCCTAAGCTTCCTCTGCAAAATGGAAGGATGAGCCTTTTCCTGTTTGTATGGAAAAATGCTCTGTAAATCTTCAGGCATGATATAAATAAGTCAATGCCAGTCCCATTTCACAGAGGAGGAGGCTGAGGCTGGGAGAGAGGAAAATGGAGAGGACATCACCAAATAAGGTCAATACCCAGAGTAATAATAACAATCACTCACATTTCTGTTCAAAGCACTTTTCTTACAATAGTCCCCTAGGAAATGGGATTACTGAGGTCCCATAAGGAGAAGGTGGCAGAGCCAAGGTTCCCACCTATGTTTCCTCACCTCCACATGGAGGATCATTTGGGGAAGATTCCATCTCAGACTCCTAATTCCAACACCATCACCCCCAAAGCCAAGTGCCTTGGTCTCACCAAAACCCTGGACCTCCGAACCCCCTTCCTTTTCCCCTAACTTCCAAGCTCTTATCATCTTGTTCACTTGATCATTTTTCATCCCATTTGGACAGAGAGCTGGGAGCACCCCCAGAGAGGGAAGGATCCCCCAACTCACTGACTCATCTTCTTCTTACTCCTTTTCCTCCTCTTCCCCTTCCTCCTCCTTCCCCTCCTTTTCCTCCTCCTTTTCCTCCACTTCCCCCCCCCCTGCCCCCACCTGGTGGACAGCAGAGTCCAGGGCCAAGCTTCTGTGAACTCCCTGACTGGTGAGGATTTTCTGCCTGCAGGATATATGTCGGCCCCCTCCCTGTCTTCCCCAATCACTGACTCTCTATAGTGGCACTCCAAGACTGCCAAGTCCAGCTCAGCACCTCAGAGTTTCATGGTAAATATTTTCTTCTGAGTTCCTGGAGATGCTCAGGCTAAAGATTCTCAATGGGGGGGGGCAGGGCACATCCTCCAGAAACTATCCTTGCTGTCCCACTATTCCCTCTCCCTGCCTCTATCACAAAGCAGGAGCCACAATGTACTGAAGGTGGGACATGCATGACCTCAGTTGGGCCTCTCAGTTATTGGTGGTTTGGGTGGGGAAGTGGAGTTGAAAGAGGAGGTAGCTTGTGGCCTATGCAGAATTTTAAAGTTAGAAAGGGCCTTAGGCCACACAAGAGAGAATGAAGATTTTAGGGATCATCTGATCCTATCCTCTTCTTTAACCGAGAAGGAAAGGGAGATCCTCTGACTTAGAGTCACATGGCTGTTTATGACCCCAGTTGGGCCTAGAACTCCTGATTTCTAAAGTCTGCAAGGATCCTCATTCTGATTTTGACTCTCACTTTTGCATTGAATTCAAACGTGAAGCTCACCCTCCTTGGTCATCATGCTGGTTCTGATACTGATTTTTGTCCTAACCTTAACTGTTAATTCAACCCTGACCCTGATCCTGCTCTTTCTTTTGAGGGTTGTTTGTTGGCGGTAATTGGGGTTAAGTGACTTGCCACACAGGTAGTGTCTGAGGTCAGATTTGAACTCAGGTTCTCCTGACTCCACTGAGTCACCCAGCTGCCACTGACTCTGGTCTTGATGATGGCTCTGACACTAACTTTTGCTTTGTTTTTAACTCTTACCTTGACCTTGACCCTTACCCTTTTGCTTTGAATCCATCCCTGACCTGAGCCTGAAACCTGACTTCAGTCTTGACCTTGATGCTGACCTTGACCCTGACTCTGATTTAACTTTTTCACTTTTCTCATGAATCTGTCTCTGAGCCTTGGAAGAAGAGGCCCAAGGAGTTCAGTCTTCTTGGGTTTTCCAGAAAAGACCAACTATCTCCCATATATTCTCATATGCCCCCTAGCTCTTTCTTACTCCCTCTGGCCTTTGCCTCCAGCATCCTTCCCTAAGGTCAGCACACCCTAAGGTGTGCTGCCTACATAGAGAAGCAGGCAATGTTTGATCATTCCTGACTCTTTTGCCCTTACAGAATTTCCTTTTAAGTTCCCAATCCAGAAACCTCTCCATCATCTATTTCCTCCTTTCTCTCCTCTACCAGAGGATTCCTTCCCTCTCCTGCTCTTCACCTCCCTCTCTCCTCCTCACTTGACTCCCTGGGCTGGCCCTCTTCTCCCCCAAGTCCTTTGGGCCTCAAAGGGCTCCCTCCTAAGTTTGTAGGCTGGACACTGGACAGGGGCCCAAACTAGTCTCCTCTCTCTCCCAGGAGAACGGTGGGAATATCTCATACAACCAGCCAGAGCTCAGGCTCCAAACCACAGACCAGGAAATGGGATGGTGAAGGATTGAGGGTAAAGGGAGAGGGCGGAGAGGAGAGAAGGAAGCACAAGCCAGATGTTGTGCAAGTCCATGTAAATCACCCCTGGCAGAAAACATCTGGAGAAGTAGGTCAACCTAAAGCCATACACGGAAGCATTTGGGTCAGTTTCCTGACTTTAGAATCACCAACTCCACCCTCACTCCCCTGCCCCCACCCCGCTACATATAGACATACCCCAAACACACATGTGTATACATTTCTCGACTTACAAACAGAAGACAGAACAGCTGGATCACCTCACTGGACAACCTCACTGCATCCATGGAATGGAGCCAAAACAGTTCAAAGATTGGGGTCAGAAGACTTGGGCCAGAATGCTTGCTGTGACACTGGCTGTGTGATCTTAGGCAAGCCACTTAACTTCTCTGAGACTGTTTCATTCTTAGTAAGATGGGAAAAATAATACTGGTACTACCTACTTCACAAGGTCACTGAGGAAAATGTTTTGTGCATTAGAAAAGTGAGCTTAAAAAAAAAGAAAGAAAGAAAGAAAAAGATTGATGGTAAAATGATGAAAAAAAGAGATATCAAAGGAAAATATTTTGGAAAACTAATAACATCTCCATTATCACCATGCAAAAGATTTGATTTAATTGCTCTGGAAAAATCGAATAAATTAAAAAGTAGGAAAAATTATTCACATTTGCTGGGAAAAAAGAAAAGTGAGTTATGATCATCATTATCATGATTATTATGACTTCTCTTGATACTACTATGCTAAACTTTTTTTGGGGGTGGGGGGAGCAGGATTTAATCTTCCTGATTCTGGTCTAAATATCTTTGATCTTCACTTTAGGGAAAACAAAATGTGGCTACTTTAGTTTATGCAAATAATAAATCCAGCAATTTGGGCTATTGCTAACTCCTCTGGTTCTTTCTCTTCCAGATCCATCCTTCCTCCCTCTTACCTTTTCTCCTTAGCAGAACCACCCACTTTGGCTGGGCCAGAGGACCCACTATTGCCCAATCCCTCTTGCTTGAGTGTCATAGAATGGTGCTCTGAAGGGAAGACTGGACAAGAACCTTGAGATAAAGTGAAATCTGAGAGGAAGGATCTGAAGGGGAGACTTCTGGGGAATTTTAAGGAGGAATCCTGAGGTGGAGGAGAAGCAGCCCTCTCACCCATTTAGGTTGTATCATGAATCCCTGGACACTGACCTTAGGGAATATTAGACCGGCTGTGGGTATGAGAGATGGCAGGATAGGAAGGGATGTCTCGTCATAGTTGGGGAAGAAAGAAATAGTCTCAGATGTTGAGTAACCCCAAACCAGACTGGGAGTGTCTGTCCCTGTGGTGATTATAACTAAGACAAAATGAACCACATCCCACATCCCACATCCCACATCTTCCCAGGAAAAGGAACTGGGGATTTTTAGCTTGAAGAAGAGAAGACTTAGGTTGCTTGGTTAGAAAAAGGTAGAACTGAGGCAGCTAGATGGTGCAGTGGATAAAGCATCGGCTGTGGATTCAGGAGGACCTGAGTTCAAATACAGCCTCAGACATTTGACACTAGCTGTGTGACCTTGGGCAAGTGACTTAATCCTCATTGCCCCACCAAAAGAAGAAGAAGAAGAAGAAGAAGAAAAAGGGGAGAACTAGGACCCAATATTGAATAGTTCTAGATCAATAGAAAGAATAATGTTCTAACAATCAGAGCTATCCAACAGTGAAATGGGGGTTCCTCGGGAAGTAGCGAGCCACTATCACAGGAAGTGTTCAAGTAGAGACTGGATAATTATTTATCAATGATGTTTAGAGGAAATCCACAGCTAAGATGGGAACTGAACTAATTGATCTCTTCAGTGCCTTCTAACTCTGAGACTGTGATTAAGAATGATGCCCCATCCCCCAGACCACCTATCAGATTTCCCAAACACCCCATACCCACCCCTTTAACAGTCTAGAGAGCATCCCCATTCTCCAGATAAAAGAAGCATGCATGACTACACGTATAATAATCTATATCAAATTGCTTGCCTTCTCAATTTGCGGGAAAGGAGGGAGAGAGGAAGGGAGATAATCCAAAACTCAAAAGTTTTAAAAATGAATGTTAAAGGGGCAGCTAGATGGCGCAGTGGTTAAAGCACCGGCCCTGGATTCAGGAGTACCTGAGTTCAAATCCGGCCTCAGACACTTGACACTTACTAGCTGTGTGACCCTGGGCAAGTCACTTAACCCCCATTGCCTAAAAAAATGAATGTTAAAAATTGTTTTTACATGTAGTTGGGGGAAAATAAAAAACTAAATTTAAAAATAAATAAATTAGCAATAAAGAAAGGAAGAGAAAAGAAGCATGGTATGGGTCAAAGATGGGGGGATTCACAGAGGGATAAAGTAGACTTGAAGTCACCAGATTAGGCACAGATTGAGTCACCCCAAGGGGACTGGGGTGGGGTAGAATGGGGAGATTAAGACCTCCACAGAAGAAGAAAGAACTGTACTCCATGCACTCATCGCCTAGAACCCCTGGGAAAAGGCAAGGGTCTGGGTGTAGGACTGTGGCTCCCCTCCCCACCCAAACTGGTTCTAAAACCCCCTAGTCCTTCCCCTGGGCTCCCTGCCAGAGTCAGATCTTAAAGGGGTCAAAGATCTTGCTTTTCACATTTTCTTAGCTTCCTGTGGTAGTGACAAACAATTTCTTCTCAGGAAACTTTTTATAGTTGATTTTTTTCTTTTTTTTTCCTTTTTTTAAAATTTATTTTTATTTTTTTATATAGTTGATTTTTAATAAGCAGCCATGCTTTTATAGGAACTTTAAGCATTTACAGTTGCATAGAAAATCTCAAAAAAATAAAACTTGCCAGTCTGCCTTAGTATCATATTCATGCCTTCTATGACTGGTGCCAACCTATCTTTCCAGGCTTATTTCTTTATTCTCCTTCAAAGTCTATGCTCCAGACAAAACAGGGCTCCTTGTCAATCCCCCTCCTGCGTGGCCCAGGCCTTCTTGTTCCTGTGACTTTGTGCCTAATTTCCCTTAACAGCTTGGTATGAGGGGAAAAGAGGGGGATTTGGATGCACACTCTTTTGGGGGGGGCAATGAGTGTTAAGTGACTTGCCCAGGGTCACACAGCTAGTGTCAAGTGTCTGAGGCCAGATCTGAACTCAGGTCCTTCTGAATCTAGGGCCAGTGCTTTATCCACAAGAGGGGGATTTGGATGTAGAGAACATGGGTCTAAATTCCAGCTCTATCACATAGAACCTGAATAACCACAGGCAAATCTAACATGTGGGATGACACAATTAAGATCCAAGAAGAGCCCAAGAGACCTGAACAATGACCTAAATGAAATAAAATTACATTTAGTAGCTACAGCAACATATTTTTTTTTAAATATACACACTAGATAGAGACCATACAGGCCAAAATATTTATAGCAGCACCTTTCATGATAGCAAAGAACTGAAGGTGATAAAGAAAGAGGGAGAAAAGAAGGGAAGGCAGATTGGGGGAGGGGACAGACAGAAACAAATCCCTTTTGAGGAGGGATAGGGTGAAAGAAGATAGATAATAGAGTAAATATCATGGGGAAGGGAATAGGATGAAAGGGAAACAGTTAACAATAGTAATTGTGAAAAAGAGAAAAGGGGGGAAAATTGTACAAAAAATATTTATAGCAATTCTTTGTGGTGGCTAAGAATTGGGAATCAAGGGAATGTCCATCAATTGAGGAATGACTGAAGAAGCTGTGGTGGTATATGATTGTAGTGGAATGGTTTGTGCTATAGGAAATGACAAACAGGATGATACCAGAAAAACCTGGAAAGACTCATATGAACTGATGTATAGTGAACAGAACTGGGAGGACATTGTGCATTGTGATAGCAGTATTGTTTGATGAGCAATTGTGAATGACTTAAGTATTCTCAGCAATACAATGCCAAGACAATCCCAAGGGACTAATGATGAAGCATACTATCCACTCCCATAGAAAGATAAACTGATAAAAAGAGCACTTGTGGATTGTATATATATAACCTATATCAGATTGGTTGCTGTCTTGTGGGAGGGGGAGGAAAGGGAGGAAGGGAGAAAAATTTGGAACTCTAAATCTTATGTAAATGAATGTTGAAAACTACCCTTACATGTAACTGGAAAAAATAAAATAAATGTTTGTTGCAATGATAGCAAAGATCTGGAAGCTAAGTAGATAGATGCCCTTTGATCAGGAGCTGCTTAAATAGATTATGATATATGAATGTACAACATATTTCTATGCTGTAAGAAATGATGAATGTAATGAATACAGATAAGAATGGAAGGATCTCTCTATCTCCTCATAATATTTCCCACTTGGTGGCACTCATTTTGGATTTCTTTGACTTCTTCACCATGGATCCAGTGGATTCATCATTGGGAAATTTCATTATCTTGTAAGATCCAATCAGCCTTGTTCTCACACCCCTTCAGTCCCTTCTGTCCCTCTGATTGGAGGATGGAACCATTTAAGGAAAAGGGATAGGATAGATATCTCAAATTCTCATTTCCCACCCCATTGCATGAATCTTGGACATCTACCATTTCTCTACCTGTTTCAACACTGAGAACCTCCTCCCTGAACCCCCCTACTGTTTTCTTTTCTTTTGGGTGGGGCAATGAGGGTTAAGTGACTTGCCCAGGGTCACACAGCTAGTAAGTGTCAAATGTCTGAGGTCAGATTTGAACTCAAGTCCTCCTGAATCCAGGGCCAGTGTTTTATTCACTGCACTACCTAGCTGTCTCCGCCCCCCTCCCCAAATCTTTTCAACTTTCTTTTGTATGTTGTCTTTCCCCATTCGATAGATTATAAGCTCCTTGAGGACAGGCACTGTCTTTTTCATATTTGTTTCTCCAGCACATAGCAAAGCAAAGTGCCTGGCATATAGTAGGCACTTAATAAATGTTTACTGATTTGACTACATAACTTGATACAGAGTAGAGGAGGTAACATCAATAAAACAATATATACAATGCCTGGATCAATGTAAATGGAAAGGACAAGTGTGTTGGTAAATGATAAAGAACAAGCATGGTTCAAAAGAAGAGATATGAGGAGACATCCTCACTGCACCCTTTCGCCAGAGGTAAGAGGTTTAGAAGTTTACACGTTATACCTATTTTCTTTTTTTTCTTTTCATTTTATATTTTTTCCAATTACATGTAAAAATAATTTTTAATATTTGTTTTTTTTAATTTTTAATTCCAAATTCTCTTCCTCTCTTTCCCTTCTTCTAGAGAAGGCAAGCCATTTGATGGACTATAAACGTGCAGTCATGCAAAACATAATTTCATATTACCATGTTGCAAAAGAAAACACCACCAACAACAGAAAAAAAAGCAAGAAAAATAAAGTTTTTAAAGTACGCTTTGCTCTGCATTCAGACTCCATCAGTTCTTTCTCTGGAAATGGATAGCATTTTTCATCATAAGTTGTTCAGAATGGTCTTGAATCATTGTATTGCTAAGAATAGCTAAGACATTCACAGTTGATCATCCTATAATATTATCATTACTCTACTCAATGTTCTCCTGATTCTGCTGACTTTACTTTGTATCAGCTCATGTAAGTCTTTCCAGATTTTTCTGAAAGCATCTTGCTTGTCATTTCTAGATTCTCTCTCTCTCTCTCTCCTCTCTCTCTCTCTCTCTCTCTCTCTCTCTCTCTCTCTCTCTCTCTCTCTCTCTCTCTCTTTTGGGTGGTGCAATGAGGGTTAAGTGACTTGCTCAGGGTCACACAGCTAGTAAGTGTCAAGTGTCTGAGGCTGGATTTGAACTCAGGTCCTCCTGAATCCAGGACCGGTGCTTTATCCACTGTGCCACCTAGCTTCCTCCAAACTTTCAACAGTTATGCTGAATTTTTCTTTTTTTTCTTTAAAAGATACTATTTGTTATATGGTAGTCGTTCTCAAAGTATGGTCTGGGGACCCCTGGGAATCCCCAAGACACTTTCAGGGGTCTACAAAGTCAAAACTATTTTTGTAATAATACTAATACATTTTATTTTATTTTTTGTTTTTTTTGTGAGGCAATTGGGGTTGAGTGACTTGCCCAGGGGTCACACAGCTAGTAAGTGTTAAGTGTCTGAGGTCAAATTTGAACTCAGGTACTCCTGACTCCAGGGCTGCTGCTCTATCCACTGCGCCACCTAGCTGCCCCCCCTTTTTTTTTTAGTGACTAATACATTTTAATAGGACAACTATCAATAGATATATAACTTAAAACACAAAAGTTCTTTGAGATCCTCAATAATTTTTAAAAGTGTAAAGGGGTCCTGAAACCAAAAAAATTAAGAATTAAGAATTACGGGGCAGCTAGGTGGCACAGTAGATAGAGCACCAGCCCTGGAGTCAGGAGTACCTGAGTTCAAATCCGGCCTCAGACACTTAACACTTACTAGCTGTGTGACCCTGGGCAAGTCACTTAACCCCAATTGCCTCACTAAAAAAAAAATATATATATATTTAAAAAAAAAGAATTAAGAATTACTATTATATGGGAGAGGTCTCTGGGAGAGGGAAAGGGAGGGATCCTGGAGGAAATTATGGTGATGTTTTAAAAAAAATGCATCAATGAAAACACATTTAAAGCAAACAAAAAGATTATACACTATGACCAAGTGAAATGTATATTAGGAATGCAAGGTTGATTCGATATTAGGAAAAACCATAAACATAACATAATGCAAGTTAATAATAAAGAGCTAACTGTACCTCCCTCCCCTACCCCCAACACCCCGCCCCACCCCCCGGATTTTTATGTTTGATTCTGGCAGGAACATTTTCGAAAGGTCATTGACAAGAGAAAGATTTTTCCAGAGAAGGATTACTGGGGATGATACTATGTCCTACTGCCCTCAGAAACTTTACTTTTCTCTCATTTCTTTTCCCATTTCTGTTAGGGATACCACTATCCTCCCAGTCACCCAGGATTACAGCTTTAAAGTTATCTTTGAGGGACAGCTAGGTGGCACAATGGATAAAGCACGGGCCCTGGATTCAGGAGGACCTGAATTCAAATCCAGTCTCAGACACTTAATACTTACTAGCTGTGTGACCCTGGGCAAGTCACTTAACCCTCATTGCCCTGCAGCAAAAAAAAAAAAAAAAAAAGAAAGAAAGAAAAGAAATGGGAACGTTTAGCCTGTAAAAGAAAATGCTTAGAGAAGGCATGATGTCCACCTTCAAGCATTTAGAGAGATGCTCTGTGGAAGAGAAATTATTAAGCTTCTTCTGCTTGGCCTCTGGTCAAAAGTGGGAGCAATGAATGAGTTGAAGTAACAGAAGAGCAGATTTAGGTTTACTACAAGCAAAGAATTTCTAACAATTAATTATAAAAGATATAGAAAAAAAAGGGGGGGAACATAGAATAGGCTTCCTCTGGAGGCAATTGGTTCTCTCTCATAAAATGGGATAATCAGGCAAGCTCTCCTGATCTTCCGAACTGTGACCCTTCCCATGAAGCTGAGCCTGCATCCTGGCCCCTTTTTATGGGCCCCATGCTCAGGCCCCTTGTTAAAGAACATGTGTGTTTAGAGGCTTCTGGTTGGTCTCCATCATCCCCATCACTTGAGGCTGTATCAGAAATGATTGGGTGGGGCAGCTAGGTGGCTCAGTGGATAAAGCACTGGCCCTGGATTCAGGAGGACCTGAGTTCAAATCTGGCCTCGGACACTTGACACTTACTAGCTGTGTGACCTTGGGCAAGTCACTTAACCCTCATTGCCCCACCAAAAAATAAAATAAAATAACAGAAATGATTGGCATCCGAGCAAGAGGAGATACCCACTCAGTAGGCTCTAAAAGAGAAAGAATTTCTAATCTGGATCTCTGCCTCATCTTTTGAGGCAGCCTCTTTGTTGAGAAAGGGTCAATACCAGCCCTCTTGGACTTCTAGTGATGAGGAGAAGGAATTTCTCTTCTGCCTTCCTGACCCTCCCTTTCCCCAACAGCAGCTATGGTGGCTCTAACACATGCAGTGAGATGATAATTGCAACCTTGGTGCTCACCTTGTGAGTTCAAGAGGCCAGGAATTCCAGGATGCTGATGGCAGCAGGAAGTGCTTTCTGAAACTACACTTTTCTCAGAGGAAAATATCAATCAAAAGGATGTGCCAGGCACATCTGGCTGGCCAGAAGATTCAGACCTTGAGTTGTTGCTCAGAATATCCTCAGAGAGAATATATTGGGAATGATAAGCTTCATCTTTTAAGTATTTGTCAGTGTTCCAATAGGGCATTTGTGGTGGAGGAAACAGTTACTTTAATCATGATATCTAGCTGTACAGCAAGTTTTCTAGAAGGGACTCTGTTAAATCCCTGTTGGTGGCACCCTAGATGTGAGCCATAGCTAAGCTTTATTTAAGAAATTTTCCTTAGATATACTTAGATATGCCCAGGGGGCATAATGAGCCAAAGGCTGCAAGAGAAAAGCCTGAACCCTTCTCTTTGGGGTCAGGCTTTTCTAGGACTGAATTCAAGCTCCGAAGGAGTCCAGAAGTCAGGGCTCTTGGGCAGGAGGGTAGGTTAAAGGGCACACTTACTGGAAGTCTACAAGTAAGGGCTTATAAACTTACTTATTGGGGATATTGTAGAGTGAATGCTTGGTAAAGAACTGGTTGAATGGACTAATCCCCTTTTTCCTTCAAGAAGAACCTCAAGGTCCGGCTTCTCTGAGAATCCTTTCTGGACCCCACCTTACTGCAAACATCTTCCCTCCCAAACTATTGTACTTTGAGGCTGGAGATTGTTTCATTCTTTGTATTATATTCCTGATATTTGGCACATAGTTGGGGCTTTAAAATGTTGACAGGGGGCAGCTAGGTGGCGCAGTGGATAGAGCACCGGCCCTGGAGTCAGGAGTACCTGAGTTCAAATCCGGCCTCAGACACTTAACACTTACTAGCTGTGTGACCCTGGGCAAGTCACTTAATCCCAATTGCCTCACTAAAATAAAATAAATTGTTGATTGATTAGAGACATATAGTATTAGATATAATTGTCTCACCTGTCCTAGAGAACTATTTTAAAAAAATTTTAGCCAGTTTTGATTACTGCTAGATAGGATAGGGTAGGATAGGGTAGGATTGGATAGGTTATATGATATTTAATTATGTGAAAAACAACATGGAATAGTGGTAACAGAGAGCTGGTCTCAGAGTAGGCTGTCCTGGTTCAAGTCCCTTCTCTGACACATATTTGCTTTGTGACCCTAGGTAAGTCACAACAGTGGCTGATTTTCATTAATAAAGGGAGTTTGCCCATCAGGAACTCCTTACATTGTTGAAATCACTGGTCTAGGCCACAGACACACACACACACACATAGTAGGGTATAATGTAGGAAGAAGAGTCCTCTGTTCTTTATTTCCCATTACTCTTGGCCCCAGAGGACATTGCTCATTAGGAGAAATTCCCAGGACGACATTTCCCATGAAATTGTGCGTCTGGAGTAAGAAGATTCTGATGGGAATAAAGAGTCTTCTGTGAGGTAGGAGGTTTCAAAAGGTAAGGTTTCCATGCATGCAAGGAAATGGAAAAAATAAGAGTAAAAAGTCTAAGGGAAAGGGAAATGAATTAAAGAATGGGGGTTCAAGAGGGCAGAACAGAAGAGGAAGGCAGAGCAAAATAGGAACTGGGGAGGGATAGGGTTGGGGTTAAAAGGAACTAAGATTGAGGAGTAGTAGCAGAATAAGAGAATTTTTACCTAGGGAGCTACTGACTCCATACCAGCATGTAGAAGTTTGCTAGGTATAAGAAATGTAGAATCATGTGACTTAGACTCTTACCCAAAAAGGTCCTATAATGGCAGAGCATAGCATCAGTTGGTATCCTCTCTGATGAAGAAACTTCTCCTGCCAGTCAGTGTTTTAGGATCAAGAAATTTGTTTTGCTTGTCACTCTTCCCTCCCTAGTATTATCCTCTCTTTTAAACCTCACCCAATCCTCACTTGTTTCCCTATTGAGCTTAATGTATTTCTCCACTAAACTGTGCATGCGTTAACCGTTCCTTGTCTATTTCAGATTGGGGGGAGTTCATTTGATGCCTCCATCTTTGTGTACTCTTCTTCTCACACAGTCTAATTATCAGAAATAGTAAGTTCCACCCCCTCCTTCCCCCTTTCTACTCAAGTGTATTCCTCCTATTGCCCTCTCTTTCTCTTCCTCCTCTTTAAAGCCTCAGAATAGAACCAATCCACCACCCAGGCCCTCTTTTTTTTTCCCCCTTTTTTTGGGCTGGGCAATGAGGGTTAAGTGACTTGCCCATGGTCACACAGCTAGTGTCAAGTGTCTGAGGCTGGATTTGAACTCAGGTCCTCCTGAATCCAAGACCAGTGCTTTATCCACTGCACCACCTAGCTGCCCCACAGGCCCTCTTTTTATTTACCCTCCAGTATACCCTTTGAAGACCTTAAGGTCCTGAAGAGACACTTGTTTTTTCTCCTGTCAGAATGTTAGCATCACACCATTGATACAGCTAATACAAATAGGATTGAACTAGGGCTGGTGACTGTATGAATAGAAAGAAGGGGCCAGCTGGGAGAGATTTGGAGTGAAATTGAAAAGATCTGGATTGGACATGAGGAGTGAGGGAAGAATCAAAGATAGCAAAGATATAAAACTGGGTGACTGGCTGGATGGTTGTGTAGTCAGCAATAACAGAGAAGTTTGGAAGAGGTAGGCGTTTGTAGTGAAAGATAATGTAATGAGATCTGCCATCGGTTATAACCCACCCATGCTTACTCATCCTGAGGGCTTTACTCTGTCCCACCACCCAAAGCTTGACCTCAGGAGAATCTGCTGCAGCCACCAGGAGATCTGGGCTGAGAGTTTTCCTAAAGCCACTTACACAGCTGCCTGTAGTAAGTAGTTGGGTTATAATCACTGAGGCGCCAGCAAGTAACTCAGAAAGAGGGAAGTCTTTAGCTTGCATAGTTGGAGGGATGGGGCAGATTTTTATTTTTGTTCTAACAAGTCATGGATTGAGTTTACACAGATAGCTGAACACCATCTCCTTCCCTTCCCCCCTCCTTCCCCACTTCATTTGTTTAGAGGCAGCTGGGTGGTGTATTGCATAGAATCTGGGCATGGAGTCAGGAAGACCTAAGTTCAAATCCGGTCTCAGTCACTTACTAGCTGTGTGACCCTGGGCAAGTCACATAACCTCTGTTTGTCTCAGTCTCCTCAACTGTAAAATGGACATAATAATAGCACCTACTTCCCAGGGTTGTTGTGAGGATCAAATGAGATCATATTTTTGTTTTTGTTTTGTTTTTTTGCAGGGCAATGAGGGCTAAGTGAGGCTGGATTTGAACTCAGGTCCTCCTGAATCCAGGGCCAGTGCTTTATCCACTGAGCCACCTAGCTGCCTGAGATCATATTTTTAAAGTGATTAGTACAGTGTCTAGCAGGTAGTAGGCATTAAATAAATGCTAATTCCCTTCCCCTTCCCCCCAGTTTCCAGTATGTTAAAATATAATCAGGGGGCTGCTAGGTGGTGTAGTGGATAAAGCACTGGCCTTGGATTCAGGAGGACCTGAGTTCAAATCTGGCCTCAGACACTTGACACAGTAGCTGTGTGACCCTGGGCAAGTCACTTAACCCTCATTGCTCCCACAAAACAAAACAAAACAAATATATATATATATATATAATCATTAAGTTATAACAATGACTGTCAATGATGGTTTATAAACTGCCACCTTGTCTATCATTTTGCCACCATCACTGCAGAAACAGAAAGGGTACAGTTGTCTCAACCGAGGACCATCATGCCACAATGAGGAAGAAGAAGAGGACTTTGTGGAAGATGGTATCATAAGAATATGGAAGTCCAACACCCCCCATTTTTTCCTTTTTCATACTTTCCTTTGAAATTAAGAAAAATTATATATATATATATATATATGAAAAGCTTAACAACAATCAACACAAACATTTCAATATACAAAAAAGAGCAAGAGAGAATCTAATTTTAGTCTTAATATGCACACACAGAAACTCACTCTGATACCTACCCCAAACCATTCACACTGGAAAATCACTGTGCTTGGTTCTGAGGGAGATACAAAGATAAATAAAAATAGGGTCCCTTCATTCAGTTTATAAAAGTCTAGCAGGGAACAAAACACATACACAAATAACTATCATATAAAATAATATATAACAGGTGTAGTGGTACAAATAGTGTGCTATTTGATGTCCAGGGAAAGAAAAACCATTTCTACAACAGATGACTAAGGAAGGTTTCAAGGAGGATCATAGGAGATAGCACTTGGATTCATCCATCTCTATTTTTCTCTCATTCCCTCCTCCAGTTCTTCTTTCTATTTATTTATTTATTTATTCATTCATTCATACATTTATTTATTCATTCATTCATTTGTTTATTTAGTTATTTATTTGTTCATTCATTTACCTATTTATTTGTTTGTTTATTATCTAGTTCTTTTTTGCCTTATCTTCTTGGCCTTGGTTTTAGGCCCCACCCCACCTCTTTGCTAGAGCCCTGGAAGAGAGTCAAATCTGAGGGTTCTCAATCTCATTACATTCTTTGGGTTCCAAAGATGTAGAGAACCATAGACTATCAGAGCTAGACAGGACCTTGGAACATAAAATATGGAACGCTGGAGATGGAAAGGACTTTAGAACATACAAAATCATAATATAGAAGAACGTGGAATGTTAGAGATAAAGAAGACCTTTTGATTGGGATTTCCAAATTGAAAAGTACAAGGACCCCCTTTTAAGGGCAAATTTCACAGATTCCCCCAGATGATAGTATCTACATTGTTAGTATTTGTTAATTTGGAAAATATATCATGACAAAAAAATGCTTTTAATTTAATAAGAGAATCTGTATTTTAATTAAGTCACAATAGCTTCTAAAGAGGTTAAAAAAAAACAGCATGGAAGCCGCCTAAAGAAAGTCCCTTTGCTCCCTTTCTTAGTCTGAAGCCTTAGTCTTTATTCTGAAGCCCTTGATCTAATTTGAAAGAGAAATTCCTATCCGTCTATTTCTAACTTTCACTTCTGAAACAATGTCTGGTTAGAGCCATGCAAGACCAGTAGCCTCTTTCCCAATACCCAGAAGAGGTTAATGATCTATCTTTTACCAAAAGAGATTAGGGTAATGGAAAGGAGAGAGGAGGTCTCCTTGATTAGTTCAAGTGGCCCGGTAGGAAGAGGGAAGAGTCCTTGAGAGAAGTGGGCACAGAGAGATTGATAGGAAAATGATTCTCCAAGATTCAGTAACTATTGTTCTGGATTGATGAAGCAAAATGTTAAATTTTAGCATTTAACCCTGAGCTCTGTTAATATTTTATTTTACCATGAAATCTACTCCTTGTTCAAGAATCCTATAAATAAGGACTTGAAATAACTCAGGTTAGAGATAATTCTGAGGGCATGAAGGAACTTTGTCAGTTTGGACATCTCTCAAGCAGAACAATGCCTGAATTTAGAATAATGATAAATTAATGAAAATTGTTTCCATTAGACTTGTACCTACAATGCAAAGTACAGTATTAATATTTTTTCTTCAACAATGATAATACATTTATACTATGTGGGAGACATGACAAATGATATCTTTGCTTAGGTAACAGGTGGGTTCTGCTTATGGGCCATGTGTGTATACATATACATATATGTGTACACATGCAGATGTGTGTATATGCACACATATTTTATGTGAAAATGGGTGAAAATGGTATGACAGGCAGGCAGGCAATCACTTGACTCATCACTCCCCCACCCCCTCACATAGCCACCCCTTCTGATAGGCCCAGGCTATTAGCAGTCAGTCTGAGAAAGTTCATAGTTAGTTTAATTACATTAATAAAAGCATGATGATATCAGCAGTAGCAGCCACAGTAGCTGCAGCAAATGTCGATTCTGACCCCAACCTTCTTACCACCATATGGTTCCTGAGCCACAGAGAGAGAAAATAGGAAGTTTACTTATGAGATATACATGTTGCACCTCCTGGCACTGAGAGTGGAGGCGGTCACTCAGTAACTCATTAAGGAAGCAAGTGACCCATCACATAGAGGGAGGAAAGGGAAGTGAAAAAGCATTTATATAGCACCTATGGTATTCCAAGCACTGTACCAAGTGCTTTTACAAATAATTAACTTCTTTAATCCTCATAACAACCTTGGGAGGTGGGTTCTGTTATTATCCCCATTTTATAGTTGAGGAAACTAAGGGAAACAGAGGACTTGCCCAAGGTAAATACAGCTAGTAAGTGACCGAAGCAGGATTTGAACTTAGGTCTTCCTGACTACAAGTTCAATGCTCTATCCACCATGCCAGCTGTCTCTTGAGAAGAATGTAGTTATACCTATAGTATAACTATAGTATAGTACCTGTAGAAAGTTACTCCCTGTGGGCAGCTAGGTGGCGCAGTGGATAAAGCACTGGCCTTGGATTCAGGAGGACCTGAGTTCAAATCCAGCTTCAGACACTTGACACTTAACTAGCTGTGTAACCCTGGGCAAGTCACTTAACCCTCATTGCCCTGCAAACAACACCACCAAAAAAACAAACAAACAAACAAAAAACCCCCAAAAAGAAAGTTACTCCCCATCCAGTCCTAGGAGGAAAGGAAGACCATATACATGGATGCAGCCATGTTCTTGCATGTCTCTGTTCCTTTCTCTTTCAAGCTTTTTGCCCCACTCCTAAGTCTTACGTCATGACTACAAACCATCACCAATCCAGGCTGTGCTGGCACCAAAGACCAACGGCAAATATCCCAGTACTGGCAGCCTGGATGGAAACACTGTATTCCAACAAACACATTCCCTATACATATTTATGGATTTGTAAGTCTCTTGCAAAATGGGGATGGTCCACAGGCTGGGAAGCACGGATGTACAAGACAGAAGAGACCACGACTGTGATTTAGTTCGAGGCCCCTCCCTCACTATACAGATAAGGAAAGGAAAGAGGGCTATCACATCATCTTCCTCATCTGCTGCCTAGCTTGTTCCCTTACCTAGACCCCTAAGCCCTGAACACTGGCCTCTGCTTCTTCTTGAGACCTCCATTTTTCCAGCCATGGAAAGGGAAGCTCACAGAACCAAGTTGGTACAAACTATTCCACCGCCCACCCCCACCCCCCCATGCCCCAAACTGGGCCCCACAGGAAGGCAAAATGAGAGGAATTGTTCCCAACAGAATGGGACTGCTGGAGGAGAGGAAGGAGAAGGAAACCCAGAACAGGAGAAGAGAGTGTTTACAGCTTCCAGCACAGTTATATTTAGTATTGGTGAATTTATGACACATTGTTTGGCTCTCATTCTGCCCCTCTGCACCCCGCCTTTCCCCATGTCCCCCAGCCTGGGCCACTCTGTTGACACAGGAAGTCAAATAATCATAGTCTACTGTTTTCTCCTGCCAGGTGTTCTCCGCTACGCCCCCTGCCCCCACCCTCAGTCCCTGAGTTCCCCTTCCCCACAGCCTCTCTGGACTGTTGCCTTGGGCCTCACGGCTGGGACCAGTTTGGGTAGAAGGAAGATACACAAAAGTCACAAGGCTCATGGGCTCATTGAATATATAGCTGGAAGGGACCTTAAAGAACATCTAATTTAACCTCCTTATTTTTACAGATGAGGATTCTAGGGCACAGAGTTTTTTTCTCCCAGGCTCCAGTTCTTTTCTCCATGAAGATGTGGAACTTACATAGGTAGAAAGGGGTAATGGGCTCCAAGTGCAAAACTACTGCACTGGAAGTGAGGGCAGGGGATATGAGGAGGAAGTAACTGAGCAACATAGAAGACCTTCAACTAATGATGAAAAGAGCTGAAATTCTGGGTTTACCAGATCAGAGGATCATAGACTTAGAGCCTGAGAGGACCTTAGGGACATAACCCTCCTTTTTTTCTCTTTTTTTGTGGGGCGAATGAGGGTTAAGTGACTTGACCAGGCTCACACAGCTAGTGTCAAGTGTCTGAGGTTGGATTTGAACTCAGATCCTCCTGAATCCAGGGTCGGTGTTTTACCCACTGTGCCACCTAGCTGCCCCCTATAACCCTCTTATTTTACAGGTGAGAAAAATGAGACTCTAAGATGTTAAGTGACTATCCCAAGATTATGATTATGCAGGTAGTGGCAAGACCAATGTCCACAGGGGCAGCTAGGTGGTGCAGTGGGTAAAGCACTGACCCTGGATTCAGGAGGACCTGAGTTCAAATCCAGCCTCAGACACTTGACACTTACTAGCTGTGTAACCCTGGGCAAGTTGCTTAACCCTCACTGCCCCGCCCCCCCCCCCCCAATAAAAAGACCAATGTCCAGAACCAGGTGCTTTGCTTCTAAATCCAGCACTCTTTCCATTGTACCACACTAGATGTGGGGAGGCAAACAATGAGTTAAAATTCAAACTTGACTCTACTGGACAGTGGATTCCATTTCCTACCCTTGGTAGCAAGAACTGCATGTGGGCTGAGATTAGGCCACTCTTGTCCTACCCTTTCCCACAATTAATTAAATTATTCAGTAGGAGGTCCAGCCACCTCCTTAACCAACAGTTGGGCATAATGGGCATCCCCATCTGGCCCGGGATACCCCAGGCTATGTGGGCAGTTTCATCATCCCTGGTCATTACAGAATTTCCACTGAGGGGAAGAAGGAGTGGGAAGAAGAGGAGGAAGGAAAAAGGATGCACAGGGCTCCCACATTCACCCCCATTTGCATTTTACTTACAAGGACCCACATGATCTCTGAAGTCTTATCATAAAACTGTAGAACATTAAAGCTGGAGGAGGCCTGAGAGATCAAAGATGATCAGATTTTCAAAGGACTTCAGAATCCCAATAGAACTAGCGTTTGTCATGGCTGTAATCAGAAGAGATGCTATTTATGAAGTGCTTTGAGATCTGCAAAGTCTTTTAGATATGCTGACTTGGTCAAACTCCCCAAGAACTCTGAAGTGGGTACTACAGCAATCAAAACCCTCATTTTACAGGTGGAGAAACTGAGGCTCAGAGAGCTTGATTGACTTTTCCTATGGTCATATATACCTATTAAGTCTTGGTCATGGGATTCCAACAGGAATATGCGACTCCAGGTCCAGCATTCTAGCCATTATCATATTAGCCAGCATTTCTAGAGGGCCATACTAGTTACACAAGTGCTTCACAAATAAGATCTCATCCTTATGACAACCCTGGGAGGTAGAGAATATCATTATCTTTGGTTTACCGATGAGGAAATGGAGGCGAAGTGACTTCCCCGGGGCCACCTGGATAGGAAGTATCTGAGATCAGATCTGAACTCCTTTGGAGTCCTTCTGACTCCAGTGACTCCAGACTCGGCACTCGATCCCTTGGATCACCTAGTAATTTCACTATTCCACTCTGCCTTATAAGAAGCAAAAAATAAAAAGAAAATTCTGTTCAAGGAGGTAACCAAAAAATGTCCCCAAATTACAAACATGCAACCATGCTATTAGCCGCCTTTTGTGCAAGTATTGGTTAGTGCCTCTCTCCCCGATCCAAACTGAGGCCATTCCTGACAGTCATCAAGCTCTGCTCTGAATAAGGCCCTGACTGACACATACATCTCTTTGTGGAAGCCCTCAAGCAAATGCTGATTGAATGCTGGAGATTCTTTTTCAGGCATGACTTAGACTAGATGAATCTTTACAGTGTAAAAGCTACCCCTCATTCCTACAGTTGTTTCTATATTTAGATGATCTAATTTCTCTATTTCCTTACAGCCATGCACTTTTTGGATTAGAACACTGAGGCTCAGGGGCAGCTAGGTGGTGCAGTGAATAAAGCACCGGCCCTAGATTCAGGAGGACCTGAGTTCAAATCTGGTCTCAGACACTTGACACCTACTAGCTGTGTGACCCTGGGCAAGTCACTTAACCCTCATTGCCCCACACAAAAAAACCCCCAAAAGAACACTTAGGCTCATAGATGCTAGAAATAGAAGAAACCTTGGAAATCATCCAGTCCAAATCCCCCTTTTACAGATGGAAAAACTGAGGCTTGGAGAGGGGAAACAATTTGGAGTAAGGATTCACACCTAAGTTTCCTGAGTCCCAAGTCTGTGTCTCTTTACTATAGTCCAATGTCACAGTGTTTCTTGTACTTAAAATGTGCCCTGAACGTCCTCAGTGTCTTGAATTTTACTGTCCTGTCCCTGTTCAATTGCTCACAGCCACAACCCAAAATCTATCCTCCCACATTTTGCCCTGGGAATAGAAGGGGGAATGTATAGTGGGAAGGAAGGTGGGAGTGGGAGGAAATGAGGTATAGTGGAGTGAATGAGTGAGGGATGAAGAGAAGAAGGCTCTGGCTCTGACCAGGTCCCTTGAGTTTCCATTTACAATCTTATTCTCTCCCTGGTTGCTCTATTATTAGCTTTTAACTCCTGATGACCAAAAGCCCTTTTAAGTCTATCAACATCCTACATTCTCTGAGTCTACATCTCATGTCTAATCCCAACCCTATGCATGCCCCTGGATGAATTGATAGATTGATAGATAGATAGATGGTAGATATACACATACTTTTTATTTTTTTATTGATACATTTTTTTTTTGGCGGGGTAATGGGGGTTAAGTGACTTGCCCAGGGTCACACAGCTAGTAAGTGTCAAGTGTCTGAGGTTGGATTTGAACTCAGTTACTCCTGAATCCAGGGCCGGTGCTTTATCCACTGCACCACCTAGCCGCCCCCATTGATACATTTTAAAAAATTTTACTCACATCTTCAAATATGTTCTTCCTTCTTTTTCCTATCCAGTGAGCCACCCCTTATCATACAAATTTTTGAAAAGGGGGAGGGATAAGTTTAGCATATCAACCATGTCTGCGGACATATGTAACATTGCATATACCTAGTTCCCAGCCCCCTCTACAAAAAGAGGAGGAGTTTTCTCAACTCTTTTCCAGGGCTCCAGGGCAAAGTTGGCTCATTATAGTTATACACACACACACACACACACACACACACACACACACACACACACACACACACACACACACACGACTTTTTAAACATCAAATACCACATCCTGTGGAGAATGTGGGCCTAGAGACCCTTACCCGGTCTTCTATTGTTTCTTTCTCTTCCTCTCTCTCTCTCTCCCACTTTTTAGTTCCCCCAGACCTGCTCAGGGTAGGATAGTAAGAAATTGCTCCTATTTCTATAGTGCCTTAGAGTATACATTTGTGCTTTCCCCAGTTCAGTGCCCCCACCAACAGTGGGGCATTTTCCTCCCTGTCTCCAGGCACTACTTGGTACAGCTTTCCTCATTCATTTTCATCCAATGGACATTAATTAGCTCAAACTCCAACTAGGCCTCTATACCTGTCAAGGACTTTCCTTAGCTCCTGGGATCCTGTTTACCACAGGATTATTTTAGCATTCAAAGCTGTCCTTCCAATTGGTTGACTAATAGCATAGCCCCCTACAGATTAAAAAGCACTTTCCTTACAATACCCCTGTGAGGTAGGTTGTGCAGATATTCCCTTTTTCCCCCCAGATGAGAACACTGGAGCTCAGAAAGGTTCAATGATTTACCCACTGTCAAACACTAAGTACCAGAGTTGGGATTCAAAAGCAAACATACAGGACAGAGAGCCATAGCAGTTAAAAGGAAGGGACAGGGGCAGCTAGGTGGTGCAGTGAGTGGATAGAGCACAGGCCCTGGATTCAGGAGGACCTGAGTTCAAATGTGACCTCAGACCCTTGACACTTACTAGCTGTGTGACCCTGGGCAAGTCACTTAACCCCAATTGCCTCACCAAAAAAAAAAAAAGAAGAAGGAACAGCTCTTGGTTCACTCCCCTTTTCTGACCCTCCAGCTGGTATCAAATAACTCTAAGATTTTCCCTGAATGTAAGGAGGGATGGCTGGTGCTCTTTCCCCTTCCCTATGCCATGCTCTACCAGTCCATAGAACAAGCAGACTCAATTAGGTGAGTTGGCTCTGGGTCCCTGACTGCCTTTTGTGATGTGTTTCCTCTCCTGAAGAAGACTGATCATCGATTTCAAAATGGACACGCCCAGCCTTCTGCGTTCAAGAGGCCCAAAAGTCCTTGGGTCCATCAGGTGGATGCAATGCCTGGCATAACCTACCAGAAGACATCTATCTTGATGGGAACAGTGCAGAGTAGAAGTGAAATATGGAATGCTTATTTGATAGTAACACCAACTGCTTTATAATCTGATGGGTGTACAAATCAACTTCCTAGGAAAGAGTGTTAGTTGTAAGTTACAGAATCTTGTTTTTAAGTTTTTCATGACAACACATGCTTGTGTTTTATGTTGGCATAAACACATGGCATTTCTCTTATGTATAGGAAATAGATACCTGTCCTATACCTGATTTCTACTCTCTGCTTTGGGGAGACCCTAGACATGAGCCAAAAACTAAGCTATAAATAATTTTTCCCCCTGTAACGATTGGAATGACGCCACCTGCTGGATACTTACTGTAGAAGAGTTCTGCCCATGAAGGGAAGGTCTTTGAGGGCAAGACCAGGAGTCAGGAAGTGACGCAGACTAGTGGGAGGAGGAAGGAAGAGACTGGCGCTCAGTCTCGGTCTTTTTTCCTGAGGACTCTGGCGGAGAAGGGAGCTAGAAATGTGCTCTCCCTTTAATAGATAGGAATCTAGGCCTTTTTCTCTCTCTTTACCAAATTCTTATTCTCCTTAATAAATGCTTAAAAGTCTAACTCTTGCTAAAGCTTATAATTTATTGGCGACCACTCATTAGATATTTTAGACAGACTAGCTAGAATTTTAGCCCTTAACAGATGGCTGACCACGAAGAGGAAAGCTGAACCTCACTTCTGATCTTCTGGTTGGGTAAGAAATTTCCCTTACCCTTTAAACTGCTAAGTACTGGCGTACTGGCTGTGTTTTCCCTTTAAATTTTTTCGAATGGATCTTTTAAACTCCCTAATTACCCTATTTTTGATTTTAGTCTGTTTAACCAGACAAATGGGAGATAAGATCATGTTAATGCTTTGTTTTTGTGGATTTTCTATTTTTCTTTTTATTTTTGTTAAAAGAGCCAGCAACTTACTCACACAAGGAAATATCTCTCCCTCTCCCAACCATGCTTTTTCAGAGAAACCTGAAGAGATTCCTGCAGCTTTTCCCAGTTCTAACACTAATTGTTGCTCTAATTTTGCATGCCTGGAGGCAATGACCCACCCTCTAGAAGCTTTTAATCCCCTAGCACCTGGAGGCAAAGTGGGGGAAGAGGAATCCAGGCCTGAGTTCAAAATCAAGTCGGATTCAAATTGCGCTGGTCCCTCCCCTCCTCCCCAGACCCCACCCTCTACTCCTCCTATGGCCAAGCCCATAGCTTCCCCTGCCTGGGAAGTCCAGAGATCTGATGCGCATGCTCAACTTTTTCTACCTGCATTTGCAGCTTCAGGCTCAGCCCTTCCCTGGCCTGGCTGTGCTTTTGAGACAATCTTAGAAAACTCTTTAAATTCCAGATATGCTCGTTTTGTTCATAATTTTGCTAACCTGCTTTTGTCTTTCATTAGTAATCTTATAAAGCATTTGTATGGTGAAAAGCCCGACAGACAATGTAGAGGGGTTAAAGAAGAAAAACTTAAGCTGAATAAGAATGACAATCATCAACATAGTTCAAGACTCTGCTTCTTTTGCCATGGAAGGGTATATATTGTACAGAAATGTAGAAGTAAGCAGCAAGGTATTGATATGAGTATTGGGGATTTTAGATATCGGAATCAAGAGTGTTCTGAATTCACTCAGATTATTAATGTCAGTTCAGAGGTTACATAGGATTTCTATGCTATTACATATACATTTTGGAATTAATGGTATAGGTTTATTTTCATAGAGATTTTAATGCTTTTGAGATTGTGTCTTATACTTAGTTTCTAAAACAAGGAGAATATTTGTAAAAGCTTTTTATAGTCATGCGATCAAGTTTATATTTTGTAATACTCTTATTAATATTAAGTTCATATTCATTTAGATTTCCCTAGTTTGAATTTCATTGTCTTTTATTATTCCACGTGTATTTTCTTCTGTTCATTCATCTATCTAATTTTGAAACATGGTTTTGATTTCATAATACAATGTTAATTCTAGGAGTATTGTGCTCCCATATTCTGAGTTATTTGTTTTTGCTATTTTTTCTCAACTGATTATTTGATCAAACTCTTTAAAGCATTTCCCTGGCAAATTGTTTGCCATGGCAAGTGTAAATTGATTCTAGAAGTATTATTTTTGATAAGCATATTCCAAAAAAAAAAAAAAAAAAAGAGAGGAACATTTGTAAAAGTTGTCTTTGAGATTGTGTTGTGCTTTAACTTGTATTTAAATATGTTCAGATTTTTCAAAAAAGTAATTGTATACTAAGTTAAAAAAGGGGTATTATTTGAAATTGTTGCATAATTATATATTATATTCTGAGTCAAGATGTATTCACATTTTTTGCAATCATTTATTATCCTCAATTTTTAAATCCATATGAGACTTGGATTATGGGAACTTATCATTTAAGACATTAATTGCCTTTATTCTGAGTTATCAGATGCCAGTTGGCCAAGATGCCATCCAATCACAAGAGGAATACATGCAAGAGCAGACACTGAACTGTCACATGAGGGGAGACTCGCATGAAGTCAAGGTATGGCCGAGGGAACGGCTTTTGACTAATGTTGAGGTTGGATTCTCTTGGTTTAATATTTTATTTTATTTTTCCCCACAATATTGTACAGATGGCTGGAAGTATTGATCCCACCCATCTCACTTCTACACCTGGCTTCTATGCTCCCTCCTATATGCCTGATGCCATGGACCATTTCAATCCCATGCATCTGATTAAGTCTGACTCAGTTTCCTCCAATATGTTTGGTGGCATGGACATGTATTCCATCCACCTATTTTAAGCCTGGCATACTGCATGGACAGTATATATTGCTCAAGTGTGGGAATGTTCATATCCCATCATTTCTCTGTTCTTTTATGGTAACCCCCATAATTATCTCAGGTGTCATGATAAATACAGTGTTGAATTTGGCCTTGACACCTGTTACCAATTATATTAGATTTTTTAATTTCTCATAATGGCATGAGGATAATTAGGCAGATGATGCAAAAAGTGATAAAACAAAGATAAAAATTATTTTTATTAATTAATATTGCAGCAATTGTCTTCTCAATTACCCTCCATAAGAGGGGACTATAGTAATATTATAATTTTAAAGAATGGTTCAATTTTTGTTTTATTATATGTTTCATGTGTAACAACTAAGATTCTGAATTCCCTTAGACATGTTTTTGAGAACTTTCATTGTTGGATTTGATTATTGACAAAGCTATTTTAAAGTTGTGTTAAGCTCAATTTTGTAGGAAATTTCCTGGCTGATTACCAGCATCCACACATCAACCCCTGAAAAGACTTCCATTCCACGACTACACCTAGAGGACATCTGAGAAAAGACTTTCAGAGACTTTAAATGAACAGTTTTGATTTGTTGTTTTTGTTGTTTTTTCTCTTTCTGTTATAATATACACCATCTGTAACATGTATTCTCTGCAGAGGCCCTCCCTTTGCAAGACTAATGTCAAAGCGTCAGTTCATGAGGACAAAAAATCGCCCCTCTGGACAAAACTTTCCTCTCTTCCTTTTCTATATTGTTGTTCACATATTATTAGTTAGCAATAGTTATTATATTCTTTTTACTGTTCCGTCAAGGAAACATTTTGTTTCTTGAGGAACAACAGGGGGGACTGTAACGATTGGAATGACGCCACCTGCTGGATACTTACTGTAGAAGAGTTCTGCCCATGAAGGGAAGGTCTTTGAGGGCAAGACCAGGAGTCAGGAAGTGACGCAGACTAGTGGGAGGAGGAAGGAAGAGACTGGCGCTCAGTCTCGGTCTTTTTTTCCTGAGGACTCTGGCGGAGAAGGGAGCTAGAAATGTGCTCTCCCTTTAATAGATAGGAATCTAGGCCTTTTTCTCTCTCTTTACCAAATTCTTATTCTCCTTAATAAATGCTTAAAAGTCTAACTCTTGCTAAAGCTTATAATTTATTGGCGACCACTCATTAGATATTTTAGACAGACTAGCTAGAATTTTAGCCCTTAACACCCCTTAGGGTAGGCAGTAAGCAAGACAAAGTATGTGAGAAAAGAGAGTCTAGCTCCCTTAGAACTGAGTCTGATACAGACCACCTGCATAGGTTCAGAGGACAAGGGCCCCTTAGTAGAGAAGGGATTTTGCACAGTGTCATAGCCCTTTGGGCCCAGCAGTGGCTGCTCAATGTCATAACAGATTGGAACCAGGTTTTTAAGAAGCCTTAAAAACCTGGCTGAGGAGTTTGTGTTTTATCCTTGAAGTAGTTAGGCAGCCAAACAGAGAAAGTTTTTTGCAAAGGAGAGTGACATGGCCAGAACTGTGTCTTAGAAAGATTACTTTGGCAGCTGGGTAAAGAATGGGTTGGGGAGGGGAGGGACTGGAAGCAGGAAAACCAATTAAGAGACTATAACAATGATCCAGTTAATAATGGTCAGAATTATGGTGATGTGAATGTGGAGAAGAAGAGCATGGGCGTGAAAGATGTTGTGGAGATAGAACTAACAAGAATTTGCAACTAATTGGACATGATAGAATGGGAGAAGAGTCAAGGATAACTCTGAGGTAGGGACATTGGGGAATGGAAGGCCAGTGGGGCCCTCAACAGAAACAGGGAAATTTGGAAGTTACTAATTTTATGGATAAGGAAACTGAAGCTCTAAAGTTTAGGAGGAAGATGCTAAATTCTCTTTTTTTTTTTTTTTGGTGGGGCAATGGGGGTTAAGTGACTTGCCCAGGGTCACACAGCCAGTAAGTGTCAAATGTCTGAGGCTGGATTTGAACTCAAGAACTCCTGAATCCAGGGCCGGTGCTTTATCCACTGCGCCACCTAGCCGCCCCCTAAATTCTCTCTTAAATAGGTCAACTTTGAGATAGCAATAAAGTCTCAAAGTGGAAATATACCAGAAGTTACCTTAGTAGATGGAACTCAGGAGAGATTATTTAGTGCAACACTCTCTCTTTACAGAGGAGGGGGTGTGTGTGTGTGTTGATTTGCCCAAGGTCACTAAACCTTTCAAGGACACACATTCATACATATATCTATATGTACCTAGCTCAATACACATTCAATTACATAGGCAGGGAAATGAGTGTGGGTTTGGAGTCAGGAGTCCTGGCTTCTGGTCTAGACTCTGCTATTTACAGACCTTAAGACCTTCGACATTTGAGATTGCAGTATGGAATTCCAGAGTCAGCCTCAGAGCCAGGAAGACTTTGGTTCAAGTTTTACCTTTGACACATACTGACTTTGTGAATTTGGCTAAGTCAGCTAACATTTCAGTGTTGTGGGCAACTCTCTAAGATTATAAGGTGCAGAAAGGGTACCAATTTGTATTGGGATAGGGAATTTCCTTATTGGAAGCCCCCTTCACTAGGGTTATGACAGGTCTAGTTTCTATCCCTGTCCTTCATTTGACTATAATCCCCTTAAGAACAGACTATCTTTTGGTTTTTTTTCGTGTGTCCCCTGTGCTTCACACAGTGCCTCACAAATAGTAGGTGCTTGTTAATTGATTGACTATAACCTTGGACAATAACACTGATTACAAGGTTAATAACTACATTCCCTCCCTCCCAGGGTTATTGTGAGGAAAGAGCTTTGTAAAGGATAAAAGCATGATAAAAATGTGTGCTATTATTACAGGAAGGGGAATGGGCCTTCCTTAAGGCGAGGAGTGCATTTAGGGCTAAAAGTGTATGGGGCCAAATCTTCCCTGTCCAGGAAGAAGTCCTGAAGGAGTCAAGACTTGGTGCTTGAGTAAGATTAATGCTGCAGTTCTTTGAGGGAGGAGAAAGCAGCCAGCTGCCAGTGACTTTGCCTCAGAGGTCACTCTAGCTTGGAGAATCCCACATAGTAGCAAATCTTCTATGGTGGCAGCAAATAGGCTGGACTCAGTGTATGCCAGGACCTGACCACTCTCATCAGCCCTGCCCACAGGGAAAGAAGCAGGAAGGCTGAGGGGAGCAGACTATTCTCTGAGGCCGGGCAGGACTGTGTGTGTCTATAATTAAGTGCAATCTGTCTGACCAGTGAGACCGACAGAACTTTCCATTTGCCTGTAGCCCAGGAAGATAGAGGTAGTAGAGTGATGTTTGAAGCCAGAGGACTGGAGTTTAAATGCTAACTGTCTCTTACTCCCTATGTGACCATTGGGCAAGTCACTTAACTTTTCTCATTCACAGTTTCTTTACCTTTAACGTGAGGGATTTGGCCTGGATGATCCCTAAGGTCCCTTCCAGTTCTTTTTTTTTTTTTTAAGTGAGGCAATTGGGGTTAAATGACTTTCCCAGGGTCACACAGCTAGTGTTAAGTGTCTGAGGCCGTATTTAAACTCAGGTCCTCCCGACTCCAGGGCCGGTGCTCTATCCACTGCGCCACCTAGCTGCCCCCCCTTCCAGTTCTAATACTGTTTATCTATCCAAATTATCATGAGATTTAAAAATCAGGACGATTCTTTTTTAATCTGCAGGAAGCTGGGTGAAATGACCCTAAGGTATTTCATATTCTACAGAATGGTTCTCAAATCTCCAGAATCCCAAGATCATCAAATGTCAGAGCTCAGAATAAAGTGTTCAGAGAGAAATGACACTGTAGTGAAGATGGTGAATTAATGGGCAAAACCTGTGTTTGAAGCCAGGCTTCTGGACTCCTGGTTTTGGGGGTTTATTTGTTGTTTTTTTTCCTTCTTCTCTATCATATTGCTCCTAATGGTGAGGAGAGGGCAGAAAGGAAGAGATTAGTTCTTTTTGAGAACCCTGATTCTAGCTGTTCTAGCGTTGCCTACATAGGCTCAGCAGAGGCAGGGAGAATGGTGTTTCCCTGGAAACACTGCTGATGGGGGGTGAGCCTTGTTGAATATGTCTCCTAGCAAGTGGTTAAACAAAGGGGAATCATGCGAGGCAAAATATCTTAGTGGAAAGAACATGTGACCTCAGGCCAGTCATTTTACTTTTCTGGGCCTTAGTTTCCTTATTTGTACAATGAGGGGGTTGGAATAGATAATCTAAGTTCCTTCCAGTCCTAAATCTATGATCTAAATTCAAATTCTCTGACTCCAAATTTATTTTCTACTACAATCTGTGAACCACGACCCCTTATTCAGAAAACGAGAGGGTTGGACCAGATGATGTCTGGGTCCTGCTGTTCTAGTCCAGTCCCTTCATCTCGCCTATGAGAAAGGAGAGGGCCAGATACCTAGGTCCCAAAGTCATGCAGCTGGTGAATAACAGAGCCAGGGCTTTAGACTCCACATTCAGTCTTCATTCCATTACATTAGGAAGGTCCGCTCCAGCTCTAACTCTTATGGTCTGGTTGGGGCAGGAAGAGAAGCTAAACAAAGGAAAGATATGGAGAGTCAATGGGATTATTCCCATGGGGAGAGTTCCGGGTTGAAACCCAGTAGGAAGGCAGAGGGAAGAAGAATGCCCTCTGGGGAGAGCCCTGGTCTGATATGAGAAGAGAAAGGCACCAACTCATAGGAACTGGGTTCCTGGACAATAGGGAGGAGAGCAGCAAGGTGGATGTGATTTTCAGCTCCAGACCATTCCTTCCTTCCTTTGACCATCTTCAGATGTCTCTCATCCAGGAGCCTGCTTTCCTGTGGGGGCAGGTTCCTCCCACTCTGGAAGGAGATCTTTCTCCAGAATTAAATACATTCATTTCCTGACATCTAAGGGGGGGAAGGGTTGGGACTGCTTCTAAAGTCATTTCTCCTTTCTCCTCCCTCCCTCAACTTCCTCTTTGCGGCTTGCTTTGATCCCCTACAACAAGGGAAGACTCTTACTGCCAAAGTTCTCCTGCCTCCTCCCCTCTTCAACATCTGGAGCTTGCTGGGGGTGGGGATTTCCTCTCATCCTACTCTGTCTACTCCTTAATCATGCCCCTTAATCACGTGGGTAGCTAGAACACTGCCTTAGAATTGGAAGAGCTGGGCTCCAGTGACTTAATCTCTCTGAGTTTCTTGATCTGTGAAATGGGCATAATAATAATAACACCTGTACCAACTCCTTCACAGAATGAGGAAAGTGCTTTACCTATAAAGTATCTTAGAAATGTGAGTTGTTATTACCATCCTGACCATCACCTGACCCTAATAATGACCAGCAAAACTCACATTTCTATGGTATTTTAAAGTTTTCAAAATGTTTTCTTCACAAACACCCTGTGAAGAGGCATTAGAAATACTCTTTGGGGGGGGGCGGGGCAATAAAGGTTAAGTGACTTGCCCAGGTTCACACAGCTAGAGTCAAGTGTCTGAGGTCACATTTGAATTCAGGTCCTCCTGAATCCAGAGTGGGTGCTTTATCCACTGTGCCACTTAGCTGCCCCAAGGCACTAGAAATACTAAACCCATTTTATATGTGAGGAAACTGAGATCCAGAGAAGTCAAATAACTTCCCAAGGTCACTATTTTGTTCTTATCATGTTCCAGGAATTGTGTCATCCAAAAGATAAAGAGACAAGAATAATTCCTGACCTCATGATGCTTAGATCCTATTGGAGGAGAAAGGACACATGCATAAGTATGTACAAAATATCTCTATATAAGTTATATGTGTGCACGTATATACAGATATGATATGTATACATACACATACCCATGCATATATACATACTTGCATAAATATATATGTGTATATACATAAATAATATATATCTATATAGATTGTGTGTATGTGTAGCTTATAGGAGATGGCATGTGGGGTAACTAGGTAGCACAGTAGATAGAGCACCAGCCCTGGAGTCAGGAGGACCTGAGTTCAAATCTGGCCTCAGACACTTGACACTTACTTGCTGTGTGACCATGGGTAAGTCACTTAACCCCAATTGCTTCACCAAAAAAAAAAAAAAAAAGAGATGGCAATTTGACCTGAGCTTTGATTGCAGCTAAGGCTAACTAGCTAGTCCAAGGTAATGAGAGGGTATGCTTTGGCAGTACAATGGTAGAGATAGGAGATGTGTTGCAGGATATACTACAACCATGCTGGTTTGGCTGATTGATAGAGTGTGTGAAGGGGAGCAATGTACAATAAACCGGGGAAAATAAGGGGGAACCAGATTGTGAAGGGACTTCATGTCCAAAACAATAGCTTGTGTTTTATCCTTGAGGTAAAGAGGACCAAATAGAGTTTTCTGATCAGGCAAGGAAGTGCCAAGGTCAGATCTGTTTTAGCAATATCACTTTAGCAACTGTGTAGTTCATGGACCGGAGAGGAGAGAGAGACAGGGAGATCCTTTGGGAGGCCCCTGTGATAATCTGGGTGAGCAGTAAGTGATGAGGGCCTGAACTTTGTTGGTGGGCAATTGACAAGACTTGGCAGCTGACTATCTATGTGAGATGAGGGAAGAGTATGGAGTCAAAGATGACTTTAAAGCTGTAATCCTGGGTGACTGGGAGGATAATGGTGTCCCTAACAGAAATGGAAAAAGAAATGAGAGAAAAGTAAAATTTCTGAGGGCAGGATAATGAAATGTTTTGGACATGTAACTTTGAGATTCCTATGAGAAATTCAGTTGGAAATGCCCATTTCCATGTGAGACTGGAGTTCAGTTACTAGGGCTAGTAAATGTCAGAGCCAGCATTTGTGTTTTGTTTTGTTTTTTGTGAGGCAATTGGGGTTAAGTGACTTGCCCAGGGTCACACAGCTAGTAAGTGTTAAGTGTCTGAGGCTGGATTTGAACTCAGGTCCTCCTGACTCCAGGGCCAGTGCTCTATCCACTGTGCCACCTAGCTGCCCAACAATCCGATTCTTTTTTTTTTTTTTAAGTGAGGCAGTTGGGGTTAAGTGACTTGCCCAGGGTCACACAGCTAGTAAGTGTTAAGTGTCTGAGGCCGCATTTGAACTCAGGTACTCCTGACTCCAGAGTCAGTGCTCTATCCACTGCGCCACCTAGCTGCCCCGAGAGCCAGCATTTGAATCTAGGTCTTTTCCTACTCCAAGTCCAATGCTTTTGTTACTATGCCACCATTTTTAATTGTACTTTACAGTTACTGTGGGACAGGCAGTGCAAATATTATTACCCCATTTTAGATACACAGAAACAAACCTAGAGGGGTCAAGGGACTTGCCTAAGGTTATATAACTAACAAGTGGTAGGATTAGAACTGAAAACTTGGTCTCATTCCAAGAAAACTGTTTTTTCCAAAGTCACAAAATTTCAGAATGGCAGAGCTAGAAGGGACCTTAAAAATCTAGTCTAATTCTTTTGTTGTATAGATGGGAAAACTCGGGCCTGGAGGAGCTAAAAGGCTTGTTTTGGTCACTCTTTCTGCATATGTACCACTTCTCTTCCCTTCCCAGGAAGCCTTCCCTTGTAACAAAGAATTAAAAGAGAGAGGAGAGAGAGAGAGAACAATCCATCAAAACCACTCAACATATCAGCCAATTTTGATGGTTCATATTTTTCTTTTAGGTATAATTTTATTTTTTTTTTGCGGGTTTTAGGTATAATTTTAATGAAGTTTCTCTGGTATATATTCATATGTTCTATTTTCCCTTAAAAAATAAGCCTGGGAAAATGTACTCTGAGGTGTGTAGAGGTCTGAGGTGTGTAGAAATGGGGCTAGAATGTAAAGATGGGAATGGCAGCTTTAAGACCAGGCACCCAGACTCCAAGTCAAGCGGAAAAAGAAGCAGGGGGTAGGATGGGGGAGGGGGGGATAAAAGGATTTTAGTACAACCACTATCTGAACTCAGGGACCCAAACAGTTTCAATGGCCAATAGGATCAAGAAGCTCAATGTCAGGAATTCAGTAATCAGGAAAGTTTATAAAGTAGTGAAAGGTGAAAGCACTTTGGCCAAATAAAAAAGTCTGCAGGATTGACTCCACAAGGAGAAGGTGGTGTCCTGGAGAGCTAACCAAGTGAGTGGGGCTTAAGGCTGAGAACAGGATCCTTCACCGGCTTTGAAGAAGTAAGATCAGATGTTTGGCTGAGACATGGTCACTTTAGTTGAAGAGACCCTTCTCTTGGCCAGTGGTGATGGAAAGTTACCAGTCCTCTGCATTCAGGTCTCTTCGCTGTTTCTCACACAAAACATCCACCTCTTAACTCCAGGCATTTTCACCAGCTGACCCCCATGCCTAGAATTCTCTCTGACATCTCTGTCTCCTTGTCTCTCTGGCTTCCTTCAAGTTCCAGCTAAAAGTCTTTCCCAATCTCTCTAAATGTCATTGCCTTCCTTCTCCTGGTTTATTAGTTTATGCTTTATGTATCTTGTTTGTTTATTGTTTTATTTTGCATGTTTTCCTCCATTAGACTGTGAACTCCTTATGAGCACAACTGTTTTTTTCTTTGTTTTAATACCCCCAGTGGTTAGGACAGTGCATATAGTAGGTGCTTAATAAGTGATTGTTGACAGACTAGTAGCAATAAACCAAAAACACCCACAAAACTCATGATTATGAGTCTTCCCTTTGTGGATTGCCCCAGGTCTATTTCATCATACACAGAGAGAGGCTGGAGAACAGAAGGAATGTCTGAAAAGGTAGTTAAGGCAGTCTTGATCATGGAGGGCAGTGAATGTCAGTTGGAGGGTATTATGATGCAATGGAAAAAGTGATGAATCTGGAGGTTTCTCCTCACCTATTAGTTTGGTAAAGAGAGCAAAGATGAAAATGGTAAATGTTGGAGGGGTTGTGGGAAGACAGGTACACTAATGCATTGTCACTGGGGCTGTGAATTGATCCAACTGTTCTGGAAATCAATTTGGAATTACATCACAAAGGTCACTTTGTAGTTTAACGTCTCCACACACCCTTTGATCTATATATAGCATTACGGAACATATACTCCAAGAAGAGTAGAGTATATCCCAGAGTAGAAATGTCCCAAATTCACCCAAATTCCACAGCAGCACTTTATGTGGTAGCAAAAAAAGAGAGACAGAGACACAGAGACAGAGATTAAAAGGAAAAACCCTTGAAACAAAGTGGGTGCTCATCAATTGGGGAATGGCTGAACAAATTATGGTCTATGAATGTAGCAGAATATTATTGTGCCTTAAAAAATAATGGGAAGGGGCAGCTAGGTGGTGCAGTGGATAGAGCTCCGGCCCTGGAGTCAGGAGGACCTGCGTTCAAATCCAGCCTCAGACACTTAATACTTACTAGCTGTGTGACCGTGGGCAAGTCACTTAACCCCAATTGCCTCACTAAAAAAAAAAAAAGAATTCTTCTAGTCATAGCTGTAAAAGGTAAGTGATGTCATTCTCTTCTAATTTTTGTATGTACTGACCTTTGATATTCAGAATACATATCCATTTTGAGGTTATTATGATGATATATGGTCTATACCATGTATGTTAGACTAAATGAAATTTCTGCCAAACTTTCCAGAAATATTGTCAAAGTGGGAATTCTTCCCAAATAATTTATATTGCCAGGTTTATCTAACACTGGGTTGAACTAAATTCTTTCTTATTCTTCTTGATCTAATATGTTCCACTGATCTACCAGATAGTTTTGATGATTACTACTTTATAGTCTGATTTGAGATCAGGAACTATTATTTCCCCTGTCATTCTTACTTTTTTTTTTTCATAATTTCCTTGAAATTCTAGACATTTTTCTTCTAATTAAATCTTATTATTTTGTCTAGTTCAGTAAAGTATCTCCTTAGTAATTTGTTGGTATGCCTCTAAATCTATAAATTAATTTTGGTATTATGATTTTTAGTATATTGTTCAGTCCAACCATGATCATATCGACATAAATATACATGGCTATTTTTTTGTTCAATTGTTTCAGCCACATCTGACTCTTCATAAGGCCATTTGGAGTTTCCTTGGCAAAGATAGTGAAGTAGTTTGCCATTCCCTTCTTGGGTTCATTTTACAGATGAGGAATTGAGGCAAACAGGGTTAATTAAGTGACTTGCCCAGGGTCACACACAACTATAATAAGTGTCTGAGTAAGGATATGAACTCATGAAGAGGAGTCTTCCTCATTTCAAGCTTAGTATTTTATTCACTGCACCAAATAGTTGCCTATACATGGCTTTGTGTGTGTGTATATACATATATACACACATATACATGAAGTTTATATTTATGCATGTATATACATGTACATAAATATGTTAAGTGAGAATTAGACCTAAAGCTCTGGAGTCAAAACTCATAACAACACTTACTAGCCATGAATATGAGCAAATCACTTAATATCTCTGAACCTCATTTTTCTCATTTGTAATGCAATATATAACACTTGTACTACCCAGCTTATTGTGAGCTGTTACTTGATGTGGTATATCATTCACCAACACTCAGGTCAAATGGGTTAGGGAATATGGCACAGAACCAGGAATTATAAATATGATGTAAAGGGCTAATTGGTCAGGAGAGATATTTTGGGGAGCACAGAAAAGTGAGGGTTTTGCAAAGCATTACAACAGGCTTAATATTGTGGATATACTACAACTCCCAGCATGCTACTGGGGAAGCCACCCATTTAACCCCTTCCTTCAACAACAGTTAATAAATATTTATTGAGCAGCTGTTCTACGAAAGAGACTATGTTTGGTGCAGTTAAAGGCTTCTATTAGGAGATTTCTTCCACAAGAATGCATCGCTGGCTTTATAGCCCCTTCCACAAGAATGCATCGCTGGCTTTATAGCCATAGATAGATAGATAGATGGATGGAAAAACAGGTGTCACTTTAGAGAAATGTTTTATAATTAACATTTTTAGGGTTCATTTATTCACCAAAAGATGTACTTGAAACTTTCACATGGGTCACAATAATCACAGAATGTCAGAGGTTTTTTAAAAAAAGACCTTAAGAATAATTTAATCTGGAAGTCCTCATTTCAAAGAGAAAAAACACGAAGACCTAGGATGTTAAGTGATTTGCTCAAGGTCATACAATGAGGGATAGCTCAAATACTCAATATAAGGTTCTCCTGTAATGTGGATACTGATACCATGGTGTGTTGGACTTTCGGGGCATCCAATTCAACTTGATTCAATTCAACAAACGTTTATTAGTCACTTGCTATGTAAATGCCAGGTACACAAAATCCTAGGCCCTGGGTGGGGGGAAAGTAAAAACTAAATCGGGGGCAGCTAGGTGGTACAGTGGATAGAGCACCGGCCTTGGATTCAGGATGACCTGAATTCAAATTCGGCCTCAGACACTTAACACTTACTAGCCGTGTGACCCTGGGCAAGTCATTTAACCCCAATTGCCTCACCAAAAAAAAAAAAGAAAGAAAAAGAAAAAAAGAATCGATCCCTGATCTCAAGGAATTTCCATTTATTCTGTTGTTAGTAACCAATCTGGAAGATAGAAAGGTAAGTGGTAGGGGTGTGTGTGTGTGTGTGTGTGTGTGTGTGTGTGTGTGTGTGTGTAGAGATAGACAGATACACAGACATAGCTAGACATGCAATATGTATGTGTATGCATGTATATATTATATATAATAATATATAGATATAGATGCACCTCTTTATTTGTCACCATCATCGTTTCCCTCAAAAAGGGCTTATTGTTTTGAAAACACCCAGATTATAAGGGGAGTGAGTCTGCCCTCCAGAATCTTTTATATATATATATATATTTAAAAAAAATTTTTTTTTGCGGGGCAATGAAGGTTAAGTGACTTGCCCAGGGTCACAGAGCTAGTAAGTGTCGGGCATTCCTGAATCCAGGGCCACCTAGCTGCCCCTCAGAAGCTTCTAAGTCCAGGCTTTGGCCCTTACTTTCACAAACCAGGAAAGACCATCCCTCCACTGCCTTACCTCAGGGGGTTAAGGGAAAGCATCGAAAAGAAGGACCCAGGATACTCCCCCAGCTGGAAGTGAGCTCTTCCCCCTCCCCCGCCTCTAGTCTTCCAGGGGGCAGGGCTTGGGGGACGTGACCCCGCCCCTTGCGGACGCCGAATCCGACGCCGCGCAGCGATTGGTGGGACGTTGGCGGGGGAAGCGGAGGTGGGGCAGCTGGTCTCGAGCTCTGGTCCAGGTCCAGATCCGGATCCGGCTGCTTCTCTACCTTGGACTCCGGGTTCCCTGGAGGAGATACCTCCTCCTCCTCCTTCCGGGGTAAGAGGCCTAGCCCCTAGAGACAAGACGACTGCCTCTAAGATTCTCCCTCCCTCTCCCTAGACGCCAACCCCAGTGTGGTCTTCTCCGCCTCCGCACCCCCCTCCCCCGCTCCTCCATTCCTCTGCCCCTTCTCTTTCTTCCGCCATCTCCTCCCCTTTCTTTTCCTCGTCTTCCCCTTCCCCTCCCCCCATCTCGCCTCTTCCCTACCCCCATCTCGATTCTGCCCTACCCTTCGCCTTCCTGCATCCGAGGGCCTCTCCCCACTTCCCAAAGCCCTAGGCCTCTGTTCCCTCTTTCCCGCAGCGCCCCGCCTTCCCTCCTCTAATGGCTTCCCCCTTTCCACCCAGCAGCTCCTTCCCTGTATCCCCCCTCCCCCCTTTCCTGGCCGAGGCTCTCGGCAAGGTTTCATTTCATCTTTCTCTTAAATCTTCCATATCTCCCTTCTCACCGACCCCCTCCCAGCCAGAGCTCCTTCCCAGGAATCAGACCCCCGCCCTCATTTTTTTTCTTCCATAGAATTTCACCCATCCCCTCCCCCACTCAGGTTTTTACTGAGAAATCGCCCCCCCCCCCAGGCCCCAGACTTTTCCTCCGAAATTTAATGTCTCACAATCATCCCTTCATTGGCTTCCTCTCCTAAGAAATTCTTTTCCTTATTCAGACGGCATTTTACAATTTACAAAGGCCTTGGAGTGAGAAAGCCATGGATTTCTAGGCCCAGCTCTCCTAGCCGTTATAACAGTGGGCAAGTCACTTTTCTTTGAGACTCTGCCTCAAGGTCAAGTGATCTTAATTTTTTGTGTTTCTTGGCCCCCTTAGTAGTGTGATGAAGTCTGTAGAGCCTTTTTCACAATGATATTTAAAAAAATTTTTCTAATTTGGGGGGCAGGGCAATGAGGTAAGTGACTTGACCAGGGTCACAGCTAGTAAGTGTCAAGTGTCTGAGGCCAGATTTAAACTCAGGTCCTTCTGAATTCAGGGCTAGTGCTTTTATCCACTGCACTACCTAGCTGCGCCCCCCCCCATCATAATATATATATTTTTTTAATTTAATTTTTTTTTTTTAGTGAGGCAATTGGGGTTAAGTGACTTGCCAAGGGTCACACAGCTAGTAAGTGTTAAGTGTCTGAGGTCGGATTTGAACTCAGGTCCTCCTGACTCCAGGGCCGGTGCTCTATCCACTGCGCCACTGCCCCCATCATAATATTTTAAATGCATAAAGTACCAACATTATAGAAGTCAGTTATGTTGACAGTTATCATATATCTTTTAAAAAAGAGTTAATTGACTCCATATTAAGAAGCACTGCTCTAGAAAAATGGAAGTGATAATTCTTTTTTTTTTTTTTTTGGTGAGGCAATTGGGGTTAAGTGACTTGCCCACGGTCACACAGCTAGCAAGTGGCAAATGTCTGAGGCCAGATTTGAACTCAGGTCCTCCTGACTCCAGGGCCGGTGCTCTATCCACTGCGCCACCTAGCTGCCCCATGGAAGTGATAATTCTTGAATCTGTTTCACCATGGTGATGTATTAACAAAATGTTTCGTCACCTTTTAGATGGTATAGAAAGGTGAAATTATTGTTACTATTTGTCACAGATCAGGACAGAGGCCTAGAAAGGCCACACGTGGTTATAATAACTCTTCCTGTGACCCTACAGTCAGCCTACTGGCCTCTGTTCTAAGTTCTCCAGTGTCCGTTTTCCCTACAGGTGCTGGCCAACACTTGGATGCCTGTACTGTCTTCTTCAGCATTACCATGCACCCTTGGCTTGCCTAGACCTGGGTGCTCTTCTTCCATCTTTTCACCCCTCCATATTTAGGAAGGGAATTCCAGCTTTCAAGATTACTCAGGTGAGTGGGGTTAGGAAAAGCCTTGGCCTGAAGTCCTGAAACGTACCCAAGAGCTTGTTAGAAGTCATAAATTGAAACCTGGATTCCAGACTCAGCCTTAACCCTGTATGACTTTGGACAGAGGGTTATATATTTGGATCTTGAAGGGATCTTAGAGATCATTTAGTCCAACACATCCTACAAATGAAGAAAAACAGGCCAAGATGGATTTTTGACTTGGTCAAGTTTACACAGTTATTAAGTAAGAGAGTCTGGATTAGAGCCTAGATCTCTTGACTAAATTCTGTGCTTCTCTAGCTTGAGGTTGGGATTCATTGGTGCTATTTGTTTTCTCCTCTTGCTGCTATTTTTCCTATGTAGGTGATAGAACTGTTTTGTATCAACTTGAGAATCACAAAGGTTCAGTGTGAAAGAACTTTGAAATATAGTCTAGTAGTTCATACAATTTTTTTTTTTTTGCGGGGCAATGGGGGTTAAGTGACTTGCCCAGGGTCACACAGCTAGTAAGTGTCAAGTGTCTGAGGCCGGATTTGAACTCAAGTCCTCCTGAATCCAGGGCCGGTGCTTTATCCACTGTGCCACCTAGCTGCCCCCCATACAATTTGTTTTTATAGAGAAAGAAATGTGGCTAGAGAAGTGACTTGCTAGTCAGTAAAATAGGAGAGGATTCTGACCCTGGGCCACACCACACAGGTAGCACAGAACATTTGCAGAATGTGCCTGGTAAACAGCTAACCAGGCAAAGGTTTGTATGGTCAGTGTAACAAGTACAGATTTGGGATGACCAGAGATTATCTTTAATCTTTTTTTTTTTTTTAAGTTCCCTTTCCTACTCACAGGAGGGCTCACCAAAAAAAAAAAATTCATTTAAGGGGCAGCTAGGTGGCGCAGTGGATAAAGCACTGGCCCTGGAGTCAGGAGGACCTGAGTTCAAATCCGGTTTCAGACACTTGACACTTACTAGCTGTGTGACCCTGAGCAAGTCACTTAACCCCAATTGCCTCACCAAAACAAACAAACAAAAACTTACAGGAGGGCCCAAGAATTGGACCTTTGCCCTTCATTAAGTGAGACAAGGCACAGCTCCAGAACTGGAACTGGCCAAATGGGCATTTCCCTTCTCTGTGCCTCAGTTTTCTCCACAGTAAAATGAGGGGATTAGACTACCTGATCTCTGAGATGATCTTCCATCTCTAGGACATTACCAGTCGCTGACCATAGGCCAGTAGGGATTCATTCAATTATTCACAAATTCGCTGGTTGAACATAAAATGATTCCAACAGACATGTTATTAAGTACCCACCATGCAGGAGGAAAGTCTTGTTTGGGGTGATAAGATGTTCACACAGATAAAAATTCTATAGATTTAAATAACAGAAATATATAATAGGAGAGATTATACATTAATGGACTGAGTAGTAAACTATTGTTACAGCCTACACATATATTGCATTTTATAATTTACCAAGTGCTTTTTTCACAACAACCCTGTGAGGTAGATTGTACACACATAACCATATAAGACTCCTTTTAATAAATCTATATCCCTAAAATGAGATTTAAAAAAAAAAGATCTTTGAAAGGAAAAATACACATAGATATACATTTTAAAATAATGGCAATTATAGGCTTCACTTGGATTTTATACAAGCCAGATGTTGGGGGAAAGTGCTGCTTGTATTTGAACTGGGGCAGGTATTTGACAGATAGGAAAAAGGAGGACCAAAGCGGGAATGAAACCTGTGCATTGTGACCTAGGGAGCTGATTAGGTCCAGAACCCAGGTCTCTGCACAGCCTCTGGCTTAATAAACTTGGTTATAGATGGACTCAAGTATAGTTTGGCTTCTGACAATGTCAGAAATGCTGCTAAGCCTGTTTGAGGGTAAAGACCTACTTGTCTTGGTGTTTGAGGCCACAGCGTTTCCTATTTGTGGAGACAAAATAGTGGTTTCTGATGTCACTGGCCTTAACTTCTGTCTTCTTAGAGGAGTCTGGAGAAGGGTGAGAGGCCTAGAGATCTAGTTTCACTAGAAGAAAAGTAATTACAGCAAACATTTCCATATTGTCTTATGGTTACAAAACACTTTGCATACATTATTTACTTTTATTCTCACAAATATGTACGGTAGACATTTCAGTTGTTTTTATCCTCACTTTACATATTGGGAAGCTGAGAACCACTTTAGGAAAGTGACTGTGCCAGGGTGACACTAGTAAGTTGTGGAACCAGGACATGAACCCAGAAGTCTGGTACTTTTTATACTACTATAGTATTTCTTGCTTATAATTGAGGTTGCAGAAAAGATGGATGGGATATAATCTCTGTAAGGTACTTTAATGTGCTTCCATTAGATTGTGGGCTAAGAGCAGACACCTTCTGTTTTTCATTTGAGCAACTTCTTTAGTGAAGTTTGCATGTTCATAGCTGTTGGCCTGGCCTACATTTGGAAGAATGTTGCTAGAGATTATTTGGTCTGGTTATCCACTCAGCACACTTACCTCTCGCCTGCACTTTTTCCTGTGGGAGCTCACTAAACTTCACTGGTGCCACTGGGACACGTGAAGTCTAGTCTGTCCAAAGGTTATTAATACTGAGTTGGATTTGGCATCTTTTTATAACTATCTATTTTTGAACATGACCACAGTGGGAAAGGTGAAAGACGAAGATGTGGAGGGCTCGGGAAAGACTTTGAGTAAGCAGTTTGTTGTACTGGAAAGCACGTTGGCTTGCAAGTCCTGGGTTCTAGTCCTTGTTTTTCCTCTTGTTAGATGTGTGACCTCAGGCAAATCATTTAATCTCTCTGAGTCTCACTTTGTCAGAATGAAAGGGTTGACCTAAATAAGCTCCAAGAGACTAGTTTTAATATCTGATTCTATGTCCTAACATTGTTTTCTTCTAAGGCTCCTTACAGCTCTTACATTTTATGAATGTAAGCTCTGTGAAGGTAGAGATCATTGTATTTCTGTCTTTGTATACGCAATACTTAGCACAGTGCCTTGTTCTTATTTGGAACTTAATGCTTAAATGGAATTGGATTAAATTCTATATTGCAACAATCTCATATTCTAGTATCCCTGCAGATTCTTAAGTTCAAATGAAAACTCTTGACACAACCATTCAGTTTGCCTCTCTCAGTCTCCGTTTTTTCTTTTGTAAAAAGGCCTGCTCTGTCTCACAAGGTGGTTATGAAATAAGTGCTTTGCAAATAGGAAGTAAATTGAGTTGTTATTATGGTATGATCTGTATTCTAAGTTCCTTTCGGTGTTGGCATTCTGATGTTTTATGACCGTTCAGCTGTTTGGGGATACTTGGAGATTGAGTCTTACCCATCTGACTAAGAGCTAGCTTAGTGCTCTGAAGCTTTGTTTCTGTAGCTCATGAATACTTTTGGATGGGAGAAATTAACTTACTTTTCATTTTCTTATCATTCTAGGCAAGTGACTCAGAATATTTGTGTCATTAGTGGGCTACCTGTTAGTGTATTTATTGATCAGAACATCATCTGTGGTATAAAAGCCACTGCTTGGTTCTCTGGAATGTTATGACAAAGAACTTTATTATCCCTGAGGGAGCCCTCGTGGCCAAAGAGCCCAAAGCTACAGCCTTTTAATTAATTCTCATTTGCTTATATTAAGTGGTTAGAATTGAAACTCACTATCGAGCCCCACCCAAAAAAACCCAACTCACTATCGAGCACCACATTGATACAATAAACCTTACCTGTTATTTTATTTAATCTATGTGATTGGCAATGCAGGTATTTTCTTATTTTTCCAGTGAGGAAACTGGGGCTCAGTGAAATGTATTTACATTGCACTTTAGGGTTTGTAAGATACTTTCCAAAGGTCAACTCATTTGGTACTTCTCCAAGATCTCGTACTTGGTATTGCTGAGCCTGGAACTCAGACTTGGAGTCAGAAAGACCTGGATTCAAATTCTGCCTCAGATGTTTAGCTCACTAGTTCCATGACTAAGTAATTTATTCAGCCTCTCAAACTCAGTTTCCTCATTTGTAAAATGGGAGGAGTAAGAGCATCTGCCTCACAGGGTTACGAGGCTCAAGTGAAATAACTTATGGTTAAAAACCCCAACAAATCACAGAAGACTTTATGACTCTAAAGTCAGTGTTCTTTCAGAGTGCTGGGCTTGGAGCCCAAAAGACCCAGAATCAAATTCTGTCTCAGGCATGACTCTTAAGTAAGTCACTCAACCTCTCTTAACCTCAGTTTCCTAATTTGGAAAATGGAGATGGTAAGAGCAACCACCTCACAGGATTGTGAGGATTGAGTGAGATCATTTATGTAAAAGACATTGTCAATATTTTAAGTGCTATAGGGCAGCTAGGTGGTGCAGTGGATAAAGCACCAGCCCTGGATTCAGGAGGACCTGAGTTCAAATTTGGCCTCAGACACTTGATACTTACTAGCTGTATAAGTAGGAATGGGAATATTTAAGTGCTATACATGTCAGCTCTTATTGTTTTTATAGAATGTGAAAGCTCAAAGAGACTTTAGAAGAGACATGGCAGAGCTAGGAGGGAATGTTAAGATCATGTAGCCCACTATAGCCCTTATCCCCTCAGGAACCCCCCCCCCCCATTATTCCCTTTAATGTGAAAATGCCTAGATGCTGTCCTTATGGCTCTCCATATTAAATTGTGCCAGGTTGGGATAACCTAGCATGAAAAATCTATTGTCTAAATTGTAGAGCTGTTTAAATATTTATTTAGTTATTTAAAGTGTTGAGTTCCAAATTCTATCCCTCTCTCATTCCCTCCCTCCCTCCCCTCCCCCCTCCCCAAGGTTGCAAGTAATCAGTATAGGTTTGTAGAGCTGTTTAGATTGTGAAGCTAGGTAACTGTAGCTTTAATTGTAGGACTTGTACTCTTCCATCATAAATGCAGCTTATGCATTTAGGAGGTTTGCAAAGGAGTGGAAAGAAGGGACAGAAATGAACTTTTTTTGTTTTGTTTTTTTAATGTTGCAGATAAGGATTTCCATTTTTTTCCATCTCCCTGCTTCCTTTTGTTTATCTAAATTTTAAATAGCATAATAGGAGTTAGGCCTCTTGAGACTCCTGCGTTTTCCAAACCAGCTGATTGTTCCTGTGCCTGGAAGACTTCTGGACCTCACTGGGAAGTAGAAGTGGAAATGGCAGGGGCATCATCTGTGGATTTTAAAGTCTCTGTGGACCAGGCATGTAGAGCCGCTGAAGAATTTGTCAATATTTACTACGACACTATTGATAAAAGGAGAAGGGTGCTGACTAGATTGTACCTGAACAGTGCCACTTTGATTTGGAATGGAAATGCTATTTCTGGGCAAGATGCCCTGAGTGAGTTTTTTGAGATGTTGCCTTCTAGTGAGTTCTATATCAGCGTGTTAGATTGCCAACCTGTTCATGAGCAAGCCACTCAGAGCCAAACTACCATCCTTGTGGTGACCAGCGGTTCTGTGAAGTTTGATGGAAATAAACAGCGCTATTTCAACCAGAACTTCCTGCTCACAGCGCAAACCACACCCAACAACACAGTATGGAAGATTGCAAGTGATTGCTTCCGCTTCCAGGACTGATCTACTTAGTCTTGGCAAAAAATAAACTCTAAAATATTTGAAATTTATTCATTTTTCTCTTGTCCCGTTCATTGTGAAAATGTGAAAAGTGTGCCAGAAGTGATGTATCTTTACAAATGTAGATCCCTAGAAACAACTTCTGCAGTTGCCCTTAAGAGGAGTAGGATTTTATTTGTATGTAATCTGCCTTTTAAATACTCTGATGTTGAAGTTCTGAGCTTGCTGCTGCTTTGTTCAAAGACAACTTGATTAAAAACAAAACAAAAAAAAGACAACTTGATTGATCGATTGAAAAACTGGAATTCTTTGTCCCCTTAGTGAACCATGGACACTCTTAGCTCAGTCTAACACCCTGGGATATGTTTTCTGTGTATATATATATGTATATTGTTAATATAAAAATACCTGCAGTGTTTCAGTAAATAGTGAGAGTAGTCTCAGCTTATGGACCACCTAAATCAGAACAGTAAAAACACCCCTTAATTGTACTTGTTGGGTTTTCATCCCTACTCTGACCTGAAGAAATGTCCACATTACTGTTTTGTTTTGTTTAATTTAAATCTTATTTCATTTATTTTATTGTTACATTTTATGTTCTGAATTGTTTCCTTCCCTCCCCGAACTAGAGAAGGCCACCATTGGACACATGCATTTGTGTTGTGTGTAAAACTGTACTATGCGTACTTTTATTTGTTTTTTTCTGGAGGTGGATTACATCTTTCTTCTTGGTCCTTCGTAGTTGATTTGAGTATTTTTAGTACTCAGAATAACTTAGTCATTCATAGTTATTCTTTGAACTATATCGTTACTGTATATAACATGTTTTTTAGGAGGAGTGATAATATTAACTTGTATGTGGGTTTAAGTTTTAAAAATACTATAGATACATCAATTATCTCATTTAATCTACTCAACAACTCTTTGGAATAAATAGTATTAAATCTCATTCCCATTTTACAGAGGAGAAAATTTGACCAAGATCACATAGCTGGCAAGGGTCAGAGAACTCTCTCTATTATTACATCATGATGCCATGATGTGGGGCAGCTAAGTTGCAAGGTGGATGGAGTACTGGGCCTGAGGTCAAATCGTACTTCAGATATATGCTAGCTGTGTGACTCTGAGCAAGAAACTTCATCTCTGCATTTCAGTTTCCTCAGCTGTAAAATGTGGATCGTAATAGTATTTTCTTCACCATAGTTGTTGGTTCATGGTTTTTCAATGAATTATTTCAAAATTAAACGATGTCATGACTATGTAACATAAATGAATTTGAATGGAAACAATACTGTAATAGTGCACTGTATTTGTAGCCACAGAATCCGAGTTTGTGACCTAGATATGCCATTTATTAATGTGAATAAGTGAGCAGGGGCAAATGAGGTCTCTTTGAGCCTCAAGTTTTCTCTTCTATAAAACAGGTATGATAATACTTCCTGTCTCATAGGGTTGTTGTAAAGAAAGTGGCCAAGTGCTATAGAAATGGGAGGCTTTATGATAGTAGTCAGTTGTATAGAATTTCACAAAGTTTTTATTGCTGTCTTTTTTGTTCTTATATGACCTTCATTTCCCAACCAATACTTCCTTCCCCAGCTAGAGAGCCATTCCCTACAATAAAAAATTTTTTAAAAGGGGGAAAAAAATCAGTTCAGCAAAACTACCAAATCAGTTGAATCTTACAGTGTAAGTAGTATCCCACTCCCATAGTTCCCTCCATCTTCAAAGAAGGGAGAGAAGTACATTCTCTTATGTATTCTTGGCTGTTATAATTGCAGTGTCCGTTGTTGGTTTGTTTTTTAAAATTCTGTTGTCATTGTGTTCATTGAAAAGCATACATTAAAATGTTCATTGATGTTTTTTGTCTTTACATCACCTTCATTTTCAGTTATATCTGCCTTCCCTATCCAGCAAGCCATCCCTTGTAACAAAGGGAAAAGAAAAGAAGAGTAATTTAGCAGAACCAACCAGCACATCAGCCAAGCCTAATAGTATATTCAATATCCATGGCCGTAATCTCCAGTCTAAGAACTAAGTCCTCAATCTAAGAATATATCTTTTTGACAAGGCTTCACAAAAGGGAATGTTCCTTGTCAGAACCCATATTCCAGTTTATAGTAACTCTTATTCATGTCTGCCTATTGTCCATGAAACCATCCCTGTTAGGTCTCCCATTTAATATGTGATGTTTATGGGTAGGTAGCATAAGTATTACTGCCCCTGTTTTACAAATGAGGAAACTGATACTTAGAATAAAAGACTTGCCTCTTGTCACATAGCGACAAAGTGTTAGAGCTGGCATTCAAATGCAGATTTCTCATGCCAAGTCTAGCATGCTCTCTGCTGTACCATATTACTGCTATTAAGGTAGAAAATGCTGATCTTCTTGACTTGTTTGTACCTTTGTCCTGTGTATTTTAATACTTGATTAGACCTTTAGTATCTATGATTCCATTAACATGGATATTTCTCTTACTCATGTGGATTGTAAACCCTCTTTATGTTGAGTTGTCTTTATAAGTTGAAGCAAAGTAAAATAAAAATCATCACCTGATGGTCAACCTTCTTTGCTCAGTAAACATTTATTAGGGGGAAAAAATCACATTTATTAGGCACCTGCTATGTGCAGGGTACTTTTCTAATTGCTAGTGATACAAAGACAAAATACTGTCTCTGCCCTCAATGCCTTCTATGTGCCAGGACCACTTTGCCCATTTTATCTTTTACCAAAGTTTTCTTATACAGAAAGAGAATGATTTACATGATTGCACATGTATGATCCATATCTGATCACTTATTGCCTCAGTAGGGGGAGGGGAAGGATAAAATTTAGAACTCAGAATTTTACATTAAAATGTTTATTTATTTTTAAAAAATATTTATTATTTAAAAAAATAATTGAGGCCTTTATCAGAAACACTGGCTGTAAAATTGTTTCTCTGCTTTCAGAAGGAGCCAGTAGAAAAAATAGAAACAATAGGGAAAGAGTTATGGGAGGGATATTGGGTGGAAGAGTGAAGAATGCTCGTTGAGACAAGTTGGCATATGTCCCAGTGGAGACAGGAGGAGGGGGGCATTGAGGATGGGTAAATGAGTTTGTCATGGCAAGGAGAAAGACTTTTTTCTTTTTGGCGGGGCAATGAGGGTTAAGTGATTTGCCCAGGGTCACACAGCTAGTAAGTGTCAAGTGTCTGAGGCCGGATTTGAACTCAGCTCCTCCTGCATTCAGGGCCGGTGCTTTATCCACTGTGCCACCTAGCTGCCCCAAGACTTTTTTCCCTTGGAAAGGAAGGAGGGACTAAAAAAGAGGGAAAGATAGAAGACTGGAGATTATGTAAAAGGGTTTGGAAGTATGAATTAGAGGATAAGAGAAGGCAAAACAAATGGCTTCCATTTTATTCATAAAATAGGTGAGTAGGAAGAAGGAAGAGGCAGAGGAATGATATAGGGGCCTTCAGAAGGGAAGGAAAGGTTCAAAAAACTTGTTCTAGAGGTCATGACAGAATCAATCCATATTGAATAAGAACATTGCCATCCAGCTGTGAGGGCCCAGTTGAGGTTAGATTAAAAAAAAATTTAATAGGACCAAGTCAACATGACATAGTGGTGTGATTTCTTCCAGAAGTAAATGATGGAGATTGGAGGAAGCCAGGGGAAAGGTATTTGGAGGTCGGAGACAGTAAATGTTGGACTAGTCAACTATAAATAGAATAAAAACTGAAGTGAGAAAAGTGAGGCCAGAGTGGGGATAATGGTCCAAGGAAGCAGGGAGGAAGAGAGGTTCTGGTTAATAATAGGAGATATACTTAGAATCATTAAAATTATTGAACATCAAGACTGCAGGGCATCTTAGTGGACAGAGCACTGAACTTTTGTATATCCTCTCTCTCTCTCTCTCTCTCTCTCTCTCTCTCTCTCTCTCTCTCACACACACACACACACACACACACACACACACACCCATACTCTTATTTTGTACAGTACTCTGCATGGAGTAGGCACTTAATGTTTGTTGAATGAATTTGAGATCTACCCATGGGCTGGACTATAGGACCATTGAGGTCTTTTCCAATTTTTATTTATTTATTTATTTTTTTGGTGAGGCAATTGGGGTTAAGTGACTTGCCCAGGGTCACACAGCTAGTAAGTGTCAAGTGTCTGAGGCCGGATTTGAACTCAGGTACTCCTGACTCCAGGGCTGGTGCTCTATTCACTGTGCCACCTAGCTGCCCCAGTCTTTTCCAATTCTGAGATTGTGAACTTGAATTCTAGCTTTTTCTCCCTAGACTACCACTTTTCTCTCGGTGACTTCACCAGCACTGTTAGGTTTAATTATCTCTGTGCTAATGACTCATTGATTTATATACCCAGTCCTAGTTTCTTTCCTGAACTCCAGTTTCACCTCACAAATTGCCTAACGGACATTTTGAGCTAGTCTCAAAAATATCTCAAACTCAAACATGTCCAAAACCAAACTTGTTATATTCTTCCCCCCCCCCCCCGCCCAACCCTGCCCCAAACCCTGCACCTCTTGTAAATGTCCATATTTCTGGATTCTAAGGTTCACAACATTGATGATGTCCTTTACTCCTCATTTACCCTAAGCCCACACATCTGCTCAGTTTCCATATCTTCTTATTTATACCACCACATCTGTCCCTTTGCAGCTCTTGCATCTGCCTCCTTCTTTCCATTCACATAGCCACCATCATAGGTCAGGCCTCACCACTTTTCCCCTGAACTATTGCTATAACCTATTCATTGGTTTACCTGTCAGAAGGCTCTCCCCTCTCTAATTTGTCCTTCACACAGCTGTCAAAACTCCAGTGTCACCTTATAGCCTCCATGATCAAATAGAAATTCTCCTGTTTGGCATTTCCCATCACAATCCGGCCCCTTCTTTATAACTTTATATTGTACCTTCTTCCCTCAGATACTGTGGGTCAGCCAACCTGGCCTTCTTTCTTCTCCTCCTCTTTGGCACTCCATCTTTCTTTGACCTGCCTTGGCACTGGCTCTGCCATGCATGGAATGCATGCCCTGCTTCCTCACCTCTCCTGCCCAGAGCCCCTCATTTCTTTCAGGACTTAGCGCAAGGTCATGAGTCTTGCCCTGATTTCCCCAGTTGTCCCAGCCTTCTTTCCCAATCACTGTGGAACTCTTTGAGGTCATCACGGACTGTTTGAGTTCTTGTCTTTGCACCCCAAGTACCCAGCTTAGTGTATGGCACGTAGTACATGGTTTAGACTAAATGTGTGTGGATTGGCTGATTCATTCTGTATTCATGTGTATTTCTTTGCAGGTAGACTTGGAAGTGTTTTGTAGTTTCTGCAATTATTTTATTTTATTTTATTATTCATTCATCTGTCTGTCCATCTGTTTTTGTGTGGGGCAATGAGGGTTAAGTGACTTGTCCAGGGTCACACAGCTAGTAAGTGTCTGAGGCTGGATTTGAACTCAGGTCCTCCTGAATCCAGGGCTGGTGCTTTATCTACTGTACCACCTAGCTACCCCAGCTGATTCATTCTGTTGAGAGGATCATAGTTTGAGGCTGGAGGGAACCCTCGAAGGCATTGAGTCTGACCTTACTCCTTTTTTACAGTCACACTGGAAATAGGCAACAGAACTGGAGTCACCCTAGGTTGTCTGATTCTAAAGTCAGGGGTCTTCCACAACCCTGTGTGATAAGGGATCTGTCATTAGGTGAAAATGTGTAGACGTACTTCATCTTCATAGAGCTTAAAGAAGGTCACATTTCAGATATTCTTAACATTTACCTTCCAAATTTTCTGTGAGGTGGGTCAGTAGTAAACCATTTATTTATAAGCAGAGGCAGCTACGTCAAGCACTGAGCTTGGAATCAGGAAGACCAGAGTTCAGATCTGGTCTCAGACATTTACCTAAGCTGTATGACCTTGGGCAAATCACATCATAGCTGTTTGCCTCAGTTTCCTCACCTGTAAATTAGAGATAATAACAGCACCTACATCCCAAGATTGAGGATCAAATGAGATAATATTTGTAAAGGACTTAGCACAGGGCCTGGCACATAGTAGGCTCTATATAAATGCTATTATTGTTATTGTTACCATGGAAACAGATTCCAACAGTTGAGATAGGAAAGTCCAATATTTATCCAGGTGTCTGCACTTTATGATAACTTTATTCACTAAAGCCTACATCATGGCATCTAGCAGTGACCCTAAAGGCTACACCAATGAAATATTAGTTGGGACAAATACCAAGCTGGAAGGACTTCAAGCATGGGCTTGGGTTTTTTTTGTTTTTGTTTTTGTTGTTGTTGTTGTTGTTTTGGGGGGCAGTGAAGGTTAAGTGACTTGCCCAGGGTCACACAGCTAGTAAGTGTCAAGTGTCTGAGGCCAGATTTGAACTCAGGTCCTCCCAAATCTAGGGCTGGTGCTTTATCCATTGTGCCACCTAGCTGCCCCTCAAGCATGGGCTTGGTGATCGAGTCTGTGGGCTGAAAACCAACGGACCCCAAGTTTGGAGAAGTTCATCTCCAGAGGCTTGATTGCTGTCTGGGTGCTACAGCCTCCATTAAGACACTGAGGTATGGGAACCTGTACCCAAATGCACGAGGCTAAAATCAGCCAAGCTGGAAGCACCAAAGCATACACTGTATTGCCCTGTCTCTTTCCTCTGATGGAACAGATCCCAGCTTTCTTTGCAGTTACATTCCAGTCATGCTTATCTAAGCAGATGGGGGTGGGGGAGGGCTATGCCCGAGTCTTTGTTTCTTTGATTGATTCACAGCTTATCAATCATCAGTAATTCCTTCCTCTTGCTATACTGTTGGGAAGATAACACTTTATTTTCCTTTAGTTACCTGCAGATTGCTGTCTCCCTAAGAGGCTTTTGGGGATATCTTCAATCTCTCATCCACAACCCATTTATAAACTATACCTCTGGGCTCCTGTGGGTTAAAGCTTCCTTTTACTGCCGGCTATCTCATCTGCTGTATTATGTTGATTCCTATTCAGCTTAAATTTCTGAGGCTCACTTTTATCTTTTCCTTTACTCCCCAATGCTGGCGGTTCCCTGCTTGGGGGGGACACAGTTCCCCTGGGCAGTGACTATGGGAAACCATGTCCTAAGAGAATGAAGTTCCTACTTCTATAATTGCCTCACGAAAACTCAATTGAATTCATCCAACAATTATTAAGTGACATACATACAGAGCACTGTGCTACATTTTGGTGATAAAAAAGATACAGATGAAGACCTTACATTCTACTGGGTGATACACTGTGTGCACAAATAAGTATATTACAAGGAAAATTGAGGGAGTAAAAGTGTTAACAACAGAGGTGGGAGGGAGCCACGTCTGAACCTTGAAGGAAGGTAAGTATTCTAAGAAGCAAAGTTGCAACTCGGAAAAACATTTATTAAGCCCTTCCTTTATGCAAAGCACTGACTAAGCACTGTGGGTTTCTTTGGGATGGACCTGTGATTTCTTAAATGTGGGAATCTCCAAGTGTGGATCAGTAGTGGTACTGAAAAAAGCTCAGCAACTTCTCTGTAGTTTAAGAGTCTAAGAAATTTCCCAGGACACTCCGGTTAATCTGCTTTCCCATAGTCACACACAGTGACCATGCAGACGGTATCCGAAGCAGGACTTGAATCCAGAGGCTGAACGCTGACACCAAAGCTGGCTTTCTATCCACTAAACCTCATCACTGGTGTTGGGCACTGATTATCTTTGCAGAGTCAAAATCAAAATGATCTCTTCCTTTAAGGAGCTTACATTCTGGTGGAGGGATACCTGTAAGTCAGCATATGGATGAGCAAATTGAAAGTACATATAAAGTAATGTTGAGAAGGAGAGCGTGCTAATAAGTGGGGGACTTCCGATAAGGCCTTGTGCAGGAGGTGGCACCCAAGTCATACCTGGGAGTATGTTCCAGATGTGGTGGTAGCCTGTGTGAAGGCAGAGAGGGAATGGAGGGTTGAGCTTAAGAAGCAGTTAGAGCTAGTTAGTAGAGGAGTTTGGTTGATAATACCTAGAGTTTGTGAAGGGGAATGATATGACATCAAGCCAATAAGCATTTATTAAACATCTACTATGTGCCATGCATAATGCACATACATATATGTGTAATAAAAAGACAAAAATAGCCCCTGCTCTATAAGTCTGCAATCTTGACTGGGGAGAAAACATAAATAAATGGGTACACATTGGAGATAATCTCAGAGGAAAGACACTAAGATTAGGAAAATTGGGAAAGGTTTGTTGCAGAAGATGGGGCTTTAGGTAGACTTCCAGGGCAGAGCCAAGATGGTGGAGGAAAGGCAGTGAGCTCTCGAACTCATGACACGATCACTCCAAAAAACATCCAAATAATGCCATAGGACAATGCCTGGAGTAGCAAAACCCACAGAAGAATGTGCTGAAATCATCTTCTAACCAAGAATGGCTTGGAAGGTCAGAAGGAGGGGGCTGCTGTGCTGAGACAGGAGTGGAGCCCAACCCCACAGTCATCCTGACACAGATGCAGTCCCAGGAAGACCTTGACAGAGAAAGAGACCCCCAGAGACTCTGAATCAGCTGAAACACCAGTGTCATCTGGAACTAAGCTCACAGTCTGGTGAGAGGGCTGAGCCCTTGGCAGGGGGGGAGACTACAGGGGTCTATGCTGGTGCTGCGGCAGAACTTGGGTTTTTCACCACTGTTGGGAACCAGGAGGTAGACTTGAGTAGCAGTGGCCCAGGTTGGGGAGGGGCACAGGCTCATCGGAGCTGACAACCACAACACACAAAGCTGGTTGATTAGAAAGTTGGTCTGGGGTCATCTATGGACCAGAGAACAGGCCAGGTGAGTGAAGAACCTGATCTTCCTTAAATCATACCACCTGGGACTTCTGAAGGTTGGGATAGTGCAGCCTGGAAACAGTGCCCCACTTTAAGGAGCTAAAAGTCTAGTAAAAGAAAGGCAAAATGAGCAGACAGAGAAAGGTGAGGATCATAGAAAGTTTCTTCAGTGACAAGGAAGATCGAGATGCACCCTCAGAGGAAGATGTCAACATCAGGGATCCTATATCTATATCTAAAGCTTCCAAGAAGATGGGCCTTTAGCTGACACTTTAAAAATTTATAATTTTTTAATGTAAAATTTTTTTCCAATTACATGTACAGGGTTTTTTTGAGTTCCAAATTTTTCTCTCACCCTCTCTTCCCTCCTCCCTTCCCCCTCCCTAAGTCAGCAAGCAATCTGATATAGGTTATACATTACAATCACGTTAAACTTATTTCCACATTAGTCATACTGTAAGAGAAGAATCAGAACAAAAAGGGGGAAAATGCAAGAAAGAACAGAAACAAAGAAGCAACAACAAAAGTGAAAATAGTATTTTAGCTGCCACTTGAAGGAAGCCAGTGAAACCAGGAGACAGAGATGAAGAAGGAGAGAGTTCCATGCTTTGGGGGCTGGGGTGAGGGTGGGGGGAAGGCAGCCAGTGAAAATGCCTGGAGCCAGGAGATGGGATATCTTGTTCAAGGGAAGGCATAGAGGCTAGTGTCATTGAACCTGAGTTTGTGGAGGGAAGTAAGGTAGAAGAACCCAGGGAAAGTAGGAAGGGGACAGGTTATAAAGGGGTTTAAAAGCCAAAGATTTTATATTTGATTCTGCCAGCATTTGGAAGCAAGGTAGAAGATAAATGTGAGGCTCAGATTTATCTTTGATATTTGGTTAATAGAAGTACTAAGGAATGACTGGAATTTATTGACTAGTGGGATGATGTGGTCAGACATGTGTTTAAGGAGGATCTGTTTGACAGCTGAGTAGACTAGAGTAGGGAGAGATGAGTCATGGAGACCAACCAGAAGGCTCCTGTGATAGTCTGGGTGTAAGGTGATGAGGCCTGTGTTGAGTGTGGCAGCAGCCTCAGAAGAGAGAAGGGAGAATGCATGAGAGATGTCACAAAGGGTAGAAGGAAGAGAATTAGGTATGGGGGTGAGAGAGAGTGGGGACTTGAGGATGACACCAAGGTTGCAAGCCTGGGTACCTGGGAGGGTGGTAGTACCCTTAACAATAGTAACAGGGAAGAACAGGGAAGTTAGGAAGAAGAGAGGGCTTGGGGGATGGGGGTGGGGGAAGGTAACGAGTTCAGTTTGGGATATGTTAAATGTCAGATTGTTACAAATGAGAGCCTGGAGTTTGGGAAAGAGGTTAGCTCTGGCCAGATAGATCTGAGAATCATCTTCAAGGATAGAATTGAATGCATGGGAACTGATGAGCTCACCAAGCTAAGTAGGATAGAGAGAGAGGAGAAGAGAGCCTGGGATAGAGCCACATAATCCGTGGGGAATAGCCATGGTTAGTGGTTGAAACCTGGATGCAGAGCCAGCAAAACAGACTGAAAAGGAGCAGTCAAATAGGCAGGAGAAGCAGGAGAGAGCCATGTTACAAAAACCTAGAGAAAGGAGAGTGATTGACGTTGTCAAAGCCTGCAGAGAGACCAAGAAGGATGAGCAGCTAAGAGAAATGGGAACCAGATTATGTTTTGGTTTTGTTTTTTGGTGAGGCAGTTGGGGTTAAGTGACTTACCTAAGGTCACACAGCTAGTAAGTGTCAAGTGTCCGAGGCCGGATTTGAACTCAGGTCCTCCTGACTCCAGGGCCAGTGCTCTATCCACTGCACCACCTAGCTGCCCCGGGAACCAGATTATGAAGGGTCTTAAATGCCAGGCTAAGGAGTTGGTTTATTCTAGTATTTGAATAAAGGAGCAGCATGACCAGATCTGTCTTAGATCATTTTAGCAGATGTATGGAGGATGGATTCAAAAGGGGAGAGTCCAAGTAAGAGAGAATGAGGACTTGAACAAGGGTGATGGCTATGGATGTGAGCAATGTTGTGCAGGTGAAATGTGCATGAGGCTTGTGTTTAGGGAGAAGATTTTAGACCTGTTTCTTTTCTTTTTTTTTTTTTGTGGGGCAATGAGGGTTAAGTGACTTGCCCAGGGTCACACAGCTAGTAAGTGTCAAGTGTCCGAGGCCAGATTTGAACTCAGGTCCTCCTGAATCCAGGGCTGATGCTTCATCTGCTATACCACCTAACTGCCCCCTAGACCTGTTTCTTTTGGCATGGCCTTGAAACATCTAGAAGTCAGATGATGAAGCATGACTAGCATTCAAGAGAGATATTATCCCCAATTGAGAAATGGTCAAAGGATATGAACAGGCAATTTTCTGATGAAGAAACCAAAGCGATCTATTCCCATATGAAAAGATGCTCTAAATCTCTAATGATTAGAGAGATGCAAATTAAAACAATTCTGAGGTACCACCTGACACCTATCAGATTGTCTAAAATGACAAAAAAGGAAGATAATAAATGTTGGAGAGGCTGTGGGAAAATTGGAACACTAATTCATTGTTGGTGGAGCTGTGAGCTGATCCAACCATTCTGGAGAGCAATTTGGAATTATGCCCAAAGGGCGATAAAGCTGTGCATACCCTTTGACCCAGCAATCCCACTTTTAGGTCTTTTGCCCAAAGAAATCATGGAAGGGGGAAAGGGTCCCACATGTACAAAAATATTTATAGCTGCTCTTTACGTGGTAGCAAGGAATTGGAAGTTGAGAGGGTGCCCATCAATTGGGGAATGGCTGGACAAGTTGTGGTATATGAATACAATGGAATACTATTGTGCTGTAAGAAATGATGAGCAGGAAGAGTTCAGAGAAACCTGGAGGGTCTTACATGAGCTGATGACGAGTGAGATGAGCAGAACCAGAAGAACATTGTACACAGTATCATCAACATTGAGTGTTGACCTACTGTGATGGACTATATTCTTCTCACCAATGCAATGGTACAGAAGAGTTCCAGGGAACTCATGATAGAAGAGGATCTCCAACAACAAGAAAAAAAAAGAAAGAAAGAACTGTGGAGTATAGATGCTGATTGAACCATATTATTTCTTTTGTTTTGGGTGCTGTTTTTTTTTTTTCCTATTTTGAGGTTTTGCATCACTGCTCTGATTCTTTCTTTTGTAACAGGATTAATGCAGAAATAGGATTAATGTTATTATGTGTATATATATATGTGTGTGTGTATATATATATATATATCTATATGTATATGTATAGAGATATATAGATATAACCTATATCAGATTACCTGCTGTCTAGGGGAGGGGGGAGGGAGGGAGAAAAAGTTGAGAACTATCTTTACATGTAACGGAAAAAATAAAATACCTCATACATTAAAAAAAAAGAGAGAGAGAGAGAGAGATTAGCATTGGGGGCTTAATGTTTGAGAGTGGATGAGATCTCCAGGAGAGAGTGTAGAGAGATGTGAAGAGGACCCCCATGCTAAGGGGGCAGGAGATGGACGATGATCCAGCAAAGGAGCTCAGGAAGGAGAGAGCAGACAAGAAGAAAATCACGAGAGGGCAGTGTCTTTGAAGCCAAGGGAGAGAGTCCTGCAGGAAGGATGGTCAGCAGTGTTAGGAGCTACAGAGGAAAGATCAAGGAGCATGAGGACTTAGCAGAGTCCTTAGGAGTTAGCCTTGAGGGCGATTGGTTTAGAGGAGAGTGTACCTTCAGTTAAATAGTGGAGTTAGCAGCCAGGCCAGAAGGGATTTAGAAGTGAGCTATTAACAGGTAAAAAAGAGGCTATGAGTAAAGATGAAGTGTTCTGGAAGCATCAGGGATTGCCAGGAGCATTGTCTCTGTCACCTCTTCATTCATGGTAACCTTGGGCAAGTCTCTGAACCTCCATTTCATCTGTAAGAATAATGACACGAGGGCAGCTAGGTGGTGCAGTGGATAAAGCACTGGCCTTGGATTCAGGAAGACTTGAGTTCAAATCCAGCCTCAGATACTTGACACTAGTTGTGTGGCCCTGGGCAAGTCACTTAATCCTCATTGCCCTGAAAAAAAAAAAAAAGAATAATGACTCACATTTCTATGATGCTTTTGGGCTTTAAAGATGCCTTCTTCAAAGTAACCCTGTGATGGAAGTTTTCCTCAGAGAAGTTAAGTGACTTGCCCATTATCATAAGACTCAAGTTTTTTGTTTTTTGTTTTTGAAGTCTTGCTTTATTCATTCATTCATTTACTTATTTATTTGGTCTTAAATTTTATTTTTATTTTTAATTTTCCTCATTTACATGTAAAGATATTTTTTGAGTTCCAAATTTTTCTTCCACCCTCTGTAAGGGCCAAATTTAGTATGGGAAGAGTTAATTGGGTGGCTCGCCTTAATATTAAGGTAAGAAAAGAAACAGCCTCTTTCAAAAACAAAACAGGTTTATTAATGGGAACAAATTTAAAACACAATATCTGAATCACACAAGTGAGATTAATAGAACTAGAAACAATGTATAAATCTCTAGGATGAAAAGGCCCCAGGCACCCGAACCTGCCTCCAGCCCAGCCAGCTCCCAAAGAGCTAGCTCTGCCTCAAAAACCAAAAAACACGAACTCACCACACCCAAAATCTATAGCTCTAAAGAGAATTATTTGTAGTCTCTTTTGTTTTGGTCCGAAGGTCAAACACCCGCAGCTCCTCTAAAATGTCTGCCTTCCTTCCCTGTTTCCTTCAGAACCCTCTCCTAACTGCCTTTTAACTGTATCTCCTTCTAACCGAAACTCTAACTGAACTCCTCACAGGAAGGGGAGGGACGGTAGTCTCCAATTGGCTCAGCACACTCACATGGGCTGTAGCCATTATAATCTTGCCAGGGAAGGTCTAGTTACATAGTTTCGATAAATGTTCCCTGTGATCAGAGTTCCTCTTGTTTGTTCATTTATCTCTCAAAGTACACACCCATCCTCACTTAAGCTTTTAAGCTTACATTTTTTCAGTTTGACCATAATAAAGCAAAGATAGGATCATAAAAACCACAAATCACAATTAATTCCTTACATTCCCCCCTTTGCTTCATTAAGAAACACAGGGTGTTTCCTTGATGAAGCAATAAAAAACACCCAGAATATCATAACCGGGGCAGCTAGGTGGCACAGTGGATAGAGACTGGCCCTGGAGTCAGGAATACCTGAGTTCAAATCTGGTCTCAGACACTTAACACTTACTAGCTGTGTGACTCTGGGCAAGTCACTTAACTCTAATTGCCTCACTAAAAAAATATATATATATCATAACCTATGCTAACAAACAATATACCAATAACAATATAGGAAAGGGAAAAAATTTTGTCCAGAGAGGCAGTCCTTCATGGACTCGCACTTTGACAATGTCTATAGAGGGAAGGCCTCTGCAGAAAATACATATTACAGATGCTGTATATAGTAACAGAAGGAAAAAAACAAAAATGTTCATTTAAAGTCCTTGAAATCTTGTCTTCATTGAGTGTTAAGATGCCATCAGGGAATCTGGATTCTGGTCTGGATTCTGGATTCTGGATTCTGGTTGTTTCTGGATACTTCTTTAACTGTTGAACTGCTGGATTTCCACTAATCTTTAGTATAGTATTGTCAATGATCAAATTAAACAGTGAGAGTTCTTCAAAATATAACTCATATAGAACAAATTAATTTTTTTTTTTTGGTGAGGCAATTGGGGTTAAGTGACTTGCCCAGGGTCACACAGCTAGTAAGTGTTAAGTGTCTGAGGCCGGATTTGAATTCAGGTCCTCCTGAATCCAGGGCTAGTGCTCTATTTACTGTGCCACCTAGCTGCCCCTGATATATAGAACAAATTTAAACTTGCTACATACAGCATATTACATTCCCCCCTGTGGAGGATACTTATACCCATGTGCAATACAGAATTGAGGCAGTTATGATACCAATAAAACTTTTTACCACCATGTGTCTGGATCAAGGCCCTAAAGAGGATATATGTACAACAGGAGGAGAGACAGGTACACTTAAGATGCCCTGATGGAGGCTGAGAGAACAGCCATTCAGCGAAACCTGGAGGCAGGATTTCCTTAGTCCAAATACATTCAGGAAGTCCATAGTTTGCTGATGACAGTGGCTATGTAGAGCACAATTGCTGGACACAGCAATTGCTTCTTCTCTCCCTCCTAAAATAGCCTGGTGTCATGGTAACTCCAACACATGCACTTGGTTTAACTTAACTTGGCTTTTTCACTCAGTCTGGTGGCATGGTTAGAATCTATCCACCTGAGGCCTAGCACAATTACTGGATGTCTATGGAACCACGAGATGTGGTACAATAACCTTCCCATAACATTTTCAGGTGTCATCATGGACGCATTACTAAATTTGGCCTTGATCCAGACACATGGTGGTAAAAAGTATTCTTGGTATCATAACTGCCTCAACTCTGTATCCTTCATATCCTTCACACCTCCCTTCCCTCCTTCCTCCTGAGACCAGCAAGCAATTTGATCTAGGTTATACATGACTATCATATTAAACATATTTCCAAGACTCAAGTTCTTGAGGCAGGATTTGAAACCAGGTCTTCTCACTGCCAATGCAGCGTTCCCTTCATGCTGTCATGCAGCCTCATCTGTAAAACAGAGACACTGACTTCCAGCCCTCATGGGTTCATAGAAGGACCCAGTGAAGTCACAGATCTAGAGCTGGGAGCGACCTCAGGGGCTACATCTCATCCACCTTCCTCTTTTTACAGGTGAGGAAGCTGAGGCCCCAATACTTAATGTTAAAGTGCTCTTTTAAGTCCAGCTATGGTAATTATGACTGTGATTCTAATTCCTACTTTATGGATGGGGAAACCTATGGAGGATCTGCTCATAATCACAAGGCTAGAAAGTGGCAGAACTGGGATTTGAACTCAGATCTCCGGGCTTCTACTCCAGTTTTGTTTCTACTCAGCTGTTTCTGTGTCTTTAGGTGCCAAATACCCCAGCCCTGGACATTCCAGTTAGTGTTTCATAAATGCTTGTTGGATTGAATCAGAGCAGTTGAAAGTGCTATTGAAGAAGGGAAAGATAACAGGGCTCTTTTGGCAAAGTGGCTCAACTCCCAGTGACGCCATGTGATCGGGATGCTCAGAGCAGGTGCTAGAATGGTGGCCAGACTGAAAAGGCAGGCATGTCCATGAGCGTTCACACCGGGCTTCTGTGGCATTTTACATTTAAAATGTAATGTCTTCACTTGCTTTAAAATGCTGGTTTCTGTCAAAGTAAGCACTCCTGTAGCCCCAATGGCTTGAGAGGAGGTGTGTTTTTTTTCCAGTTCTTGACCATTCATCAGCCTTCTGTTCTCCTTTAATCTTCCCTCTTAATCGCAGCTCCGAGAATAAGTTTTGGTCCCAAAATAACTAAGATTGTCTAGTCAGATGTTTTAGGACATGTGGCAGCCAGATGGACTGTAGTAAAGTTTATTCTTTCAGGAAAGTAATGACTTTTGCCATGGAAAACTCTACAGCATTTAACTCTTACTCTTCTGTGGTGGTCCTTGGGCCCCTGCCTCCTGTTACTTTGAAAAACAATACCAATTGATGAAACACTTTGTACATTTCCCAGTCACCCCTGTTTTCCAAAGGAGGCAATTGGTAAAGAGCACTAGATTTAAAGTCAGGACACCTAATGCATTTGCTGTCTTTGGCTACACCATTTCCCTTCTCTGGACGTCTGTTTCTAATATTGGTAAGAGAAGGGAGTTGCACTAGACAGTTTCTTCTTTGCTGACATTCCTTGTTGCTGGAGAAGTTGTGGGACCAGTTAGTGGTAGAACCAGAACTAGGATGTGTGTCTCTTAGGACAGTGGTTTTTCCATTGTACCATAATGCCCTTTAGTATCCATAGCCATTAAAAAAAAAATACGTTTTTATTGATGTCTTCTTTTTTTTTATATTATCATAGTTATCTCCATTATCCCTCCAGTTCTTCCTACCAGAGAGCTGTCCTATATAATAAATTATATTTTAAAAGAAAAAAAAAAGAAGAAAGTAAAAAATCACTACAACTGATGGATATGTTGAAAACATCTGTAATATGTCACACCCGTGGACCTCCCACCTCCATGAAGGGCTAGGTTGGAGGTATCTTCTCAGATATGTTTCTCTGAATTACTCATATTAATCATTTTTTACACTATAATGGTATTCCATTTCATTCATATGCTGAAATTTGTTTATTGAGTCCCCAATCAGTGGGTACCCACTGTATTCTCTTCCCCCCCTTTTTTTTGTTTCCACCAAATTTATTGCTGCCAATATTTTGATATATACAGGACCCTTGTCTTTGTCTTTGACTCCTTTAGGCTATATGCTTAGTAGTGGTCTTGTTGCATCAAAGGACATGAACAATTTAGTGACTTGCATGGTTGCAAATAATTTTCTAGGACAGTTGAACCAATTCTCATTGCCACAAATGGTATATTATTGTGCTTATATTCCCACAACCTCTCCGGGATTGACATTTATGTTTTTTATCATCTATGCTGAAATTCTAGTTTTTCCTGAATAACAGCTCTATAGCATCACTATGAGGATGTTGCTTTTAAAGAGATGGATTTTACAGGGATAGGAAATTTAGCAGTATACATTTTTCCAAGTGCAATCCAACCTGACTTTTTCCTCTTCCATCTTCAGCCTATTGCCTTCTCTGCATGTCTAAGATATACATATTGATATACTCATTTGATGGGATGCCTTTCCATTTGCATGGCTTAATCTAATTAATATATGTTTCTAGTACACTTTGTTTTTATAGTATATAGCTAGACTGTTTTCATTCATATTGCTGAGACTTTCTCTAAGTGTATTTAGAGTTCAGAGGCTTGATGCAATTAGTATGAATAAATGAATGAATGAAACCGTATTTATTAAGTGCTTGTTATGGGGATACAGATAGAAAAACAAGATCACCTCAGCTGGCAAGGAGTTCACACTCTTAGGAGGTAGCATAACGGATGGAGCACTAAACATGGAGTTGGGAACACCTGAGTTCAAATATGGCCTTAGCTATGTGACTCTAGGAAAGTTTGTCTCAGTTTTCTTTTTTTTTTTTGCAAGGCAATGAGGGTTAAGTGACTTGCCCAGGGTCACACAGCTAGTAAGTGTCAAGTGTCTGAGGCCAGATTTAAACTCAGGTCCTCCTGAATCCAGGGCCAGTGATATAACCGCTGCACCACCTAGCTGCCCCTCAGTTTTCTTATCTCCCAGGGTTGTGAAGATAAAATGAAATATTTATAAAGTGCTTTGCAAACCTAAAAGTGCTATATGTAAATCCTGCCTTTTATCATTATTACTATTGGCTAGGGGTGGGGGGTGGGAATGACATGGTCAAATCTGTGTGCTCACTTTGAGAGCTGAATGGAGGATGAGTTGAAGTGGGGAAAGACCAGTATAGACCAAATAGGGAGACCAGTTAAAACGCTATTGGAGTAATTTAGGCAAGAAGTGATGGTGGCTTAGCCTTGGACTAAGGTAGTGTTGTGTGGGTGGAAAGAGGGGAAGGTCTAGGAGAAATGTTATAGAGGTAGAGGCAACCATACTGATAGCAGATTGGATATGCAGGGTTTGTGCTTATGATAAATTGAGTATGACATCAAGATTGGGAGCCTGGGTGACTAGAAAGATGGTGGTACCTTCGACAATCTTGGGAAGTGTGGAAATAGAAGGGTTTGGGGGGAAAAGAATGAATTCTGTTTTAGAAATGTTGAGTTTGAAATGGCTATATGGGGCAGCTAGGTGATGCAATGGATAGAGCACTGGCCCTGGAGTCAGGAGGACCTGAGTTCAAATCTGGCCTCAGACACTTGACACGTACTAGCTTGTGTGACCCTGTGTAACCCCAATTGCCTCACCTAGAAAAAAAAAGAAAAAGAAAAAGAAATGGCTATATGATATTCAGTTCCAGATACCCAAAAGGCATCTTATTCTTTACTTTAAGTTTAGAAGGACTAGCCATAGCAATAAGACAAGAAAAAGAAATTTAGTGAATAAGTAAGGGAAAGAGGATTACAAAATTTTTGCTTTTGCTAATATGATGGTCTACTTAACACCTGAGAATCACCTAAAACAATAATTGAAATGATAACGTCAACAAAATAGGATAAAAATGAATCTATACTTTTTTCTTTATTTTACCAACAAAACTCAACAGAAAGTGACAGAAAGAGGAATTCTATTTTAAAAACCACACAGTATATAAAACATTTGGTAATTTGTCTTCTAAGACACACATCTATGAGCTATATGGCTACAATTACAAAAATACTCTTTAAAAGAAAAAAAGACAGACTTAAATACTGGAGAGATATTCCTTGGTCATGGTTGAACTGTGCCAGCAAAATAAAAAGTGAAAATACTATCTAAATTAATTTACTTATTCAGCACCACACTACCAGGGTGTATGGGGTGTTCAGGAGAACTAGCACCTCTGGTGTTGGGGCTTCATCCATCTTTGGTGTTCATGTGATTCATCCAGCTCTCACCCGTGGCTCCAAGAAGCTGTAGCATGTGCAGTAGCCATGCTCTGGTAAACCATTTCAGGAGATGGGCTGAACCAGGTTGAGGGTAACTGACAGGAGTCAAAGCTGTCTGTTAGGGGCATGTGGTCTGCCCAAGCATTTGAACATTTTCCTTGGTAGAATGGGCAGGTGAGAAGTTCGTTTCAATGGCCATGAAGGCAGCTAAAGTAGGCACTGTGGAACGCTTAGAGTTTGGTAAGATATCAAAGACACCAAGGTCATTTACTGCATCCCAGGCCACTGACAGTCGTTTGACTTTTGTCCTGCTAATAGACTTCATTGACTCTGGAAGAGAGAGTGAAGCCTGGCGATTTAGTGCAACTCTGCCTCACTTAAATCCAATTCACCAACGGAGTCAAGACGTCCACCGTGTGAGAATCTCTGGTCCTCTTTAGAAACAAAGGACAAACAACATGACAACTAACAACCATACCACCAAATGATTACTTTATTGACCTAGAAAAAATAGCAAAATTCATCCAGAGAAATAAAAGGCCAAGAATTTCAAGAGAAAGTGTTTTGTTGTTGTTTTGCGGGCAGTGAGGGTTTAAGTGGCTTGCCCAAGGTTCATACTGCTAGTAAGTGTCAAGTGTCTGAGAAAGTATTTTTTAAAAAAGGTAATTAGGAGACATATACCAGATCTGATGCTATACCTACAATACCCCAGGGTTCACTGTTTGATAAAGTAGAAAGACATAAATTATTTAGGAAAGAACTCCCTATTTATTAAAAACTGTTGGAAGGGCAGCTAGGTGGCGCAGTGGATAAAGCACCAACCTGGGATTCAGGAGTAACTGAGTTCAAATCCAGCCTCAGACACTTGGCACTTACTAGCTGTGTGACCCTGGGCAAGTCACTTAACCCTCACTGCCCTGCCCCCCCCCCCCCTAAAAAAAAAACTGTTGGAAAAACTGGAAAGCTGTCTGCCAATAATTAGTCTTAGATCAACACCTTATACATATTCCACAATACATTGTAAAGGAATACATGACCTTAATTTTAAAGATCATACTATTTATCCTACTTCTCTCTCTCTCTCTCTCTCTCTCTCTCTCTCTCTCTCTCTCTCTCTCTCTCTCTCTCTTTTTTGTGGGGCAGTGAGGGTTGTGTCTTGCCCAGGGTCACACAGCTAGTAAGTGTCAAGTATCTGAGGCCGGATTTGAATTCTGGTCCTTCTGAATCTAGGGCCGGTGCTTTATCCACTGCACCACCTAGCTGCCCCATAAGATCACGTTATTTAGAAAAGAAACAGATTATATACCTTCTTATGCCTATGGGTAAGTGATGTATTATTAATCAAACAAGGGATAGAGGCAGTTACAAAAGATAAGATGGATAACAGATTACATGAAACGAAAAAGCTTCTACATAAATAATATTAATATACCCAAGATAAGGAGGGAAGTAATTGAATGGGAAAGAAATCTTAGCATCAGATTTCTCTTATAAGGGTCTGGTATCCAAGACATATAAACAATGAACATATATGCTACTTATATGTACCTATGCATATTTATATGCATTATATGATATATACAGGGGTGTGAGGGGGTGTGGAGGGGGTGTCCAAAAGCCATTCCCCAATTGAGAATTGAGGCAAGTAGGTGGCATAGTGGATAGAATACTGGGCTTGGAGCCAGGAAGACCTGAATTCAAATCCAGCCTTAGAAATTTGCTAGCTGTGTAACACAAGATAAGTTCTTCACCTCTGTCTGCCTCACTTTTTTTTTTTGCCTTACTTTCTTTAACTGTAAAATGAGAATAATAGCAGCATCTACTTTCCAGAGTTGGTGGGAGGATAAAATGAGATGCCATTTGTAAAGCACTTACTTAGCATAGTGCCTGGCACATAGTAGGCATTTAATAAATCTTTATTTCCTCCCTTCCAGTAGACAAGTGGTCAAAGGATATGAACAGATAAAGAATTTCAAACTGTTACAATTACATGAAAAAATGTTCCAAATCACTAATTATAAGAGAAATGCAACCCAAAACAGCCCCCAGGTTTTACCATTCACCCTGTAAATTGGCAAAGATGATAACATAAGAGAATAGTAAATGTTGGAGGAATTGTGGGAAGAGTGGGGCAGTGGTGGTGTTGGAACTGTGACTCTGCGTAACCATTTTGGAAAGCACAACTTGCAAAAAAAAGTGACTTAAAGGTCCATACCCTTTGATCCAGAGATTCCATTGCTGGGCTTCTGCCCCAAGGAGGTCATTGATAAGAAGAAAGTCCCCATATATGACAAAATATTTATAGCAGCACTTTTTATGATAGCAGAGAATTAGAAACAGAGTAAATACCCATCAGTTGGGGAGTGGATAAATAAATTGTGGTACAAGAAAGTAATGGGATATTACTGTGCTGTAAAAAATGACAAATATGTTGAATACAGAAAAACTTGGAAGTATCTTCATGAACTTATGCAAAGTGCATTAAATAGAGCCAAAAAATGCATACACACGATGACAGAAGCGATGTAAATGGAAAAAAAAATCATAAAAAGAAAATCAAAAGCAAATGTTGCAAAATTATAAAGAATAAGCCTGGCTCCAAAGAAGAGCTATGAGAAGAAACTCCCAGCCTGCCCCTGTGCAGCAGTAGGAGGTCCAAAAGTGTTGTACATCCCACATATTTTCAGATTTTTTTGATGTATTCTTTTTTTGTTGTTGTGTGGGATAGCTTCAGAGGGGAAGGATTGTTGGGGGGAAATGATGGCTGATGGAAAGAAAACCCCTCAAAATACAACAATAAAAACTTACTTTAAAAAAAAAGAAAAGAAATAATTATTATAACATCTTTGCACTAATTTTTTTTCTGATAACATTTTTATATGTAAAATATATAAGAAATTTACTCAAATCTGTAAGGACAATAGCCATTTCCCAGTAAATCAATGGTCAACTATTTGAGTAGGCAGCTCTCCAAGGAAGAAATGCAAGCTATCAACAGCTGTAGGAAAAAATGTTCCAAATCTCTACTAATATGAGAAATGCTAATTAAAACATCTTTGAGGTTCTCCTTCATGCCCATCAGTCGGAGAAAGATGACAAAAAGAAAAATGGTAATGGTTGGGCGGGCTGTGGAAGAGCAGACATAACTAATGTGTGATACACATTCATCGTTGTCCTATGTGGTGGAGCTGTGATGTAGTCGTGGTCCAGACATTCTGGAAAGGAGTTTAGAACTCTCCCTCCATGGGCAGCTAGGTGGCGCAGTGGATAGAGCATCGGCCCTGAAGTTAGGAGGACCTGAGTTCAAATGTGGCCTCAGACACTTGACACTTACTAGCTGTGTGACCCTGGGCAAGTCACTTAACCTCAATTGCTTCATTTAAAAAAAAACTCTCCCTCTAAAGTCACTAATTTATACATACCCTTTGACCAAGTGATATCATAACTAGGCATATATAAAAGAAAGCGGGAAAGGACCCATATGTACAAAAGTATTTATAACAGTACTTTTTTGTTGTAGCAAAGAAGTTGAAAACTTAGGGGGTGCTCATCAACTGGGAATGGGTGAACAAATTATATTGTATATGTAGTTAATGAAAATATTTTACTGTAAGAAAAAAGACAAAAGGAATGAATTCAGAGAAACTTATATGGGAAGACTTGTCTAAATTAAAGCAGAGTGAGTTGAACAGAACCAGGAAAACAATTTAAACAACAACATTGTTAAAAACAACTTTTAAAGACTTTGGAACTTCAGTCAATTCAATGACCAGTCACAACTTTAGAGGAAGGAGGATGAAGTAATACTGCCTTCCTTGCCTGACAGTGAAGAGAGAAACTCAACCTGGTATCCTGAAATATGTATTTTTGGACATGGCCAGTAAATGGATCTGTTCTGTTTGACTGTGCTTCTTTGTTCCAAGGGAGATTTTTTTTTTATTGATGGGTTTTGTAAAGGAGAGGGGGACAAGCCCGGAAGAAAAAGTATTTTAAAAAAATTCATAGAAAAGGATAGAGGCTTAAAAGGACACACAGACAAGCAGAATAGCTTTAAAATTAATGTGCTGAATTTATTTCATTTAAAAAAATGCAAGATAGATTTGCACAGTCCTCTCTGTTATATTTATGTAAAATGCATATGTTTAATGTTTGTCAAGTACAGGTAAAAAATTAATTTTTCAAAACAAAAGGGCTGGGGGGCAGCTAGATGGCGCAGTGGTTAAAGCACCGGTCCTGGACTCAGGAGTACCTGAGTTCAAATCCGGCCTTAGACACTTGACACTTACTAGCTGTGTGACCATGGGCAAGTCACTTAACCCCCATTGCCTAAAAAATAAAAATAAAAATAAAAAAAATAAAAAAACCCAAAAGGGCTGGACTCTGATCTCCAAGGTTCATTTCAGTTATTTAAAAAAAAAAAAAAAGCTAGGTGGGGCACCTGGATTCAGGAGGGCCTGAGTTCAAATCTGGCCTCAGACACTTGACACTAGCCATGTGACCCTGGGCAAGTCACTTAACCCCCATTGCCTCACCAAAAAACAAACAAAAAAACAAAGCAAGGAGGCAGGTAGTGCTGGCTTTGGCAGCACATATGCTAAAATTAGAATGAAAGGAGATTAGCATGGCTCCTATGCAAGGATGATGTTCAAATTCATGAAGCATTCTTTTTTTTTTTTAAATGGGGAGGGGAGACAGAGAGAGAGGAAGAGAGAGAGAGAAAGGAGTACACATGAACGGACTTGTGTGTGACATGGTATTTGGCTAGGTCAGAGTTAGATGTCAGCACAGCTTCCCAGTAAGCCATCATTCTCAGGAGCTCCTGTGTTCCTTCATACAGCTTCAAACACATTTCCTGACAGAGCCCCTGGATTCCAGTTTGTGTCGGTACCTCGTGAGAATTGTTGGCAAGACCAGAAATGTGGGATTCCTGCTCTGTGGAAGGAGTTAGGTAGATTTAGATGAACTTAATTTCTTTGAACTTGTTTCTTTCCCTCCTTAAAATTGTTTTTTCCTCATAAAACATAAGCCAGGACTCCTTTCCATATAACTAAAAAGGTCATGCTATTTCTTGAAATAAGTGCTTGGGACATTTATATAGTATCAGTATGAGGAGTGTGAAAAAATTGATGGATGATTGTTGACTTTTCCACCCTTAAAGCAAAGTGATGATAACTCTTTGGAAAGCTTGTCTTTTTTTTCCAAACTAGCCCGTGTCCTTTTGGCCTCTCATTTCAGAATGGTTTACAAGAAACAAAAGTTAAAAGCTCCATGGATAATTCTTTTTTTTTTTTTTAATGTGGCTTTTTAGGCCACAAAAGGATCAGAACGTATTTTAGGATCTTCTTTTTTTTTTTTTTTGGCAGGGCAATGAGGGTTAAATGACTTGCCCAGGGTCACACAGCTAGTAAGTGTCAAGTGTGTGAGGCTGGATTTGAACTCATGTCCTCACGAATCCAGGGCCTGTGCTTTATCCACTGTACCACCTAGCTGCCTCAGAATTTTTTTTTTTTAAAGATCAACTTCTAAGGTCCCTTCTGGCTCTGACATTTTGTTATATCTTAATATACTAGGTTCTGAAATCTCTTCTAGCTCTGACAATCTGTGTTCTGAAGTTCTTCCCTGCTCTAGCATTCTATGTTCCAAGATCTAATCCTTTCCAGTTCCAAAATTTTAAGAATCTTGTGATTCCTGATAACCATTTCCCTATCCTGGGGTATATCTGTGGCTTAACTCACTTGTTTTCTTGTTTATCTTTTGGGGACTGTTCATTTCAAATCTAGGCTGCTCTGCTGATGACTCCCCCACCCCCACCCCAGTGGAAAGAGACTGCTTTCAATGTTTAAAGAGGTTTGTTTTTGTTTTCTTTTCCAATCCAGCTTTCCAGAACAATGCTACGGAAAAAACGACGGTTATCAGAGTCAAAGGCCAGCCAGAGTCAACCCAAGTTCGATTCCTTGGGGGATCATCCACTTGCCTCACCCCGTAGTCCTGCTCCAGAGTACAGTATCTATTTCACTCACCAGAAAAGCAGCGGTTCCCGACTGGGACCTGAGTTTTTTGACCAGCCTGCAATCACCCTGGCCCGGGCCTTTCTCGGACAGGTAATTTGCCTCTAGCTCCTTGGCTTTAGGACAAACGTAGAATTTGTTGAACCAAGAGGTTCATTCAGGTTTTCATTCATCATTCAATGATGTTTCTTAAGATTCCACTATGTGTAGTGGAAGGAGATATTCTCTGAAGGAGATACTAAGTTTAGATTTGATATGTCTGGCCTCTCATGGATCTTAGAATTTAGAAAGGGGATTATACATGTGTACACAGATAAATATAACACAAAGTAAAATGGGATATGTGCATTAAGGGCATATTAACTTCTGTCATATCAGTCAAAGAAGAGATTTCTGCTGCTTGGAAGAATCAAAGAAGGCTTCATGAAGGTGACTTTTGATCTGGGCCTTGCAGTATGAATACAATGTCAGCAGGTAGATATGGGGGATGGGGTGGAGTATTTCTGATAGAGGGAACAACATAAACAAAGGGGCAGTGGTGGGAAAACATAGGATGCACTTGGGGATTGAATGGGTGGGTTTGGCTAGAACATGAATTGTTCAAATGGAGATTATGACAAGATAAGGTTGGTGTCATATTATGGAGGCCTTTAGGATCAAAGTATCATAAAATTTAGAGCTGGAAAGGACCTCGAGGCTATTAAGTTTAATACTTTTATTTTACAAATGAAGAAACTGAGGCCCAGGGAAGGTTCAGTGAATTGCCCAACATCACACAGGTAGTGTGAGTGCGCAGGAAAGAATTTAGACTTTATTCAATAGGCAATAGGGTACAGTATCAATAAATAATGAAATATTGTCATCTAAAGCTAATGGAAGGGAGTGCCTGGGTATTGGTTATGGGGTCCTCCAAAAACAGCTACACAAGATTTGCACATGTCCCGACACTAGAAGAAAAAAGGAAGAGATTTAAACTGTTCTGCTTTACCTTTCTCTGACTGTACTTACTATTTGATGGCAATTGAAATGTAAAATCATTAAACTCTAGAGTGTTAGTGGTGGAAAGAACTCGAGAGCTTATCTAGTTGAACCTCTTTCATTTTACTGATGAAGAAATGGAAGCCAAAAGAGGGAAAGCTACTTGCCCTAAACCCATGATCCTTTTGGTAGCAGAGGGAAGACTTGACCACAGTCTACTTGACTCAGTTCAGTTTGATTTCTGGTATAACCTTCATGTTGAGAAGGTGAGCAGAAGATAGAGGAGTGTGTTGGGGCCTGCTTCTGAAACTTAATAGCCATAAGGTTACTTTTTCCTCTCTCTTGAGTTTCATTTTCCTTATTTGTAAAATGATGGAACTAGATGGGGAGACCAGAATGTATTTTTAGATAGTGGGGAAGGAGTCAGTAGAGAAGAAAAGACTGAAGATGAGAAACATGTAGTGAATAAGGGAAGAGGTCTGGGAGTAGGCGGGCAAGGAAAGGGTTAGCACAGATTGAGAGTTTAGCATTGTCACAGTAGAGATTATCCTCTGAGATTGGAACAATGGTGGAGGGCTGCTTTATCCTCTGAGATTAGAGCAGTGGGAGAGGACCATTTTATCATCTGAGATTGGAACAATGGAGAAAGGCTGTTATACCATGAAATTGGATCAGTCCGGGAGGGTTGCCTTTTCCTCTGAGATTGGTACTGTAGGCAGGTCTAGGAGAATAGATGGAGACATAAGAGTTTTTTGAGGATGGGAGAGGAAAGGACTGTTGACAGCCTGGTAGGATTTTCAATCTATTAAATAAAATAGGAGGTGATGCCATCTGTTTGAGAGAGGTAAGTTGGGGCAGAGTTGAGAGCTTGAGAAAGAAGGTTTGCTTATAGCCTTTGCAGCAGGATTGTGATAGGGAGTTAATCAGAAATTAGTAAAAGGATTATCGTGATGTAGTGAAGGCCAATTTGAGGTTATGTAGTAGGGATTCATAGTGGACCCAGTCAACACAATATCACGACTTCCTCTAGTTATGATGTGAAGGAGTTCGAGAATTATAATGAGTGTAAAGAACCAACTCGGATTAGTGAGAGACAATGGGAGATTTCACTCTGGTCCTATGACTATATGACAGGAAATTCTGGGCAGAAAGAGGAATTTCAGTGTCTGAGATCTCGTAGCCCTCTGTGTAACGTGTGGCACAGTATAGGTATGATATAGATGTAAAGGTCATGGGAATTGATCCAGTGAATAAAATAAGAGCCCAGGGTGGCGGTAGGACTATCATCCCTAATATTGAAGTTACCAAGGATGAGGTCAAGAATCGGCATGGAAAAGAAGATCATGAACTAGGTTATGGAGTCAGTGAAGAAGGACCTGGGGTCGGTAGCTGCATCTGGACAGGATCATATAATTGATTGAGGCAAAGGGGTTGTTGAGTGATGGTGGCAAAGGGAAGTTCTGGAACTGGTAGAACCTGAAAGTATTAAAGAATAAACAAAGGAAGGAAAGACACTTTCTAGGTGGGGAGGAAGTATTCATAGAGGAGATGGCTTTGGAGCCAGACCTTAAAGGATGGGCAGAATTTTAACAAAGGAGATAGGAAAGCTATATCTCTGGAGGATGATGAACAATTCCCTGTGGCTAGTCCTATCCTTAGTGGAGGTCATCACAGGAAGTTCCAGCAGGGAGCTGATAGAAGACTCAAGGTGATCTTGGGGCCTATTGCTGTCCTTGCTGTCCAAGAACACTTGTCTTACTTTTTTTTTTTTTTAGTGAGGCAATTGGGGTTAAGTGACTTGCCCAGGGTCATACAGCTAGTAAGTGTCAAGTGTCTGAGGCTGGATTTGAACTCAGGTACTCCTGACTCCAGGGCCAGTCCTCTATCCACTGCGCCACCTAGCTGCCCCACTTGTCTTACTTTTATTGCAGAACTTTCCCATGATTTGGGGCCTGTGATATAGAGAGAGGACTGAGCCTGGAGACAGGAAGACCTGGGTTCAAATCTGGTCTAAGACACTTCCTGGCTCTGTGATTCTGGGCAAACCATGTAACCACATTTGCCTCAGTTTCCTCAACTACTATAAAATGAGGGTGAGAATAATAGCACCTACCTCTCAGGGCTGTTATGAAGATCACATAAGATATTTGCCAAGTGCCGGGTACATAACAGGCACTTAATAAAAGTTTCTCTTTCTCCCCTCCCCTCCCTTGTCTTCCCCTTCCTTTCTTTCTCCTTTTCCCATTTTCTTTCCTTGGTGAGACTGCAAGTTCAGTATGAGCCACCATTGGGACATGGCAGCCAAAAGCCCTACTCCAACCTTAGGCTGCCAAAAGAAAGGGATGGTGGGGGGCAGCTAGGTGGCACAGTGGATAAAGCACCGGCCCTGGATTCAGGAGGACCTGAGTTCCAATCCAGCCTCAGACACTTGACACTTAGTAGCTGTGTGACCCTGGGCAAGTCACTTAACTCTCATTGCCCCGCAAAAAAAAAAAAAGGGATGGTATCCAGAATCAGGGAGGTGATTGTATCATTCTGTACACCTTGTCTGTACTGAATTTGGGAGGATTACATGCAGTTTTAGAGGGACGTGGACAAACTGGAACAGATACAAGGAGAGTGAGAGTCCTTGGAACCACTGACTGAAAGAGGTAGGAATGAAAACAGAAACCCTGGAGGCCTTGAGAGTATGGGCCTTCGTGTTTTTGAAAGGGGCTTGTTCTGCTTGGTCCCTGGGGCAGAACTAGGAGCAGTGGGTAGGATTTGTCCAGAAGATTTCAGCTGAGGATAAAGAGAAACTTCTTCATGATTCCAGCTACCCTGCTGTGGATGTCTTCACCTGCCACCCGGATGACCATTTGTTCAGGATGTTGTAGGGGATATTCCTGGTCACGTCTGGTTTGGACGGAATGGCCTTCCAACTCCGAGCCTCCATGATTCTATTTTTTTTTTCACTTATCTATACCGGTTTCTTCCTGCCAGATAGTACCAGAAAGTCTGTCACCAAGAAGAATGAAATGTGACTCTTGAGTATCTTTGTTTGAACAGCCCTTTCTAGGTTTTAGGGTGGACATTCCTCCCCTTATGTGTATGTTAATTGAGGTCTCAGCACACTGATTACAAACACTTATTAAGCACTGAGATTAGTGCCAGAGACACAAAATGAATAGGAATGATAGGAATCTGGCTTGCATACTAATGAGTATGATACTAAGTAAAATGTAGAATACAAGGTAGGAAACAGCCAGTGTTGAGGCGATAGGAGCTCTCATGTGTAAGGAACAACGAGAAGTCTACTTTGGCTTACTGTACATAGAATATGTTGGCATCCAAGTCATGCGCTGGATAAATTGCAGAACTTGGAATCTGGAAGACTGAATTTGGATCCTACTAGAGACACTTAATAGTTGTGTGGCCCTGGGCAAATCATTTAACATCTCTGTCTCAGTTTCTTTATCAGTAAAATGGGGGTAATAATAGTACTACCTCACAGGGGTGGCAGCTGGGTGGCACAGTGGATAGAGTGCCAGGCCCGGAGACAGAAAAACTCATCGTCCTGAGTTCAAATCTGCCTTGAGACACTTACTAGCTGTATGATCCTGGGCAAGTCACTTAACTCTGTTTGCCTTAGTTTCCTTCTCTATAAAATGAGCTAGAGAAAGAAAAGGCAAACCATTCTAGTATTTTTGTCAAGGAAACCCCAACATGGGGGTCATGAAGAGTCAGAAATTGACTGAACGATAACCATAACTTCACAGGGTTGTTGTGAAGATTGTGAATTAACATATGTAAAGTGCATTATATCAATGCTATTCTTTTTTTTTTTAATTTTTTTTTTTTGTGAGACAATTGGGGTTAAGTGACTTGCCCAGGGTCATACAGCTAGTAAGTGTTAAGTGTCTGAGGCTGGGTTTGAACTCAGGTCCTCCTGAATCCAGGGCCAGGGTTCTATCCACTGTGCCACCTTGCTGCCCCCCAATGCTATTCTTATTACCATTCCTAGTATTAATAAGGTGGAAAGGAGGCCTCAGAGTGTCAAGGGCTTTAAAAACTGAACAGAAGACCTTTTATTTGTTCCTAGAGGCAATGGGGAACCCTTGGAGTTTATCGAATGGTGGATGGCATGGTTAGACCTGTACCTTAGAAAAATCACTTGAGCTAGGCCTTGAGGGAGGAGAAGGATGTCAGTAGGAAGGAGCACGTAGGCATGGAGTTGGTCTGTACCAGTGCACAGAGACAGAAGACAGGACAGGATGGAGACTGGCTGAGAGTTTAGTTGATCAGGAACGTGAAGTACATGGAGAATTGTGAAGCGAGATATAGGTTAGAGCCCAATTGCAGAGGACCTGAAACACCAGGTGAAAGAGTTTGTATTTCAGGTTAAAGGAATCAGAGAGCAGCCTTTAAAGGCCTTGAGCAGTGAAGTCAGAGTGGGGCATTAAGAAAATTGTTCTGCTGGGTGGGTATAGGAGGAATTGGAGAGAGAAGAGAAAGAAAGGGAGTTGACCTTCCCATTCTGGCCTGGGAGCCTGCTGCCTGCCTGGCTTGTAGTCCTGTCTCTGCCACTGACTCACTAGATAACACCGGGCACGATGTTCTGGAAGGACTCTGGATTTTTTTTTCCCACCCAATTCCTGGTTTTATGATCTAAAGATATAATTTGTTAACTTAATGGGTTCCCCTTTCTGGGGCCACTTTTTTTTTCTCGCCTTTGGGAAATTGTGCAGTTCATTTTTTTTTTCTTCTTAATTTCCCAATTGCATGTAAAGATAGTTTTCAACATTCGTTTTTGTAAGGTTTTGAGTTCCAAATTTTTCTCCCTTCCTCCTTTTCCTCCCCTCCCCAAGACAGCAGGCAATCTGATATGGGTCATACATTACAATCATGTTCACCGTATTCTGGGGCTACGTTTATAGAGCAGAATTGTTGTTATGGGGCCCAAGTTAAGTCACAGGTGGTACCTTAGGCCTTGTGAAGGTGGAAGAACTCACAGCTCTGGAGAACAGCCTTCTTGGGTAGTAGGGAGCCTGGGACAGTGTCAGGAAGCACCTCCAGAGGGTCTTTGAGCTGGTCTGATCTGCAGGATTTGTGGGGATAACATTCAGGTGAAGCTGTAGCCCCAAAGTGAGTATAAGGACAGTACAGACCACCCCAGAGATTCCCCCCAGGTTCCTTTCCTGGCTCCTTGACTGAAGGAGGTGGGGCATGGAATTCTGGAAGAGCTGCACATTCCAGGCACTTCACACAGAGGTTAATTGAGGAAGCAAGGACTGATGGCAACCCTGGGACAGGGAATGAGGGGAGGGCATTACACAGCCTCAGAAAAGACACCATGCTCGGGGATATAGTACTAACAGCTCATTTAGGTAATATCTCAGTCATACATTCAGTCTTTTTTTTTGGTGGGGGGTGAGGCAATTGGGGTTAAGTGACTTGCCCTGGGTCACATAGCTAGTAAGTGTCAACTGTCTGAGGCTGGATTTGAACTCAGGTCCTCCTGACTCCAGGACAGGTGCGCTATCCACTGCACTACCTAGTTGCCCCCGTATATTCAGTCTTTACAGTGACCTTATGTGGTTGGTGCATGAGTGTGTATGGGTGTGTATGGGTGTTCAGGGAGGACTAGCACCTCTGGTGTGAGGGTGAGCCCTTTTCAGTGCTGCTCATCCACCTTTGGTGACCACCTTCACTCAGCTCTCCCCTGTGGCTCCAAGAAGCTATAGCACGTGCAGTAGCCACATCCTGCTAAATCATCTCAGCAGACGGGCTAAACCAGGTTGAAGGTAACTGCCAGGCCACAAACCTATTGGTGAGTTGGGGAGTGTCTACCCCAGGCATGTGAAGACTTCCCCTGGTGGAAGGTGACTGAAGCAGGTGCTGTGGAGCTCTTAGAGCTTGGTCAGACATTGAAATGCCAAGGTCACCCACTGCATCCTGGGCCATCGCCATTTGTCCTGACTTTTGTCCTGCCACTGGACTTCAGTGACTCTGGAAGAGAGTGAGGCTTGATGACTGTGCAACTCTGCCCTCACCTAAATCCAGTTCACATATAAGTCAAGCTGCCACTCTGTGATGTCATTGGTCCCCTTCAAAAATGAAGGACAAACAACAACATGTGGCTGGTGAAATGCCCATGTTACAGATGAGGAAGTGGAGATTCAGAAAGGGGAGTGACTTGTTACAGATCCTGCAGTCAGCAAGATATGGAATCAGGAACCTAAGACTTCCACTTTCTGTGTTACTTGATGCTGTCTTCCCTCCCAGCTTTGGTTGTGATTCATTATTATAGTTGTCTAAGAGGGACTGCTTTCAATGATCCCTCTTTTTCTACCTTTTACTGGTTTTTGTCTTTATGTCCGTGAGTCTTCTCCCTCACCTTTTGAACTTTCCCCCTGCTCAACCAGCCCTGGTGTTTTGGATAGAGGTTACTTTGAGGAATAGGCCTAAGTTACTTGGAATGCCTAATATCTAATGGGGAAACCTAGATTGTCCCAACTGCCCTCGAGAATTAGGAAGAGGACTTAGTGCCTTCCACGGAGGTATAGGAGACATTTGGAGGTCACTTTAGTAACAATAGTTGGAACTAAAGGAAATCACCCTTGGTGACAGCACCATGGGGTGCTTTTGGAGTAGAGTCAAATTTGAGCTCTTGAATCTAGAGCAACTGGAATGGGTGTCTATGTCTGAAGGTTTTGGAAACCTCCGGTTAGTATAATTTTGAGAGGAAAGTGTTGGGGAGAATGCATTAACTGGAGGGAGAGGGAGGAAGGGAGAGAGAGAGAGTGAGTGTGTATGTGTGCGTGTGCATGCGGGCATGCACCTCATACTGGTAGGAGTTTTCATGCCAACTTGAGGGTCCTGAGGTGGGTGCCTTTGGAAGGAGGAACAAAGCAGTTGTTGAGCCTAGTGTACGGAGTGTGTCAGAGAAGTGCCAAAGCTCTGAGGTGTCTAGTAGAAACCAGAGCGGCAGTAGATCTGGCCAAATGTCTTTGCCTAAGTGGGCACAGTCTGGAGGATGAATCCCATGGAATGGCAAAGGGCTTGGATTAAGCATCAGAGGAGCCAAGTTCAAGGTCTTGCTGTCTTCCTCATCACAGTGCTCTGCAACTAGCAGTCCCTGGATAAATGTTTGTCGGATGAAGGAATGAATTAAGGTTATCATTTTGACTCCATGTAAGGAAACACTCCTAGTGGGTATCTCTCATTGGAGGTCTTAAGACAAAGTGTGGATGAACAACTGTGAGGGATATCGTAAAGGAAGTTCATGGTTTGGGCTTGGGAGTCTTTAGCCTGGAGATGCATGAGATGAGGACATTAGTGCTTACCCTATATCCTTCTCGGGTTAGGAGAATGTGTTGGAAGCTTTGACGTGCGGTATAGACATGTGCTGTTACTGCCTGGTGCTTCAGGTTGTGACTCTGGCCCTCAGATGGCACCAGCTCAGAGAAGTTGGCGCTGTACTTGATGAAGAGGCGCTGGCTGTCATTTTCCCATTACTTGGCACAGAATGATGCCTCCAGAGGAAGACCGTGCAGCTGTTGGGAGTATGGAGCTCCAAGATGGACTTCCTGGAATTTCCCTTTAGGGGGATTTTCTTTCTCTTTCAATTTTGTTACATAAAACAATTTCAATTTTGTTACATAAAAAGACCCTCTCTGCTGTGTTCAGCTGAGGCTGTTAGTGTTGGATCCTGCCTAAGTGTGCTCAGTGACACTCCCCAGGGAGAGAGAGAGGGGCACACCCAGGCCGGCTCTCCGGCAGATAGGCTGAGCTGGGCAGGGAGGACAGACCACATGGCCCAGAAGAGGATGGGAAGGAAAGGAAGGGGCATCATGAAGACCTAGGGGAGGATATGTAGATTTGGTGGCTTTTCCTGCCAGACTGGTCAGGGGGGCTCGGGGAGGTGGGGGTGGCGAGCTTCCTCAGGACAGAATTCTGGAAACAAGGGATTTCTATGAAAAGAGCTCATTGCTGCTATTCCTCTGCCTGTTCTCTTTATTGCTAAACCAGGATTCTGGCAACAGCCTCCTGACCGTCCCTCCCTTCCCCTCCCCTTTTCAGCTCTCCCTTCCAATCCATTCTGCACATGTTGCCAGATACACCTCCCTTCCCAATGATAATAACAGCTCACATTTCTCTAGTGTATTACAGTTTGCCACATGCTTTTCTCACAACGGCCGTGGGAAGTACGTGGTCTACACTTACCATACTGGTCTACAGTATGCCACAGTGGGGAAAGGCTAGGCCAAAAAAACCTCCAAGGTCCCTTAGAAACTTCTAGTTCTGGCTTTGATAACTTAGCCTAAGTCTCTTAATCTTTCTGAGCCTCAGTTTTCTCATCTGTAAAACAGGAATAATAATACTTATCCTACTTATTACACAGGATTATTTTGAGGAAAGTGCTTCGTAACCGTAAAGCTCCATATAAAGAAGCAATCCTTTTCTTCTTCCTAATTGATTCTCTATCGCAGTGGTATCAAACTCATATAGAAACAAGGTCACCAAATCCTGCATAAGTATTCCTGCAAGTACATGTTGATTTAGAAAACTGCATATTGACATGATCAGTATTCGATTGTACTTTTATTTATTTTGTTAAATATTTCACAATTGGGGCAGCTAGGTGGTGCAGTAGATAAAGCACTGGCCCTGGATTCAGGAGGACCTGAGTTCAAATTTGGCTTCAGCTACTTGATACTTACTAGCTGTGTGACCCTGGGCAAGTCACTTAACCCTCATTGCCCAGCCAAAAAAACCCAAAATATTTCACAATTACATCTTAGTCTGGGTGCAACAGCTCACAGGATTGATTGTTGCTGGAGGCCAGAGCTTGGTGTTGGCATCTGTGTTCCCATATTCTCTTCTCTCCTCAAGACTCCCAAATGTTTCCTTCCCTGCACCTTTTCAGCTGAGGACTTTGCCTAGAAAATAAAGACCATATACCCTCTGCTTCCTCACCTCCCCTTCTTTATTTCTCAGAATTCCTTGAAATCATCCCCCAATCTTGTTTACTCCAATTTCTGATGAAAAGGTGGCCTTTTCCCTTGCCTAGTTGTCAGCCTACTACCTATACCCTTGAGTCCATCCCCTCCCATTTTCTCCAGAAGAATGCTTCTACAGTCATCCCATCTTTCTTTGTAACCTTCAACCTCTGTCTTCTGTTTTTTGTTTTTTTCCTGCTGCCTACAAACACATGCAAGTCTCCCTTATCCCCAAAACACCTTCACTAGACCCTGTTATAATTTAGCTCCTTCCTTTCTCAGCCAGACTGCTAAAAGCTGTCTGTGCTCATGGCCTCCTCTTCTCAACCTTTTGTGCTATGGCTTCTGAACCTCTTAATTCAATTGAAACCATTCTCTTTAAACTTAACAATGATTTCTTTTCTGAACATAGATTTTTACTGATATCTTTTGGGGGGGGCAGGGCAATAAGGGTTAAGTGACTTGCCTAGGGTCACACAGCTAGTAAGTGTCAAGTGTCTGAGACCGGATTTGAATTCAGGTCCTCCTGAATCCAGAGCTGGTGCTTTATCCACTGCACCACCTAGCTACCTCAATATCTTTTTTTATATCACTTACTCCCATATCTACCCCCTACTCCTTCCTAGTGAGCTATCCTTTATTTCATTTATTTATTTATTTTCCCATTCATTTCTATTTTTAATTCCAAATCCTCTCCCTCTTTCCATCCCTTTCCTACCCAATAAGAAGGCAAGAAATACAAAACCTATTACAAATATGAAGACATATAAAGCAAATTTCTGCATTTACCATGTTTTCCTTCCACACCTTCCCCTCCCCCCCCCAAAAAAAAAGAAAGAGGAAACAAATATGCTTTAATCATTACTCTAAGTCCATAAGTTCTCTATCTGGAGGTGGATAACATTTTTTTTTATGATGAGTCTTTTGGAACTATGGTGGGTCATTGTGTTGATCAGAGTTACTAAGTCTTTCAAAGTTAATTATCTTTGCAATATTGCTGTTACTGTGTACGATAATCTCTTGGTTCTATTCACTTCACTTTGCATCAGTTCATATAAATCTTTCTAGGTTTTTTCAAAATGATCTCCTTTGACATTTTTTATGTAATAAATATTTTTATTTATAGTTTGGGGTTCCAACTTTTATCTCTCCTTCTCTTCCTCCCCTTCCCCCTCTCTGAGGAAGCAAGCAATTATATATGGCTTATACATGTATGGTTATGCAAAGTATTACCATATTTGTCATTTTATACAAAAAAATTTGATTAAAAGGGGAAAAAATGAAAGAAAGTGAGAAATACTTGCTTCAGTTTGTTACATCAATATTAGTTCTTTCTTTGGAGATGGATAGTATGTTTCATCAGTAGTCCTTTGGGATTGTCTTGGATTATTGTATGGTTGAGAAAAGTCAAGTCATTCACAGTTCTTCATCAAATAATATTGCTGTCTCTGTGCACAATGTTCTTTTGGTTCTGCTCACTTCACTATACATGTCTTACTTGTCATACATGTCTTTCTAGGCCTTTCTGAAATCATCCTGCTTGTCATTTCTTATAGCATGATAATATTCCATCACCATCATATACCACAGTTTGTTTATCCATTCCCCAATTGATGGGTATTCCTTTGATTTCCAATTCTTAGCCACCACAAAAAGAGCTACTATAAATATTTTTGTACAAATAGGTCTTTTTCTCTCTTAGGTTTATATCCCAAAGACATCCCCAATCAGTGGTATCCCTTTGTCACAATCACAATTATATACCACAACTTTTTCAGTCATTCTTCAATTAATGGGTATTACCTCAGTTTCCAATTTTTTGCCACCACAAAAAGAGCTGTTATAAATAGTTTGATGTAGATGGAGTCTTTCACTGACCTCCTTGAGGTAGATGCCTAGCAGTAGAATATTTGGGTCCAAGAATATGGACATTTTAGTCACTTTATGGGTGTCCTATAGATATCTAAATTTAATAGAAATTTTTCTAGTTCTAGTTCAAGGCCTTGAACTCATTACCTTCTGTATAGGGGACCATACTCCTTCTAGTCTCTCAGGTTTACAACTGCAACATTCTCCTTGAATACTTTCCTTCACGCCACACATCTAATAAATTGCCAGACTTTGTTGTGTCTCCCTCCACCACATCTCCTCCCCTTCTTTCCACATACACAACTACAGCTCTCCTTAGGGTCCTTATCACTTCTCACCTGGAGTAGTGCCATAAGTTTCTTTTAATTGACCTTCCTGTTTCAAGTCTCCACCCCCTCCAGACTATCTTCCAGTGGCCAAAATGATTTTCTTTTAAAAAAACCCCAAAACTTTTATTTATTTATTTATTTTTGCGGGGCAATGAGAGTTAAGTGACTTGCCCAGGGTCACACAGCTAGTAAGTGTCAAGTGTCTGAGGTCAAATTTGAACTCAGGTCCTCCTGAATCCAGGGCTGGTGCTTTATCCACTGGGCCACCTAGCTGCACCCAAAATGATTTTCTTAAAGCACAGCTCTGACCATGTGATTCCCCTCCTCAGTGAACTCCTGTGGCTCCCTATTTCACCTGAGATCAAGTAAAAATTTCTTTGTTTGGCATTGGCAACCTTTACAACGTAGCTTTACCAGTCTTCTCAGCCTTATTATATACTATTCCCCATCCTGAACTCTGTGGTGCAGCCAAAATGGCCTTCTTCCTCTTCATACATCAAACACTCCATCTGCCATCTCTGTGCCTTTGCATGACTTATCTTTGCTGTGTGGAATACACTTTCCTCAGCCCACCCCCTCTGAGCATCCTTTGTTAACTTTCAGACTTGGCCGAGGCACTGCCACCTACTTGAAATCTTCCCTGCTTCTTGCAGTCCTTCAAGCCTTTTCTGCCAACATTACCTCATATCTAGCCTGTACATTTTTATTTGTGACCTTGTTGTCTTCCCAATAAACTGTCATATCCTGGAGAGGATGGACTGTCACAGTTTTGCCTGAGTCCACCGCTCTTTAACTGGCATCTGATGTATTCTCAGTACTCAGTAAGGCTTTTTGGTTGGTTTATTACCGTCATAATGACTGCCTCTGCAGAGGTGCCTAGGCCCTTTTTGTCAATGAGGGCCTACTCTCTGCCCTTGGACCTTAAGAGAGAGTGGAAAGAACCCTAGAGTCAGCCCCCCATTAGAGTCCCACTCTGCCACCAACTAGCTAACAGTGACCTCGGGCAGTCTGACTCACTTCTTGCTCCTCCTTGGCCCTCATTTTCCCCATCTGCCCAAGGTGGGCCGTTCTCTACTGACTAGATTTCCATAGCTGCTGAGGGAAAGCTGTGGGGTTTCTTTGGGGAGTCCTTGGAAATGAATGATTCCTCTTGCTTATGGTGAGATTCACAGTGTTTCTCACAAATGGTCAGTGTTTGGTTCTAAGTGGATTGTGCATCCAGTTCGAAGTCATAACAGGCCTGCTCTGAAAGCCCCCTCACTGACTTTGATTATGCTCGGCTCAGACTGCAATGAACAGTCCCTCTGTTGGGCTCTCTGGTTCTCTTTTGCCAGAAACTTCTCAGGCTTTTCTGAATGGTAATCCCAATTCATCGAAGGCATTTTGTATTCCAGCAGCCTGGCCTTCCCCGCAAAGTGCATTTCTGATGCTAATGATATTATAATGGGAGACCCTAGGTGCTTCCTCAGTCAGACTGGGCCCCTTTCCCTGGCCTTCAGCCAGAATGGTCTTTAACTCCTGGTAGCTGCCCAGCGCTTCCCTGCCTTGTAGAAAAGCCGATTGACTGCCCAAGTGGTCCCTCGTTCAAAGTTCCCTGGGCTTTATTATCCCCACCCATCCCCCAGCTTTGCTTCTAAGTGGAAAGAGAGCCCGATTGTGTTTGCGGGTCACTTTGATCAGCCTGGGAGTGTGTTCTGTTGACTAAGCTATTTTTGGTCTCCCTGTTTTGAATAATGACCATTTTCCACCTGCAGGAAGGGTGTTTTATTTACAAATGAACAATCCTTCCCAGTCTCCGGGGAGAGGGGCCCCTCTACATCTGCCTGGTTCTATCTAGGGGGAAGCAACTTGGCAGATTTAGGTTCCAAGAAATGATTTTCTATCAGTTGGAGGCTGTGGGGCCCAGACAGCAAGGGATGCTTTTCCTATGTGGAGGGGCTTTGGGAGGCAGCTGCAAACCCTTCTTTGTTGTCCCATCCTGAATGAGCAGGATAGCTTGCGGGCTTGGATTTTCCTTGAGAAACTTTGAGCAAAAGCCCATGCTGAAAGGGCTGTCAGATTCTTCATTCTTATCCGCCCCCCCCCCCATCCCCAAACTGATTCTGTCTACCGTTACTTTAACTTCCTTTGAGAAGTTAACTTAGGTAGTAATCTTCATTGAAAAACTCTTCCTGAAGCAAAATCTGGGAGTTAGTGAGCAGAGGTCAGCGATTTTATCTCCTCCTTCTAAAAAGTAATATGTTAGTTTAAAAGAAGGAAGCAGTCAACCAACACTTATTAAGTACCTACTGAATACTAGGCACTTTTTCAAAATTTTTCTTGATGCCATTATATATATATATATATATATATATATATATATATATATATATATATATATATATATTTTTTGGTGGGGCAGTGAGGGTTAAGTGACTTGCCTAGGGTCACACAGCTAGTAAGTGTCAAGTGTCTGAGGCTGGATTTGAACTCAGGTCCTCCTGAATCCAGGGCTGGTGCTTTATCCACTGCACCACCTAGCTGCCCCTTTGATGCCTTTTTAATCCCACACTTTCCTAGTATCTGCCCAACTTTTTTCTTGTCATGAAGAATAGTTAAGCGAAATCGTTGTAGCCACTGAGTATGACAGTATCCAGTTCTCAAAAGTCCTGTGTCTCTCTATCAAGAAGAGGGCCGCGTGTCGCATCATCTATCCTCTAGAACCAAAATGATCCTTGCTCTTAATCTAAGTTTAGCTTCCTTTAAGTAGTGTTTTAATTTTTATTACTATATCCATTTCACATGCTTTCCCCCACCCCTTCAGCTTTCTTCGCACTGCCTCAGTTCATCCCAGCCTTTGCCACATGTCTTTGAATTTTTTTTGTATAAAATGACAAATATGGTAATACTTTGCATAACCATACATGTATAAGCCATATATAATTGCTTGCTTCCTCAGAGAGGGGGAAGGGGAGGGAGAGAAGGAGAGATAAAAGTTGGAACCCCAAACTATAAATAAAAATATTTATTACATAAAAAATGTCAAAGGAGATCATTTTGAAAAAACCTGGAAAGATTTATATGAACTGATGCAAAGTGAAGTGCAGCCAGAACTGGACTAAAATGTAAATGGAAAACATTTAACAAAATAAACAAAAATGCCGTAAAACGCAGATAATATTACTTTTCAAAACTAAGTCAGATGATGAGTGAGATGAGCAGAACCAGGAGAACATTGTACACAATATCAACAACATTGTGTGTTGATCAACTGTGATAGACTTGATTCTTCTCAGCAATACAATGGTCCAAGATAGTTCCAAAGGACTCATGATGGAAAATGCTCTCCAAATCTAGAAGAAAAAAACCTGTTGAATCTGGATGCAGATCGAACCACACTATTCCTATTGTTCTTCTTGTTGTTTTTCTTTTTTGAGATTTTTCCTTTTTGCTCTGATTTTTCTCTCATAACATGACTAATGCAGAAATATGTTTAATGTGATTGTACATATATAACCTATATCAGATTACTCGCTATTTTGGGAAGAGGGGAGGGAGAACAATTTGAAACTAGAAATCTTATAGAAACAAATGTTTAAAACTATCTCTAAATGTAACTGGAAAATAATAAAATATTTATATGGGGGAAAAAAGCAACAAAAAACTAAGTCAGTATGCCATGGCAGGAATCCTCCTTAAGTATGGGTTAATGGTACCTCTTTCTGTCTGTGTTTGATACCACTGCCCCAGAGGTCTTAACTCTTTCATCCTGCTTTCATCTTCTTGCTCCAGGTCCCTACTATGCAGATTAGTGGTTGCTTCATAATCCACTATATCTTTTTTTTCTTTTGGTGAGGCAGTTGGGGTTAAGTGACTTGCCCAGGGTCACACAGCTAGTAAGTGTCAAGTGTCTGAGGCTGGATTTGAACTCAGGTCCTCCTGACTCCAGGGCCAGTGCTCTATCCACTGAGCCAACTAGCTGCCCCTATAATCCACTATATCTTATTTGGGCTCCAATTACACTTCACTTTATTTATCAGCTGTCATGTCATAATTAGTTTACTTTCTGCACCCCCTCCCCACCAGGTTTTCCAATTTTGGAATCTACAAGTCATTTAACCCTGTTTGCTTCAGTCTCCTCATCTGCAAAATGAGCTAGAGAAGGAAATGGCAAAGCACTTCAATATTTCTGTCAAGGAAACCCCAAATTGGGGTCACAGAGATCTGGACACAGCTGAAACAATTGGACAGCAATGAAGTCCAGCCCTCCCATTCAACAGAAGAGAGCTTAAGTGGTGCGTCCATGGTCGCACAGCTATAACGTGGCAGAGCTGGGAATTAAACACAGGTCTCCTGACTTCAAGTCCAGCCCACTTTCTACTGTGCCGTGCTGTATTCTAATTTAGCTGGAACTTAGATTACATGTGAGGGAACAATAGATTGCAAAAGTAGTCTGGTATCAGCTTGTGCAGGGCCTTGAAGGGCAGGTTAAGGAATATGGGCTTTATTCCCTAGGCAACAGAGGACTGCTCACTGCTCACAGTGAGTCAGAGGACAGAGTGAAGGAGACTGGGGAGAACCTCAGACATCCAGGGTAAAAAATCTGCTGATTCCAGGGCTCTCCTCAGTATTTCCCCCCCAAAATCAGTATAATTTTCCTGGCTGTGACTGTGCCTCCTTTCTCCCTTCTACTGCCATCTCCAACTTGTGTCTGAGGGGAGGAGATGGAAGTGGCCCCTGGGTGGAAGCAGTGGCACCAGGGTAGGCAGGACTAATTTTTGGACCAAGCAGCCTGTACCTCACTCAAGATTATACCCAAGTAAAACCAAAGGAATGTCCATCAATTGGAGAATGGTTAAACAAGCTGTGGTATAGGACGGTGATGGAATATTATTGTGCTATAAGAAATGCAAGCAGGATGATTTCAGAAAGGCCTGGAAAGACTTATATGAACTGATGTATAGTGAAGTAAACAGAACCAAGAGAACATTGTGCACAGAGACAGCAATATTGTTTGTTTTTGTTTTTGTTTTTGAATTAAAAAAAATTTTTTTTTTGTGGGGCAATGGGGATTACGTGACTTACCCAGGGTCATACAGCTAGTAAGTGTCAAGTGTGTGAGGCTGGATTTGAACTCAGGTCCTTCTGAATCCAGGGCCAGTGCTCTATCCACTGCGCCACCTAGCTGCCCCAGTATTGTTTTTGATGAAAAACCATGAATGACTTAAATATTCTCAACAATACAACGATCCAGGACAATTCCAAAGAACTATAGATGAAGCATACTATCCACCTCCAAAGAAAGAACTGATATTGATGGAACACAGACTGAATCATGCTATTTTTCACTTTCTTTCATTTTTTCTTTTATTCACATTTTCTTGCATAAAATGACTAATATGGCAATGTTTTACATAATTGCACATATATAACCTATATCTGATTGCTTACCCCCTCAAGGAGTGGGGAGGGAAGGAGGGATAAAATTTGGAACTCAAAACTATAAATAAAAATGTTTATTACAAGGGGTAAAAAAATCATGCCCGAGTAGCCCAGGCCATCTTCCGCTCACCTCTGGTGGGTCACTTCCCAGGCTGCCTTTGGGTAGGTACCTCTGCTGCAGCCGGACGCCCTTTTCTTGCCTGTGTGACTCTGCAGACAGGGTGATGTAGCCGCCAGAAAAACTAATTCATAGGGGCATTGGGTCCAAAATGCAGAATAGGACAGTCCTGCTGTCCACCCTGGCCAGGCCACGCCTGGAGTGCCCTGGACCTGACAGCACAGGAGGGACATTCAGAAGCTGAAGCACATTCGTGATGGTGAGAGGATTTGAAGCCATCACTTAAGGAACTATTGAAGGAGCTGTATTTGTGCTGTCTGGAGAAAAGAGAGTTTAGGCTTTGAAGGGCTCTTCAGTGGAGGAGGGAGTGGGCTTACCCTTCTCAGCCTCAGAAAGGAGAAGTAGGACCAACTTGTGTCTGGGGACGGGAATCGTTACGGGGGGAACGTTGTCCAAAAGCAGGATGGGCTGCCTTGGAGAGTCGTGAGATCCCCACCGTTCGCTCAAGCAGGATATGGTGAAGAAGATCAGGGAAAAGTCAGCCTAGACGACCTCCGAGGCCCCCTCCAGCTTCTATGTCCAAAACAAGACCAAGAAGAAAATGCTCCTTTGCCTCTTCTTTGGGCCTGTTTACTCTAGCTGCCTTAAGGGCTTTGGAGTGGAAACATAATTATAGGTCAGGCCGTGCTGCTGTCATGTGGTGAGGAAAACCCAAGCCTACGAGTCAGGAGTCCTGGGCCTGGGACGGAGCAGGCCTTAATAAATGTTGATGGATTGATTGGACCGGCTCCAAGCCTGTCATTGATGGTAACACTGGATGATTCGTTTGGTCTTCTAGGGCCCCATTTTCTCCACCTGCAAAATGGGACCACCCTGTTTCCACTTGAAAGGGACATGGAATGTTTTTATGCTTTGAATTCTTTGTAGGAAGGACCCCAGGGCACTTAGTAATAGCATTGATGGGGATGATGTAGCCCCTTCTTCACACCAGCCTTGTGAGACTGAGAAGACAAGTATCTTCAGCTCCATCTTCCTGAGGAGGAAAAGGTGAGGCGACCTGCCAGCATCTCCTGGCTAAGGGGTGGCAGTGTTGGAGCTCAGAATCTCCAGACCTGAGTTGGTCCAATCGAGCTCCCTCACAGCAGGGCCCAGCACCCATGCAGCCTTTTGTTGGTGGCCTCTGGGGCAGGCAGCCAGTCCCAGCTCCCTTTGCACAGCCTCCTTGTTAGGGACAGAGCCCATCTTCAGCCCTCCCACAGCTGGGCCCAAGCAGATTGAAGCTGGCTCCTCTTCTCTATCACAGCTCTGCAGATACTTCTCTTCTTCAGGCCAAATGCCCTAGTTCCTTCAGCTGGTACCCAGATTGCATGATATTAAGGTCCTTCACCATCCTGGTCACTGCCTCTGGATGCTCTCTAGTTTATCAATCTCCTTTTTTTTGTTGTTGTTTTGTTTTTGTGGGGCAATTGGGATTAAGTGACTTTCCCACTTGTCTGAGGCCGCATTTGAACTCAGGTCCTCCTGAATCCAGGGCCGGTGCTCTATCCACTGCACCACCTAGCTGCCCCTCAATCTCCTTCTAAAATGTGGTCACTGGTACTGACAGTGCTCCAGGTGGGGTCTGACCTCCTTTTCTCCTCATGTGAGAGACTGGTGGTACCCACCCATGATCACATAGCCAGTGAGTCTCAGAGGGGGGTTTTGAACCCTACTCCAAGTTCATTGTTCTTGGCTTTCTCCACTCTCCTGTAGGGCCCCTCAGAGGGCCCTGCTTAGGTCTGGACTGTGTGGCCTCTCTTCAGAGGAAGCTCACATTCTCTCTGGAGGATGACTCCTGTTGGGTTTGCAGGCCCCAAGTCTCCCGACTCCCAGAGCTTCGGCCTTTTTCACTACACCACTGTTGGTTGGAGTGTAGCTCTGGAGAATGGCATCTGCCAGGCCCACATGCTAGTTAAGAAGAGCTCCAGTCCATCAGCTCAAATTCTCACATGCATTTTAGGAACTAAAGTTGGCTTTGGAATGGAATGAAACCACAGCTTTTGCTCCTAGACTATCAACACCAGAACTTAAATTGTAACTGCTTGTTCTTTCTGACTCCTTCAAAGTACAGCCTCTACATTTGGCCAGGCATTGGTACAATGGCAGTGGGCCCCTGGTTTGGAATCAGAGGACCCGGGTTCAAATCCTAGCTGTGCTGCTTCCCCCCCCCCCCCCGTCACAACCCCCAGCATGTGGATGGAGCTTCAATTTAAACTTTAAGCCTGTCCCAGGCTGAAATCTTATGATCCTGGAATCATTGTCAGAAACTGCAACCGACCTCAAATGACCGTCTTTTCTGGTCATTGGGGATCCCACTGCTGTTGTTTTCTTAGCAGAGGTTGTGATCACAAATGACTTTTGGAATGCAGCTGTGACCTGTCAGGCCTCTGCTAACTCCATTAGGCTGGAATGACCCTGCCTTTGGCTTTAGAAAGCAGTCATCTGAACACAATTAAGTGCAATCCCGTTGTATGATCATCCAGAACCACTTGGGATTGGTTTGGTTTGGTTTGGTTTTATAATGGAAAGGCCAGAATGAGTCTAATTAAGTAGATGGGAAGGCTTGAGCCACGTGTCAGTATGAAGACAGACATTAAACACCAAGGCAAAAGTTGTCTGGAGAAGAGTTCAATTAGCTACTCAGAAAGCTGGTTTAATTTGAGGAACAGGTTAAATTGTTCTCCCTGGTGTGTACCCACCTCCCACATTTGGAGGGGTTACGACTTCCTTGTCCCACTCAGTCTTAAGTGCTCTGCTGACAGTATCTCAAATTGCTTTTCTTTCTTTTGGGCAGAGCCTTGGGGCTCAGCAGGGCCCTGGGACTTTTTTCTCCTTGTGTGAGGAGTTGAACAGATAAGAGCTTCACTCTTAGTCGTAGTACCTTTCTCTTCTTTTGTGTGAGGTGTTTGTTGGGAAATGATCAAAGATCCAGAAATGAGACTGAGTTGATGATGAGGGTAGTGCTCCTTACCTAACTCTGACTCACTGGGTCTGGGGCGGGGGAAAGCAAAGAGTAAGGCAGGCGATTCATGTGATTTTTGAGGAACTAATGACTATTGGAAAGGTCTGTGCCAGTGGGTGGGTTTAGAACCCACTTAATGCTCTACCATGTTCTCTCTTTTTTTTTTTTTGCAGGGCAATGGGGGTTAAGTGACTTGCCCAGGGTCACACAGCTAGTAAGTGTTAAGTGTCTGAGGCCGGATTTGAACTCAGGTACTCCTGAATCCAGGGCCGGTGCTCTATCCACTGCGCCACCTAGCTGCCTGTTCTACCATAATGCCCCGAAGGTGGTGTGCGCCAGAAGCAATGGGAGGTCAGCCCATGCTCAGTGATGCAGGGCTTGCTCTGTTATCATTAGCAATAACTTAGTGACTCCACCCCTTCCTCTCCCATCCTTTCTAAGTTCTGCTCATCCATCCAAGAACTCTGCAACTTACCTTTCAGATTCTGGTCCGGAGACTTCCTGATGGCACTGAAGTTCGAGGTCGGGTGGTGGAAACAGAGGCATACTTGGGAGCTGAGGATGAGGCAGCACACTCCAGGGGGGGAAGGCAGACACCTCGCAACAAAGGCATGTTCATGAAGCCAGGCACCCTGTATGTGTACATCATCTATGGCATGTACTTCTGCATGAACGTCTCCAGCCAAGGTGAGTGAGGCCAGGCATGGGGAACAGTCCTCTAGAAAGTCATGGGGGTGGGGGTGGGGGGCTGAACAAGGCAGTTCTTAGAGGGCTCAGCCCATATACCCTTCCTTTCCTTATCTTTTTTTTTTTTTCCAGAGGAAAGACTCCTCTTTTTGAGAGTTTCCAAAGGAGATGAACTTGTCTAAATCCAGTTCTTTTCCTCAGCTAGCACTTCCAGTATCTTCCTTTAGCCTTTACCTCTTCTGAGAGACAGCATGATCTTTTGTTTTTGTTTTTGTTGTTGTTGTTGTTGTTTTGTTTTTTTGGTTGTTGTTTTTTTTTTTTTGTGAGGCAGTTGGGGTTAAGTGACTTGCCCAGGGTCACACAGCTAGTAAGTGTTAAGTGTCTGAGGCCGGATTTGAACTCAGATACTCCTGATTCCAGGGCCAGTGCTCTATCCACTGCGCCATCTAGCTGCCCCTGTATTTTTTTGTTTGTGTGGTTTTTTGTTTGTTTGTTCGTTTTTGGTGAGGCAATTGGGGTTAAATGACTAGCCCAGGGTCACACAGCTAGTAAGTGTTAAGTGTCTGAGGCCGGATTTGAACTCAGATACTCCTGATTCCAGGGCCAGTGCTCTATCCACTGTGCCAACTAGCTGCCTCTGTTTTTTTTGTTTGTGTTTTTTGTTTGTTTGTTTGTTTTTGGTGAGGCAGTTGGGGTTAAGTGACTTGCCTAGGATCACACAGCTAGTAATTATTAAGTGTCTGAGGTCAGATTTGAACTCAGGTCCTCTTGAATCCAGGGCCAGTGCTTTATCCACTGAGCTACCTAGCTGCCCCTAGAGACAGCATGATCTTTTAAAAAATAGATATCATTTGTTTTTGCATCACCTCAGTTTTGCATTTTATCCCTTCCCCATCCTTCTCAGAAGGCTTACCTTTTTAATAAAAAATTTTTGAAAAGGAAGAAAAAAAAGTTCAGCAAAACCAACCAACAGATTGGAAACTGTCTGATGTTATATGCAGTGTTCCATACTCCTGGTTCTCCATTTCTGCAGAGACTCGGGGGAAAATGTGTTCTCCTCTGGAAAGCAGCCTGATGTTGGGGAAAGCCAACTGGATTTGGAGGGCCTTGGTCCCAGTCCAAGCCCTTGTTATTCACTGTCTGTGTGATTGGAGAATCCTTTTCTTATCTGGAATAAAATGAGGCTTGGATTTGGTGATCCCTAAGGCCCTTCCCAAGTACAAATCCCAGGATCTTAGGATCCTGTGAGGACTCCTTCCCTAATTCTCTGTATGTCATTTTCCTTCTCTACCTGCTGTCTTTTAAGAAAAGACATAGAGAGAAATCAAGAATGAATATATATATATATATATATATATATATATATATATAGCCCAGGGTCACACAGCTAGAAAGTGTCAAGTGCCTGAGGCTGGATTTGAATTCAGGTCCTCCTGAATCCAGGGCTGGTGCTTTATCCACTGCACCACCTAGCTGCTCCCAAGAATGTTGATTAGATCCAAAGTAAGGAGAAAGAAGGGGTCAGAACTAGAGCCTCAGAGTTGGATAACTGGGGATGGGCATGGATGGGACTTCAGTTCCCATCCTTGGGATTGCTTCTGAGACTTTCCCTCATGTCTCTGGGGCATTGAGACTGTCAGAGTGTTGGGGCCTGGATCCAAGGGTTAGGCTGGTGGGGAAGGCCATTCCCATGATATGTCTGGGAAGCTCAGCACCTGAGAGGTCTTGAGGTGTGTCTTAGCTTAATAAATGTTGATTGATTAGGTAGTAAATAATAGAAGAAAGGGGGAAGCCTAGTTGCTCTGAGTGCCTACCTAAGAAATCTGGAAACAGGAATTACTGGTCACTTTAATACTGTCCCTGTAACTCTTACCCTACCCAAGAAACAGATTGTCTTTTGTTTTCCTTGTAACAGATAGTTCTGTCTCCAGGCTACCTTGAAGGGATGGGCATTCTCTGTATCAGAAATAATCAAGCCTTAGCTCCCTTGCTTTCCTTCCAGATCTTGCCACTTGAAGAGTAGGGAGGGAATTTTACTCCAGAATTTCAAGGACCAAATCCAGAGAGTTTGGAAAGGGAGGAGAACGGTTCTGCCGAAATAAGAATGTCAGTAGTCACCGCAGCTTCAGTCCAGGGAGTGTTCCCTTAGTCCATTGGGGTGCCTAGGCTTGTAGGACGTACCATGGAAGAGATGGGAAAGCAGACGTTTGCCATCTCACAGAGTATGCGCTTGTTGGAGAGAACGAGTGAGCAGTGAGCACAGGGTCACAGGGGCCAGGAGAAGAGGGCGGAGGCAGAAAAGGAAGATGCTGGAGGTCAGGGAGGCTGCCAGGAAATGGTGAAAAAATGAAAAAGCATTTATTAAACACTTACTGTGTGCCAGGTACTGGGCTAAATGTTGGGGATACAAAATACAAAAAGGAATACAGTCCTTATTCTCAAGGGACTTATATTCTAATAAGGGAAGATAACACATCAAAGGGAGTGGGGGTTAGGGATGGGGATTTGGTCTGAGTAGTCACTGGGATGTTGACTGGAGCAATAGGGCGGGTGGTTGATTGGCATGTCCTTTCCAGGAATAGTAACTATACACATCTCTAGCAATACCAGATTGTGTATGATCAGGTACTAGTTAGAGAGGAGAGAAAGATGAACATAGGCTGCAATGGTTGAAGAAAGTTTCTTCTGGGAAGAAGTGGCTCTTGGAAGTAATTTCTTACTTGGTCCAGAGGCACCAGGCTTCTTGACACCCAGACCAAGCCCCAAACCTCAGCCACCTTGGGAGAGTGACCAAGCCCTAACACGCCTAACAAGCCAAGACCAAGACCTAGTGGCCCCGGCCTTTTCCCCTGACAACACCACTCCATGGAGACTGAGCATTCCAATTCACTTGCCACCCGAACTATCACTTCTTTGTTTAGCAAAGTCTCACCACCTGTTACTTTCCTTATCCTTCTATTAATTTCCAGATGCCTAGGAATAAACCATCCCCAACTTCCAGCTCCCATTGTCATTCCATCCTCACCATCCCTGCCCCACTCAAATCTAACTCCAACTTTTCTACTTTTCTTTCTTTTTCTTAATAAGTTTCTACCGGTATTTTCCATTTCTTGATCACCACAGTTATCCCAAGTATTCCTTCCCCTTTCCTTTCTCCTCCTGGAAAACCATCCAGCATGACAAATAGTATTTTTATTTATTTTTTTGGGGGGGGGGGCGAGGCAATTGGGGTTAAGTGACTTGCCCAGGGTCACACAGCTAGTAAGTGTTAAGTGTCTGAGGTCAGATTTGAACTCAGGTACTCCTGAACCCAGGGCCGGTGCTCTATCCACTGCTCCACCTAGCTGCCCTTGGGCTGAGTCTCAAAGGAAGTGAAGGATTCTCCTGGGTGGAGGTGAGGAGGGATTGATTCTAAGTATGGAAGACAACTAGAGCCAAAGCTTGGAGATAAGAGATGGAGTGCTGCATGTGCAGTACAAAGAGAGGGCCAAGGCTGGACAATAGAGCACAGAAGAGTAGTAGAGGATGAAGTTGGAAAGGTTGGCCGGGGCCATGTGGTAAAGGACTCTTAAAGCGAAAGACTTGGGGCAGCTAGGTGGCACTGCAGTGGATAAAGCACCAGCCCTGGATTCAGGAGTACCTGAGTTCAAATCTGGCCTCAGACACTTGACACTTACTAGCTGTATGACCTTGGGCAAGTCACTTAACCCCCATTGCCCTGCAAAACAAAACAAAAACAAAAGCAAAAGACTCTATTGGATCGTAGAGGCAAGAGGAAGCCAGTGGAGTTCATTCAGTAGGGGAGTGACATGGCCAGAACTGAGCTCTAGGAAAATCACTTCAGGAGCTGTGTGAAGGATGGATTGGAGTGGGGAGAGACTCGAGGAAGAGAGAGCAATTAGGAGTCCATTGCAGTAGTCTAGGCAAGAGGTGATGAGCTGAACCAAGGTGGTGATTATGTGAGTAAAGGGAAAGGGAGAGATACGAGAAATGTTGTAGACATAAAAATGATGATATTTGGCAAAGACTAATGTAGGTAGGCTGAAGGATAGTGAGGAGTTAGGGTAACATGGGTTACAAACCTGGGAGACTGAAAGAAAGGTGATTCTTTGGAAAGCTTAGCAGAGGATAAGTTCTATTTTGGACGTGTTGCATCTGAGACATCTCTGGGATAATCAGTGGAAATATCCAGTAGGCATTTGCTGAGTTGGGATGGGAGCTCAGGAGAAAGACTGGTACTGGATATGTAGATCTTCATAGAGATGATATAATTAAACCCACAAGGGCTAAATAGGGTCACCAAGAGCAGGAATATATAGAGAGAAGAGAGCCCAGCCTATAGTCTTGGACTATACAGTTACAAGGCATGATATGGACTAAGAGTCATCAAAGGAGACCAAGATGTGGTAGGAAGAGAACTAGGAGAGATCAGTGTCATTAAAAACTCAGAGGGAAAAGAATGTGCAAGGAGAGAGGTGGGGCAACAGCATCAGTGTGCGCAGGTTAAGAAGGATGAGGTCTAGGGAAAAAAAGACAGATTTCTCAATTAAACTGCTGGTAACTTTTAGAGAGAGCCGTTTCAATCCAGTGATGAGGCCAAAAGGCAGACTGCAGAGCTGAGGAGGGAGAGGAGAAGAAATGAAGGCAAAGAGTATACGTGGCTTTTTTTTTTTTTTTGCGGGTCAATGGGGGTTAAGTGACTTGCCCAGGGTCACACAGCTAGTAAGTGTCAAGTGTCTGAGGCCGGATTTGAACTCAAGAACTCCTGAATCCAGGGCTGGTGCTTTATCCACTGCGCCACCTAGCTGCCCCTATACGTGGCTTTTTGGAGGTTACATAGAATGATAGCTAGCGAGGTCTTAAGAGGATTTTTTAAGGATCGGGGAGGCTTAGGAGTGTTTGTAGGCAGCCAAGAAGGAGGCAGTAGAGGGAGAGATTGATGATTAGAAAGAGGGGATGATGGGAAAGGGATGTGATCAAAGGAATGTAGAGAGGGTTGGTATCAGCAAGAAGGGTCATTTCATTATAAGGGACAAGATAAAAGGAGAGAATGAAAGATAATGTCAGAGGGATGGGAGACAAGAAGAAAGAGGCAAGAGGGGTGAATGGCCTCAGTCTTCTTGGTAAAGTACGAACTGAGGTCCTCAACGGAGAGACTTGGGGAGAAGAAAGTGTGGGAGGCTTGAGAAGAAGTTGGGAATATAGCTTCTGTGGGAGTGAGATAGGGAATTCATTAGGACTGAATAAAAGGATTGCCTTGTTTCAGCAAAGCCTGGGTGAGGTTAGATAACAAATCTGGAGTGGATCCCCACCAGCGAGGTTGTGTGACTTTTAGTTATTTCCTACAGCAAATGAGTAGGAGTGGAAGAGGTGCATCATGGGAGTAATCCAGAGTTTGGGTTTTGTAAAGGATGAGCAGTAACAGGACCAAGGGTGAAGGATTTGAGACCTGAGAATGGTCTATGTGCAGCTGAAGTGTTTAACTATAGGATTGGTTGTTTTGCTTTGTTTTGTTTTTGTGGGGCAATGGGGGTTAAGTGACTTGCCCAGGGTCACACAGCTAGTAAGTGTCAAGTGTCTGAGGCCAGATTTGAACTCAGGTCCTCCTGAATCCAGGGCCGGTGCTTTATACATTGTGCCACCTAGCTGTCCCTATAGGATTGATTGTTAAATATATAAGAAGAGAGTAAAATGAAGTCAGAGTAAGATCAATGGCCTGAAGGCTGGAGGGATTGGAGGTTCTGAAGAGGATAAAAAATAGAGGTGTGAGGCCTAGGGAGAGAGGGAATGAAAGGAAGTTATGGCCAGATTGAGAATGTCCAGGTTTTTGATTAAAGAAGTGGAAGAAGACCACGCAGGGTGGACTTTAGAGGAATACCTGCCAGTGATTTTTTGGAATGTGACAAAGAAAAGGAGAAAAATGTGATGGTAGCAACAGTGGGCCCTCAGGCCCCAGAAATAAACACCATACAGAATTAACCATCTCTGCCCCCAGGGTCCATTGCATGCTATGGCATCTCAGAAGAGATGGGCATGCTTGGCATCAAGGGCACAGGCGATGGTTATATAAGTATGGCAAGGAGGAAGGAGAGCCATTTCCCCCTGAGACAAGGGGAGTGTGAAAAATCCAGGCATTCTGAGGCAGAGGGAAGGAAAGTTCATGGGGTCACAGAATTTAGAGCTGGAAGGTTCTCGACCTTTTGGAGGATGAGAAGCCCTTTTTAATGAAAAAAATTTCCCAGATCCCCACATTATAGTAGTTGCCCTGGTACCACCTGAAACTGATGACAAGATGCTCCCATGAAGTCAGTAATACTTTTATATTGTATTTAATCACAAGGCCATCTACATTCATTTGAAAAGTAGTAATAGGTATATATGTGTGAGAGTCTGTCTACTTGTTTTCTTATTTATTATACAAAGTCGTGCTGCATATTTTATTAGCACAAAATTAGCACAAAATGTAGATTAAAGTGAGCATTTCATGTACCCCAAGATCCTTTCAGTAATTATGTGTGGTTTACCCTTTTGCCCCTCCACCCTCGCTGGGGTCCTTATCCCAAGGATTGGGAACCATCGATCGAGTCCAATTCCTTTAATTTACAAATAAGGAAACTGAGGCCCAGAAAGGTTAGGTTTCTTTTACAGAGTCACATAGGTAGTAAATAGCCTAAACAGGGCTCTAGGTCCAGATCCGCTGACTCTTAACTAAGGAAATAATGCTCTGCAGCGGGAAAGAGTACTGGTTATAGGGACAGACAGCCTGGGAGGGAAGCCCAGTTTTACCCCACTCTGTCTTCTTGACAGGCAAGTCAGTTCATGCCTCAGTTTTCTCCTCTGAAAGATGGAGCAAGTAACTTTCTGCTTTTCTCCCTCATGCACAGGACTATAATGAGGATCAAATGAAATAATGAGTGGAAAGTATAAATGTATTTATGGTGCTCCCTTGAGGGAGTGAGCATGAAAGAAGTAAAGGGAATTGGAAGCTTGAGACTGGAAAAGTTTATACATGGGACTCTGCTAGCTCCTAATTTTGTCTTGTGTTTGGGAAAGAAAACAACCCGTTTTCTCCTTTGGGCTTAGAATGAAAGAGCACAATCCTTGAAAGGAAAGCAAGTTGTCTCGTCAGCACTTTGGCTCCCCCAGCACCTGTGTGTTGGGCGATGTTCATGAACTCTCTGTGTGGTCCGGGCGCCTCAAACCCTCAAACCCACAAGAACGAGACAGCCAAAGACGTGCCGGCCCCACAGCCCTTCAGCAAGTACAATGGGTTTCTTAAAGGCGCTTTCAGTTGCACTGACTCTTCCCAAAGCTATTTCCCGGGATGGCTAAGGGCCTTTTGTCACACACATGTTATAAACTTTCTCCTCACGCATGGGTCTCACCCAAGTACAGGCCTGGGCTCTTATTCAGGCCCCCAGCTTTGGAGTTTTTCCTCTTCAGAGCTAATCACTTTGATAGTTCCTAATTGTTGATTAGATCCTCTTCCCTGCCCCGCCTTCTAGCTGTCTCACCCTCTGGCTTTCTCAGTTAACCATTTTGTTCTTCTCACTCTAGTCCTTCAGAGCCCCTGACATCCCTGCTCCCTTCTCATGGGACTTTCACAGTTACCTCTGCCAAACATAGGCATTTCAGAGCCCTCGTAGACAGCCCACCTACACAGTTTCTTTTTCTCCTCTTCTAGAGACAATCTTTGGCTCTCCACACTATTTCAGCCCAAATTAACGTTTGTGTTAGTCCCGAAACTCCTGTGGCATGTGCTCCAGCTATAATAGTGGCCACTCCCTCACAGCCATTTAATATTGTGCAATTTAGAGAATGCATCACAATTTTTAGTACTTTCCCATTTGCACAGCACTTTCAGATACATTTTAATTTGAGCCTTAAACAACCCTGTGATAGAGGCGAGGCAGGGCCCATTCTCCTCATTGTACAGAGCAGGAAAGTGAAGTGATCTGCCCAAAGTAGGTTGTAGAACCTGTACTCCAGCCCCTACTCTAGGAAGATTCGTGAGCTCGGTCTTTCTCTGATGCCATTCTGCTTCCTTCTCATAGCCACGGAAGACACCGGCTAGGTTCTAGGCACTGTACAAAGCACTGGGGTACAAAAAAGGGCAAAAACTGGCTCTCCCAGTCTAATGAGGGAGAGAATCTGAAAACGACTGTACAAACATTATATATACATATAAAATATTATTTATTATATATACACATATGTACATATCTCCCTCATATATGCACACACATGTACATAAAAATCTCTTTCATGTATACATATATGTGTGTATATATGTATATACACGTACCCATGGGAGAATTGGAAAAAGCCAACAAAGGGATGTCACTAGGATTAAGGGGGATCAGAAAAGGCTTCTCATAGAAAATGGAACTTGAGCTGGGACTTGAAAGAAGCCAGGGAAACCAGGAGGTGGAGATGAGGAAGGCAAATATTCTAGGCATGAGGAGCAGCCAGTGAAAATGCTGGAGTTGTGTTGTGTAAAACCAGCAGGGAAGCCAGGGTCACTGGGTCACAGAGGATGTGATGAGAAGGAAGGTCTAAGGGGATGGAAAGGTGGAAGGCGACCCGGTCATGAAAGGCTTTGAATGCCAAGCAGAGTGTTTTGTATTTGATCTTGGAGGTGTGAGGGAGCTGCTGGAGTTTATGGAATTTTGGTTGGTCACTTGTTTTCAGTGGTGTTGGATTCTTTGTGACCCATTGGGGTTTCCTTAGCAGAGACACTGGAGTGGTTTGCTATTTCCTTCTCCAGCTCATTTTACAGAGGAGGAAACTCAGGCAAACAGGGGTTAAGTGACTAGCCCAGGGTCACACAGCTAGTAAGTGTCTGAAGCCAGATTTGAACTCAAGAAGATGAGTCTTCCTGACTCCAGGCCTGGTGCTCTATCCACTAGCTGCCCATTTATTGAAAAGGGGGTGATAGTCAGATCTGCATCTGAAGAAGATCATTTTGACAGTTGAGTGGAGAATAGACTGGAGTGAGGAGGCACCTGAGGCAAGTAGAGCCACCAGCTACTATTACCGTAATCCAGGTGTGAGGTAATGAGGGCCTGTCCAAGGGTGGGTGGGTGGATGGATGGATAGTGATAATGTCAGAGGAGAGAAGGGGTCATATTTGGGAGATGTTACAAATGTAAAATCAATAAGACTTGGCAGTTGATTGGATATGGGAGTGAGGGTAAGGAGTTGAGAATGACATCCAAGTTTCAAGCTTGGGGGACAGGGAAGATGGTGGTGCAACCCAACAGTAATAGCAAGCCCAGAATACTAGCAGGTTTTAGGGAAAAGAGTTAAGTTTTGGACATGCTGAATTTAAGATATCCACAGAACAGGAAGGGAAGTACACTGTTCCCCATAGGCCACCAGCTTTCCATGTTGTTTTTTACCATCAGATTGAAGGATAGGGATAAACGCTCTAGATAGTGGAGCCTCCAAGGACACGGATTCTAACAGTACCTATGCAGCTCTGAGCAAGAGAAGGACTAAAGAAGAGAGGGGCATACCCAGATCAGTCTTTCTTCCATCCCCTTTCCATTCCTGTGCTTCTTTTGCCCTGTCTCACCTCCTCTTTGTGATGTTTGCCATGGTTCCCATATTGTCCAGGTAGAGCCTTCCCCATTGTATCTCTGGATTCAGAGGATGGCTTTGGGTTTCCCACTGAGCTGAGGGCCACATTGTAATAGACTTCATCAGGTAGACTTGTCTGGCCTCAAGTAGTCCTTTCCATCCCTTGGCATGATTTCTGAGGATTCAAGCCTCTTTTATCCCATTCTCTGTACCTTTTCTTCACCCTACAGAATATACTGACTTTCCTGTTGCCCTTGGGGGAGTAGCCTCCTATTAAAACCATATTCATGAACCTAAGGTAGAAGGTATCAAGCTTCAGGATCTAAAACAAATCAGGCAGGATAATCTAAAACTGGTGGGCTAGGAGTCTCAGCCCTGTTACTGACTAGCTCTCCAACCTTCTTAGGTCAGTCACATTTCCTTGATGGGCCTGTTTCTCCCTCTAGAATGATACAGTTGGGTCCTTTCAGGACTAACATTCTGTGTTTTCCATCTTTACAAATCAAAGGGTTGGAGTAGCTATCACCTAAGAATGGCCTTGGTGGCTGAATGTAGACATTCTCAGCCTAGGGTGGCAGCTGCTTCTTCTCCCTATCCTTCCTCCCAGTGGACAGATGGAGAAAGGCCCTGAGGCCCATCTAATGGGAGCAGACTGCCGGTGTCAGGGTAGAAGAGAGGAAGCTAGAAAGGCTGAGGCCAGAGAACTACAGTGGCTATACTGAGAGGAATATTGGCTTTGGAGTCAAAATGCCGGTTCTTACTCCCAGCTCTGCCATGTACTTTACTAGCTGTGTGACCTCAGGTGAATCCTGTCACTCAATTGCCTCACCTGTAATGAAGATAATAGTTGCATTATTTCTTTCTTGTGAAGAAAGTGTTTGGAAACTATAAAACACCATAGGGATGTGAGTAGTTATTCCCGTGGAAGGTTTTAAATGCCAAGGGACCTTAGCAAAGAGCCCTCTCTTGGCTTCTTTAGGCCCTGGGTTCCCTGTTTAACGGGTAGATTCACCCCTGCCTTCGTGGCATCTGCTGAGGGTCAGGGAAGAGTTAGAGGATCCTTTAGGGGAGAGTCACAAAGTCTCCAATGGTGATAATAAATGATCTTGATGATTACTAATTATCTTTTTGCTTGAGTATGGTTAGGCCAAAGCTACAGGGCTCTGGTTTGAAACATAGCATCCATCAGAAATGGTACAACATGCTTTATTTACTCATAGATTAAAAAGAGTAACATCAAAGAGGGGGATCTACATTGATAACTTACCTTCACAGCACTAAGGGCTGAAGCAGGTCAGAATGGAGGCCTTGGATGGAACTCATGTTGTGGTAGTAGACATAGAGATTGACTGCTACTCATAAAGCCCTGCTTCTTCCATTGTGGGGTTCATAGAATGTCTTGGGCCACTGAAAGGGATCAGTTCCCTAGAGGCAGTCTCTGGGGATGATACTTTGGTATCCCAGGAGGCCTTCCTAGCCTGAGGGGGTTCTGGGAAAGAGTGTATATTCCTTCCTGTTGCAAACTGGATAGACAGAAGGTACTGCATTGGCAGTTGGTTGGCCCTTGGTCAGGGCAAGGAATGGTTCCACAAGTTTTGGATATGAGAACCAGGTGGGGAGAGTAGGGAGATCGTAAGACCAAAGGCCAAAAACCCCAAAAAACCATTGGAACGAGTTTGATGTGTTGTTGGTGAGATTAGGCAGGAATGGAGGCACGTGTAAGATAAATGTAGATAAGTGCACATCTCCTGTGTGAAGCCTTCCCTGTCCTCAGGGTAGCTGTGTTCTCTCTCTTTATAGACTTGTATTCACTTCTCAGTGAAATCTACCTTGTAGATTTCCAGTAGAAACCAAGCTCCTTGAAGGTGTTTTTATTTGGCTGGACTGTGTCTTCCATCCTAGAGGGGCTTAATTTATTGATAAGTAGGGTAGGATCAAACAGAGCATCTTAGATTTGAAGTGGGGAGCTATTGAAGGTGTTTGAATTCAGGAGCAAGACCGAGCAGTTCATTAAGATGGGTTAGATAGTGAGAGACTAGAGGAAGGGAGACAAGTTAGGAAGTTATCATAGTAGTCCAGGCACGAGGTAATGAGGACCTTAGTAAAGGAGGCTGTGTTGATAGCAAAGATTGGATGATTTATGAGACACGTTAGAGATAAATGTAAAGTCTTACAGTGAGTGATAGCAAAGACAGATTATTCATAAGCAGGAGAACCTCCAGGAGGCAACCATAATGGTGAAGATTTGTTTGTGTGAACAAGGGGTATTGATCCTAGAGAACACTTAGAGTGGACCATAACTGTCTTCAAATATTTAGAGATACAAGGGAAGGCTTCTACTTGTTCTATTGGGCCCTAGAAGGCAAAACTAGGAGCTTGAAAACTTGGAAAGGGATATACCTAGGCTTGATGTAAGGAGAAATTTCTTCACAATTAGAGCTATTCAAAAGAATTGGCCACCTTTGGGAGGGAGGGCTTCCCCTTTCGGAGACCTCCGAGGAAAAGCTGGATGGCCACTTGTCAGTCATGTCGTAAGGGGAGCGGGGAGTCTGTCATAAGGAGACTTGAGAAAATCTGGCTACAGGAGAGGAATTTGGGAATCAGAGAATGTGAGATGATGTCATTAACAGAAACAAGAAAGTCGGTGAGGTCTTGGGGAAGACCTTCTAAAGAAGAGAGGTCATGGAAGGAATGTTAAGCAGATCTGATCTGGCCTACTTGCATGACACCAGGCAAGATCCCCACTTCTCTGCCCCTCCATTTCTGCCTTTTCTTTCGCTAGGTGGTGCCCAGCTTTGGGGATGGGAAACTGATGAACAGAACATTGTGCTAGCACTTAAGGTTTTATAGAGGGCCCAGCAATGAATGTATTCTGTGGCTAGGGAGTGTCCCCATGGATAGGAGCACGGCTCCACCAGGTCAGGCACTGTTGTTACCCTGGGCCTGGCCTCTCTCAGCCACCAGGCCAGGCACTGCCCTTTGATGCTCTGCCATCGGTGGACAAACTTGGATGTGAACAAGCAGTTGAGGAACTGCTGAAGTATTTGCAGAGGAGCTAGAATTTCAAGGCTTTGTTGGCCTTGATCATATCTTTACATTCTTTGAAAACCGGCTGCAGAGGGGGTGTTTACAGACACATCCAGGCCAAGATTACCAGCTTCTTTCTATACTTTCCAATCTGTACCAGGAAGGCTTTGCTCACTTTATGAGTTTCCCAACATTTTGTAGCCCTGCTGGATATTTCACCCAGATGTTTTCTGAACAAGTAAAAGGGAAGTATAGTTTACTGTGGGGCAGAGGCACTGGGCCCCCCCACAGGAGGCTGATGCTGGGGGAAGAAGGCAGCAAGGGCAGTGAGTCACAGGGGTGGAGGGGCAGGAATATCCTGTTCTCCAGCAGCTCAAATTTGTCAGCCAGAGGCTGGATTGAGCATGAAAGCTCCGTTGAACTCAGCCTGCCTGATTGTTCCCTAGGGGCTGTGTCCCCTGTCAGGAGACTCTCAGCCTGTCAGGGCAGCCAAGTGGGAGGGTGCATGGAGGTTTATGGGAGAGTATGAATAGAGGTTCAGATTTAGTTGAAAACAAAAGGTATTTTGACATGGCATTGTCTCCCCCCTCCCCCTTGGGGTTTTGCACCTTTCTACTTCTATATGTGACCCTTTAGTTCTTGGCCAGTGGGCAAACCTAGAGGGATACCCTTGAGGCAGCAGGAAGGGCCCCTGGGGGGGAGGTGGTAGAGGAATCTGAGCAGACTGACTAAGGAAGGAATTAGGACTGTGGGTGGGGACAGGGAAGTGAGGAGGTGGTCTAAAGGGTGTGAATGAGGGAATTCCCATCTTAGCCCCTTCACTGCTGGTGCTGACATGGCACTATACACCGGGCTGCATGAAGATAATATTACTTGCCTCTACAGCCCTACCAACATTATCTTAATTTTATACGGGATGAAACTGGGACTCCAGGAGGGGAAGCCATTAAGGATCATAGGCTTTAGAATTGGAAGAGGGAGGCTCAGAGAGGAGTGACTCGCTTGGAGGTCACACCCATGAAATGGTGATGGAGCTCAAATTCCGACCCAGGCTTTCTGACTACAACATGCCTTCCACTTTTCTACTCAGAGAAGTACCTGAAGAGATCACCGAGCTGTTTTCTGCTCCCCTAAGTATCAAAGCTAAATACATGGGCAGCTCTTGAGAAAAATTCAGAAGAGATCCTCTTTGTCCTGTTTTTTTTTTTTAACCTGATTAACATGAATGCCCAGTGCTTGACAACAAAGGGCCACATGTGATCCCAGAAACCCTGGCCTCAATGCCAAGGCACTAGGGAGATAGCACCCACTTCTGTTACTTATGAGGGGAGACGTGTTTGTGCAGTGTTCCCCTCACTTAGTGTACTTTAGAAAGGTCCTGGGGAGAAGAACCTTCTTTTTCTTTATCATTCCTTAGCTGATTTGATCAGCTCCTCTGACTTAGTCCAGTCAGGACAGAGATGAGATGACATGTGAGTGAGAGAAACTGGAAACCTTCTAGCTAGTGCTTCCCCCAATAAGCAGGGCTTCTCTGGGGTTCCTGGTGGCTTTATTTACTGGGGAAAATAACCTGGGCTTGGTGAGCTCCAGGACCAGCCCTTGTAAGCTCAGGGCTGGAGGCTGAGGCCTTGGGCGTGGCCAAGAGAGTAAGGTCTCCTGAGATCTGCCCTGTTGGCCTCACAGATGGTATAGATAAAGAATCCTGTGGGAAGTTGACTATAAAGGAGGTATTATGCTTAAAACTCACATGGAGGCTGGATTTTTCCCAAATCTGCCCTGTCCAGACTTAGAGGGAGGCCTTTTCTGTCTCAAACACTAGTGTGGGGTTACAGAATTAGGCTTTTTACACTAGATTAAACTTGATCAATCTGACCACCATCTACCCCTCCTCATTTTACAGATGAGGAAAAGAAAACCTAGAGAGAAATGGAGATTTGCAGTATTCACACACACACACACCAGAGCCAACATGCCTGCCCATTTTATGACAGTCTAATGTTCAGGCTCTCTCCCCCTGCTGTCCCTCTTTGTAAGCCTCAATCTCATGACAAAGGGGAATATATCCCAGATTTGGATATACATATGGATATATATGAGGCCCATAAAAGCCCCACATCACCTGTTAACTTGTCCCTTGCATACGAGACTTGCCATGGCCTGGTATTCAGTGTCTTGGCTTAGTTTCTTTCCTAATTATTGATTTGCCTCTAACAGGACATTCATACTGATTATAGTTTCTTCCCCAAAATAACGAGAAAAGAGCTTTGGTCTGGGGTCCGTTTTCCATCAGTTTCCCTCCTGTGTTGTCTGTGATTGCCATTCTGTTTCCATGAGCATAAGGGGAGTATGTGGAGGAGGATAGATCAGGAGAAGTAACCAAGGAGGTGTCCCTCTCACGACTGTTGCTCACAGTACTGAAATAAAAACGTTTATAAACTAATTAGCAAGGCTAAAAATGTATTTCACTGTTTTGAGAAAATAGAATAAGTCACGGCTCTTGCCAGATTAATTTCCAGCCAGCAATTCCTCACCCATATCTAAGGATACCACAGTTGGGCCCTTTCTCAAAGTGGGAATGGGGGAGGGTTCCAACCACCCTGCATCACCTTGATCCACTAGCAGAAGCTCTTCAAGAATCCTACTCCCACCGGGGCGGCTAGGTGGCGCAGTGGATAAAGCACCGGCCCTGGATTCAGGAGTACCTGAGTTCAAATCCGGCCTCAGACACTTAACACTTACTAGCTGTGTGACCCTGGGCAAGTCACTTAACCCCAATTGCCTCACTTAAAAAAAAAAAAAAAAAAAAAAGAATCCTACTCCCACCCCTGTAACTCAGGGCTTGTGTTTGCTGTCTGCAGGTGAAGGGGCATGCATCCTTCTTCGTTCCTTGGAGCCAGTGGGAGGCCTGGAGACGATGCGGCAGCTTCGTAACGCCCACCGTAAAGGAGCTGCCAGGGCCCTCAAGGACCGGGAACTTTGCAATGGCCCCTCTAAGCTATGTCAAGCCCTGGCCATTGACAAGAGCTTTGACCAAAAGGACTTGGCAGAAGAAGAGGCCATTTGGCTGGAGCAGGGCCCTGAAAGGCCAGGAGAACATGGCGTGGTGGCAGCAGCCAGAATTGGTATCAACTATGCTGGAGAGTGGGCCCTAAAGCCACTCAGATTCTATATCCAAGGCAACCCTTATGTCAGTGTGGTAGATCGAAAGGTGGAACAGCAAATGCAGGCCAGTGGCTAGGGAAGCCCAGCAGCTGCTGCTGCTGAATTCAGTGCTTGCTGGCTGAGCCCCTGCTGTGTCAATGTCATGGCTTGGCTAGGCTCCAGCAAAGATTTTAGAGGTTTAGAAAAATAAATTCTTGTTTCCACAAAACAATGTTAGGTGAGTCATGTACATACTAGCGTCTCATTTCTTTTTTTTTTTTCAGTGTGGTATCGTAGGGCAGGAACGTCAACAGCCTTCAGGGAGGTGGTTCTTGCCACCACGGCCTCTAAGTCATGGGTTAGGGGTACCTCACCCTCTCCTTTAAAGCAATTTGACTTCCTAATTGCAGCCATTTGTGGCCTTGCCCAAACAGCAGGACAGAAGCCCTGGACATCCAAAGACACCATCTGAGCCACAACCAGGGCCATGGTCTTCCTTTTTTATATAGCCCTGAGGCTGCCATCCTTGCTGGTTGCCAAGGTGTCATGGCAGGCCTTGTCAGGGAGCTGCCCTGGGGACCAGGGCAATTTTCCCCACGGAGCCTGGGGCAGACACTAAGCTGTTTTCAATGCTGCTGGCCCAGGGATAACCTAGCTAGCTCTGCAGCTGATGCAAAACCCATCTAAATCAAGAGGCCCCAGTGTCACTGCCTACTTAAGCATTTTACCCTAATGGCATAGAAAGTGTATTTATTCCGCAGACAGAGTCTGGCAGAAGCGCTGACAAAAACGACCTAACTGGCTGTGAATCTCATCAGGGGCGGCTGCTCCGGCACTGAAGAAACGTCCTGTGTTCCCATTGCCTTGCTGCTGCTGCTGCTGCTGCTGCTGCTCACTGGTCTCCTGGCCAGCTGTAGCCCCTTGCTGTCAAAGCATGCGGGCTACTCTGTGTGGGAGGGACCCAAAGGGTTAAGCCATGTTTTCTATAATGGCTTGCATGAGAATACAGGGGTAAAAAGCTGAATCAAAGATGGGGTGCTCACTGGAGAACCTGAATGATCATTATAAGGGGCAGGGGAAAGGCACGAGGCAGAGAAGCTAGAAAGCTGACTCCTGGCTCTGACATTTTCAACAACCCCTTAGCTCTGGGACTACACCGTGGTTGGGTTGGGAAGGTTAGCCTTTAAGAGAACCTTACGAAAACCAGATGCTGCTTACGCAGGGAAAGGAAGGCCTCTCGGCTTCCCCCACCCCACCAACCCCAGGCTGACAACCAGTGAGTATACAGGATAGTCACATGTCCAGGAATGACTGGCAAACTCAGAGAAGTCTCTATGCCAGTCTAGCAGCAAGCTCAAGCTGAGCTAGAGCCCATAGTGGATTCCAGATTAGGAAGCTGGCGTATAAGTCATGTTATATCAGGGCATGTTCTTCAAGCTTCACTGAGCCAACACACAGGCTTTCCTCCACCGACATCCAGGATTCAAGGTCCAAATAAGTGAACCTTTACATCCCACTAATTCTGTCCTCCTCAGCAGTCCATAGTCACTGATGCTTCTCAAAAGGAGGAATAACATGAAGGGCCAACTTAGAGCTGGAGGGGAAACCAAACAGGGTCCCAAGACAGTCGCCCTTTTTGTGGAATGCCTCCTCAACCCCTCTGGCCCTTGGTGGCTCAAAGAATTCTCCAGGTGCCTGCTCCTCTGAGCAGGGGGCTAACTTCCCATTCATTTTAGAAGTGACTGGAAAACTGAGATCACTGGGTCCTCATGGTTGGTGACCACAAGCACACTTCGGAACTTGTCGAAGAGCATCAGCAGTTGGGACCGTCGCATGTTTTCATTGTACATAATCTCCTCTAGGTGATGGCGTCCCCGGAAATAATGTAATAGCCTAGGAGGGAAGAAGAAATGAGTAAATGCACCTCAAAGTCCTTGGCAGCACTGGGACACTGGAAAGTGAAGTGCCTTGCCCGGGGTCACCCAAATAGGATGAATCAGAAGTCAGGACTTAAACCCATGTCTCTCTGGATCAGTCTGGCCTGCCTTCCTCTCTCCCTCCCTCCCTTCCTTCCCTTACTTCCTTTTTTTGGGTGAGGCAATTGAGTTAAGTGACTTGCCCAGGGTCATACATCTCATAAGTGTCAAGTGTCTGAGGCTGGATTTGAACTCAGGTCCTCCTGATTCCAGGGCCAGTGCTCTATCCACTGCACCACCCAGGTACCCCAAGTCTGGCTTTTCTAACCACTACCATGCTGGCATTTATATGCTTTTAAGAAAGTTTGGAAATTGCTTGAACATATCTCATAATATGGAGATGATTATTTCCATCTGACAACTGAGGAAATTAAGGAAGAGAAAAACTGGGACACTAATGCACAGTTGGTGGAGTTGTGAACTGATCCAACCATTCTGGAGAACAATTTGGAACTATGCCCAAAGGGCTATAAAACTGCATGCCCTTTGACCCAGAAATACCACTACTAGGTCTGTGTTCAAAAGAGATTCCAAAAAAAAAAAAAAAGGAAAAGGTTTTATATGCCAAAAATATTTATAGCAGCTTTTTGTGGTGACAAAGAATTAGAAATGAAGGGGATGCCCATCAATTGGGGAATGGCTGAAGAAGCTGTGGTATAAATAAGACTGTGATAGAATACTATTGTGCTATAAAAAATGACAAGATAGTTTCAGAAAATTCTGGACTTCTATGAATTGATGCAAAGGGAAGTGAACAGAACCAGGAGAACATTGTATACAGTAACAGCAATATTGTATGGTGATAAATAAATTGTGAATGACTTAGCTATTCTCAGCAATAAAATGTTCCCAAGACAGTTCTGAAGGACTCATGATGAAAAATGCTATCCACCTGCAGAGAAAGAACTGATGGAGTCTGAATTTCACTCTGAAACATACTTTTTTTTTTTGGGTGAAACATACTTTTAAAAACACTTTCTTCTTCTTTTCTTTTGGTCTGTTTTTTCTTTTGCATCATGGCTAATATGTAAATGTTTTGCATCACTTCATGTGTATAATCTATATCAAATTGCTTGCCTTCATGAGGGGAAGGGGAGGGAATGAGGTAGAGAATTTGGAACTCAAAACTTTTAAAAATGAATGTTAATGCTTTTTACCTGTAAATGAAAACAATAAAAAAGAATAAAAAAAAGAATTGAAAGATACAGAAAAGTTAAAAAAGCTTGCCCAAGGTCATATAGTTGGTAAACAGCGGTGTGAAGACTCGCGGCTTTCCAGGGTCTCTTTCCACCTTTGCTTCACTTTATGCCACATGTCAAGTATGACAATACCTTGTACATTTCTTTTCCTCTGAACTCCCAGTACACACAGAGACTAAGGAAAGGTGGGTACACAGCGGGAAGCAGTGACAGGTGCACACATTTTCCCTCTTCCTTCAGCCATCACAAGATTATGAGATCGGTGCCTGGCATGAGCCAGGCACCTCTGACGAAGGGCTGCCTTCCGGGGACTTCCCTCCTTAAGATTTTTAGGTCCAACTCCTTGTCTCCCTCCCTGAAACGGAAGTGGCAGCACTCCCTCTAGACAGCTAATGCTGCCAGGGGAGATCACTGGCCATTCCTGCAACATCTCCCTGTTCCCCCAGGCAGTCCTGGGGGCTGGGGCCGAAGTGGCTCCAGATCAGAAGGCCCCTCTGTTCTTCAGTAAGTGGGGTGGTGTGTATTAGGAGTCCATTTCATGGGGAAAAGTTGACACCACCAGCCTTCTTTGCTCTTATAGTTATGTGCTCCCCTCCCACTTGCCCTGAGCTATTAAGAGAGGGGACTGCCCCTTCACTCATTCAGATTCCTCAGCAAGGCAGGCATAGCTCACGCACACAGCATATAGATCAGGCTCAGAATAACATCTATCCAAGCACCGCTCAGACTAAGGGAAAGAGAAATACTTGAGGTGAAGAGCTTTACTGGAGCAGGCACAGAGCTGAGAGGACGGCGTGAGCTGGAAAGAAAACTCATGCTCTGGAGGAGATTCTGGTGAGATGCCCTGGTGGGTCAGTTCTCTGGGCCCACAACCAAAGCCACACAACTAAGATGATTCTGCTCAGTAGGTGGTTGCCGTCCCCTAATTTGTTTTCCCGAAAGTGCTGGGCCCACCAGGCCTGACTAAGCAGTAAGATACTAGGATCCCAAAATACTATATAATCTAAGAACTGGAAGGGGCATCATCTGGTCCAGCCCCCATTACTTTACAGATGAGACCAAGGCCCAGGATCACACAGTAAGAAGCTAGAAGGGATATTCAAACCCCAGTCCTTTAGGGCTCTTTCCACATGCTCACTCCCATGCTGGTTTCCCTCTGCCACTTACACACTTGTGGGTCCCTGTCTCCTTTCGGTTGGCAGGTTCTCAGGAAATGCAAACTACATTAGCATGAAATAGGGATAAGGACAGGACCCGTGATTTTACTGGCACAGGCAAAGTCCAGTGGGAAATGAATTTGGCAGTGCAGGCGAGCACCTTCTCTACAGTGTACAGTCTTAGGTGCCTGGAGCACAGTTCACACAGCCAGTTGTTCATCCTTTGTTTTCAGAGAGGATGAATGACATCACAGGGTGATGTCTGGACTCATGCACGAATTGGATTTAAGTGAGGCAGAGCTGCACAAAATCATCAGCCTCACTCTCTCTTTGAATTCCAGTGGCAAGACAAAGGTGAAGACAACTGAAGATGGCCCAGGATTCAGCAGATGACCTTGGGGTCTTCAGTGTGTGCTCAAGCTCTAAGTGCTCCACAGGACTCACTTTAGCCACTTTCATGGCCGGTGAACAAAGTGTGCTCATCCTTCCATCCCACCAGGGAAGTCTTCATATGCCTGGGGTAGACACCCCCAACTCACTGATGGGTTTGAGGCCTGTCCCCTCAACTTGGTTTAGCCCATCTGCTGAGATGGTTTTACCAGGATGTGGCTGCTACACATGTTTCTTGGAGCCACAGGTGAGAGGTGGGTGCATCAGGTGGACACCAAAGGTGGATGAACAACCCTAAAGAGGGCTTGGCAGCCCTCATACTCCACCCAACTAGTATGTGTCTGTCAGAAGTAGGACTTGAACTCAGTCCGCAGAGCTTCCCAGCTCTCAACTATAACGATAATGACAATTCTGAAGAGCATTCTCACAGGTTCTCTCATTTGGTTAGCTCTCTACAGACTACACCGTGCCACCTCACTGCATTAGTATGGCTAATCCTAAGTGGACAGGGAATGGCTAAAGGGACTGGACTGATAGTCCTTTCTAACTTGCTAACAAAAACTATTTACCTAAATACCTAATTTTTTATATAGAAAGTATTTTTCCAAAGAGCTTTTTAAATTGATCATCCCCTATTTCTGTCTCCCAGACATGCCTGGGTTGTCTCAACTCACATCATTCCATTTTATCCTCAGTGAGAGAGGGCAGAGTCATCTTAAAAATGAGGAAAATGAAGGGAAGGAGGAAAGGACAGATTAGGGGAGAGAGCAGTAAAAAGCAAAGCACTTTCAAGGAAGATGAAGATGTTCTGCATTACTGCACCAGTATGACATATGGAATTGCTTGATCTCATAGAGAGGGTTGAGGAGGGAGGGAGGAAGAAAAATTTAGAACACAGAATTAGCTCAGAGACCCTGATCTCATTGGAGTGGGCTCATGGAGGGAATAGCTTTCATACCCAATTGGGAGGAGCAATCTATTTAACCCTGCAGGAAAGTAGGAGGGGAAGAGGATAAGGAAGGAAGGGTGAAAAAAGGGAGTGCAGAGCCAGGGAGAGGATAGTCAGAAGTAAGGCACCTCTGAGGAAGAATAAGTAAAAAGAAGATAGAGTAAATGTCATGGGAAGGGAGTGGGATGGAGGGAAATAGTTATGATGATTGATTATAATGGCAAAATGTATGGTACCTACTTTGCTGGGCTTTTGTGAAGAAGATTCTCTGTCAAGCTTAAGGTACTATATAGAGGTTGTGATGAATAGGATGCTATCGGGAAAACCTAGAGAGACCTACATGAGCTGAAGCAGAGTGAAATGTACTGTATACAAAATAACAGCAATAGTGGGGGATGATCTGCTGGGAAGCATGTGGTTGTTTTCAGCAAGGCAATGATCCAATGTAACCCTGAGGGACTTATGAAGATTGCAGCCCCATCTGCAGAGAAAGAACTGATAGTATCTGAAAACAGATGGAAACACATTTAAAAACATTTTCTTTTCATTTCCTCTTTGACAATTCCTTAATCTGAAATTTTGGGTTTTTTGACTGTTTTCTCTCACAATGGGAATTTTTCCATGACTACTCATGTATAACTTATTTTGAATTGATTGAGTTCTTGTGGGTGGGACGGGAATGGAGGGGGGAAGAGAAGTTGGAACACAAAGTTTTTAAAAAATTGACGTTAAAATTTTGTTTTTTCATATATTTTGGAAAATAAAATTCTATTCAGAATAAAAAAAAATAAATAAATAAAAAATAATGGAAAATGAGGAAAATGAGACAGACAAATGAAGTGATTTGCCTATGATTATGCAGCAAGTTAGGAGTAGAGTCAACACCAGAACCCCTTCCTCTTTTTTTTTTTTTAATTGTTTTTTTCCTCTTCACCCTTAATCTAGTGTTTTGGTTTTTTCCCCAAGAGGTCATACTGACATAGGCTCACAGGCACATAGTTAAGAGGTCAGGTAGAGATGCTTGTTTGTTGGGAGTGGGGGGCGGGTTACATTCCCTTCCTAGGTTCTTATTAACCAAATTACTTTTACACAGGAACACAGAATCACCTCTGCTGTAGGTATGTCCAGCAAACTACAAATACACCTCACTTTGTACAACAAGTGTGTTCTTGAGAAACTGGGTGGAAATCAAAATGATATTTGTCTCTTAATAACTTGAAGCCGCAGGTAAACTATAGATTTTAAATGACTTTTCTAAGTCAGGCTAGCATATTGCATACCCTTTGATCCATCAATTCCACTGCTAGGTTTATATCCCAAAGACATCCCCAAAAAAGAGAAAAAGACCTATTTGTACAAAAATATTTATAGCAGCTCTTTTTGTGGTGGCTAAGGATTGGAATTCAAAGGAAAGTCCATCAACTGAGGAATAGCTAAACAATCTGTGGTATATGATGGTGATGGAATATTATTGTGCTATAAGAATTGACAAGCAGGATAATTTCAGAAAGGCCTGGAAAGACTTGTATGAACTAATGTATAGTGAAGTGAGAAGAACCATGAGAATATTGTGCACAGAGACAGCAATATTGTTTGATGAAGAATGGTGAATGACTTAACTATTCTTAACCATACAATGATCCAAGACAATCCCAAAGGACTATTGATTAAGCATACTATCCACAGACCAGACTGAAGCATGCTATTTTTCACTTTCTTTCATTTTTTTTAATTCAAATTTTCTTGTACAAAATGACTAATATGGTAATGTTTTACATAATAATATGTGTGTAACCCATATCTGACTGCTTACCACCTCAGGGAGAGGGGAAGGGAGGGAGGAAAGAAGGATAAAATTTGGAATTCAGAACTATAAATAGAAATGTTTATTATTTTTTTAAAAAAGACAGGCTAGCATAGCAACCCAATTAAATGTATACCTAAAATTAATTCCCCTTTTTATAGAAATGCAAACTATTAGAAATGAGGCACTGATGCATAGTTTCTCTGAGGTAAACAGTTGGTCATTACATTGCCATTCACCTATGAGTGAAAAACCAAATGGTAATTAGCAGGCTCTGGACCTGATTAGCAGCCTGGACCTTGGGTTAACTCATGTAGAAACAGACCTTCCTGCAGCATTTCAATACCAGCTCTAGGGAATAACTGGTCTTTTTTATTCTTAAAGTTTATTTTATAATTAAGGGTTAATTTTCCAATTGAACTATTAAGGTTTTGCACAAGGAGGGTGACTAGATGTTAGAACTATAAATATTCTTAGAAATAATCTAGCCCAACCCCTTTGCACTGCTTTAATTGTTCCATCTCTTCAGATCACCGGCCGAAAGCTGTTACCTCTCACCCCCATGCCGGGGGCCCTGCATGTAGAACATGCTTGACAAATGTCTGGTGAATTTGATTGAATTATAAGCCAGACCTGCACCTGACACTCCACACGTTCAAAGTCAAGGTTTTTACTGACTATGTTATTTCTGTCAATGTTCTTCATCTTGGGGCAGCTTTGATTTTTCACTTTCTCACCATGTCTAAACTCTATCCATGCTATCTCTCACTATTGCCTCCTCTTCTCTATTCTCCCTGCCACCTGGTATAGTAGATGGAGCGCTGGACTTGGGAGTCAGGAAGAACACCTGACACTTACTAGCTGTGTGACCCTGGGCAAGTTACTTAACTGCCCTGGACCCACTGAGGTCCCTTTCCTGCTCCAAATCTTGTTTGGTTTTTTCACTTAATATTTTATTTTTTTCCAATGACATGTAAAGATAGTTTTCAAAATTCAGTTTTGTAAGATTTTGAGTTCCAAATTCTTCTCCCTCCCTTCCCTCCCTCTTCTCTGAGACAGCAAGCAAGCTGATATAGGTTATAAATGGACAATCATGTTAAACATATTTCCACATTAGTCATGTTGTGAAAGAAGAATCAGAAGGGAAATACCACAAGAAAAAAACTAAAAAGGGCACCTAGGTGGCACAGTGGATAAAGCACCGGCCCTGGATTCAGGAGGACCTGAGTTCAAATCTGGACTTGGACACTTGACACGTACTAGCTGTGTGACCCTGGGCAAGTCACTTAACCCTCATTGCCAGAAAGAAGAAGGAGGAGGAGGAAGAGGAGGAGAAGGAGAAGGAGAAGGATAAAAGAAGAAGAAAAAAAGAAAGAAGGAACAAAAAAAGTGAAACTAGTATGCTTTGATCCACATTCAGACTCAATAGCTCTTTTTCTGGATGTGGAGAGCATCTTCCATCAGGAATTGCCTTGTATCATTGTATTGCCGAGTCCGGCTCTAAATCTCTGAAGCTCTGCCCACTTTCATTGAGATTCTAATACATTTGCCTGAACTATAGCAACAACCATCTAACATCTATCTACCTCCGCTTTCTCCCCAACTCCAGTTCATCCATCCTCCATACTTGCTTACAGGCTAATCTTACAGGCATGCATTTTATCACGTCATTAATCTGCTCAAACGTCTCTGAACTTCTTATTGTCTAATGAATAAAGTTCCAAGCACTTGGTTATGCTAAAGCTCCCACCTGGCAAACATGCGGAGATCTTCAGGGTTCTGAGCAGCAGGGACATTGAGGATGGCTTCCCGCTCATGCTCCGACAGACTGGCCAACAGATTCTCAGTCATCCTTTTATTCAGTGGTGAGTCTCCACTGGGGAGCAGCTCGGCACTGGAGTTCTCCATGCTGGGGCTTGTGAGGGTCATGTCATCACTGCTGGCTATAGGAAAGAAAATGGGGTCAGGTGATAGAACCTTCTTCTCTGTGACAGGACTAAGTGAGGCCCAGGCCTCTCTCAAAACTTGTCTTCTTCCTCTTGGCACCATGAACACTCTCTTCAAGCCTCTGAATAAACCACGTCTTTGTTAACAGGAGTGCCCAGAAGATTCCCCGTGCTGACTGGCCCAGTTTATCTCCCCATCCCCAGGAAAAGCCAACTCTTTAGCATTCCCACTTTTGCTATTTCCCTCAATGGCATGTTTCCCTGAAGGCCAGCTGTTTGACACAGTCATCTGATGTGGAGGTAGCAATCCCTTCTCTTGTGTCCACCAAGGAATTCTGATGGAGGGGATGATACAGGTACATGAATATGTGGGCAGCCAGTAGTAGGGGAGGGAGGCAAGTAATATGAATTGTAGAAGTCAAGGTGAGAGGGGCAGCTAGGTGGCGAAGTGGATAAAGCACCAGCCCTGGATTCAGGAGGACCTGAGTTCAAATCCAACCTCAGACAATTGGCACTAGCTGTGTGACCCTGGGCAAGTCACTTAACCCTCATTCCCCCCCCACCCCCACCCCGGCCAAATAAAAAAAGAGGTCAAGATGAGGTCACTGGAAGGAATGTTTGGTTTAGGGGAAGCCAGTCACAGGTTATAGACTTGCAAATTAGTTTTAGTTTAGGATTTTTAGGTGGTACAGTGGATAAAGCACTGGCCCTGGAGTCAGGAGGACCTGAGTTCAAATCCAGCCTCAGACACTTGATACTTACTAGCTGTGTGACCTTGGGAAAGTCACTTAACCCTCACTGCCCCACAAAAAACAAACCAAAAAAAAAAAGTCCTTCTAAATTCCTGAAATATTCATAACACGTTGAAAAAAGACAATGCAAAGAGCACTGGATATGGAGTCAGACAACTCAGGTTCAAATCCTGGCTCTGTTACTAACAATCTGTATAACCTTTGGTGAATTGTTTCATCTCTTGGTGACTTAGTTTCATCTTCTGTACAATACGGGGACCGGAGCAGATGATTTCTCAGGTCCCTTTCAGCTTTAAAGCTCTGTTCCTAAGAATCACAGGTAAGTCCTAGACTGGAAACAAGTCCTGACGATTGCCTTACAATGGCAGGTTTGAGAAACAAGGAGACATTTTCCCATCTTTAGAGATAAGAAAAAGGAACACAAGGGAATTCTGGTATAAGAGGAACAGAGCTTTCTTTTGCAGACTTAGTTTCCACGCTAGAAGCTGTGACTGACTTTATAAAAAGCATTCAGAACTGAAATATCCATCTTGGTATTGTCCTTCCACGTAGCCAATCTGGGAAGGTATGCACTTGGTCCAACAGCTGCCTATTATTGCTCAGAACTTTTGAGAAACTATACTTGGGAATTACCTTTACAGCCTAGTAAACACTAAAATTGAAACGATCTTTGATGATAGCACATTTTCAACTTTTGTGGGGGACAGGTTGAAAACAACTGAATGTTTTTTGGAGCCAAGTCTGGCAAATACAGGGATCGTGCTGGGGAAAATACAGGTTTGGGGTTTGTTTGTTTTAAAGACATGTGAATCTAAAGTAAGGAAACTGATTCTTTTGTGTGGCTCCTAACTAGGTTTTAGTGGTTAGTTCTAAGAATCCTGAACACCACCAACAGGGATGGCGTTTCAGCACAGCTTCTGTTGGAAAGGCCCATTCACTGAAAAGCAGGTATTCTAATAAGTTGTTACAAAATCAGTTTCAACTTGGATGAAAAGGTAGTTTGGCTGGTGTTGGTTTTTTGTTTGTTTGTTTGGTTGGTTTTTTTGAGAAGTACTTCTGGAGATCAGTATCTCCTCAAACAGAGTACTCTGGGAAAGGCCTGGTTCAACTATCCTCTCTATGAACGGGAAGAAAATCTGCTGACTAGTTCCTTGTTCCCCAGCCCTTGGCTTGGCTGTTTCCAGGCTTAGCCCATGAGACTTCCTGACATACCCCTAGGGTCCTGCTCTTCCAGCAGTCCAGCAGGCCTATCTCAGGCACTGGGCTTGCAGTCTGGAGACCTAAGGCTGAAGCCAAGCCTTAGTACTGAGAGCTCTAAGACTATGGGCTTGTGACTTTATCCCTCCAACCCTCAGTTTCCTTGTCTAGAAAACAGGGACGAACAATATCTGTACCACCTACTTCATGGGGTTGTTTGGAGCTCTGTGAGCCTTGTGAGTTATTCTCCATAGCAATAATAACATCTACCTTCTTTTAGGGAACAAGTGCTTTCATAGAGTGCTCTCTAACTACTTCAGCCCTGGCTCTGCAGACATGGAGCCAGACACATGCTCTGCAGGCTAGAGGAAAGCCGAGGGAAGCGCCATGTCCAAGATGGCTCCAAGGTACTGGAGTCTCTGCCTCACACCCCACCAAGAGCTTGAGATGAGCTGCAGCAAAGAACTCTGGAGGATACTGCAAATGCTAACTGATCAATTACCCTGGAAGCTTGTAAATGCCTCCTTTAAAATGATTCTGACTCACTGGTGGTGACAGAGGAAAGGCCACTCCCAGCCCCAGGAGCTCCTAATGCTCCTGGGGTCACTCCTTCAGCAGCCTCATGGAGTTACCCAAGGGAGGAGGGCTCCAGCAAAGGGGACTAAAATGAGAAAACTTGGAGCCCATGTCTAGGCTGGCCAACGAGCAGTTTGGAGACCTCGGGACTGAGCAACGGCTGGGAGAGTGTGTACACAAAGGGGAACATTCTGCAGGAGGTCCTGGGCTGCTCCTAAGAATAGGTAAACACTGCAATGAGCTTGGAAGAAGTTCCTAAGACAAGGCCTGCAACCACAAGTGTTTGCTCTCTACTGGGTACACACCTGCACATGCAAACCAAGTTGTCCAGTTACCCCAGTTCCCAAGACCAGGCCCAGAGAGGTGGCAGCCCAGATATCAGGCCACTCCTCTCATCTTCCTGGGAATGGGGACATTAACAGGCTCCCTCCCCCATTGTAAAGCAAAGCTGGAGGATCAAGAGAGGCGATCCTACTTGGTGAGCCAAAGCTCAGGGCGTTGGGTGTGCTGAGGCTCCTGCCTCCGACGCGGGCGGTGAAGGGCACATCCTCCTCTCGTGCACGGCTCTCTTCTTCGTTGGGGGGCACCATCAGGCAAACATATGTGTGCAGTTGGATCAGAAGCCTATGCTGAAGCATCCAGATCACCATCTGGATGAGTTGTGTCTACAAAGACAGGAGGGGAATTTCATAAAGGAAAACAGAGAGGAAGAATGATACTCTCTGACATTTAAGGCTGGGGAGGCTGAGGCATTAACTACTGCCTCCAGCTATCTGGTTCCACATCCTCCTGACAAAAGGCCCAGAATCCACCTTCTCAGCTAAGGATCTCACCCTGTACTTTACCAAGAAAATGGAGACCACTCGCCATGAGTTCTCTTTTCTCCTTCTTGACATCTCCGAGTTCCCAGATATCATCCCACAGTCTCTCCTTTGATTCCAGTCTCCAATGAAGCAGTGATTCTTCTTTTCACCAGGGCCAACCCCTTTCCTGCTCCCTTGATCCCCCTGCCTCCCTTCTTCTCCAGCAAACTGTCCTCACAATCCCAGCTACTGAGATCTCAGGAACAGAATGTGGAATAGAGCATAACTTTAAGTGGGGGGAAAACTGATTATGACAAAAAAGGAGGAGCCTCTTCCCAAGGTTCTCATCTTCACTTTCTGGAACCCAAATCATCCCTTCACTCCTCACACTTCCTCCTTATTGTCAATGTCGTCTCGGGGTTGCAATGCCGCCTGTTTTGTAACAACCCAGGTGTCGCAGCCCCTGGAAGTGCCCTCTTTAATGACTGAGGAAAGCTCTTCTGCCCAGAGATGTTAACATTTCTTACTGCTCCATTCCCAGACCCCCAAAGCCTCCTCCCTGGGGCTGTCCTACTTCAACCTCTCTTCCAGCCTTAATGCATCTCATTCAGGCTCAGATAACATTTGACTCTGTCATCATGGGCCCACTTCCCTACACTGACCAGCTGGGTGTAATGTCCTGAGTCTGAATAAAGAGAATCAAAGACAAAGGGCCGGACGTGTTACCAGAGGAACAATGGAAAGTCTCAGCACTTAGGAAGAAAGTCAGATTTCAAGCCAGAGGAGGCCAGAGGGGCAAACTAAGAGGTCCAGGTGGGGAGCCAGTCGGCGTGGAGGTGTGTCCTCCATTAGCTAGCCCCAGGCCAGATCACACATTGCTTAGCATGCAGACATCTGCTCTGGCCATCTTGTCGTATGCCTTGCTATTGTTCTGCTTCTTCCATCTGGACCAGGACCTCTGGAATGGACATCCAGAAACCATGCCTCTAGTCCCTGGGGAAGTTCCTCCAGCCATTCAGCTTTAGAACTCCTACCCTGGGACTGAACTACACTGACTGATGAGTACAAACTTATACTCCACCATGCCTTATAGCCTATTCAACTGTCCACCCTAGCCATCTCGCCATCTACGTGCCCCTTCCCGCCCCCGTCCCCCCCACCCTGTGCCCTTTCCTTCCATCTCTTGTTCTGGAAACAATCACTGAATCAACTGCCTTATGGTTCTACCTGCATCCTTGTGCTTCCTAAGGCCCAAACCCCCTTATTCAGCTACCTCACTCACTAGGTGGATATCTGGGTCCTCATCTGGGACAAGGATGGTCTCACTCCTGTATCTGTTTTCCCAGAACTTGGTGAGTACTTGCTACATAGTAAGTATTTAATAAATGCTCCTTCACTCATCCATCATGGAAGCCAGGATTAGTAGTATACAGCGAGTCATAGAAAACTGGCTATCTGCTATGCTCCTCTCTTGGTTTAAAGGTTTCTCCCAATGGGGGCAGGGCATCCACTGGAAAAGATTGAACTAGAAGGCACTTGTTGGGGCCAAAGCCTGGCAGGCTACTCTTGGACCCGGCACGCGGCTCTCCTCACCAGCTTTCTCTCAGACCTCACTGAGCACCAGGGCTCCATTCCAGCTCCTAAAGGCTACGTGTGCCCTGAAGAGGAAAGCCGGATGTACAGTGCCAACAGCAATTCCCCATCTCTCGCTGGAGCAGCCACAGCCTCGAGATTCAGAACCTTAGGCCCCAGTGAAAACAAAGCTCTCTTTGCTTCTGATATCAATGGGAAAATATCCCAGGTCCCAGTAAGGGGCTGAACTCAAGCTTTGTCCTCTCAGTTAAAGGTCGATGTCATCTTGCCAGGGTGAAGTTTCCAGTTAAGAAAATCAACTCATTTTAGCCTAGAAGGGGCCCCTTTGGTAGGGGAAAAAGAGAAGCCAACCAACTTGTCCCACTATAACTAAATCAAGTAACCTCACTTGGAAAATCCACACCAGGGCACAGCCATACTCCTCGGAGACTTTTGGAATGCTAATGACATGGGCAGACCTTGCCTGGCAAGTAGAGAATAAAGAGTTAAAATGAATCCATTTTCTGTCACATAACTCTAACAATATGGGCAACATGTAAGGTCATGCCCACTTGAAACACTGGGAAGAGGGGAGTTACATAAAGGATAAATGGGGTGGGTAGTGGTTTTTAAAGGTTACCTTGTTTAACCCCTGCCCTTAGGCAAACCCAGTGATGCTCTCCGACAACTTACCTCCTGTACTGGTGGAGCAAGAGGATTCTTGAATTCTGATAAGGAAACTGGCAACGAGAATTTGGCAAGAACAGATGGCAAATCGTGAGCAGGAAACTGCCGAGAAAACTGATCAGCCAGTGGAGAATATCTGTTGGAAACAAAAATAAGAAACAACCATGTCCCTCTGTCAGAAATGTACACAATAATAATCCAGATGTCTGACAGAAGCAGAATACAGTGGGATCAGAAGCTCTTTTGTTCTGGATATTATGCTACCTGTTAATGCAGACTAATGCAGCCTTGTGTACTTGGCACATTTATTTCACACATTCTTCTCGTGTTGTTTTTTTCTGGTCAAGGACATAGTAAATTGGTCTCTCTTTCTCTCTCTCTCTTTTTTTTCGTGGGGCAATGAGGGTTAAGTGACTTGCCCAGGGTCACACAGCTAGTAAGTGTCTGAGATCACATTTGAACTCAGGTCCTCCTGAATCCAGGGCCAGTGCTTTATCCACTGTGCCACCTGGCTGCCCTCTCTTTTCTTCTTTTTCTTTACCATCTTTTATTTTTTTTCCCAATTACATGTAAAGATAGGGTTTGTTTGTTTGTTTTGCTTTTTTTTGCAGGGCAAATGAGGGTTAAGTGACTTGCCCAGGGTCACACAGCTAGTAAGTGTCAAGTGCCTGAGGCTGGATTTGAACTCAGGTCCTCCTGAATCCAGGGCCAGTGCTTTATCCACTGCACCACCTAGCTTAGCTGCCCCCCTAATCTTTGTCTTACATGAGAGCTCTTAGAATGTATGAAGATGGGCAGCTTGAACCTGAGTTCAAATCTAGCCTCGGACACTTGACACTTACTAGCTGTGTGACCTTGGGCAAGTCACTTGACCCTCACTGCCCCGCCAAAAAAAAAAATTTTTTTTAATTTAAGAATGTATGAAGACAGTGATAATATCCCCTCCTAAGTTTTCTCTTCTCCAGAATAAATATTCACCATTCCTTCAGTTCATCCCCATATGGCAAAGTTTCCTTCAAGCTCTCCACATACTCTAGGTTACTAATATCCTACCTAAAATGTGGGCGTCAGTACTGTACACAATACTCAAGATGTGGTCTGACAAGGGAAGATTACAACTAGACTATTTACTGTTTCATGCTGGACACTAGAATTCTACTGATGTTACCTAAAGCCACACTAGCTTTTTTAGCTCCTAACTTACATGTTTATGGCTCACTAAAAAGCCCATTGTCTTCTGATGAATGCTAGATCTCTCCCATCCATATGTGTGCAGTTGGTTAGGCTGTTTAAATTCAAAGCTAATACTATGTTTATTTTTCCTAAATTTATATTTGGTCCATTGTTCATGTCAGAACTTGATTGTGTCATCAACACATTTTTCCCACTCATGTCATTCTCAAATTTGATAATGTGAGTCCTTTATGTCTTCATGCCCGAGGAAAGTGAGGTAAGCTGGCTTAGTTGAAGCAGAAAGCACCCTGAGGGACAGACCAGAGGTAGCATGTGTCAGGCACCTCAGATTGCTACAACCATCTTGACCACTATCTCCCCTCAGAATTAGTTTGAGACAGCCCAAGGTCCTGAACCCAAGAGCCTTTGGAATGATATGGCTTCCAAGCCCATTTTTCCCCAGACTATCATCCTGGGAAACAGCCCCTATGAAGATGCAGCCAGGCAACTGCTACTGTAAGTGTTATAGCCATACTTACTGAAGACCCAGAAGAGAAAGTTCTTGTCACCAAAGTCCTTGACACTATCAAAAGGTTCAACAATAGAAACTGATAGGATTTTATTGGTGGAAATGACATTAAGGAAGAGGAGTTACCATCTGCCTTGTTGATATACCCTAAAGACCATGGGACCTTCCCAGCTGACTTATAGCTAACACTTTCTATATATGACGTCTCCTCCAATAGAATGTGAGCTCCTTGAATGTAGGGGCTGCCTACCTCTTCAATCTTAGCATCATGCTTTACACATTTATTAAATCATTTCAGTCGTGTCTGACTCTTCATCACCCCATTTGGGGTTTTCTTAGCAAAGATACTGGAGTGCTTTGCCATTTCCTTCTCCAGCTCATTTTACATATGAGGAACTGAGGCAAACAGGGTGAAGTGACTTGCCCAGGGTCACACAGCTAAGAAGTGTTTGAGGCCAGATTTGAACTTAGAAAGGTAAGTCTTCTTGACTCTAGGTCCAGCACTCTATCTACTGTACCACCTGGCTGCCCACTTTGCCCATTTTAAGTGCTTAATAAATACTTTATTTAGTATCACTTCTATACTAAAGCCTATTCTCCATCTTACATTGATATATTTATCAGCAGTCTTTGGGTGTAGTTATTCAAACAATTTTAACCTTCAACTCATCCTCAACTCTTCCCTCTGCCTCAGTCTTCTTTCTCTGTGGCTATATCTTGTCAAGTTTGCTGCCACAATGCATCTCACTTCTGTTCCCTTCTTTCCACTAATACAGCAACCATCTTAGCTCAAGTCAAGTTCAGATCTTTCATTTCTTATCTGGACTATTGCAGTAGACTTTTTTTTTTTTGGTGGGTCAATTGGGGTTAAGTGACTTGGCCAGGGTCAAGGTAAGTGTCAAGGGTCTGAGCCCGGATTTGAACTCAGGTCCTCCTGAATCCAGGGCCGGTGCTCTATCCACTGCGCCACCTAGCTGCCCCCGCAGTAGACTTTTAATAGGTCTTCCAGCCTTGAGTCTCTCTCCTCTTTAATCTAAGTTCCATACTCTTATCAGATTTAGATTCCATTTTTGTTTGGTTTTAGATTTTTGAACCAAACCTATGATTTCACTGGTATAGGGAATTCCTGGTAAAGGAACTCCTTCCACCAATGCAAACCAAACCCGATGTGCAACTTATAATGTTCTTTAGCCACTGAGAAGTTAAGTGACTTGGGACAGGTATTGGGGCGGGGGGGGGGGTTCCTAGTCAGTATGTGTCAGAGGTAGGATATGAACCTGGGTCCTTCTGACTTCAAGGATAGCTCTCTATCTTCTACACTACAGCTCTTTGTCTACAAATTGAGATTCTTAAAGCACGGGTCAGAACAAGTCACTCAAGAAGCTTCAGAGGCTTTCTTGCCTCTAGGATAAAATACAAACTTTTCTTTTTGACTTTTAAAGCCTTTGGCTCCCACCAACCTTTGCAGAATTATTGCACGTTACTCTTCATGCACTCTATGCTCCAACCAACCTAGCCTCCATGCTGTTTCCCAGCATTCCACCCCATGCCTTTCCAGGAAGTCACTTTTCACCTCAGCCACATGCCGGAATCCTTAGCTACTTTCCAAGTTCAGCTCAAGAGCTACCTCCCACAGAAAGCCCATCCTGATTCTTTAATAGTGCGTCCCCACAACCAGCTGCTAATATCCTCTTCCCAGAAATTACTTTGCATGTATTCTTTATTTAATTTCCTAAGGAGATTGTTTCTCCCATGGAATGGAAACTCTTTGAGGGAAAGGGCTATTTCACTTTTGCTTTTCCTTAGTGCCTAACACAGCATGTGGCACATAACAGGCACCTAATAAATACTCACTGAATGAATGAATGGATTACTACCTAGCCTTCATTTCTTCCTCTTTTCCATGAGTATAGCCATGAGCAATTTTGTCAAGTGCTTCAGTAGCTGAGTTAGAGGCAACAGAGGACAACAGAAGAGGCAACTGGCCTTGGGAGTCAGGAGAATCCTATGCTCAAACCCCGGCTATGATATTTACTAGCTAAAAGACAACAGGCAAGTGGCTTAACTTCCGTGAGCTTCAGATCCCTCTTTCCTATAAAACAGATATGAGAATCATCTACCTCACAAGGTTATGGGGATCAAATGTCATGATGTACAAGGGAGCCATGAGTGCACTTAGAAGTGCCATGTAGATATCATCTGTTATAACTGAAATTCGGGTGTTCTATGGTATCTTCCTAGTCTACTCTGATCAAAAAGGAAATGTTTGTGATTTTTATGTCACCAAGTTGGGTAACACACTAGAATCACGAGTCCTCCTCCTCTCCTGCCTAGATCACAGCATTGTTACATTTGAATTCACACCCTGTTTTTCACTATTGGTATGTGAAGGTTGGCATTCTCAATACATGGCTATAGATGCTTTTAAAGAAAAGTGCTGTGAAGATATAATCAAATCAACCTGGAAATCAACCACCTGGCTTGGGTGTTGAAAGCAGTACTTGGAATACTGGGATGAGAGTAAATGGTTGTACAGGTGAACAAAAAATCTCAAGAGGCATCTTTTGAGGTCTGCTGAGGTGAGAAACAAAGCCTTCCTATGGCTTTTTTTAAGGAATGGAATGGGGTGTTTTTTTTTCATGCTAGTGTTAATTAAAAGCGATACCCCCATTTTGTATTCTAAACTACTTTTGTACTCCCAAAGCACTTTCACGTATCTATTATCTGCTTTCTTGCTCTGAGCACTACTGGGTAGGTCACAGATAGGGAAACTGAGGATCTGAGAAGGAAGGGACTTGCCCAAGGTCACACAGCAACTAGAAGGAGTCTGCAGGTGTCCAGCACTATTCCCCTATCTGCTAGCTAGACCAGTAGGGGAGCAGCTCTTCTTGAAGCCCTCAGCAGACTGTATCCAGCAAGATAGCTCATGAAGCAGAAGGAGCACAGTGCTAGAAGGCAAGAGATGCGAGTTCTAACCCTAGCTCTACCACTAATTTCTTGTATGATATTGAATAAGTCATTATTCAACACATTCCAGCTGTGGGGTGATGGGCTGAAGTCATTTAACTTCCTTCTGCCGCAGGCCACCTTTCTGACTACAAGGTACAGAAGAGTTGCTGTTCTACTTTAGTAAAGGAAGTTCCCCACACGGATGAAATCACAGATCTAGATAAAAAATTGCCTGTTCTCTACCCGGATACCCCACAGGCATTTAAAATTCAATATTTAAATAGAATGAGGCTGAACTCATGATATTTCCTGCTAAACCTAACCCTCCTCCACACTTCCCCATTTCTACCATCCTTTCTTCCAGTCAACCTTGGAGTTGCCCTTGACTTTTTACTCTTCCTCTCACCTTCTATATTCAATTAGTAGTAAAGTTTGGGCATTTCTACATCCATAAAATCTTTCACATTCATCACCTCTCCACTCACACAGGTCCTCATCACCTCTCATGTAGACTAATTCAACAGCCTCCCTGCTTCCAGTCTTTCCTTTTGCCAATCTATCTGCCACAAAGCTGCCAAAACGATATTCCTAAAACACTCCTCTCCAATCAATCAAAAATCTTTGATAGCTCCCAATTGCCTTTTGGATAAGATGTGAAGCTGGGCATTTAACACCCTCCACAATCTTGCTCCTACTTACGTTCCCAGTCTCATTTCTTTTATTCCCTTTCATAGACTCTCCTATCAAACTGGCCTACTGGACACTCCACATTACCCTCCATGCCTTTACACAGGTGGCTCCCCACATTTTCATTCATTCCATCATCTCAGCCGTCTGTCACACTTAGCTCCCTTCAAGACACAACTTAGGTGTCCCCCTCCTCTTTTTTATTTTTATTTTTATTTTTTTTTGGTGAGGCAATTGGGGTTAAGTGACTTGCCCAGGGTCACACAGCTAGGAAGTGTTAAGTGTCTGAAGCCAAATTTGAACTCAGGTCCTCCTAACTCCAGGGCCAGTACTCTATCCATTGTGCCACCTAGCTGCCCCTCCCCCTCCTCTTTTACAAGCCTTTTCCTGATCCTGCCATTTGTTAAAGTTCTGTCCCTGGTGCAGTGACTTTGCAGTATTTTGTATATACTTTGTACTTACTTACTGTGTCATTCATCCAGTCAGTAAACATTTATTAAGGACCTAGTATGTGCCAGACACTAAAGATACAAAGAAAGGCAAAAGACAAAAAAGACACCCCCCCCCCCAAAAAAAAAAGCTCTTGTTCTCAATGAGCTCACAGTCTAATGGGGGAAAATATGAAAATAACTGCACAAACAAGCTATAAACAGGATGAACTGGGGGTAAGTTCAGAGGAAGGGCACTAAAATGATGGGGGATCAGGAAAGGTTTCCTGTATAAGGTGGAATTTTAGCTGGTACATGAAGGAAGTCAGGGAAGCAGAAGGCAGGGATGAGGAGGAAGAGCATTCCAGGCATGGGGCAGTGAAAATGCCTAGAATTGGGAGATGTAATATCTTGTTTGAGGAACAACAACGAAGCCAATATTACTGGATCATATGGTAGTATGGAGTAAAAAAGCTGGTGATGTTGGGGGGCAGGTTATAAAAGGCTTTGAATGTTAAACCGAGGTTTTTACACTTGATGCTGGAAGTGATGGGGAGCCACTGGAGTTTAATGGGTGGGGGGAGAGGGAGGGCAGGGACCTGGTCAGACCTGAACTTCAGGAAGATCATTTAGACAGCTCAGTGGAAGAGGGACTAGAATGTGGAGAGACGTGGGGCAGGAAGACAACTACAAGACTATATACATGTTCCATCCTTCTAGTGGATCCAATATTAGCCCCTTGGGAGAAGGGATTAATTAATTTTTTTTTAATCTCTGTATACCCACCATCTAGCACAATGCCTTGCACAGAATAGTTATTTAATTTCACTTGCTGAACTGAACTGAAAAATGAAGAGGCTTATGTGACAATTGGAGTAACGCCACCTGCTACAGAATTACCGTAGGAAAGCTCCGCCATGAGTAGAAGGCATCTGAGGGCAAGCCATGTGGCTTGGAAAGTCAGTTCCTTGGCGTCAGTAAGTGACGTTTGCTTGTGGGTACTGTCACTCAAAGCTACCAGTCAATTAGCTTGGAGCTGGGGGGGCGGGGGGGGGGGGGGGAGGAGGGATGTTTCTGGTTTTCACAGGAGGCTTCTGGGAGGAAGAAGGGGCGAGGTTCTCTCTCTCTCTCTCTTTCACCGGGACCTCAGTGGGGGAGTGGAGCAGAAGACGCTGGCTCCCTGAGATACATAGCTGCATCTAGGCCTCTTTCTCTCTTCACCAAATTCTTATGCTCCTTAATAAATGCTTAAAAGTCTAAATTCTTGCTAAAGCTTCTAAATTATTGGTGACCACTCATTGAATTTTTAGACAGTGTAGCTAGAATTTTAGCCCCTTACACTTATGTTTGTTATTACATGAGGCGACTTACTAATCTGACTACAGAGATGAACAATCGTTCAGTGGATAGAGCCCTGGGCCTGGAGTCAAGAGGACCTGAGTTCTGACTTCAGACACTTAATAGCTCTGTGATCCTGGGCAAATCACTAAGCCAATCTAAACCTCAGTTTCCTCAGTTGTAAAATGGGAGTAATAGCACCTACCTCCAAGGGTTGTTGTGAGGATCAAATCAGATTTTTGCAGAGCACCTGACATAGAGTAGTTCAACTGCTTGCTAAAATGTTTATTCTCCCCATCTTCACCCTCACCTCCTTCATTCCACTGGATTTAATAAGCACTCTAGACTTAAGACTCCAGAAGCAAATAGGTGGCACTTTGTCAGTTCCAGGAATTAGAAGACTAAATCCAAGACAATATTAGGAGTACAACTCTAGCTACAAAACCTGACCCCCCAAGACCACAGACACTGTCTGATGTCAGGAGGCTAGAACATACAAGGACTTATTCGTCACTCCAACAGAATGGAGCACTTGAGGTGGCATAGTGGATAGAACACCAGGCCTGAAGTCATCTTCCTGAGTTCCAATCTGGCCTCAGACACTTACTAGCTACGTGACCCTGGGCAAATCATTTAACCCCATTTACCTCAGTTTCCTCATCTAGAAAGAACTCCTTAGATGGAGTTCACAAAGACTGGGACATGGCTGAAAAATGACTGAACAAAAACAACTGAACCGTACAGAAAGGAAGTAGGTAAGAAGGACACAAGTGCCCCACTGCTTTTCTTTCTAACTGCAGCTTAAAAAAAAAAAGGTGGGGAGGTTGCCAGTGCCTTCACTTTTGGCCAAATGAAATCCCCCATGGTATGATTCAATCTTTGGTAATTGCCAATAGAGCCAGTTCCTACTCACAGGCACACGCTGGCATTGGGAGACAGCATGTAGACATTGTTCTCACACAGTGGGTAGATGATGATGGCCTTGCCCCAGTATACCAAGTGGGCAGCAAGCTGGAAAACCTGCAGAGACAGAGGAGGCAAGGGAAAATAAAGCTAATTACAATCTGGGTCTCACTCGGTAAGAGGTATTTGCTAGAGGTCCAGGAGAATAGGTGATCATTTCTGCTTCCTCTCTGGGGTGATTATCACAGGTCTCTGAAGAGACCCCCCATTTAGAGACAACATGTGGCAGGTAAGAATGAATCAGAGTTTCAAATGAAATAATGTATTTTCAAGGCTTGTTTCCTATTTTTGCACCAATTTTTACATTTCCAGCTTCCTACCAGGTCCCAGTGGGCAGAAATTGTCCAGACAGACAGTCCCTCCCCCTAGCTTGGAGCCCTGGATTTGTGCTTTAAACAGCTGAACTTGAAATCTGCTGTTTTGTATTATCATTTCCTGTGTAGTTCAACACACTCCTATTTTTAAAGAGGGTCATATTTTTTCAATCAGAGGTCCCTGCTATCCTGGCCTCTTCTGAGGGAAAGGGCTGGCTTCCTTATGACAAGCCATTTGTCACCAAGGCTATGTCGCAGTGGTGGGAGTCGTGGGACCATGCGGTCCTTCAGGAGGATTCAGGGTCCCTACAAAGACAGTGTCAGGCCTCATCTGAGTTAATACTATAACTACTCAGGACAGAGTAGGTTTAGCAGAACACACAAGCACATGGCAGCATTTAAGGAGATTTGACACACCACAGTTGTTAGTTTGAAATACGACAGGACGTCTGTTTACGTTTTTAAAACATCTGTTCATTTAAATTATTTCTGTTTTGAGAGGATTTGGGAGGGGGGGGTTGTTGTTGTTTTGTTTGTTTGTTTGTTGAGAAATCCACAACAGCCTCAAGATAACTGAAGACTGCCTAGGTTGGGAAGACAGTAGGATCAGGAATCCTTGTCCTAGAAAAACAAGTGTCATATGGTGCTAAGGGTTTATATGATTTAAAATGTGAGAGTCATTTGAGAGACCAGACAAATCTTTCACCCGGGGCATGCATTGCCAGCACATGGCAATAGCTCCATAATGCCCATGGACACAGCACTTCATGTTACAAAAAGCTCATTTTTAGCTCATTTTATCTTTTTCCAACAAGGCAGGTAGTATAAACATCTCCATTTTACATAAGGGAGAAACTAAGGTTCAAAAATGTAAACTGACTTGCTCAGGGTTGCCACTAAAGGCAGAGATGGGATTTCACCTCAGATCTTCTCTGCCACCCCCTAACCAGTGGGTGGTCATCTGGCCTCAGTTTAAATTCCTCCAGCAAGGAAGAAAATACTTTTTTGTTTTTGTTTTTTAGAAATCACTTTTTTTTTTGGTAAGAAAACGTTGTTCTATTATTGGATGGGTCTTTCTCTCTCTCATTCTCTCTCTCTCTCTTCCTTCCTTACATCCTTCCTTTTCTTTCTTCAATCTTAATGATTTTTTTTCTAGTTACATATAAAGATAGTTTTCAACATTTGTTTTTATAAGATTTTGAGTTCCAAATTTTTCTCTCTCCCTCCCTCCCTTCTCTTCCCCCTCCCCAAGGCAGAAAGCAATCTGATATAGGTTATACATGTACAATCACATTAAGTACATTTCTGTGTTAGTTATGTTGTGAAAGAAGAATCAGAACAAAAAGGAAAAACCTCAAAAAAAAAAAAAGTAGAAATAGTATGGTTCAATCTGCATTCAGATTCCACAGGTTTTTTTTCTGGATGTGGAGAGAATTTTCCATCATGAGTTCTTGGAATTGTCTTAGATCATTGTATTGCTGAGAGGAGCTAAGTCTATCAGAGTTGATCATGACACAATGTTCCTGTTACTGTATACAATGTTCTCCTGGTTCTGCTCACTTCACTCAGCATCAGTCCACTTAAGTCTTTCCAGGTTTTTCTGAAATCTGCCTGCTCATCATTTGTTACGGCGCAGTAGTATTCCATTATATTCATATACCACAACTTGTTCAACCATTCTCCAATTGATGGGCTTCAATTTCTGATTCTTTGCCATTTTTTGTCTATTTAAAGTAAGGCTCTTTCCCCCATAAAAATAAGAAGTACTACTTCCTAGCCCTGATTTCCCCTTATAAAGCTAGACATGCCCAGAATTGTGATTATAAAAGGGCTTTCCCACAGGAAAGTGATCTCTGGTGGCTTGGGCTTTCTTTAATTTGCTCATTCGAATTCCTTGCAATAAGGTTTCCTTTGGATTAATAAATACCATAGGAGAGTAAAACCTACTTTGCTTTCTGCAGATGAAAGATTGAGTCCCTACTCTTGTCTTGTGGGACAGCTTGAGAAGGAAACTTGAATGGAAGTTACAGGGAAGTAGATTTCAGCTTAAGGTAAAGAGGAATTCCCTGAAAATGAGACCCATTTGGCAGGCAGATTTCAGAAAAACCTGGAAAGACTTAAGTGGACTGATGTTGAGTGAAGTGAGCAGAACCAGGAGAACATTGTATACAGTAACAGCAACACTGTGTGATGATCAACTCTGATAGACTTAGCTCCTCTCAGCAATACAATGATATCCAATACAAATCCAAGGGACTCATGCTGGAAAATGCTCTCCACATCCAGAAAAAAGAACTGTGGAATCTGAATGCAGATTGAACCATACTACTTCTACTTTTTGTTTTTGAGATTTTTCCCTTTTGTTCTCATCCTTTTACAACATGACTAATGTAGAAATGATTAATGTGATTGTACATATATAACCTATATCAGATTACTTTTTGCCTTGGGGAAGGGGGAAGGAAGGGAGGGAGGGAGAAAATTTGGAACTAGAAATCTTATAAAAACAAATATTGAAAACTATCTTTACATGTAACTGAAAATAATAAAATATTAAGATCCAAAATTTATTTTTTAAAAATCATGGGTTCTATCTTTTGAACCTAATAAAATAAAATAACTGTAGGCAATATATTTTTTTAAATAGACAAAAAATAGGGAAGAACTCTCATTTACTTCACTCCACAATTCTGAAGCCTACCAAGCTTTTCTTAATACATCCATTCTCTTCTTAGTCTTGCATTTGCATGCCTGTAGGCTATCATATTTCAATTTATACTCTTGGAAATGTCTCCAGAAACAGGTTGAGCATATTTAAAAGGGTAACTATAAGGTGCTGGCTGTCTTTTTCAATATTTCCAATGAGCCAAGATCTCAGTGGTTTAGGCAACTCCTTCCAATGATGAAGACCAGAGCCTTCCATGCCCTTAGCAGATGCTCTTCATGAGTTGTTGTGGCTGAAAAAGTCATCACTTGGTAACAAACCACTTGAAAATAGGCCCCTCCAAACTTAGCTAAGCTGGGTTTCTCAGATGAGAGTCCACTGACAAGCCTTTGCTCAGTTTGATGGGATCTGCCAAAGCATGTGCTCTACTGGCACAGCCATTGAAAACCTGACCCCACCATGTCATTAGGAGGCTTCCAAAGAAGGCTTTCTGTTGAGGAAAGTGCTGGTCAAGCTTGTGCTCTTGGGTGCAGGCTCTCCTTTTCTGTCCCCAACTCCGTTTCTCTCGCCTCCCCTCCCATATCTTTCTTTCTTTCTTTTTTTTTTTCAGGGCAATGAGGGTTAAGTGACTTGCCCAGGGTCACACAGCTAGTAAGTGTCAAGTGTCTGAGGTCAGATTTGAAACTCAGGTACTCCTGAATCCAGGGCCAGTGCTTTACCACTTCGCCATCTAGCTGCCCCCCCATATCTTTCTATACACAGACACAGACACAGACACAGACACAGACACAGACACACACACACACACACACACACACACACACACACCATCACATAGTAATCTAGGAATTCATTAATCATTATTCCTCCTTAATAAAAATAATGACAATGGTGTTAAAGCCTGAGGCAAGTTACTTACTAGACAAAGGTCTTAACCTTGGTTTGGATACACTGCTAAAGACTGTGCATACTATCTGAAACATCCTGGACTGCACTACTTGGATTTTAACAACTGGAAAAAGGGTACTAATGGTAGGGGTGAGAGAGAAGCTGGTACATTGTAATAGCACACACAGAAAAACTTTCAGGAGGACGCTACGTCAAACCCTTCAGAGGTGTGCCCAGCTAACCTGGTCACAAGCATAGACCCTAATCACAAAATCCCCAAATGGGGGAGGTGGCCATCTGAACCTCTCCAGCTCCGCTCCCTTTCAATGTGCTTGTTCTATAATGTTTTCAAAGCTGTATATACCCTATCAGAGTCAGGAATGTAGATGAATGCCTTAATTCATAAGAAACAAAAGCATCAGAGGTCAGTTTGGGACATAGGCCCTGGAGCGAAGGAGCCATTTATGAGGGCTTAGACTTCCAGACAACCAAGGTGGTAATCAATATTTATTTACTGGCAATGCTGCTATTAAAAAAGGGCGATGTAGGGGAACCTAGGTGGCACAGTGGATAAAGCACTGCCCTGGATTCAGGAGGACCTGAGTTCAAATCCAGCTCAAACACTTGACACTTTCTAGCTGTGTGACCCTGGGCAAGTCACTTAACCCTCACTGCCCCACAAAAAAAAAAAAAAGAAAGAAAAGAAAAAAAGGGCGCTGTAGAAAGACAAACAGCAGCACCAGGGCAAGGAAACCTTTAGTTAAGGCAGCAGCACAGATCAAAGGGGAAAACTAACTATACCCACTGGGGACTCCTGGGACTCAGGGTTGTCTTTAAGAACAGGGAAGGCCAGGGTCCCCTAACTAGAAAGTAGGTTCCAGCACCAACAATCTAGATCAAGCTGCCATTCATAATCAGAGTTTGAAAGCTTTCACACACTGTGCATACTAACACACACACAACCAGACACAGTCAAATAGAAATTTGAAAAACTGAAGGCCTATGTGATAAGTGATTTTTTTGGTCTTTTCCTTCTTTTTACCTCCTTAATTACCTTATTTATGCTTAATGTCAGACATTATGGATGTGTCTCAGATACAATCACATCCACAGAGATGCCCAGGGACAGCCCCCCAACACACCACCCTTCAGTTGTACCCCAAATCTATCCTGCTACTCTTTTGACCCCTTTCCCCAAATCTCCCATTGTTCTCTCCACTCACACAAGCCTTACAAACATCCCATCCCTCATAAACCACTCCCATGCATATACCCCCAGGTAACCATCCCTCCTATATCTACACACTATTCCCATACAACCCTTCCAAGCACACATTTAATCCCTCCTCCCACATATACATACCACAAACACAGATAAACATATTCAGATACACATACAACATCCCTATACACTCAAGCATACGGACAGACAAAATTCTTATATGTTCGTGTGTGTGTGTGTGGTGTGTGTGTGTACATACAAACCCATACAGACACAGTCCCATTAAAAGACAAATGACTGGGGGCAGCTAGGTGGGGCAGTGGATAAAGCATCGGCCCTGATTCAGGAGACCTGAGTTCAAATCCAGCCTCAGACACTTGACACTTACTAGCTGTGTGACCCTGGGGCAAGTCACTTAACCCTCATTGCCTAGCCCCCTCGTCAAAAAAAAAACCAACTTCTTGTATCTAAAGCTGAAAATATCAATCAACAATTCTCTGATCATTTACCTCAAGTCCAGTATAATGGTAAACTGTAATTTGATTCATTTAATAAATAGATATTTTGCACCTGTTCTGTCCAGAGATGTGTCTAAGTGAAACAGGAGAAACAGAGATGAATGAGACAGTAAAAGCTTCAAAGAATACATTAAACCCATGGCTAATTGATCAATAATAGGTTGAGAAGGGAAGCTGGGGTCATATCTTTAACCATATAAACCAGGCATTTGTAACGTGGTGTCCATGACTAGAATTCTGGTCGTCTATGAACCTGGCTGGAAAAAAAATGACATCTTTACTTTCAATAGCCTTTGGTTTCCCTTTTGTTGTTGTTGTTGTTGTTGTTGTTGTTGTTGTTTTGGTTTTGGGGGGGGTTGCTGGGCAATTTGGGGTTAAGTGACTTGCCCAGGGTCACACAGCTAGTAAGTGTCAAGTGTCTGAGGCTGGATTTGAACTCAGGTCCTCCTGATTCCAAGGCCGGTGCTTTATCCACTGTGCCACCTAGCTGCCCCTCTTGGTTTCCTTTGTAATCCTGCATATTTTATTTTATGCATTTGAAAAAGGAATTGTGAGAAAAGGGGTCCATAAGCTTGGCCAGGCTGTCAGAGGGCTCCATGCTATACAAAAAGGGGAAGAACTCCTGACTAAACTGTCCCTGGATGGCCCAGAGACCAGACACTAGACTGGACTGGGTGGGTCATGAGTCAGTCCCAAGGGGGCATTTCCTAAGTTCTGATGTTCTTGGTGACCAGATTTTGTTTCTTCCTTAACCATAAAGACTCATGTAATTTCCTTAGTCTGTGTGAGCCCACAAATAAAGTGAAAAAAAGCTCTCTAGCTTCCAGTAACTCCAGGAAAGCAAGAGAATACATTCTTCTGAGATTTCAGCTGAGAGAAGTCAATGACTGCCATCTAGTTGTAATGGTCCATGTACAAATGCACACACAGGGTAGAGAGAAGGGGTAGAAAGCACATGTTTCCTACAAGGAGGCCTTTATTGGTCTCAGCTGTCTTCACAACAACTCTTCTTCCTCTTTTTCAAATCAGTTCTTCCCCAATTCTCTATTGCTTCCCAATGGCACCATCATTCTCACAAATATTCATGTTCCGGTAGTATAGTGGATAAAGCACTGGCCCTGGATTCAGGAGGATGTGAGCTCAAATCTGGCCTCAGACACTTGGTGCTTACTAGCTGTGTGACTCTGGACGAGTCACTCAACCCTCATTTCCCAGCAAAACCAAACTAAACCAAATCCTCACACTCAATGCATGCATGTATCCATCTACACATCCATCCAGCTTTCTTTTTTGGTAAATACTATTGTATTTTTTCCAATTAAATGTAAAGATAGTTGTCAACATTCTTTTTTTTTTTGGTAAGGCGATTGGGGTTAAGCGACTTGCCCAGGGTCACACAGCCGGTAAGTGTTAAGTGTCTGAGGGCAGATTTGAACTCAGGTCCTCCTGAATCCAGGGCCGATGCTCTATCCACTGCACCATCTAGCTGCCCTTCAACATTCATTTTTAATAAGATTTTGAATTCCAAATATTTTTCTCCCTCTCTTCCATACCCTCTTCCCAACCCAGCAAAGAATCTCATACAGGTTAGACATGTGTCAATGCATCTTTCTAACACAGTTAAATTAACCTTTTTTTTTTTTTTTGGTGAGGCAATTGGGGTTAAGTGACTTGCCCAGGGTCACACAGCTAGTAAGTGTCAAGAGTCTGAGGATGTATTTGAACTCAGGTCCTCCTGACTCCAGGGCTGGTGCTCTATCCACTGCGCCACCTAGCTGCCCCTAAATTAACCTTCTTAAAGACAACTCTTGTTATACCTTTCTGGTACCAAAATCCTTCAGGGGTTCTCCCCTGCACGTGGGATAAAGCAGAAGCTCCTAACACGTGAGGCCCTTCATAAGTTCTCCCCACCCTGCGTGATCTCTCATTCCTAAATAAATCGACAAACTCTGGTATTCACAATCCCTTATGTTTTCCCTATTCCTCACTTTTGCTCAGTCCCCTGACCCCTACAATGTGTCCCCACTTATCAAAATCCTGTCCAGTTCAAATGCCATCTTCTCCACAAAGCCTTCATGAGCCAACCACAAGTCATCCTCTAATTCTCCTCCTCTGAATCTCTATACACTTTGAGCCCATCTTCTGGACCATGTCACATTATACCTTGTACTGTAGTGATCTGGATATGTTTTAACTCCTTAACAGAATAAGCTCCACAAGGGTAGGGGTAATGCTGTATACATCTGTGTATATTTACCCCAAACCCTAGCACAGTGTGTGGTACATAGAGGGCACTTAATCTTTGACGGATAAATGAATGAATGAATGGATGGACGAGTGACTATTAAATAACCAGGAATGGGGAAATTTCCTTTTCCTCTTGAAAAGAATTAACACCTTTAACAATTACTCTGTAGAAATAAGGAAAATGCATACACATCAGCTTTACTGTTTGTATGGAAGAGGGAAAAGCGAGCCGGTAGTTATCATTTTGCCTTCAATTAAACCATGGGATTTTCTGTGGCCTTACCCTTACTGCCATGCAGATTCCACATGCTTCTCTTCACATTCACCTCCTACTCAGATGTTTTAAAATGCATTTTACATTTCTACAGCTACTGAGATAGCTTTTTTATGAGATGAGGCAACACCCACATGGCCTAGTGGGAGACTCCTAATCTCCTGACTCTCCTGGGTCCTAGAGCTAGCTTCAACACTTAAGAGCTATGAAACCCTGAGCAAGTCACCTAACCTCTGGACACATATGAGGGATGATGATTACAGTGATGTCAATGGTGATATAACCTTAATCTTATATGTAACCTCTATCTACTTTAGGTAGAACCTCCTCCCATGGCCCAATATACTAATATAAGCCAAATTACTCATTCTAGATGGACTTACTCCTAAAGCATGGGAGGTGCTCAGAGTGGGAAATAGAAAAGATGGAGAAGACAGAAAATTAGATTGCAGATTTTGAAGGACAGTCAAATGATGAGAATTTAAACTGATTCTCATTAGTCCTAAAGCAAAATTAGGACTAATGATTGGAAGTTACAGGGGGACAAATTTTGTTTTGGCTCATCATAAGGAATAACTTTCTTCTTTCTTCCTTCCTTTCTTCTTTGTTTCTTTCTTTCTGGGGCAATGAGGGCTAAGTGACTTGCTCAGGGGTCACACAGCTAGTAAGTGTCAACTATCTGAGGCCAGATTTGAACTCAGGTCCTCCTGAATCCAGGGCCAGTGCTTTATCCACTGCCCCACCTAGCTGCCCCCAGAATAACTTTCTAATAATTAGATCTATCCAGATATGGAATAGGCTGTCTCAAAAGGAAGTGCATTCTCCATTACTGGAAGCATTCAATGAAGGCAACATGAATATTTGGGGATTTGACAGAGGGGATTCCTGATTCAGGTATGCATTGCTCTTGATAACCTCTGAACTCCATTGATTCTGACCAAACAAAGTGATAGCTCTTAAAAAAAAAAACCTAGGTGAAATTAAAAAAAAAATTAATGTAAGTAAAAGCATAACATATCAATAATTCCTTTAAATTTTAAATCACTATTTGGCAATTATAGAAACCCCTTGCCTGTGGGACTAAACTCTCAAAAACAGCCTCTTTTCTTCCTCATAGTCACCTGAAAGCAAGTTTTTGTGTGTGTTGTTAACCTGAAGCATCAGGAGGTGGAATAAAATGCCTTAGACCTAATCTGACTGCCACCTTCCAGGGCAACATTACCTTGTGCAGCCTGGCAAATGCCTTATATTCTTCAAGCACTTCTAAGGTTTCTATACCCCATTTTATAGAAGACATGAAGGATCAGAGACAGGGATGTCCCCATGATCACATTATAATATGCAAAATTATGTACATATATGAACTCATTATATTCTCACAACAGCCTTTGAGTTAGACATTACAGGTATTATTTCCATTCCTCAGATGAGCAAACTGAGCTGAGAGGTTAAATGACATGGCCATGGTTATACACCAGAAGCAGGGGTGGCTCCAGACCTCTCTTGCCTCTCTGTCCAGTGTTTCTTTCCAGAGTACCATGCTGATCCAGAAACTACAATCTACCCTCAGGACTCTTTCTGTAAGGCCCTACGACTGGTTACCTCCCCAAAAATCAGACCAGTCTGTTTCCCCTCCAAAAAGTGGTGCAATACATACAGTCACTTTCGTAGCTTTCCAGAACATTAATTAACCCTCTTTGCTAACATGTATGCTATAATTATGGTCAAACTGGCTAGTTAGGGTGCTTGCTTCCTGCCTCAGGTGACCACACAGTGGGATGCTGCCTTGGACCCCTTCTAGCCTTCCACAGGGTCCTAATCAAAAGTTATGAAGGTTCATAAAATTTCCTAAATGGCTGATAGAAAGCATTTTAAAAATCCCATCAGATTCTTTGGGGAGTTTCTATTGATATTACTAGGATTCCCCTGGAGCACATCTTTAACCAGGCATTCCTAGACTGCTTAAGTTCCACTCGTGATTGTTAACTGTGTTGATAGAAGATTAGTCAGTAGAGAAACGGAGCTGAGGCATTAGGAACCACAGCCACTGAAGATTAATCTGAAAAGGAAGATGAAACATCTCTAAAATAAGGAGAAGAGAGTATTTCATTTCTGTCGGGTCCTGTCAAAAACACAATTGTTTCAAATAAGGCCCCTACCTAGAGCAAATAAAAAATACATTACACAAGAGAAGAAAGTGAACTACACAGTCAACAGCAAGGTATCTAGTTGTCATTAACATCAAGGGCCTGAGAGTACCAGATCAGGAAGAATGGCTCACTGATAAGATCAGAAGCCAGCATTTATATAGTGTCTTAAAGTTTATAAAGCATTACAAATATTTGAGCCTTATAATAATCCTGCATAGTAGAGACTATTATTATACCTGTTTTTCTGATGAAGAAACTGAGAAAATAAGCATTTATATGCACCTACTATGTGCCAGCACTGTTTTTAGGCATTTTACAAATATTATTTGATTCTTACAACATCCCCTGAAAGGTAGATGCTGTTATTATCCTCATTTTATGGTTGAAGAAATTGAGACAAACTGAGGTTAAATGACTTGTTCAGTTACACAGCTAGTAAGTATCTACAACAGATTGGATCTCAGGTCTTCCTGACTCCAAGTCCAGATCTGTGCCTGCCACTTACCTGCCTGTGAGAACAGAAGGTAGTGTGTTACAACTGTAAACAGTAGGAACCCAGGAGTGTGGAAACCTATGATGTCGTCCCAGCTCTACTGCTAACTAGCTGTGTGAATGTTGGGCAATTCGTTTTCTTGCCTCAGGGCTTTAATTTTGTCATTGATCAAAGGGATCTGGACTAGTGATCTCAAAGACCCCTTCCAGCCTTGACATTGCCTAGGATTCTATGAAAACCATCCAGAAAAAAATAATTAAGTGCATCTGCCTCATATATGTAAAAGCCCAGCTGGGGAAAAGATTTTTCAGGGTGGTCCAAGAGTGTCTGACTAATGTGAGGAGAAGCAGGAGACAAACAGCCAAGAAAATACTTTGGAAAAATCAGCTAACAGAACTTTTCAGAAGAGCAGTCTCAAAGGCAAGTGGTAGAAGCATCTTTAACTTTAAAAACCGGTCAAAAGGACTATTAATAAAATCTTCCTAGGAGAAGAGCCCAGTATTTCTCATCCCCCGGTTGCCATGAGAGATTGTTGAAGTTTTCAAACTAATTAAGGGGGCCTCTCCAGTGGACATTACCTCGCTCACTGAGTAATGTTGAGTGAGCAGCTGCAGGTTCTTCACAGCAAAAGGTGGTCTTTATCATTCTCAGGAGGGCAGGGGAACAATTTCGTCAGGTTTTCCTAGTCTTCAAATCTGTCTCCTAATCTCCTACCAAATAATCTTATTCTAATCCTTTCACCTTTTACATTCCCTTGGAACAAAATAACTAGTTTCCAAGGAACAATGAAACATGCAAGAAGGCCTGTGCTTAGGCTTTCAATGTTCTATCTATTTAACTAAACCTGTGAACATATATGCTGCCGTTCAGAAGATTTTCAGTCGTGTCCAACTCTTCGTGACCCCATTTAGGTTTTTCTTGCAAAGATCCTGGAGGGGTTTGCTATTTCCTTCTCCAGGCTCATTCACAAATTAAGAAACTGAGGCAAACAGGCTGAAGTGATTTGCCCAAAGTCACAGGACTAGTAACTTTGTGATCCAGATTTGAGCTCAGGAAGATGAGTCTTTCCGTGACTCCAGGCCTGGCACTCTATCCACTGTGCCAACCTAACTGCTCCATGAATATATATATGCATAGCAAGAAAACAGGATGAAGGTGAGCATAACCATTACAGAGGACACCTAAGAAACTGACCAAGTGGTGGCCGAGCTATAACAACTGCTTAAATGTTAGGGAGATCTGGCTAACTGAGCTGGAATTCTGTTCCAAATCATCTATCTGATACCAATGTAAAGGTGATGAAGACTTTTTATATTCATATTAAGGCCCAGAGTCTTAGAAGAGACTCCAGTTTCCTGATTCCCCTCCATTCCTATGCTTTTGACTTTCACTATGAACAGCCATTCCCTATATCCACAGGCAGATAAACACAGTAGTTGATCATCTTTGTGTTATGGGATATGGTCCTCCTTCCATTATAAATTCCTTTCCCTTCTTCCCTGCCACCTTCTCACTTCCCACCCATCACGATCTAGTGGTTTCCATGAATCACTGCTGTTCAGTAGACGTTGCCCTCTCACACGTACCTGCAGCAGTGCCAGATCGGCATCCGAGCAAGCTGGCTGCTGATTCTTCACGGCAGAGGTGGTCTTAATCACTCTCACAAGGGCAGGGGGAACAGTCTAATGGGAGTTCATTGAGTAGGGAATTCTCATCATTGAGCCAGCAGTAGGGCATGGTAAGGCCTGCACACAGGAGAAAAACCCACATGTTAACAGAAATCATTCCAATAACAGACAAGGTAATGAGGGGCAATGGGGGTATGGTCTGCTTCAGCACACGGCCTGCACAGACTATAGAGGGACTACAAGAAGACTCAAGGGAGGCCACCAAGCCAAGTCTGGGTTTGGCAGCTTCACTGCCTGTACCCTAGTGCGGGCAGTGTCAACCTCAAATAGAGAATGAGGGCTGCAATATGTACATAGGCATCCCTGTGGCTGCATATTGACTTAGTTTTGTTTGGGGGTGGTAGGGCCAATGAGAGATTAAGTGACTTGCCCAGGGTCACACAGCTAGTAAGTGTTAAGTGTCTGAGGCCAGATTTGAACTCAGGTCCTCCTGAAGCCAGAGCTGGTGCTTTATCCACTGCGACACCTAACTGCCCCCAAGACTATGTTTTTATAACCTTTTTCTTTGATGGAAATTGGTAAATTTGGTAAGGAAGCCAATGAGCAACAAGAAAGGCCTTGAGAAGGCAGCCACACGATGACTAAGTCAGCCCTTGAAAAGAGTTAAAATAAACTGCTCAGCTGAGCCCTGGGTTCAGTTTACCCCACTCCCCTAAAACAAATGATCACTGAGCCTAGAGCTGAGATCACAGAAAATGCTCTAAACCCATCCTGGGTGCAGCAGGGACAGAGCAAAGGGATGGGCATTTCAGTCATTCCTGGGCACTGCCACGTCTAAAATAAAAGCCTATGACAAATGGCAGAACCTCACTGCCCATTTCAGAAGTAGGAAGTAGAGGGTGGTCCAATAGCTTTCAGAAGAATGTGATCAGGAAAACATTTGGACTAGAGGGCACAGAGCAACTCAGAAAGGACGACGATGATCTAGAAATGACTGGAGAGCAGTGGGAGCACAAGCCCCTTGGAGAACAAGATGTCATTACCGGATGGCTTTCAGGCTTCTTTCAATGGCTTCAGGAGGTATAAAATTTGTTGCGACATAATGGATTTTATGAGGCAGGCAGAAGCTCACTTCCAGCCAATTGTTGATGTGTAACCGTACCACGCCGGTGGTGCACAGGCTGCAGAAAACCAAACATAACAATAAGTTGCTTGTGGAGTCTGTGTCCTGATGCATCAAACTGTACAGAGGTTGTCTGGCCCTTTCTGTAGGACTTTCTCAAATGGTTTTTGACAAGACATTTCCTTTTACACGTTGAGCACAGTACAAAGACGCACTTACTGAAATTTCGCAAATTAAATCCCAACCTGGGGATTCTGTTTCTCATTCAACCTGCTCCTGCTTGTCAGAAGAAACATGAAAGTGGATATTAAACTGTTCCCTTACCATACGAAAACCACAGGAGGAAGGTTGTTATTCCTTAGAAAATGAAGTAAATGCATGATAGAAATCACTCACATTCTTTATTTCTAGCCTTGGGATCTATAGTTCAGTAATGATGCTGAAAAAAAAAAATCAACTGTAAGAATCTTTGATCACTGCTATCCCTGGAGACCAATGAGAACAATGAGCACATGTTTGGCACAAAAAAATAAATTCAGTTATTGGGCTTCCTTTCAACAGCTCATCAGAGACTGGTTTTTGCCTCACTAACCACAACTTCAGCATCTGTTCTGCAGAGAATCTTCATAGAATTTCAGATCAGGGGGACCTCAATAGTCATCATATGGAACCCATACAAAGAATCCCCTCTATAACATATCTGATGAGTAACCACCCAACCTTTGCCTAAAGACCTTCAATGAGGGAAAGCCCCCTACCTCCAGGGGCAATCTATGCAACTTCAGGTAGCTTTAATTGTTAGGAAATGCGTCCTTATAGCGAGCCTGAATTTGAATTACAACTTTTGAGTTAGTACTCCTAGTTCCACCCTCTTCATCCACATAGAAATAACCCCTCTTCCAAATCCCTCCTTCACATAGCACGCCTTCAAATACTTGGAGGTGAATAGTCAGCACCTAATATTAGTATGGAAAGGATATGTCATGCCTTGTTTTAATGCATAAGTCTCAAAATTGGCCAAAAGCTGAAAGTAGAAAAGATCTCTGAGCAAAAAAATTAGTCTAGGCTCTGGTGGGAGGGAGGGGGAAAAGGAGGCATTCTCAAGGGGATGTATTATTTTACCTGACAAGTTTCATGTTCAGAATGTGTTATTTTAATATTTGTTATTTTTAGATTATGAAGATGGACAAGGAAACGAAATATGGGTTCTTTATCCTAGAAATTTAACACATGAGTTTATACTAACTGCCTCAAGGAGGATCATTATAGAGATAGCCACAGGAAGGATCATAAGAATGTAGCATGAGTGGAACCTAAAATAAGATAGTCTGAAAATGAACCCCAAGATGAACCCCAAATAAACTGTACAGAGCAGTAAAATGGTCACCAGACAGCAGAGCTTGGACCTTAAGCTAGGAATATATAGAGCTATATAAATTACAATAAACAACAACTCAGCAGTGTGTTTTAGGGGCAATTGAGACTAAAGGAGACAGCGTGCGGCTTAATGCATGGAAGGGCACATATGCAGGAAAGGAGATTTGGTCATTGGCATTCAGGACAGGTCCGTTTCCTATACCTTTAGCTGTAGCTATATGGGATCAATAAAATACTTAGATAAATCCAGGTTTCTTCCAAACTACTCCATAGTCCTTGACAAGCCACAGCAATGGCAGGGAGGAAGTGGGGAGGGCAGAGAGAGTTAAGGGTAAGAGGGATAAAACAAAGAACCAGAGAATCTTGAAGTTGATGGAATCAAAAAAGGCCCCTAGTCCTGTCCTTACTCTAAAAAGAATCCAAAATGTGGCCCTCCATCCTTTGCCCACTATTTTGTACAGCCCATTTTATTTTAGCATAGTTCTATCTGTTAGAAGTTAAATTAGAAAAAAATACTGTGTGACCCTGGACAAGTCACTAAACTCTCACTGTCCTGAAGAAAAAAAGAAAAAAAAAGAAAAGAAAAAATGAAAGCTCCTTATAACTTGGACTCTGTGTCCATTTTACATGTGAGCCATTGAGAAATGAGCTGTCTCTAATTCCACAGGTTGATCTCGGCTATTGGAGGATTATTTGCCAATCCCTAATAGTCTTTTTGTTTTGTTTTGTTTGTTTTTTAGTGAGGCAATTGGGGTTAAGTGACTTGCCCAGGGTCACACAGCTAGTAAGTATTAAAGTTGTCCTGACGAGCCGATTGAACTCAGGTACTCCTGCTCCAGGGCTGGTGCTCTATCCACTGCGCCACCTAGCTGCCCCCCAATAGTCTTTTTAACTACACAAAAAGGAGGCAGAACACTATGAGGCAGGACCTGTACAAAGATGCCTGTCATATGTATAACAGAGATGTTGGAGCTGTAGAGTCCTTAGAAATCATCTCATTCACTTCAGGGGGCTAGTTAGCAGAAGAAGGAAGACAGAATCTAGGTCTCCAAACTCCTATCTCAGTGCTCTTTCTTTTTGCTGTTCAGTTGTTTTCAGTCTCATCCAACTCTTTGTGACCCATTAGGGTTTATTGGCAAGATACTGGAGTGTGCCACTTTCCTTTTTCCAGCTCATTTTTGGGGTGGGGTGGGCAATGAGGGTTAAGTGGACTTGCCCAGGGTCATACAGCTACTAAGTGTCAAGTGTCTGAGGCCAAATTTGAACTCAGGTCCTCCTGAATCCAGGGGCTGGTGCTTTATCAACTGCGCCACCTAGCTACCCCCCCCCAGTTCCCCCAAGCTCATTTTACAGATAAGGAAACCGAGGCAAACAGGGTTCAGTGACTTGCCCAGGGTCACACAGCTAGTTTCTGATCCTAGATTTGAACCTCAGGTCTCCCTGTCTCCAGGCCTGGCACTCTAACCACTGCTGCACCTAGCAGCCCAGTGGTCTTCTTTCCCCGCCCCCACTCAGTGGTCTTTCAACTACACCTCAACTCTACAGAAGAGTAGAAAAAAGAATGAGAGAATAAACCTTCTCTATGCTGCCTGCAGTGCCACTGGTATCATGTCATTTTCCTTCTACCATATCTTGATAATTTCTGCTGACTTTTCTGAAATTGGTTTGGGTTTGGATATTTTTATAATTGATTGACAACCTCCACCTCCAAAGAAAGAACTGATATTGATGAACACAGGCTGAAATAATGCTATTTTCACTTATTTCTTCATCTTTTTTCTTCTATTTGAGTTTTCTTGTACAAGATGACTAATATGGTAATGTTTTACATAATTGCACATGTATAACCTTTATCTGATAACTTACTGCCTCAGGAAGGGGGGAGGGACAGAGGGAAGGAGGGATATAATTTGGAACTTGAAACTTTAAATAAAAATGTTTATTATTTTTTAAAAATTGAATGACACCACTGCTTAGGCAAAGCTCCTATTCCTTGCATGTAACTGCTGTTAGATGGCTTGTTTGTTTTCCAAATGAGTCTCCTGTGCATTTCCAGCTAAGAGACTTTCAGACCTTAAAAAAAAGTGAAGAGGCGTTTTTTGCTTTTTTTTTTTTTTGGCGAAGCAATCAGGTTAAGTGAGTGGCCCCAGGGTCACACAACTAGTAAGTGTCAAGTGTCTGAGGCCATATTTGAACTCAGGTCCTCCTGACTCCAGGGCTAGTGCTCTATTTTAGCCATTCCAACAGTGTTCTTTTAAGAATATTGCTAATGAAGGACTGATGATGAACTACAGGATCCAATCCTTCTGACAGATTAGTGATGGCTTCAAAATACAGAATGAGTCATTAGAGAAAGACAATGTGGGGCTCTGTTCTCCAATTACATGTAAAGATAGTTTTCAACATTCATTTTCATAAGATTAGAGTTCCAAATTTTTCTCCCTCCCTCCACTTCCTTCCCCCTCCACAAGACAGCAACGTACAATCCACAAGTGATCTTTTTTTTTTTTTTAGTCTGTGTTCAATCAATATCAGTTCTTTCACTGGAGGTGGATCGTATGCTTCATCATTAGTTCCTTGGGATTGTCTTGGATCGTTGTACTGTGGAGAATTAAGTCTTTCACAATTGCTCATAGAACAATACCTGCTGTCACTATACACAATGTCCTCCCAATTTTGCTCACTTCACTATACATCAGTTCATGAGTTTTTCCAGGTTTTTCTGGAATCATCTTACTTGTCATTTCGTATAGCACCAATAATAATCCATTACAATAATTATACCACAGTGTGTCTTCAGTCATTCCCCAATTGATGGACAGTTCCTTTGATTTCCAATTCTTAGCCACCTACAAAGAGTTGCTATAATATTTTGGGGGGCAGGGCATGAGGGCTAAGTGACTTGCCCAGGGTCACACAGATACTAAGTGCCAAGTGTCCTGACGTCGGATTGAACTCAGGTCCTTCTGAATCCAGGGTCAGTGCTTTATCCACTGTGCCACTAGCTGCCCCTTGCTATAAATATTTTTTGTACACCCCCCCCTTTTCTCTTTTTCACAATTACTATTTGTTAACTGTTTCCCTCTATCCTATTCCCTTCCCCATGATATTTACTCTATTATGTATCTTCTTTCATCCTATCCCTCTTCAAAAGGGTTTTGCTTCTGACTGTCCCCTCCCCAATCTGCCCCTCCCTTCTTTTGCCCCTCCCTCTTTATCCTGTGGGGATTTGTTTTGCTTGATTATACATATTTGGTTTTCTTTTTTTCTTCCTTTTAAAATCAAGGTTGTGTGGACGGAGAAGAAATGCTTATTAATTGAAAAATAAGATAAAAAGAAAAACAAACTCTTAAAGAACATTCCAAATGCCTTTGCCATAGAATAATCAGTAAAGATAATTTGTTTGCAGAATACATCTAAAAGGAGGGTCTTGGGAAAAAATTTTAGCAATAAGTTTTTATGGACAATTTCAGAGGAAACTGGGAAGGCCTTCATGAACTGATACAGAGTGAAGTAAGCAGGAGGACAATTTGTATAATGACAACAACTTTGTAGAAAAAACAACTTTGAGAGACTTTAGAACTGTGACCAAAGCAATAATCAACTATGAGTCTAAAAGAAAGATGAAACATGTCACTCACCCCCTGGCAGAGAAGTGATGAACTTAAAATCCAAAAGAGGACATACATTTAAAGATATGGCTAATGTAAGGATTCATTTTGCTGGACTAGTAGATGGTATTGAAGGGGTATGGGTATGGAGGTTTGTTTCATTTTTTAAAATTTGTCCAGTGGGTAGGAGGGAAAATAGCCGGAGTAGATTAATTTTTTAAAATACTTGTACTTGAAAAAATTTTTTAAGCAATAAAACCCCCCCAGTAAGTTTTATGCTTTGTACATAATCATAAATAAGCAACAGTAATTACACCCATGTATGTATTTATAGCTCTTCTTTATCTAAATCCATTGGGGGAAATGGAAAAGTCCTCTAGTAAGATTTTCTGCAACATCAACATCTCTAAAATATATTACAAGACTCATGACTAAATTATGTCAGTCCTGTTGTAGAAGATGGTGGTTATATTAGGAAACATTTCCTGTTCTGCTCAGGTATTCAGGCCCAGATATGTGAAAACAAAGACTGGAGTGTCCTTTAGATCCTATTTCATTTCACTTGGAGGTCAAATACAATTACTGCGCTTGTCTATTCCCAACGCCAGAAATCTGAAGAAATGCCATACCAATGAATGTGAAGTGGGTCCCTTGAATGTCAATAGGGAACAAGACCGGTATGCTATGGAAGAAACACAATCTACCTTTCTGCATCATGCCTGTAAAGAACTGAGATCCATCAAAGAAGGGACCCCCAGGGTTCTGGTGCTGCATAAAGATACTGCCCTTTCCCATCAGGGACACACTGTGGTGACCACTTAATTCTGGATAGGAAAAACCAGGGCTTTGATATGGTATGGAAAATGAGCTATAGTATGGAAGAGAGGCGGCATTGATATAGTTGAAAGAACTCTGGTTTGAAACCCTGTTAAAACTTAAAACTACTATGACTTCTGAAACACTGTATTTCAATCAAATCCCAGTTCTGGCCATTTACTGGCTGTATGACTTTGTCCAATCACTCAACTTCCTGTAGCCCTAACTGCTAATCCATAAAAAAAATAATAATTCATATGACTTATAGCAAGAGTGTGAAATCAATGAAACAACATGTGTAGTATCCTTTTTTTGGGGGGGGAGGCAGCAATGAGGGGTTAAGTGACTTGTCCAGGGTCACATAGCTAGTAAGTATCAAGTGTCTGAGGCCGATTTGAACTCAGGTCCTCCTGAGATGCAGGGGCTAGTGCTTTAGTCCACTGTACCACCTAGCTGCCCCTACAGTAGTCCTTTTTAAACAAAAAAAGAGCTATATAAGTGTGAGCAGTTATATTAGCTTTTACCCCAAACCCATGTTTCAGCCTTCAATGATAGCAGTCCCCCTAACTTCCTCTAACCAACCAACATCAACGAAAGTTGGTAAGACCTTTGTGGTCAGCTAAGTAAACTGGTAAAATTAGGAGGGGGTCAGCAGAATAATAGATCATAGCTATAAGAAACCTCACCAAATTCAATTCCACATTCGATAAATGAAGAAAATGAGGCCCAATTCCAACTCAGGTCCTATAAATTCAAATCAAGTACTCTTTCCACTGCACTAAATTGCCTCCGCTGAAATAGCAGCGAGAGGAAATAAAAGCAGCCCCAAATCCTTCTCTTTGAAAGCTCCTTACTGCATACGCTGATTCCTACTGAGAATTCTTTTTGGTAGATGGCTCACTTTGGCCAATATTTACCTCTTGCCTATGATTATATTAAATTATATTTAAACACACACACACACACACAAACTAGAGTTTATATTTTCACAGCATTTTGTAGTTGACAAAGGACTTTCCTCATAACAACTTTGCCACTTTGGTGATGCAAGTATTATTCTCATTTTTGTAGATGAAGAAAAAAAGCTCAAAAAGGTTAACGACTTTTCTATTAAAGGACTTTCATGGAGCTAATTCTGGGCTGCCAAAGGCAGTTAGGTGGCACAGTGGATAGAGTACTGGCTGTGGAGTCAGAAATACCTGAGTTCAAATCTCACCTCGGACACTTATTAGCTGTGAGACCCGGGCAAGTCATTTAACCCCCAATTGCCTTAAACATCTAGGGCCATCTCCAGTAATCCTGATAGATAGATATCTTGCCACTGACCCAGATGGCTCTGGAGGAGAGAGTGTGGTTAGTGCCTTTACCTTGCACAGCCCTCCCTCACTTAAATGCAATTCACTTTATTTTATTTATTTTTTGGCAGGGCAATGAGGATTAAGTGACTTGCCCAGGGTCACAAAAGCTAGTAAGTGTCAAGTGTCTGAAAGCCGGATTTGAACTCAGGTTCTCCTGAATCCAGGGCTGGTGCTTTATCCACTGCACCACCTAGCTGCCCCCTAATTCACTTTAAGTCATAACAATAGAATGCAAGCTCTGCAGGAATCACATCAAGAAAGAAAGGTTTCAAGTATTGCTCTAGGACCTGAACATCTGCTGTCCAAGGACCCAACCTTGGCTAAATTCAGAGACCAAAAGCCTGACCATACAGGTAATGAATTTTTCAGCCACAGAAACTCACAAAAGACCATCTTCTAAGATGTGTAGGCAAAATCCACAATAATTAAATTGCAGAACTTTGATGTGGGTAAAAATGCTCAAAGCAATGCTGTGAAGTAGCAAAAGCAGCCTTCTGACTCCAAATCCACGGCACTTCCTACTATACTGCATTACCTCTCTGAACTATACAATAGATTTTCTACCCCACTGTGCTCTGATAACCAGACATGCCATTTTGTACATGACATTTAATAAATGTTAATGAAATATTTATGTCAGGTCAGCTCTGTTTTTTAGTAGTCGCTTCTTTTTAGTGAATCTCCTTCATCAGGACACTTAACCTGATGTTTTCCCCCAAAGAAACAAAACAGCCATCAGTGATCACAATGACAAAGTCAAAGTGGAGGCAGTGTAAGCTATCCCTATGATCTGAGAGAAAGAACAGATCTAACCGTAACGCCCATATCCGAAGGACTACGTTAATAAAACTGAGCTATTGCTATCGGGCCTGAGGGCCTACTGTTCTTTTCACAAAGTCCTTCTGAGGGTGAATGTATAATAATAGGATTTAACAAGGTTCAAGAATATGATGGGGAAATCCATGGGTTTCCCCCTTGCTTCCTATATATAAATGCCTGGTCTTGACTTCATTAGGGAATGAGTATTAATAAAACATGTCTGGAGCTGATAAAGTCATGCTGTAGGCTATTTCTTAGCTTTCAGAGCTCTCCTTGTCTTTGGTTTGGGGTATTCCAGGATTGTGACTCTTTGACTAAACTCTGAAAAATGGTTTCAGCTTCTTAAGGAAACAAAGTAGAGAATAAGAAACCTATTAAGTGAGAACCATATAAGTGGTTCAATTTTAACTGCTTGGGATTTCTACTATTATGGTGACATTATAGAACTGAAAAAATGAAACAATGTTCTATTATCATCTTATCTTCCTGTTCAGTTGTTGTTTGGTTGTGTCCAATTCTTCATGACCCCATTTTGGGGTTTTCTTGGCAAAGATACTGGATTGCTTGGCCACTTCCTTCTTCAGCTCTTTTTTACAGGTGAGGAAACTGAGGCAAACAGGGTTAAGTGACTTGCCCAGGGTCACACAGCTAGGCAGTATCTGAGACCCGATTTGAACACATGAAGATAAGTCTTCCTGATTTCAGGCCCAGCATACTGTGCCATTCTTCTCTTTCATTCTGTTAAAAAAGCTAGATTGAAGATTTCTAAATGGAAAAGGTAAAATCCTTTCTATTTATAGATGTCTCATTTTAAACAAAATTCAAATACTCATCTGAAGACTCCAGAATTAGGAGTGAAGGAAATATCAAATATGTAAACTGTCATTTTAAACGTACAATTTACAAGTATTTCAAAGAATTCACATCCTTTTCTCTAAGGAACACAAAACATATACATGCAAAAAGGAAAACAAGTGATCATCTGGGTAGCAGCTTGATGTAATGGAAACAACACAATGGACTTAAGTTAGGAGAAAGAAGAAATCCAAGCTATCAAGAGTCATATGAAAAGATGCTCTAAATCACTATTGCTTAGAGAAATGCACATTTTTAAAACTCTGAGGTACAACCTCACACCTATCAGAGTGGCTAAATTAGAGAAAAGGAAAATGACAAATGTTAGAGGAGATGTTGGTGGAGTTGTCAACTGGTTCAATCATTCTAGAGAACAATTTGGAAGTATGCCAAGTACTGAGGTACTCCTGACTCCAGGGCTGGTGCTCTATCCACTGCACCACCTAGCTGCCCCCCAAAAAGATTTTTTTAAAAAAGGAAAAGGACTTATATGTACAAAAATATTTATAGCAGCTCTTTTGGGGGTAGAATTAGAAATTTTTGTGGAAAAGAATTAGAAATTTAGGGGAGGCCCATCAATTGGGGTATTGCTGTAAATTGTGGTTATTGATTGTGATGGGGGTACTCTTATGCTATAAAGAAATGATGAGCGGGGCAGCTAGGTGGCACAGTGGATAGAGCACTGGCCCTGGATTCAGGAGGACCTGAGTTCAAATCTGGCCTCAGACACTTTACACTTACTAGCTGTGTGACCCTAGGCAAGTCACTTAACCCCAATTGCCTCACAAAAAAAAAAAAAAAAGAAAAAGAAAAAGAAAAAAAAAAAGAAATGATGAGCAAGATGCTTTCAGAAAAACCTGGGAAGGACTTACATGAACGAATGCAAAGTGAAATGAACAGAACTAGGAGAATACTGTATTCAGTAACAGCAATTTGTACAATGATCAGCTATGAATGACTTAGCTATTTTCAGCAATATAATGATCCAAGACAATTCTGAAGGACTTATAATGAAAAATGCTATCCATTTCCAGAGAAAGAACTGATGGCATCTGAATGGCAAATTGAAGCATAGCGTTTTTATGTTCTTTATTCTTCTTGTTGTTTTGGTCTGCCTCTTCTTTGGGCAATATCGCTAATACAGAAATGTTTTGCATCACTGAACACGTATAAGCTGTTATCAAATTGTCCTCTCAAGGAGGAGAAAGGAGGAGGAGGGAGGGAGAGAATTTGGTACTCAAAATTTTTTTAAAAAGAATGTTAAAAGATTTTGTTTACATGTAATTGAGAAAAGATAAAATAGGGGGCAGCTAGGTAGCCCAGTGGATTAGAACACCGGCCCTGGATTCAGGAGGACCTGCGTTCAATTTGACCTCAGACACCTTGACACTTACTATCTATGTGACTCTGGGCAAGTCACTTTAAACCTCACTGCCCCGCAAAAAAATAAAAAAAAAAAATTAAAATTAAAGGATAGAATGGGGTTTGACATCATGGACAAGTCCCTTAACTTCTCTGTATTTCCATTCTCTCAAATGTAAAATAGGGAAAATAGTACCTATCATAAGGTTGTTGAGAGAAATCAATGAGATAATATAATATAAAATGCTCTGCAAATTTGTAGTATTATATGCCATCAGTTATTATTATCACTTACATATACACCTATATAACAAATATATATATGTATATATATGTATACATATACATATATAACACACATATACATAAACAAAGTGTCCCAAAGCTATCAAAGCTTAAAACTACACTGTGACTTTGGGACCCCCCCCTCCCCATCACCTCCCTTTCTCTTTCTCCCTCTTTCTCTCCCCTGGTCTCTTGTTCTCTCCCCCAGTCTCTCTTTCCCCTCTTCTCTCTCATTATATATTCATATATGTATACGTATATGTAGATAGCTAAAGATAGTGGGTTTTTTTGGTTATTCAATCTATAAAAGGATACCAACTAATTTTTTCAAGTATTATAATCTCACTTCACTGTTGAAGAAATGAAGTCACAAAGAACAATGACAGCGTTGAATAAGCAGGGGGCTTGGGAGGAGACTAGAAGAACTGGGTTGAGTCTTGGCTCCAAGTCGCTTCACCTAAAGAATCTCAGTTTGCTTATCGTAAAATAAGCATAATACTTGTCCTACCCTATCCCTGAGTAGTTGTGAGGAAAGACCTTTGTAAACTAGAGTCCTACAGAAGTGTGATTAAGACTCCTCGGTGGGGAAGGGATACATAGAAGTTTTCTACCTAGCTGCTATTAAATGTCTGATTTGTCCTTTTCCATGTACTCCAGCCATTTCTTCCAAGTAATTTGCACTGCAGCTGCCCCGCCACAAAAAGATTCTGAAGTAGAAGATAACGGCATACAAATATTGCACTGAAAAGGATGTACCCTTGAAACTGGAGGCTTTATACTCCATCCAAACACTGCTGAAACACCAATTAAGTATTGCTCCAGACCATAAAAAGAATGAAGAGAATGTAATTTTCAGCTCTCCTCAGGCTACTGAGAAGGTTCTTTGAAACCCTTCATAGCAACATGGTAAACATCAAAATCTGACACTGAAGGGGTCACAAGGAAGAGGAGAAAGGAGAGGAAAGAAGGACATTTTTTCTTTTTTAAACATCATTTTCAAATGCTCATAACCCACTTTGCTGAGCAGGACTTTATAACCTAAATGGTTCTGATCCCCAGTGTTTTTCTTTCATTTCACTTTGGTATTAATGGCATTGTCTGAAAAGGCTTGTAGGAAATAAACTGTAACTGCATGCCAAAGGCAGGAAGGGCCCCCCTTGGAGTTGATTCAAGCCTTCAAATAACTATGTAAGCATATTGAAAGCCTTGGCCCATAATGTGGGTGACTTGGGATGGTTTGCAGGGAAAGACCGGATCTTCAACAGATGATTTTGCTCTTGGGTGTGAGGCCCAGAGCAACTGGTCATCACAACACTAATGATGTCCAATCTGTTTTATATATAAAGATAAGACATATACCTACATTTTACATTCTTTAATACAAAGCCAGAATTTGTTGAGGAATTTGAAATGCCAAATTCATGGTCTAAGGCTGAGCACATGATTTTCTACTTGTCTTCCCTCCCTTCCTTTTGATGCCTCCTTACCTCTACCATATCTATCACATTCCCTGCTTCACAATATTGGCTCTAATTTAAAAAGAATTAAAGAATGGAGGGGGGCAACTAAGGTGGCACAGTGAATAAAGCACTGGCCCTGGAGTCAGGAGGACCTGAGTTCAAATCCGACCTCAAACACTTGACACTAGCCATGTGACTCTGGGCAAGTCACTTAACCCTTCCTGTCCTGCCCCCCCCCCCAAAATATTTAAAGTAATGGACTATAGCCTAAATAAGAGTCAAAAGTCATAAAATCACAGAATTCTAGAATTTTCTGGGTATATGGAGACCATCTGCGGTAAGATCAACCCTTACCTGCAGCATAATTCCTGATAGAGGGTCAATCAGATTCAACTTAATGTCTACCAGGAAATGGGGAATTCACTGCCTCCCAAGCTAGCACATTCTATCCAGACAATCAAAAGCATGAAGGTGGCCCACCAAAGTACAGGATAAAGTTAGCCAAGGCTCCGTACATGATATTTGAAAGCTTCCATTAGCTACCCCAGGTATAGAGCAGAACTCTATTTTATATCTACTTAACCTACCAGCTTATTAACTTAAAGACTTTTAAAATAAATTGTTTTCCCAAGTGCCTTGGGATCTGCATCATATTATTCCCCATTTAAAGGACACTGAGGCCCAAAGTGATGAAGCAATAGTAACAAAGAGGAAATGGATAAAGAGCAATCATTTCTCTCCATGTAGAAATAAAATAATAACTTACATTTATAGACCACCTAAAGGGCAGGCAGGCAGGTGTGTACAAGTACTGGTATCTCTCTCTTGCTCATGTGGAAGCTGAAGCTCAGGGAGCTAAGATGCCTTGCTTCCCTTACCCAGCCAAGTGTAAGAGGGTAAATTCAAATCCAAGTCTTCCGACCTGACACCCTGTTCCTTCCCCAATGCCACACTCTGCTCTTCTTTATGTGTTAGGAGCAAACCAGGCTTTCTCAGTTGTATTGGTGAAATACAGGGCCTCAAAGAATGAACACCCTAAGAATATTTACCATCAGAGTGGGGAGCAGGGGCTAGAGGGAGCAAACATCTCCTCTGCTTTATCCTCTACAGCATCCCAGGGAGAACACAAGTGAATTACAGAATGCAGACAGGAAGGAGTATGGAAGTTCACCTAGTCTAGTCACTTCCATTTTACAGGGGGGAAAAACTGAGAGGCTCAGGGAGTTTAACCCAGACAAGCAGGTGTAATTGCTGCCTTTTTTTTTTTTTGTGAGGCAATTGGGGTAAGTGACTTGCCTAGAGTCACACAGCTAGTAAGTGTTAAGTATCTGAGGCCAGATTTGAACTCAGGTCTCCCTGAATCCAGGGCCAGTGCTCTCCACTGCGCCACTTAGCAATGCTGTCCTTTCTAATACATTATGCTTATTAGAGATCCCCAGCAGAAAACTGTCACACCCAAAGCAGTTCTTTTATTATTTATCATGGTCCTTTATTAACAGTTTAAGCTCAGTTCTTCCCGTACAGTTCTTAAGATTGATTGGCACCGAGATCTGACAGAATTCTGAAACTCAAGACTAGTGCTTCAAAATAGTCATCAAATTGTAGGCATAATTCAGGGTCCAGAACAGCAAAAACTTTTATGCTTTCAATTTCATTCACTGACCACTGAGTGCGTATGTATTTTCAAGAAAACAACACATACACAGAAAAATGGAATACATATAATGCAAAGACACATATACACATAGTAACACAGAAAAAAGTTTTTGGGAACACAGAGGACCTTTCCCCCAGATGGGTAAATTAAAAGAGATCGTCACAGCCAGTGAATGAACCATGGATTTACAATCCTCAGACCACCCATGTTTAAATTTAGGTCGGCTACAGATGCCTATGTTGACACCTAGGCAAGTCACAGACTCGTCCCTGAGCCCACAGTTTTCCTGCCTTTGTACAATAAAGGAGTTGCACTAGATATTCTGTAAGTTCCCCTTCCAGCTCTAAAATGTCACGATCCTAAGATTCATGGTTTAACAGTTTGCAATGAGGCCAGCATTTGGCATAGTGAATTTTCAACTTTAAGTTCAAGGAGGCCACCGCTAGATGGAGCTGTGCTACTGTAAGTGCTCAGGTCCCTCCAGAAACTCTAACTTGGTCACCAAGCGCCACGCCCTCCACACTCTGCAGGAAACAGCTGACCCAACAGGGGCATCCTCTGGGAGGCTTAATCCCTTTAATTTTCCACAGTCAAGCAGGCATGAGAAACACTTCCTCAGAAAGAAACAGGAAGACACACCAGTTTTCTTCCTAATTATCAGGTTAACGTGATTTTTAATTAAGACCGGCTTTAGAGGTGTACAGACTTAGAATTGGAAGGGGCATTATAGACCCATAGGTAAACTGAAAGCTGAGTGAGGTTCAGTGGCTGGCCTGAGGATCCACAGGGAGGAGGGAGCAGAGCCCTCCTCTCCCACACGGGGTCCCTTGGTGAGACCCAAATGACCCTCCACCTCTGCTCGCTGAGAGCCACTGGCTGCCCCTTCCTCCCTCCTCACTCCCCAAGGTTGTCCAGGCTTGGAGGCTCATAACAGGATCTCATCGATGAAATAAATGGGTGCAATGTAAAAAGTGTTTATTAAGCACCTGTTATGTGCCAGATACTCTTGTGAATGGTGGGTTTAAGAAAGCAAAAGGGGCAGCTAGGTGGTGCAGCGGATAGCGTTGGACCTGGAGTCAGGACCTGAGTTCAAATTTGACCTCAGCTACTACCTAGCTTTGTGACCCTGGGCAATCACTTCACCTCTGCCTGCCTCAATTTCCTCATCTGTAAAATGGGGGGTGATAATAACACCTAAATCCTAGGGTTGTCATGAGGATCAAAAGTGCCTGGTATGGGGCAGCTAGGTGGCACAGTAGACAGAACACCGGCCCTGGATTCAGGACCTGAGTTCAAATCTGGCCTCAGACACTTGACACTTACTAGCTGTGTGACCCTGGGCAAGTCACTTAACCCTCATTGCCCACCCCCCCCAAAAAACACACACAAAAAAACAAAAACAAAAAAGTGCCCAGTACACAGTAGGCACTATATAAAACTTAGCTATTATTACTCTAAATATGGGAAGAATTTGTCATGGGAGGATTATGGGCCCCGGTCACCCCAACAATTCTCTAGGGGGTTCAAGGAACTTTTCCCTTGAAACCTCAGGGGTTTTTCCTTGAAATCAAGTAGGCTCTCTCCTTGAACACAATCAAGGACACACACACTCACCTACGGAGATAAGCGGCACAGATTGAACTGAGCATGCTCCAGGACCATCGCCCCACATTCCAGTCCTCCTAAGCATCTGGATGAGGTAATCCAGGAGAAGAACACCTGGAACCGACCCCACATCAGCAGACTGCTTAGAACCCATCAGGACAAAGTTGACACCCACCACCAGATCTCTCACGAGGGATTCTTCCTACCACAAGCACAATTCGGGAAGACCACCAGCCCCCTCACCCCAATAAGAGACTCTTAACCCACCCCCCATCTAAACCCTATAAAATGGCACCCCACAAGTCAGTTGGGGGGAAAGCGTTTTGTTCTGCAAAACCTTCCTCCCGGCCGGTTTCTCTTGTACCCCAATAAACCTGTTCTCTTATTCCTGATTAGGTCTGTGCGAGAGTGTAATTCTGTACAGAGGAATCCTAAGGACCCACGTGCTTTCTCCTATCGGTTTCCCCTTATCAAATTCCAAAGCAAGAAAATCTCTACCATGTCATGTTGTGGCACCAATAGTCCTGTAATAAAGACAACTTCCATGTGTTGAAATGTTTCCCTTCCTTTGAGCTTCAGCTCAGTTGCCCCTCCTCTGTGAAGCTTTCCCTGATGCCCCCACCCCACAGTTGGAAGTTTTCTACTTGTCTTTTAGTCTCTCATAGCAAGTATTCTGCAGATCCTTCTTCTGCACCAAGCACACTCTAATTGATTAGCTTTTGTCTGCCTTCCTGCCCTCAGGCAGGCTCTTCCAGGTCTTTCCCCAGTGACAAACACAGAGCCCAGCACTTAGTTTGTACCCAATACTGAGCTGAATCAGCCATGAAATGCAAACTATCCTAAAGGCTCAACTGCACGCACATCTTTTCAGAAGCTCACTGCTCAGGAGCAATTCCTTGGAGGAGGGGTCAAAAATCTTCCAATTATAACAATCATGTGTGAGACCTGAAATCAAAGGTTTAGAGGGCACGTTTCGTCCAGGTTAATTAGACTATTCTCTCACATCAACAACACATCAAGGATGAGGAAAGCTCTTTTGTTTCAGGTCCCCATGTTCAACAGAGTGACCACTTAGAGCTTCTTTTCCGAAGCAAGGAGGGGCCCATGGAGAAGCCATGAGCCTGCAGCACCAGAGGGAAATCAGACACCTCAGGGTCTTGTCCTGACTTCCACCATTACTGTTTGATTTGGGGCAACTTGGTTTTCCCTCATCTGTAAACAAGAGATAATAATATCTCTGTCCTTCCCTCCTCTGAGAAGATGTGAGGATGAATAAGGTATTTAGGAAGTATCCATAGTTCCCCAGAAAGCATCAGAAAAAATACCAGCTGTCATCAATCCTCCCTGAAATCCTTCTGCATTTATTTATTTCCAAAGGATCATAGGTTCAAAAGCTGTACGAAAAAGTTTGGGGATACATAGAGAAAGGACTAAATACATAAGACCAAGAGCCATTTCTCCACAGATAAGTGTCAAAGGATAGAACAAATAGTTTTGAGAAGGAGGAATACAAATATCAACAACCTATGTAAAGAATTCCAGGTCACTAATAAAGAAATGCCAATTAAATTACTCAGAGGTTTTATCTCCTTAAGCTTCTTAAGGACAAGAACTGTTTTTGATTTTATCTTTGTATGCCTGAAACAAAGTAAGTACTTAATAAATCCTTTTGGGTTTATTATTAAACTGGCAAAAATAATAAAATAAATCATCAGTATTGGAGAGGTTGAGGGAAGTCAGGCACACTAACCCACTGTTGGGAAATTATGCAAGAGATACGGCAACAAAAAATTTAGTTCATAACCTTTGGTTTGGGCAACATGCTACTGGACATAATCTGACAAGGCCAATGACATAAATAAAACCCTGTGTTACACCAAAATATCCCACAGCAGCATTTTTTGTATAGTAAAAAACTGGAAACAAATGGGAGCCCATCAATTGGGCATCTCTGCCCATCTCTGTAGCTAAACCGACTATTTATAGAGATGAAATAGAAATTGGGTAGGCAAGACAAAACGAATGTGAATAATCAGAGAAACAGGAGAATATGTTTATGAACTAATGTACTGAGAAGAACCTGGAAAACAATATGCACCATTTTATGCCAGAAACAACACTAAAAAGCAGATTAATTGTAATGACCTCATTCATTTAAATAAACTTGGATTAACTGCCATGACCAATCTTGGTTGTGGAGAACAGAAAATGAAATAAACTTCACTCCTGTCAGCAGGTGAAGGATTACAGGTTGGGACTGCTGTGCATGCTGTCAAACCTGGGTGTGAGTCAATTTTGCACTACTGTTTTTCTTATAAGGCAATGTTCCTAAGGGGGCAGGTAATGACAGTGGAAAGATAAGACAGCAGATAACTGTGGTATAAAACACAAAAGGTAACAATCAAACTTTTTTTTAAAGTAAAGGTTGGCAAAACAAAGAGGAGCTCAATACATATTGTGCTTTTATGGTCATGTGTCCTGTACCCAGATCCTAAAGCCAAAAAGTGACCACAGAGTTCATTTACTCCAATCAGCCACTATGGTTGCCAGGATAGTTTGAGGTTACCTGCTAATGACATTCAAAGCTGCTGTTGTGGGTCCCCCCTCATAAAGAAACTAATGGCAGAAGCAGAGAAAACCAGAGCTGCCTATATTCATCTCTGTCCAGGATATGCATTGGTGGCCTCAAAGCAGTTTCTACATACCAAAGGATGACCTTATCTCATTCACAGTCCTCATCTGTGAAATGGGTACAATACTACAATATCATAGAGCTACAGTGATGTTCAAGTTAGATAATAAATATGAAAGGGCTTTGTTTTTTGGGTTTTTTTTGTTTTTGTTTTTGTTTTTTTAGGTGAGGCAATTGGGGTTAAGTGACTTGCCCAGGGTCACACAGCTGGTAAGTGTCAAGTGTCTGAGGCCGGATTTGAACTCAGGTAACTCCTGACGCCAGGGCCGGTGCTCTATCCACTGTGCCACCTAGATGCCCCATGAAGGGCTTTGTAAGCTATAAATCTCTTCACAAATATTAGTAATTAAGAATACAATAATCACTGATAGCTTCACTAGGACTTCTAGACACTCTATCTATATTCAAATAGCCATACTTATTAAAACACCTTTCTTCCAATTATTTTAAAGCACTGTACAGACCTTTCCCCTTCCAAGTGAAGTTTAATTCTCTCCTTTTTTTTTCTTTTTTAAAAAAATCATCTCTTTTACCACAGAAAGGAAACTAGACATGGAAATAATTATTCTAGAAGACTGTCTTACGGATCCTGCTGTGCAGGAAAGGTCTTAGGCACCTAAGATTAGCCATCTTGAGGATATGCTGAAGAGAAAGCAGTACAACATAATCTTATTTAACCTACTTACAAAATTCAGGAAAAATTTCTGAGACAATTAAATTAAAACAATTAATTAAGACTGTCAGAGCTGAAAGTGACCTCAGAGGTCATTTAGTACAACGTCTTGTTTTACAGACTTGGAAACTGAGGACCAGTGAAGTTAAGTGATGTCCTTAAGATCACAAAGCTAAGAGCAGGACAAGGATTAGAACCTAGGTTTCCTGTCTCCTGGACCAGTGTTTTCCATTGTACCATGCAGTCAGAATCACAGTAGAATGTGGTACATTCGCAGGAATCTTATAGAATACCTAAGCCAAACCCTTCATTTTACAGAAGAGGACCATGAAAAGAGAAGTGTCCTTTAAGGCTACACTACAGATCAGTAGCAGACTAAAATTAGAATCTGGGGTCTTCCTACTCTTTCTCCACTCAGTCAAGTAGCACTTATTCAGCAACAAGTTTAATGGCACCTATGGTGCCAGGCACCATCCCATGTCGCTACAGGATCATTAATTATTGCATAATGACAAAGAGTGATTCCATAGTAGAGGCCTTATATACAATGGCAGCTATTTAAATGAGGACTACAAAAGCTCAAATAACAAGCAAGATAGAAGGTAGTGACTAATCTGAAGAGACAATAGTTCAATATACTTTTTCAAGCTGGTTAAGGAATATTGCTTACCTGTCATAAGCGTCCTTTGAGGTCTCTGGCCAATTACACTTGGGAAGAATGTGATGAAACGGAGACTGTGGACCTTCAATTAAAACGAGTAATGAGTAAAGTTTTCAAAGCAAAACAAACCTTATAAAAAACAAAATAGGAATACTTTTAAACGAGAATTTGATATTTGTATCCTTAATTCTCAATGATTTGTGATCATAGGACTGGATTTTAGAACAGAAGGGACCTAAGTATTTATTCCTATTCTTTTTTAAAAATTTATTCCCTATGCCAAAGGGCGATAAAGCTGTCCATACCCTTTGACCCAGCAATACCACTTTTAGGTCTTTTTCCCAAAGAAATCATGGAAAGGGGAAAGGGACCCACATGTACAAAAATATTTATAGCTGCTCTTTATGTGGTAGCAAGGAATTGGAAGTTGAGGGGATGCCCATCAATTGGGGAATGGCTGGACAAGTTGTGGTATATGAATACAATGGAATACTATTGTGCTGTAAGAAACGATGAACAGGAGGAGTTCGGAGAAACCTGAGGGTCTTATGTGAGCTGATGATGAGTGAGATGAGCAGAACAGAAGAACATTGTACACAGTATCATCAACATTGAGTGTTGATCTACTGTGATGGACTATATTCTTCTCACCAATGCAATGGTACAGAAGAGTTCCAGGATGATGGAAGAGGATCTCCAAATTCCAAGAAAAAAAAAAACCGAAAAACTGTGGAGTATAGATGCTGAATGAACCATACTATTTTTTGTTTTTGGTGCTGTTGTTTTTTTCTATTTTGAGGTTTTTCATCATTGCTCTGATTTTTTCTCTTATAAACAGACTAATGCAGAAATAGGATTAATGTTATTATGTGTATATATATATATATATGTGTGTGTATAGATATCTATATCTATATGTATAGAGATATATAGATATAACCTATATCAGATTACTGCTGTCTAGTGGAGGGGAAGGAGGGAGGGAGGGAGAAGAATCTGAAATTGTAAAGCATGTATAAACAAAAGTTGAGAACTATCTTTACATGTAATGGAAAAAAAAATACCTTATAAGTAAAAAAAAAATTTATTCCCTATTCTAACAGCATCCTTATGAATGAGGATTGAAATGGAGGCCCAGAGAGTGAAGTAACTCACTCTTGTTGTCACCAAAGTAAGAAGTAGCAGAGCCTGCACTAAATCCAAGTTTCTTTAAATCCAAGCCACTTTTCCACTGTCTCACAATGAAAGAATTTTTAAAAATAATTTTCACAATGAAAGAATTTAAAAATAATTTCTTTTAATAATAAAATAAAAAAGAAATCTTCTCTATTGTTCTTTAGGATCACTTTGAACCTGAGTTAAATAGAGATGTAGAGTTCATCTGACCCGAATTTCTAAGTATTCTGTATGAAAGACATGCATTTTAAGCCCGGTAGCTGACCAATATACTCCACATTCACTTTTTTTTTTTTTTGACTGGGCAACTGGGGTTAAGTGACTTCCCAGGGTCACACAGCTAGTAAATGTTAAGTGTCTGAGGCTGAATTTGAACCCAGGTCCTCCTGAATCCAGGGCCAGTGTTCTATCCACAGTGTTCTATAGCTGCCCCTGACCAATACTCCACAAATGAGGCATGTCACAGAAGGAGTATGACACAAAACAAAACAGGGAAGCACACTGCAATCAATCAGACCCCCAGATGTCAGCAGGGAATGAACCTAGCTCCCTCCAGCCACCTACTTTGCTACCTTTTCCTGCTACCTTTTCTGGATAAAGGGCAGAGATATTCAGAAACAAGAGTGCTTCAGTGCAGACTGGCATAGCCAGGGTACCTGGGGACCACAGTGAGGCTTTAGCAGTGCTGCCAAGTCCACTTAAAATAATACCACTCATAGAAGATGACAATGGTGATTTCACAGAATGCAGACACTAGAAGAGACAGCAGCACACCAACTAGTTTAGAACCTTTGAGATTTCTTAGTTCAACAACCTCAAATTTAAGGGAAGAAACTGAAGCCCAGAAAGCAAAAGTGACTTGTCACTCTCATTGTAACAAAATATACTTAAGTATCCCAAGTCAGTGGAAAATACAGCAAATAAAATGTTGCTTAATTTTTTCATTAATGTTATGACTAAACATAATTATGTAGCTACAGAAGCAAAAAAAAAATAATGCCATGGCCTTCATTATTAAGATATTGAATGTAAACATGAGTTTTAGCTTGAATGAAATAATTTGCATATGGAGGCTGGGGAAGAGGGGTTTATAAATGATATAGTGGAAGAGCAGTGGGGGGTTCAAATCCAGGCTTAACTTCATACTAGTTAACTACAGGCAAGTTACTTCATCTCTATGAACCTCAGTTTTCTCATCATTAATAACACTTGCACTATCTTACCTTACATGTGAACAAAGTACTGGTAAATTATAAAAAACTACTGATATAAACGATTGTTATTAAAAGCCCAATGAGGGGCAGCTAGATGGTGCAGTGGAATAGAGCACTGGCCCTGGAGTCAGGAGTACCAGAGTTCAAATCCGGCCTCAGACACTTAACACTTACTAGCTGTGTGACCATGGGCAAGTCACTTAATCCCAATTGCCTCACTAAAAAAAAAAAAAAGCCCAATGGAATTTTCAAATAAATGGAATAGAATAACTAACTCACTGCAGCATTTCACAGAGTATAAATAACTTGATATTTCACATTTCCTAGGCCTTCCAGGTGCCTTCAGATAGGATGAAGGCAGAAACCAAAAGAAGCTTCGAGTTTGGAGCAGGTACACAAAAATGGGGCTTAGTCCCAGTTTTGAACTCTTCTTCTAATGAATATCTACTTTGATCCAAATATTAGAAGGCAGTGTGTGTCAGCATGAAACCACTGTATCTGCAGTTAGATAATCCGAATGCAAATTCTGAGCAAGACACTTCAGTCCTCTGGGTCCTAGTGTTCCTCATGGAGAAAATTAATGGGACTGCCCTGAAGAAGCTGTAAGGCCCCTTCTACTTCTAAATCTATGATCACATGATCACAAGACATGGCCTTGAGACAGCTTGGATCGAGTTGGTCTGAGATGTCCAAGAGCCACATCTTTCAAACAAGTTAATAACAAGGCTCCAGGGGCAGCTAGGTGGCACAGTGGATAAAGCACCAGCCTTGGAATCAGGAGGACCTGAGTTCAAATCGGGCTCAAACCCTTGATACTTACTAGCTGTGTGACCCTGGGCAAGTCACTTAACCCCAATTGTCCAGTAAAACAAACAAACAAACCAAACCAAACAAACAAACAAACAAAAAATAACAAGGCTCCAGGCACCCCAAGTCACTTAGCCCAGAAACCAAAGCCTTCAGCAAACTGACTTCACTTTGACCCTTGCACCTGGCCTCACACCTATCTCTTCTTCTCCTCAAGCATGTGGGGACTCTTCTTTTCCATCTCTGCTTGCTGACATCCCCCCAGACTTCCAGGCTCAGCTCAGGGATCACCCACTCCTCAGTCCCACCCATGATAGAAGGATTTTCCCCTCTTTTAATCTCATAACTTTCTGAATTCTCTTCTCATTTTACTTAGTATCTTCTATCCTGTTTCATGCGTATAGATGTTTTCTCTATCCTAATAAGACCATAAACTCAGCAAGGACAGGAATTCCTTTTTTTTGGTCTCTATATGTTTCTCCAGAAATTTCCTATACAATGCACAGAGAAAGATGCTTAATGTCTGTTGAATGAATAATGTTATAAAACGTTCCTCTAAGGAAATATGCCCTTAAGGAAACAGGTTTTCTTTATCGTGGTTATTAAGAGTTTTGATCTAATGGAAGGTTTGACTCCACTGGCATGCTGAACCTGGATTTTAAATCTATGTCTTCTTCCTCAAGCAACTACACTAAAAGTTCTGGTTTAAGAGATTTAATGGCAATGAATAGTTCCAAATACCCCCTCCCCTCCTCCCACCAAAGTTCTCTTCTTTAGTTACTCTCCTCCAACACAAGAGAACCATCAAGCATTGCAGCTTGACAGCCTGAGAGACCTTTGCTTTAAGATGGATCCTTTATGACTGGGTAGTTTTATGAAAAAGAAAGCTGTACAACTAAGAGGCAACATGGGGTGACAGAAAGAACACTGGCTTTGGAGTCAGATGCCTGGCCTTGAGTCTGTCTACCACTGCCCAGTCATAGGACCTTTGGGGCAAGTCCTTAAGTCTCTAAGCTTCAGTTTCCTCAGCTATAAACTGGGTAACAGTAATTATATTAACTCTTCTAGAGGGGTGTTATAAGGGTTGACTGAGATAAGTATAGGCAAACCAAAATCTAAATGTGAGTTATTATAAGTGTAGCAAATTTTATTCATGGCCCAAAGCCAATATTTGAATGATTATCTCCAAAATAAGAAAAAAAAAACCTGTGTGATCCCGGGCAAGTCATTTAACCCTATTTGCCTCGCAAAACAAACAAAACAAAACAAAACAAAAAAACACATTCAAGTTAAAAAGTTCCCTGCTATGCAGCTCCCAGGAATCTTGGTTCTTGGCTTGCTATTACTAGCAGCATTAATGTACTAACACAGTCAGGGCTGAATCCACTTAGACTCATAGAACATCAGAGTTGGAAGGGACCTAAGAGATCAAGGTGAGGAGATTAAAGTCCAAAAAAATGATTTTACTTGTCTGAGGTCACACAGCTAGAAAGTGGCAAAGCTCAGACTTAAAAACCAGGTCTAAACTCCAAGTCTAGTGATTTTCTCCACTGTCCCACATTGCCTTTCATTTTAGGGAACATTTCATCTAACCACTAAAAACCAAGCCTGCATCACACACAGCTGACCTGCTCCTCCACCTGGGACTTGTCTTCTACTTAGGACTTTGCTATCAGGGTTACTGGGAATGGGAGGGCAGCGAGCCCAAGACTCACTGTCAGACATGGCAGACACTTCGTCCTGAATGGCTAGGATCAGCTTGGCCTCTCTGGTCAGGTACTGGCAACGCCGCTCTTCGTGCTGCAGCACAATGGCGATCCGACGTGATAGGTTATGCAGGCAGTTTATCACAGAAGGGTCTGCATTGGCCTACAAGGTAAGAGAGTCACTGGATAAGAAGTTTATATACACACTGTATCTATAAATATAACAGGCATGTTTCAGATGTGTATATGAACACACATGAAGAGTGTGTTGCCTTAGTCTATATCCTAACTGGAGCACGGGGCTCAGGTCTCAGTAATACATTTTAGGAGAAACATTGACAAGCAGCAGCGTGTACAGAGAAGGGCAACCTGGCTGGTGATGGAACTTAAAATCATGCACGAGGATACACGGATCAATTGAAAAAATGGGGGGGCTGTGTGATATTAATCCTAAAGCAGACATAAGCGGGGCATAACCGAGGTCATAAAATATTTCAGGAATTCTCATGTGGGGAAAGGATGATTTCTTTTGTTTGGACCCAGAGGGAGGAACTAGATCCCGTGGAAGGGCTACACAGGGTCAGATCCCACTCAATAGAAGGAGAACGATTTTATGACTAGAGCTCCCTCAAAATGGAATGGGTTTCCTTGGTAGGTCATGAATTATCCAGCACCAGAGACCTTCCATTGGAGGCTGGCTAATCGTCTGTGAGGACGGGGTAAAGAGTCTTCTCACTTCAGTGATGGGTTGGCTATGACGGCCTCCAGGGTCCCTTTTAACTAGAAGCTTTTATAGGCAGCTGCCTGTGTGGGAAACTCTATATACCACAGGAAATAATTACAGAATTACAATGCAGCCCCTTGATAATGTTGGCATCAAGAAATAAGAGCCCGGAATGAGGCCTAATTACTTCTCATGCCATGGTTTTTATTTTACATAGTTATGATTGGAGGATATAATTTGACCTAGGAATGCATACAATGATAGGATATGTCATAAAAGGGATGTATTGTCTAATCAAATAGAAATTTCTCTAAATGTTCATTTTGAATATTTTGCTTTTCCATTAAAAGATACAATAGAGGTGACCTTGCCCTGGCTCAACCCAATTTTACCAAGACATAAATATGCCAACATGGTTTAGGACTATACCATATTTCCCACCAAAGTATGAGCAATAGCTATACTATAGTGGACTCTTAAGAGCTAGGTCCAAGTCCTAACTCTGCTACTTACCAGCTGTGCGACCTGGAACAAGTCCCTTCACTTCTTTTTTGTTTGTTTGTTTGTTTGTTTGTTTGTTTTTAATTTTTTTGGGGTGAGGCAATTGGGGTTAAGTGACTTGCCCAGGGTTACACAGCTAGTAAGTGGTAAGTGTCTGAGGCCGGATTTGAACTCAGGTCCCCCTGACTCCAGGCCAGTGCTCTATCCACTGTGCCACCTAGCTGCCCCAAGTTCCTTCACTTCTGAGCCTCAGTGTCCTCATTTGTAAAATGGAGGAAATGATGCTTGTACTACACTATAGGGTGTTGTGAACATAAATGAGATCACGTATATAAAGTGCTTGGTAAACCATAAAGCTAGACATATATGTCCGCTATTATTATTATCATTTCTCATTTGTAATCCCTGTGTATATTTTGCTTTTAAATGGTGGGTTATAGGTATCTCTCAGAGCTAAGAAATATTAGCAAAATCTATTTGCTGTCACTCATGAAAACCTGAAAACTATCAGCCATGTACATGCCAGGGTGGGTCATCTGCCCCAGGTCAGAGAGGGTGGAGACAGCAGCTGTTAGATGTTTGTGGAGATGTTTAAAGGACCATCAGGCTCTAGGATTAACTGATAAATGAGCAAACCATGACTTAGGCTTTCTGAAGGCCAAGAGTACCTGCTGAGTCACTGGGGGTTGGGGGGGTAGGGAGGGGGAAGGGAGGGATGAAGGAGGATGAATTCTGCTGATTGTAACATGTGGGGCCTTGTTTGCTCTGCAACAGTTGTTCAATCCTGTTTATTTGTCACAAGTGGCCATGTGCAATCCCCAAACACAGTATATCTTTCTAAGTCAGAACCAAATATTAATACAGAGAACCCAGCCATTCCCTTCTTTCACAGGAAGTTATTCTCTTTTATATAACTTTAAGGACATCCGTGATCCCAAACAGCATCAACCCACTTATGAAAACAGAGAATTATCAGGCTTATGACATTTCAAAATCTCAGAGGAAAGAAACATTACAAATTAGTCACCAGAAAAATTGTCAAGAATTACAAACAGGATACTATTTCTTTTGTTTTGGGTGCTGTTGTTTTTTTTTTTCTATTTTGAGGTTTTGCATTACTGCCCTGGTTTTTTCTTTTATAACAGGATTAATGTAGAAATAGGATTAATGTTATTATGGATATATATATGTGTGTGTATATATATATATATATATGTATATGTGTGTATATGTATATAGATATAACCTACATCAGATTACCTGCTGTCTAGGGGAGGGGGGGAGGGAGGGGAGGGAGGGGAGGGAGGGAGAAAAATCTGAAATTGTAAAGTTTGTATAAACAAAAGTGGAGAACTATCTTTACATGTAACGGAAAAAATAAAATACCTTATATGTAAAAAAAAAAAAAAGAAACTAAAAGGATGGGGGCAGCTAGGTGGCACAGTGGATAAAGCACTGGCCCCGGATTCAGGAGGACCTGAGTTTCAAATCGGGCCTCAGACACTTGACACTTACTAGCTATCTGACCCTGGGCAAGTCACTTAACCCTCATTGCCCTGCAAAACCAAAACAAAACAAAAACTAAAGGGATGCCTATCAAATAAGAAAAGGCTGAATAAATGGAGGTATATGAATATGATAGTATTTGTGAATATATGTATATATGACATGTAGAGAATAATGTGAATAGTATATGAATACTATTGTGCTGTGAGAAATAAGGAAATAGATAATTTCAAAGAGACATGGAAAGACTTGCATGAACTCACACAGAGTGAAATAAACAACTAGAAGAATAATTTATATATTATTAATATTATAAACATGAACAGTTTTGAAGAATGTTATAAACTGATGAAGAATGAGATGAGCAGAACCATTAAAACAGTTTATACAATAACCATAATATTGCGAAGATAAACAGCTTTGAAATCTGTAAGAATTAAGAACAATTAAAAGAGCATCCATAATTCCAATAGGCTATAATGAAACTTGCTACCCACCTCCTGACAGAAAATGGATAGATTTAGGACATAGAATGAAACATATTATTTGAAAACAGCTAATGAAAGGATTTGTTTTGCTTGACTATGCATATTTGTCACAAGGAATTTGTTTTTCTTTTCTCTTTTCTCCCCCAGTGAGGTGCTAGTAATGCTGGGGCGTGGGAAAGGGTATGAAAAGAAAACACATTTTTGTTAATTACAAAAAAACACTTTAAAAAGAAAAGCAAAGTGCACTAGGTGTGGAATGCTTCATGCATTTTCAGTTTAGGTCACTGTTGTTAGTTTTGCTTAATTGCTCTAGTTTGTTATAGGCTAGTTCTCACCTAGTGGAGTGATCTGGCGATTTTTATATTATAAAAACAAAACACATCAATAAAGCTTTAAAAAAAAAAGAATTACAAACAGGAACAGCAATTCACCCCCAAAGGGCATCATTACAGAGACCACCAGGCACTTCAATATTGAAATGGACATTATTTAGCAATAATCTGCTATGTACCTGGGGGTAACACTGCCATCATTAAACCCTCTTTTAGGAAATTTTTTCCCCATGTTATATGAATGGGAATAAACAGAACCTATTCTTTGCTTTATGGAACTTAGAAATAAGAATCTGAAAGACAAATCCAGTAGCCTCAAAATAAAATTAATATCTGGAAGAATCTAAAAAAATACCATAGCCGGTAAACCTGCACAGGAAAAAGTATACCTCACATTTTTCCCTTTGAATAATATACAAATAACAGTACATTTCTCAAACCCTTTAAAGGATTACAAAGAGCTTTCCTCACAAAAAATCTTATGAAGAGCATAGTGCAAGCATAAGCAACCACATCTAACAAATGAGGATGAGGAACCAGCCCAAAACACCAGGAGCAGACAGAGAGGAAAAGAACCAGGACAGAGCAGTGAAAGAGTGAGCATCAAGTAGGAGAGAATGTTACATTCATGAAAGGTGAAGCCCGAGACAAAAACAAGAGTGAACTAGAAAGAACAGTCTCAATAGAGTGAGAATGGATAGAGGCCAGAGACAGGAAAAGTGGAAGCAATGACACTGTGCTTTGTTTCTTTGTTTTTTGGCAGGGCAATGAGGGTTAAGTGACTTGCCCAGGGTCTCACAGCTAGTATATGTCAAGTGTCTAAGGCCGGATTTGAACTCAAGTCCTCCTGAATCCAGGGCTGGTGCTTTATCTACTGCACCACCTAGCTGCTCCCGATACTGTGCTTTAAGAGAAAGAGCACTGGACTTGGAGACAAGAGGCCTGGACTCTGTGTAACTCAGTTTCCTCAGCTGTAAAATGGAGATGATAATATTTAGACTACCAATCTCATAGGATTTTTGTAAGGAAAGTGATCATAGACTTTAAACTGCTATAGAAATGAGTGCCATCATCATCATTATTAGAAGCTTAGCAGTAAAGGTTAAATGCCCACCTCACTGGTGTTATAAGGGGCATAAAACTAAATACAAGGGCACATCTCCTATCGATTTATGATCAGTGGAATAATATCATTTTAAGGGTAAAATATTGAATCTTATGAATGTGAGCCTCCTTTAACTACAAATCACAGAATCTTTGAACTCAAAAAGGTCATTAGAGATCATTTGGTCCAGCTCCATCCTCAGGCAGGTGAACATCGAAAACACTGAGAAGACAAGGTTGTCCAGTCCATTAGTCCCTAAGGACTGAGACTTCAGACCCTCCCTTAGTCACTCATTTTAATCTCTCATTCACTTTAGCCTTAATGAGAAAGAAATCACAAATTCCCCTACTCCCAACAATTTGTATGTGATCATTTGAAAGATTAAAAAGACAACCTTACCCTTAATGCAAATACCACATTAAAGAGAATCATCGTCGGCATCTCTCTTTTTGGAGATGGATCTGTTTTGGACACCTGTAAAATAAACAGAAGTCTATTAAGAAAATGAAATTACTTTCAGGGAGCAATGAAAAAAAGATAGAGCTGGAGATAATCTGATGATGAATATGCCACAACAGAAGTTAAGGACAATGTCAAGACTACAGTGGAATGAGAGCTAGAGAGAGATCATTGGAACCAGCCCTGCTAACTGTGTCTGGACTATCCAATACCACCAGTATTTGTTGGGTAAATCTGTGGGTTTATGGGTCTGAGGTGGTACAGGAGAACTGAGCTCGGTTACAACAGCCACACTCCCATACTGCTAGAACCTCCCTGATTTTGGAGGTTGTTCCAGGGATACAAGGAATGCAACATAATCAAACAGTAAATGTGGTTCTGTTTTGTATTCCTACTGGTATTTTCAAAACACTAAGTATTACGCTATAAATGTACTACTCCTATAACAATAACAGCAAACCCACCCAATAGCTCAGTCCTCTATCCCACATTATATTTGTATAATACTTTATGTTTCTGTAGCACTTTTTTGTGCGTTATTTCATCTTTATGGAGGATATTATCTCCATTTTATAAAGAAACTGAGGATCACATAGGTTAAGGACTTTGCCCAAGGTCAAATGGCTAATGTAGTAAAGCCAGGCCTAGAATTGTAAGAGTCTTCAGGCTCCTAATTCAGGTCTTTGCCTCTTCACCATAGTGCCTCTCAAAAACACTTGGAATCACAGAATATTATGAGAAGGGACTTTGTAGATTATTTAGTCGAACCCCTCATTTTTAAATGAGGAAACTAAGACCCTGAGTAATTCCTCAAGTGACTTGTACACACATAGTTAAATAAATGGTTAGTGACCAAGCTGGAACTAGAACTCCCAGGCCTCTCCATTACACCACACTGCCATATCCAGGCCATTACAAGCATCATAATAATGTGGACGAATCTAGAGAAACAGGATCCCATGCAATAAAACCTGACATCTTTATTTAGAGTTTTACGTCTCGTACATTGAGAATAGTCAAAAATAACTGAATGGAAAAGTTTTTAAAAATAAGTTTTCTGGGGCAGCTAGTGGATAAAGCACTGGCCCTAGATTCAGGAGGACCTGAGTTCAAATCTAGCCTCAGACACTTCACACTTACTAGCTGTGTGACCCTGGGCAAGTCACTTAACCCTCATTGTCCTACCCCCCCCCCAAAAAAAAAGAAAAAAGAAAAGAAAAATAAGTTTTCTGCTTGAATACAAGTCTGGTATCAAAGCATCATAGAATTGGAGTTAGAAGGGGACCTTAGAGGCCAATGAGTTCAACCCATTCATTTTACAGACAAGCAAAAGTAGGAACAGAGCCATTAAGTGACTTGCCTAGCATCACACAGCTAGTAAGCATTTGAGGTACTATTCAAACCTGAGTCCACACACTTATTAAGTAATATATATTTTCTACACATGTCTTATGTTCTCTACTTCAACTGTAAACTCCAAGAGGGACAAGGATAATGTCTTATTTAAACTCAGTATCTTTCCTAACATAATAGGCAGTAGAGCTGTAGCTAGAGAACTCCCTTGGAATCAAAAGGCCCTCTGAACAAGTCACTTAACTTCTCAGTGCTCTAGGCAACTCTCTAAGACTTTAAGTTGCAGGAAAGATGCCAACCTGCATTGGCAGAGGGAGTTTCCTCACCTGTGAGTTAGTTACTTGTATCAGTGAAATTACAGGTCCAGTCTTTATCCAAGATATAAAATAGAGCATTGATATAAACATGTAAAACTAAACGCCATTCTCCTGAATAAATGGCCAAAGAGTAGGAATAGTTTTCAAAAAGTCAAATGCAAACAAATCACTAATAAGAGAAATGCAAATTAAGACAACTCTTCAGTTGTCTTTTCAGTGGAAAAGATGAAAAAACTCAGAATTGGTCAATGTTGGAAGAACCATGGGTAAACAGTCACACTAATACACTGTTGGTGGAGCTATGAATTGGTCCAACCATTCAAGAAAACTATATGGAATTATATGAAGAAAGCCAATAAACTTAATTCATATACTTTGATTCAACCATTGCACTACAGGGCATAAATCCAAAGGAGGTTAATAACAAAAACAAAGGTGCCACACATAATAAAATATTAGTAAAAGCACTTTGTGGTAGTGCAAAACTGGAAACATGAAAATCCATTGATTGGGGAATGGGTGAACAAACTGAGGTATGTAAATGTAATGGAATATTGTGTTGTAAGAAAGGAAAAAAATCCAAAAAATCCAAAGAAACCTAAGAAGATTAATCTGAACTGAACTGGAGAAAAGAACTTTACAAACAAATAAAAACAGTGATTGCAATAATGTAAACAAAAATGTTGTGAAATACAAATAAAATGCAATGCCAATCCTGGTCCCAGAGAAAAGCAAAGGAAACACCTGGTTCCTCTCTATAGAGAAAAGGCTTGCAGGTGTAAAATAATCCATATATTATCAGAGGAATTTTATTGATAGGGTTTTACATAAAATTTTCTTTTAATGAGAGATGAATCAATTGGATAAAGTGAGGCTGGGAAATGATTCTGATGTTTAAAAAGGGGACATAAATAAAATTTATTAATTGGGAAAAAAATTTAAACTGCGCCACAACAAAATAAACACATAAATAAAATATGAATTCACTGGGTCTTTTAAAAATGTAAATGGGATTTCTGGATCATTCTTACATTTTCCTTATCTCAATTATTTCCAGTTCGTGTTGCCACAAATAACTGAAATCTCACTATCATTCATAGTTTACAGGTATAGGGGATCAACTAGGTGGCGAAGTGGATAAAGCACTGGCTCTGGATCCAGGAGGACCTGAGTTCAAATCTGGCCTCAGACACTTGACACTAGCTGTGTGACTCTGAGCAAGTCACTTAACCCTAACTGCCCACCCCCCCCCCCCGCCCCCCCCCCCCCCCCCCCCCCCCCCCCCCCCCCCCGCCCCAAACCAACCAAACAAAAAAAAATTATTGAGTTTGTAGTTCTTCTATACCCTGCATTGGTCAAATCATATCTGGAGCATAGTTTACAGGTATAGTAAAAATGGAAGAAGGATGAAGGACATGGTCAAGACAATCCTTCAGGAAGGTAGAGATCATGTAGGAGAAAAACCAATGGCATTAGAATAATAAAACCTGGATTCAAATCATGTTTATGATTTACTAGCTGAGTGACTCTGGGCAAATCAATATACTGCTTAGACCACCTTCAACTTCTCACCTATAAAATAGAAATAATAATATTTACATGGGAATATTATTATACTATCAATCTCAGTTATTGTGAGGATCAAATAAGATAAGATACTTTGTAATTCATAAAACACTATAAAACTGTCAGCTATTATTAGTGCTACGATTGTGTAAAAGGTAGCAAAGAGGCACATTATACATAGCAGGTGGCATGATAAATGTTTACTAAATTTTCTACAACTCACCCTCAACCTGTATCTCTACTCCAACCCTTTATATCTGTGGTTCTGGACCATTAAACCACTATTTGCCCCTAAACAGAACAATTGGCATCTGTTGGGCAGATTTATTCTATGCATGGTCAACTTTAAAAAAATAAAACGGTCATTTTCATGAGCAAATGTTACCACAGGGTGGAAGAAGAGCTCTAGTTGGGCCATGGAAGGCTTTTATCACACATTGCCAGACAGAAGCAATGAAGCTTTTTGCTAAGAAAAGACCACTGTAAACAAAACACACCCTTTAGTTTTTTGAACCATCAAAGAAAGCTCATTCTCTTGGTAGAATTTCAGCAAAAGTTTTGATCAGATGGAGAAATGTGACACTTAGTGATCATTCCTTCACTCCTGCACACTTTCTGATGGGAGGTGGCCAATCATAGAAGCACAGAATTTAAGAACAGGAGGGAGCCTTAAAGATCACAGGCCAAGGAGCTTAATTCTTTTTGGCAGTCTAGTGAAACCTATGAGCCCCATTTCAGAAAAAGGTTTTAAAATGAATTAAATAAAAACCAATTATATTGAAATAGATCAAAATAATAAAAAACAAGTTCAAGGGCCTCAGATTAAGGACCCCTGATCTAGACCAATCCCCTCATTGTATAAACAGAGAAACTAGGGACCAGAGAGAAGAAATAACTTGCCCAAAGTTGCAACTATTAATAGAAAAATTGAGACTAGACTCTAAGTTTCCTGACTCTGAGTCCAATAAATGCCCAGACCCTTTTAACTTTACTCAGCTCACATGACCCTTAAATAAAAGCAGAGCAAAAGAAAGATGGGATTTTTCTGGAGAACAATTTGGAACTATGCCCAAAGGGCTATAGGGCTGCGCATAACCTTTGACCCAGTAATACCACTACTAGGTCTGTGTCCCAAAGAGATCATAGATCAGGGAAAAGGAGCCACATGCACAAAAATATTTATAGCAGCTCTCTTTGTGGTGGCAAAGAATTGGAAATCGAGGGAATGCCAATCAATTGGGGAATGACTGAACAAGTTGTGGTATATGGATGTAATGGAATACTATTGTGCTGTAAGAAATAATGAGCAGGCAGATTTCAGAAAAACCTGGAAAGACTTAAGTGGACTGATGCTGAGTGAAGTGAGCAGAACAAGGAGAACATTGTATACAGTAACAGCAACATTGTGTGATGATCAACTATGATAGACTTGGCTCTTCTCATCAGTGAAATAATCCAAGACAATTCCAAAGGACTCATGATGGAAAATGTTCTCCACATCCAGAAAAAAGAACTGTGGATTCTGAATGCAGATTGAACCATATTGTTTCTACTTTTTGGTTGTTTTTTTTTTTCTTTTTTGAGGTTTTCCCCTTGTGTTCCGATTCTTCTTTCACAACATGACTAATGCAGAAAATATGTTTAATGTGATTGTACATATATAACCTATATCAGATTGCTTTCTGTCTTGGGGAGGGGGGAGGGAAGGGAGGGAGGGAGAAAAATCTGGAACTAAAACATCTTATGAAAACAAATGTTGAAAACTATCTTTATGTGTAACTGCAAAATAATAAAATCCTTTTATGATAAAAAAGTAAATAGAAGAAAAATGGTAAGTTAGGATTTCATTAAGGAATGATTATTAAAGGAGAGGTTAAAATCAGCAAAAAAAGAAAAAGAAAGATGGGATTAAGATAACCAAATTGAAGATGATCCCCAGGGTCAGAAATTGGGGTTATTAAATGACTTCTACTAGGTTAAATTTTTAACTTCTCCAGGGCCTTACATAGAGCTTTGTAAATAGTGTTTAATAAATATCTGTTGAAATAAATTAACAATGAACCGCGTGATCTTTACAACTAACTGATTTTTGATGCTGAAAATAAATGTGTTGGGGTTTTTTTGGTTTTTTTGTCTTTTTGAGGTAAGGCAATTGGGGTTAAGTGACTTGCCCAGGGTCACACAGCTAGTAAGTGTTAAGTGTCTGAGGCTGGATTTGAACTCAGGTACTCCTGACTCCAGGGCCGGTGCTCTATCCACTGCACCACCTAGCTGCCCCTAATGTGGTTTATTTTTAATTCCTAAAACACTGGGTTCTGACTTTTCATTTGCAGGTTGGGTTATAAAAACGTTTTTCTAATAAGTAACATTTATTTAAATTCTCATCATTGCTTATAGGAGTATGGTCTCCTAATAATAAGAGGAATGCAAATGAAAACAAGTAATGTTCTACTTCACAATCAACAAACAGGCAAAGATAAAATAAGAGAATAGCAAATGTTGGAGGGACTGTGGAAATACAGGCATACAAATACTTTATTGGTGAAGCTATGAATTGGTGCAACCTTTCTGGAAATTTGGAATGCTAATAAAGCAACTAAAATGTCCCTACCCTTTGATCTGCAGCTCCCACTACTAGGAATTTACTCCAGGAGGTCAATGATAAAAAGAAAGATCCCAAAACACAAAAATATTTATAGCAGCAATTTCTGTGGTAGTAAAGAATCAGAAACAAAGTAAATGTCCATCATTTGGGGACAGGCTAATAAAATTGTGATGCATTAATATGGTGGAATATTACTGTGATATGGGGAATGATGACTATGAAGAAACATGGGAAGACACATAAACTGATATAAAGTGAGCAGAACTAGGTAAACAAAGACTACAACAAAAAATCAAAACAGAATGCTGTGAAATTCTGATGAAGCTGCCTCAGAAATATGAGAATACACCTCCTTCCCTTTCTTGCAGAGGTGGAGGACTATGAATGTGGAACTGTGAACTTGGCTGTTCTGTTGGTTAGCTTTGCTGAACTGTTTGGTTTTTTCTCTTTTTCTCTTTTTATTTTTTTTAAATAAGAAATGGCTCTTTGGGAAAGAGAGAAGGAAGAAATATCAGGAAATGAAGCTGATTTAAAAACAAACTATACCAATAAAATTAGGGTGTTTTTTTTTAAAGTATGGTTTCTCAAGTAGACTGAACTGGAGAGTTCAGGATACCTGGATTCAAAGTTTCAGTTCTGCTTTTTGGGGTATTCTTTGTTAAGTCACCTAACCTCTGTGGGCTTTAGATTTGTCACTGGTAAAGTGAGGGATTACATTACCATTCACAGAGGTGGCTTTAGAATGTTCTGAATAACTAGAAGAATGATATAGCTATATCACCTATTTATATATTTATTTATTTGTTTGCCTATCTATCTGTATGTCTGTCTGATGATCTATCTATCTATCTATCTATCTATCTATCTATCTATCTATCTATCTATCTATCTATCTATCCATCCATCCATCCATCCATCCATCCATCCATCCATTTATTTTGACATAACTACATTAGACCCCATCTTTAATGATCCTGTATGCTGTTGACCATACCTGTCCCAGGGCATGTTGCAGAAGTGTAGGGTGACCAACAAAGCGTACGTTATCAATCTTCAGCTCAAATTTCTGACCACACATGTCAGACTTAGTTGCCAAAATCGTTGCTAGAATAACATCTGAAAATCTTCAAAAAGAAGTAAAATGGAAAAAATTATAATGGAAATTAATAGCACCATAACCCCAAACTGCTTCCAAAGGAAAAGGCAGATAATATTAAACTGGAGTTTCATTTAGTTTTTATTTTATTAGAGTTCCAATTAAATCTCCCAATTGTTAACCTCATTGATTTCTAACAATCCATCTTTTTAAAGCACTTCCCTGAAATTACATATTTCAAATCACCACAATTATAAGATGAAAGGTGCCAAGAAGCAAAGATTGTAGGCACATGCTGCCATTTCATGACATGCTCTGTGAAGTACAGGAGAGAAATATAAGTTGCAGTTTGCTTTTTTTTTTTTTAAGGTAAAAAAAAATATTTGGAGGTAGCCACTGCCTTGCTAGAGCTACATGTTAATACATGTACTAAGCGATTATTGACTGATGCAGCCTGGTGCTCAAGCAAATAAAGAACAGGTATTAGCCACTATGGGATTTTCATAATTAAAAAAATATATAAATATCGAAACCTCCTTTTACCTGCAGCAAATACTCAACTAAATCAGTAAAGTTCAGCATTCCTGAATGAAACTATAAACATATTAAGGATTAATTTTTTTCTTTACAAATGGTTAAATATTCCTTATGTAATAAGAGTATTTTAACTTTATTATTTTATTATTTTTATTATTAGCTTGTTATTTTATTATTTTGGAAGAAACAATATATATGTGTGTATCTATACATACATGTACATATGTCAATACATGTTATGTTTGGATGTGTATATATTTCTTAATATTGTATGTAATATTTATGTCTTAATATGTATGTCACTCTCCCCCAATTTCCTAATGCAAGGATTACAGATAACACAGTATCACTGAAAGAAATAAGGGTGGCTTATGGGTGTGTCAACTACATTCTTTTATCTCCTGTAGCCCAGACCTCTGAAAAAAACCTAGGTCTTAAAAATAGGAATGTATCTTTGTATAATTTTTAAAAAGAATTTAAAAAATAATAATCTTGTCAGCAAAAACCTCTGTAGTTTTTATTAGTTAGGTGAAAATCTCAATATATGAAATTGGTTTTAATAAGGCCAAGTGTATTTTTGTTTATTTTGAAATACTAAGGTCATACTGTTCTGGGGAAGCCAAATGTAATATTGGAAAGAACCTCAGGTTTATATTGTCTAGTTTTACAGTGCTAGGCATCTGAATCATCAGAAATGAATTATTATAGAATCCATTTTTAAAGATCAACACAATACTTTTGGTAAAATCTTTAATCACTGCAGAAGGGACCTTAGAATTCATCTAATCCAATATTCTCATTTTGCATGTAAGGAAACTGAGGTAAGAGAGGTTAAGTGGCTAGCCTAAAGCCACACAGATAATAAGTGAAAGACTCAGAACTTGAACCCAGGCCTTCTGACTCCAAACCCAGCAGGGTATACCATTGTACCTCTACGGCCTCAAAAAGCAGTTCTGTCTACACTTCCTCTTGCTAAACACTAAGCAAACTGTTTTTATGGTAGAAAAATCAATCTATTTTTGTTGTTTGTTTTTTTTTTTTTGCAGGGCAATGAGGGTTAAGTGACTTGCCCAGGGTCACACAACTAGTAAGTGTCAAGTGTATGAGGCCGGATTTGAACTCAGGTCCTCCTGAATCCAGGGCCAGTGCTCTATCCATTGTGCCACCTAGCTGCCCCAGAAAAATCAATCTTCTAGTAGCTTAATGGATAGCTAACACCATGATTTTCCCCCTTGTTTTGGAAACTGAGGTTCTATTTAGTCTGGACCATTTCTTTAGGTCAAATACTTTACAATAAAAAAGATTCTCAAACACTAAGCCAATAACTCATTTATTTTAAGCAAACTTCTATACAATCTGGACAATTCTCAATGTGTATATAATGTGATTTCACTCATATTCAGTAGAACCTCCCTACAGATGAATAACATACTGAAAGAAATGTTGCAAGCAGAACAACTGTTCAAAAATTCTTTTCATATTCAGGTCACTCCTGTTCTGGTCTGCAGCAGAACAGGCCTAAAAAGTTTTCAAGGACCTTTAGGAGACTAGATTGGTTCTGGAAGCCCTAAAAGTTTAGGTTTCCTGATGGCAGGCCTAAAGTTGTCTGAGTGATCCTGAGTGATCCAAATGAATTGCCCATTGGGTTCACTAGAATGATGTAACATACAATTAAGCACTAACATCTGTTTCTTTCATGGTCAAATGACTAGAGACACATTTTCTACTTGAAAATACTGAGTCTTTGGATATGTAAAAAAAAAAAAGTGGAAACTTACAGAGGAATTAAGTAAACCCCTTTCAGGGTCAGAAAGACTGAAGGGTACTTGGCCATTCTGTGCAAATTTCTACTACCTGGGATATAACATAGTGCCTGGTACCTAGTAAGCACTTAATAAATACATGTTGACTGATTCTTGTTGGCTATTGTCCAACACTTTAATGAAAAGTTCCTGTCTTGGATCAGGGCAAAATAACTAAAAACTTTAATGAAAGTTCCCATCTTGAATCAGGGCAAAACAACAACAATCAATTGTATAGGCGTTACATTTTACAAAGCACTTTTCTCATAACAACCCTGTGAGGTGGGTGGTATTATTATTCTCCTCTCCATTTCAGAGATGAGGAAATTAAGGCCCAGAGGGCCCACAGGGCTAGAGAAAGGTGTTATGTGATTAAAAAAAAAATGCCATAAATGGATGTACTTTTAGTAGAGATAGAGTTTAGGTACTAGAAACTAGTCAAATATTAATCCTGTGCAAGTGAATAACCTCTTTTCTCTACCACCAGGTGGCATGGGGAAGATAGGGTAAGAGGCTAATAAAATAAACTCCACCTCATTCCAGAAAGTTCTTTTTGAAAAATTGTGCTAGCTAGGCAAAATTTTGCAAGAAGAACTAGGGTCTTGAATATAGGGAGAGACTTAACCCAAATAAATTCTTAGCTTTTTCATAAAGACTATTATCTTCTACCCTTAAATGAACGAGTAAAATCAGCTTCTCTTCAGCAACTGGATTTAGTTAATTATTTCCAAAATTTAAAATGAACCAGATATAAATGTAAAAGAAGATCCTGGGCTTTTAAGAGTAAAACCACACCTCATCCAGGCCAACTTCTATAAACCCAACACTGTGTCTATTAGGTACAATCGATATATTTGAAAAGCCTAAAAAAGGGAGTTTTCCCCAAAGACTAGATGGAAGCAAAATGGGTCTTGCAGGGGGACATTACTCTCTTTAATGTATACAAGATAAATCATTTTCAAGACCCTATTTTATTTTTACAAAAAAATTTTTTGGGTGGGGCGATGAGGGTCACACAGCTAGTAAGCATCAAGTATCTGAGGCAGAATTTGAACTCAGGTCCTCCTGAATCCAGGGCTGGTGCTTTATCCACTGTGCCACCTAGCTGCCCCCTATAACATAATTATTGACAATAAAACCTGATATCAATATTCATCCATAATTTGTCAGAAAGGATTGGTAAAGGGTTTCAATGTGGTTAAAGCTAAGCCCTGTCCTGAAAATCTTCCCTTGTATTCACCTGAGCTCTCCTGGAAATACACAATAGCTAAACACCTCAGGGCTCAGAAGAGAAAAGAATTTGGGTAGGAGGAAAGCAGAGAAATGTTAGCAGGTCCTTGGTAACTCCTTTGGGGAGGCCTCAGCACAGAGCATCAGAGTGACGGCTACTGTTGTTTCGTTAGTTCATTGATCAACATCAAGTGAAAATCAGAAATTAAGCACAATTATAAAGAGAAGAGGAAGCATGAGGCAAAAAGACAGTATAGAATGCTTTGGTCTTACCCTGCAACCAATTGTTCATCAGTTAGAGGACATTGCTCGCTGAAATGGGAATATGACCATCAACACCAAACAAAAATACAATAGAAGAATAAACCATGAAAAGTAATGTGAGGTTGTTTTGGCTTTTATTTTTAAAGACAGTATTAAAAACTGGAAGATGTACCAAATTGTTAGAGGTTAATTGCTGTAAAGCAAAGATAAACAGTTGATGAGGGAAGAAACTACTGTATTATTTAAAAAAAAACAAAAAGCATTACCCACTTTCAAAAACAAGGCTTACAAATTGTCTTCCTTTCTGTAAGTGTATCACCACCCATCTACCCACCCCAAAAGCCCCAGTTTTCATATTTGGGAGGCAGGGCAGTAATAAATGAGAAGGGTAAAGTGCAAAATTAGTCTCAATTCCTCTGAGCTTGATTTCTTCATTTAAATGTAGCAACCACACCCAATCTCTAGCAATATAAGCCTCTCTTTTTGAAGCCCTTCACTACCTATAATATATTTGTAGTCCATCTCATCTAAAGTTACTTAAGGAAGATACTCCAAAACCTCAGCTTCTAAAAGAAGAAACATCTGATATTAAAAACATATAGCAACAGAAAACATGCCTAACAAAATTCTCAGGATTATGTATCTCTGAATTTTTCTATTCTAAATCTGTCAGTGAGGAAAAACTTACAAATAATAATAGTGGTTGGCAATCGTATAGCTTACAAAAACTTTACACACATTATTTCATCTGAGGCTCATGATAATCCTGTGACATTACCCTCATTTTATGGATAAAGAACCTGACACTCAAAGAGATGAAGTATAAGAGGTACATGCTATAGGATAAAGAGCTCTAGCTGGAAAATCAAGAAGAGGGTTCAACTCTTGGCTCTGGCACTAACATCTGGTATGAGCTTGAGCAAGTCACTCCATCACTCTGGTTTCAGTTTCTATATCTGCACAATGAGGGTGTTCAATTAGATCAACTCTGGGGCAGCTAGGTGGCGCAGTGGATAAAGCACCGGCCCTGGATTCAGGAGTACCTGAGTTCAAATCCGACCTCAGACACTCGACACTTACTAGCTGTGTGACCCTGGGCAAGTCACTTAACCCCCATTGCCCCACAAAAAACAAACAAACAAAAAACCAATTAGATCAACTCTAAAATCTCATCTATTTCTGACATTCTAGATTTTTTTTTTTGTAGGGGCAGGGAGGGGGGGGGGGTGAAGCCGACCTGTGAGTCCACTGGTCTAGGAAACTCTGTTAGAAGAGCTATATGAAATAGCAAGGCTGAACCACAAAAAGGTAGAGGAAACTCCCTCTGCCACCGCAGGAAAACCTGCTGACTACATGGCCCCGAACAAGTCACTGAACCTCAGTATTACAAGAAACTTCCTAAGACTATGAGCTATGGAACAGGTGTCAATCTGAAAAATTCTAGAATGAGTATATAATTCTCTGTCAGTCACCTGTTAAGTGACAAAGCTGTGATCTGCACCTAGACCTTACCCCAAATACAATGTTCTCCACAGCACAAAGCTGTTTTCCATGGGAGGACACTGACTCAAAAAATGAGGGGTCTACAGAAGACTCGAAAGATCTGCAAAACTCCACAGTAGTGCCTAGGAGACAATGAGTGTGCAACAAATGTATGTTGAATGAATGAATCAACTGGGCAATCCCCAAACTAAACAAATAAGGAGGGGAAGAGTTTGAGATACTATAGCGTTATTGACTATAGTAGTTTGTCCCTAGGGCACCTACAGTTTCCCTCTTCCAGCTCAAATGCAAATTAGCCAATAGAAAAAGAAAAGAAAAAATGTTTGAAAGCTTCTGAAACTTTTCCTGACTTTGGACAGCTGATATAGAAAACTAAAATCAAAGTGAAAGTTATATTCTTACCACTATACACTATCATGTTGTAACAAATAAGATTGTTTTGGTTCAGTCTCACTGCTTTACATAGATCTTTTAACATGGAAAACCACAACAACAATAGGCTTGAAGATAAAGAGCTGTGCACACCACAGAAGAGAAATGTACAGTCTAAGGATCTCCAATTTCAGAGGCGCTCATGCTTTATCTCATCAGGCCTCGCAGTGTCGAGAATTATCTCCATTCAAGGGTGAAAGGGTGTGACATAAAACACTGGAATCATCAAGTCCACAGTGTTCCAAGAAAACATTCAGTCTGAGAGAGGAATCCTGATCCCTAAGATCACAGAGGAAAATTGGGGACAGGGGTAGGATTAGAATCTAGACCTCTAACACAACTAAGTTGTTTATCATATCACAGGATCATAGAGTTAGAGTTGGAAAGGACCTTAGAGGTCATCCAGTCTAATCCTGCCTCCTTTTTTTTTTTTTTAAACAGGTGAAGAAATTGGGGTCCAGAGAGTTTAAATAACTTGTCCAAGATCACAAAGGTAATTAATTAACAATAGAGATCTTGACTCAAAATTCATCATGTCTAAAATGGAATGGTCCATACTGTGATGGACTATATTCTTCTCACCAATGCAATGGTACAGAAGAGTTCCAGGGAACTCATGATAGAAGAGGATCTCCAAATCCAAGAAAAAAAAAGAAAGAAAGAACTGTGGAGTATAGATGCTGATTGAATCATATTATTTCTTTTGTTTTGGGTGCTGTTTTTTTTTTTTTGAGGTTTTGCATCACTGCTCTGATTCTTTCTCTTGTAACAGGATTAATGCAGAAATAGGATTAATGTTATTATGTGTATATATATATATATATGTGTGTGTATATATATATATCTATATGTATATGTATAGAGATATATAGATATAACCTATATCAGATTACCTGCTGTCTAGGGGAGGGGGGGAGGGAGGGGAGGGAGGGAGAAAAATCTGAAATTGTAAAGCATGTATAAACAAAAGTTGAGAACTATCTTTACATGTAACGGAAAAAAAATAAAATACCTCATACATTAAAGAGAAAAAATAAATCAATAAATAAATAAATAAAATGGAATGGTCCAAACAGAAATTGATTAATTTTTACATTAAATCTACCCTTCTTTGCATTAAACCTACCATTAAGCTTTCAGTGAGTGCTATTTAATACTTAAAAGTCAACAAAACCGCTTTGCAGGCTGACAGTTTCAATAAGCTAAGCCCAAATATTTCTAACAGGGCCACTCACTAGAAACACTGTCCAAACTTTTAGGCATGTTGTTGCAGAGTTCCTCCAGATGGCCCTGTCTTCCAAAACTGCCAGGCACCTCCTTACAAATATTTACTATTCATTTCTGATGCCCATAATACATTTGGAAAGTGTTTTGACAGGGAAAAGTGATGAAAATTAGCTTGAAAACTAAATCAATTTGGTTGGTATGGCATTGTAAAATTAGAGGGAAATCCTGTTTTTTCCTTCTGTGGGTCTTTTAGAATTGGAGAAGCCCACTTTGAGATATGAGTGGCCCAACCCCACCTCAGGAGACAGGGCTGTGCCCCTTCCTGTTTCTGCTTCCCATCAAACTTGTTTCTTTTGGAGGAGGGTTTCATCAGTGGGGAGCTTCTGGTGTGGAAACTCCATCAACAGATGAAGCCAGGTAACCTGTAACTTTCTTAGCAAGCTGCCTGGGCCACTAAGAGGTTGAATGATTTGCCCAGGGTCATGGGTCTGTGCTCAAGGTAAGACCTGAACCCAGGTTTTCCTGATTCCAAGGCTTTATCTACTATCTAATGGTGCCTCTCCATGATATTTATGGCCACCTGAATGAGAAATATCATTTTGAAAAAGGACAGAAATTATGTTAAGAGAGAATATTCAGCACTCCAACACTGTCTTAAAATTTTATAGTTCTGGGGTAGCTAGGTGGCGCAGTGGATAGAGCACTGGCCCTAGATTCAGGAGGACCTGAGTTCAAATCCGGCCTCAGATACTTGACACTTACTAGCTGTGTGACCCTGGGCAAGTCACTTAACCCCAATTACCTCACCAAAAAAAAAAAAGAAAGAAAGAAAGAAAGAAAGAAAGAAAGAAAGAAATTATAATTCTTTCCAAAGGAGGACACAGTTTCTAACTGCTGGAAGGCATTCATTTTAGGCTTAGATTGTTTCCTAGAAAGACCTTCACAACGCAAACCTATACTAGAAGGAATAAAGCTAACCTGGATGACAGACTTTATGATTCCCTGGTTTAAACTGGCTATGGAAATTGATTTCATAACGAATTTTCTAGTTTTTAGTATTTCTCTGGGAAATAAAATAGATGACACCCTAGAGCTTTTAAGTTAAAGAGCAGTCAGAGTCCTGTACCTCTTTGACTTCACATGGATTGACAAGTGTGTGGAGACATCTCATCCATTGCACATTCTTGTAGATAATGCGAGTGAATTTAACAAATATTTATTAAGTGCCTACTAGGTGCAAGGCATTATCTAGGCACTGGAGATGCAAAGACAAATGCTAAACCCAGACCTTTATCTCAAGAAGGTATATTCTTTTTTGTTGTTGTTTTTGCGAGGCAATAAGGGTTAAGTGACTTGCCCAGGATCACACAGCTAGTTAAGTGTCAAGTGTCTGAGGCTGGATTTGAACTCAGCTCCTCCTGAATCCAAGGCCAGTGTTTAATTCACTGTACCACCTAGCTGCCCCCACAAGAAGGTAAATTCTAAAGCATGATGATATATTTCCCCTTGGACAATCCATAGCATTTTGTTTTGCAACTAACTATCCCTTGCATCTATAATATAGAATGATACATGATAGTCTCCCTAATAGATATAAGTTCCACTAGGAGAGGGAGAGTTTTTTATCTAAACTTTATATCTCTCCCCATGTCTAGCACAGTGTTCTATATACAGTAAGTGCTTAAAAAAAATGTTTGCTTAAAGAACAAATAAATCAAAACATCTGAAGACACCAAAAAAAGTGTCATTCTTACAGGCAGTTCAGCGCACTACATGCACACTGTCTCACACAGTCAACACATGGTCCCGTGAACTGCCATGATAAAAAAAAAAAAAATTGGCGAGCCTTTTGTTAAAGAGCTTTCCCAACACTAGGCTGTTAAACTCCATAGGGCAGGTTACTGCCAGCGCCGAGCACACCACCTAGCAAATTAATTAGACAACAGTGTGTGGCCAAGTCCATATTTGAAACCTCCGGCAAAGGCTTTAACAGCCCAAGGGAACCACCCCAACACAATGAAGCATCAAGGAAGACAAGTAGAGGACTCACAAGTAGGGAGGTGACAACCCTGCATTATAAACAGTCCTATCAAGCAGTTAGAAGAATTGCCAAGTCAACCAGTCACAGTGCACAGAACACCAGTCCCACAACCACCAAAATGCTCCACAAAATATCTCAAATTCATTATGTCTGAAATAGAAGGTCCATACAGGAACAGATCAATTTTGCATTAAATCACCCTTCTCTAAGCTTCCCTCCTTCCAGGGAGGGTACCACTACTTTGCCAGGCAACCAGCTTCCTAACCTTGCAGACACAATTTCCTCTCCCCTTTCCTTCATCTCTTATATAATTATTATGCCTTGGTGACTACACATGGCCTATCTCCCACACCTGGTTGATCCTCTCCATCCATATGGCCAGCAATCTGAATCAAGTACTCATCACTTTTCACCCAAACTATTCTCACAGCTTCATACCTGGTCTCCCTCCTTCCAGGCTCACCCCTTTCCAACTCACCTTTCACATGGCTTCTAAAATAATCTCCCTAAGGCACAGGCCTATCCACGTTGCTCCCTTGCTCATAACCTATCAGTGATTCTCAATTGCCTCTACATATATAAACTCATCAGCTGGGAATTTAAGACCATCCACAAACTGGTTCCAACCAGCTTTCCAAACCTTATTTCAAATTATGCCCCTTAATAACTCTACATTACAGGCAAAGCAGAGTAGTGGCTGTTCTCAAAAAGCAGTACTTTCCACCTCAGTGCAACATCTCAGAATTCTTGCTTTCCTTCAAGTGCTGCCTCCTCTCAAAAGACTTCCCTTATGTGCCCTCTCTGTAAATGTTCTTATCCTCCTCAAATTATCCTGTGGACCCTGATTTGTGTACATGTAAGCTCCCTGAAGGAGATGTTGGGGGGTTCTTCTTTATGTCCCCAGCACCCTGGATAGGGCCTTAAATACAGTGGACACTTACAGGAGGAGGGGGATGGGATGGGATGAGGTGGGAGCAGTGTATTTTTCTGACACCCTATTTTTTTTATCCCCCACCATTTCTGAAAGGGTAGGAAGGTTTCCTTACCTGGAGTCCCCATCTTGGTCATCTGTATTGTCTCCTGTGTTGTTAACAGCATATCGGCTACGTGGCTTATCTATAGCAAAAGGAAACAAAACATCTTATTTTACATATAAGTTAGGGGCCAAGGCTAGCACAGATAAATGAACACAATGGATAATCTCCAAGCTTCTATTTTAATCATAGGTTTCTACCTTTCCCTATATAGTGATGTATTTGGGAAAACACTGATATGGAGTCAAAAGATTCTGTTCCTAGTCCCACAACTTTTTTTTTTTTTTTGTGAGGCAATTGGGGTTAAGTGACTTGCCCAGGGTCACACAGCTAGTAAGTGTGTGTTAAGTGTCTGAGGCCGGATTTGAACTCAGGTACTCCTGACTCCAGGGCCGGTGCTCTATCCACTGCGCCACCTAGCTGCCCCTAGTCCCACAACTTATTAGCAAAAGACAATCTCCTTGTTTTTTCAACTATAAAATGGGAATAAAATGATCCCTGACCTACCTACCTACCTCATAAATTTGTTGTGAGAAAATTACTTTGTAAACTATAAAGTACTAGAGAAAGGTAGGAACTATTATGTTAACAAACTGCGGACCAATGTTCTTGGTGGCTGATTTTCATTTCCACCTCCCAGACACATGAAAAGGTGTTTTAAAAAAGCAATGAATTTGAAAATGGTTAATAACAAAAGAGGAAAGGAGTCACCAGAGGTCTACATCAGGGTGGTTAAACTCTGAGAAGTCCAACCTATTCAATGACACCTTCCCTAACTCCTTCAGATCACAAGGACCTCCCTCTACTCAGAATTTTTACAGAATTTCAAAGTCTGAACCATGCAATTTAGCACTTAATTGTATACAACACAACAATGCACATATTACACATACAACATTGATGCTGCATAATTAGTATGATGTCCCCAATTAGATTGAAAGCTCCTTGAGGGCAGGAGATACAGCCTATTTTTTCTTTTAAATTCCCCATACCATCTAAAATAGTGCTTTGTATGTAGTGGCACAGTGGAGAGAACACTGGGACCTGAATTCAAATCCAGCCTCAGACACTTACAAGCTGTGTGAGCCTGGGCAAGTCACTTAACCTTGCTTGCCTCCATTTTCTCAACTGTAAAATGAGCTGGAGAAATTAATGGCAAACCACTTCAGTATCTCTGCCAAGAAAACCCCAAATAAGATCATGAAGGGTCAGACATGATTGAAAAATGACTAAAAAACAAAAGATATACTTGTCGATTGATTGTGACAAGAATAGTTTACTAATAAACTTTTTTCCCCCTTTTGTTTTGGTGAGGCAATTGGGGTTGAGTGACTTGTCCAGGGTCACACAGCTAGTAAGTGTCAAATGTCTGAGACTGGATTTGAACTCAGGTCTTCCTGAATCCAGGGTCGGTGCTTTTTCCACTGCACCATCTAGCTGCCCCAGTTTACTAATAAACTTATCTCAGAATGTACTTACCTCATCTTCCCCTCAATATCACTTTCCTTTTCATTAACTAGTCATAATATAGTATTGAAGTACATTTTAGAATATTTGGTACATTTATGTTCCCCATTAGTTTAAAAATCAAATGATTTTAACTTTTCTCTCTAAAAAATAAAAATAAAAAACCAACCTAACTAAAGCATTTTTTATTTCTATGGTGCCCTTAACTTTTCTACTGGTCACTATTCCTCAACAAATAAAAAGGCTCACCATCCTTGATCTAAGTATATAATACATAAGCTAGATAATTAAACTCAATATATTTAGAATTGACTACATAATAAAAGCTGACATTTACATGGTGTTTTAAGATTTGCAAAGCACTTCACCCACATTGTTATTTTTATTTATTTATTTTTTTTTTGCAGGGCAATGGGGCTTAAGTGACTTGCTCAGGGTCACACAGCTAGTAAGTATCAAGTGTCTGAGGCCGGATTTGAACTCAGGTACTCCTGAATCCAGGGCCGGTGCTTAATCCACTGCGCCACCTAGCCACCCCCCTCACATTGTTATTTAATCCTTATAATATCAGTAGATACTATTAGTATTATTATCCCCATTTTATAGATGAGGAAACTGAGGCTCAGAGAGGTTAAGTAATCTGCTCACGGTCACACGAATTGTAAGCAACTGGGATAAGAATTAAGGCCAGGTATTTCTGACTCCAAATCCAGCACTCTATCCAAGATACCACAATGTCTCTATGTAATTAAAAAATCTGATAGGCTATAACAATTTTTCAAGAAGACAGCCAAATAGGGGCAGCTAGGTGGCGCAGTGGATAAAGCCCTGGCCCTGGATTCAGGAGGATCTGAGTTCAAATGTGACCTCAGACACTTGACACTTAACTAGCTGTGTGACCCTGGGCAAGTCACTTAACCTTCATTGCCCTGCAAAAATTAAAAAAATTTTAAAAATAAATAACCTTGTTAAGAAGACAGCCAAATGGTGAAGCATACCTCTCTCCTCACTGTGGAGAAGGGAACTACTAGTTCAGAAAGTCATATAAAACAGGTCAACTGTATAGATGTTTTTGCTTGATTGGTTTTCTTTTCTAAAAGACAGAGTTCAATTGGGAAGAGAGGGCATTTCCAGAAGGACTGCATTGTAAAAAACAGAAGGCATCAATTAAACTCTTTTTAAGACATGAAGAACACTGGATGGCAATTCTCATTCCTATGGTAAGTTTGCTGAAAATAGTTTATTGGGAAGCAATGTGATGCAGTGGAAAGAGAATCGTATTTAGGATTCAAAGACCTGGGTTCAAGTCCTACCTCTGACACTTTATAGCTGTGCCACTGAGCAAATTTCAACATTAATATTTTGGAGCCTTTATTTCCTCATTTTTAAAAGATGAATAATATTTTAAGCATATAAAAATTTAAGGGAATAGTTCTCACTATTTCCTATTATAGGAAGCCCCTTTAATATGAAAAAATGCTGGGGATCTATACATGATAATAGTTGTACTATTATTATATGTTGATTAAAAACATAATGACAGAAAGCCACTATAAATTCAGTAAAGCTTTTTTTATTTTTGCAGGGCAATGGGGGTTAAGTGACTTGTCCAGGGTCACACAGCTAGTAAGTGTCAAGTGTCTGAGGCTGGATTTGAACTCAGGTCCTCCTGAATCCAGGGCCAGTGCTCTATCCACTGTGCCACCTAGCTGCCTCTCAATCCATGTGACTTTGAGCAAGCCACTTTCCCTCTCCTGGACTCAGTTTCTTCATCAATAAACTGATGGGTTTGGATTAGATGACTCTAAATCTGATTCTAGGAGCTAATGGTTGGTGCACAGCACATTGGGTGAATCCCCCACGGTAGCTTTTTTTTTTTGGTGGGGCACTGAGGGTTAAGTGACTTGCCCAGGGTCATGGTAGATTTATGAGAGGACATGGATAACAACTTCACAGGATAAGCAGCCAGAGACAGATTAAGATCTGTTTATGGGAGGGTGCATTCACATCAATAAGATTACAAATCCACAAAAGTATCAGAGCATGGGAATAGCTCCAGGAGATAAGGAAAAATGAATAAAATGTTTTCCCATAACAGAAAGTGTAGTTGATTGTGAAAATTCTGACAATTTCGGAGTAGCATATTAATTTGAAAAACATTCCTTGAAGAGGGGGCAGCTAGGTGGTCCAGTAGAGGATAAAGCACCAGCCCTGGATTCAGGAGGACCAGAGTTCAAATCCGGCCTCAGACACTTGACACTTACTAGCTATGTGACCCTGGGCAAGTCACTTAACCCTCATTGCCACACACACACACACACACACACACACACACACACACACACACACCAAAAACAAAACAAAACAAAACAAATACCCATTACTTGAGGAGTCCTAGTATTCTAAAGTAAAAAAATTAAATTCAAATAACTATTGAGACTTTTCCAAAAAATGGCTTCTTACTCAAGAAATGGGGGCAGCTAGGCAGCACAGAGGATAGGAAGCCTTATGTTCCTAAATTCAAATCTGGACTCAGACACTTACTAGCTAAGTGACCCTGGGCAAGTCACTTAACCCTGACTGCCTCAGTTTCTTCATCTGTCAAATGAGCTGGAGAAGGAAATGGCAAACCACTTCAGTATCTCTGCTAAGAAAACCCCAAATGGGGTCATGAAGAATCAGACAGGACTGAAATGACTGAACTAAGAAAAACCAAAAACACAAAAATTATGAACAGATGACATTCCAGATTTTGAACAGACCTCAGAGACCATCTAGTCTCTAGACCAGAGGTGTCAAACACCTGACCTGCCACATGCCTGATCATGGCCCTGACCAGTTAAAATGTAATTGAGAAATGTTTTTTTTTTTGGTTTTGTTTTTGTTTTTTTAGTGAGGCAATTGGGGTTAAGTGACTTGCCCAGGGTCACACAGCTAGTAAGTGTCAAGTGTCCGAGGCCAGATTTGAACTCAGGTACTCCTGACTCCAGGGCCAGTGCTCCATCCACTGCGCCACCCAGCTGCCCCGAGAAATGTTTAACAAAATAAAAACGCAATAGAACATAATGTTAATATGCGGTTTTCTAGAGATCCTTACAATTGAATGACCCCCTTTTCTATTTGAGTTTGATGCCACTGCTCTAGATTATTTAGTTTTAGACCCCTTAACATTACAGATGAAGAAATTGAGGCACTGGGTGGTTAAATGATCTGCCCAAAGTCATATATGTTGGGTCTGAATTGTGATTTCAACCCAGGCTTTCTAACTGCATAGCCAGTGTTCTTTCCATTATACCATTGTTATTGAAATGTAGTCTGAATACTTCAACCAATTTAGAAACTTTGGGGGGGGGGAGGGGGCAATGAGGGTTAAGTGACTTGCCCAGGGTCATACAGGTAGTAAGTGTAAGTGTCTGAGGCCAGATTTGAATTCAGGTCCTCCTGAATCCAAGGCCGGTGCTTTTTACACTGTGCCACCTAGCTGCCCCAATTTAGAAACTTTTTATTCTCAGAACTTTTCAATACATGATTTTAAAACCACTCATAAACAGTCTTCTCTGAAATAAGTATGAAATTCATTTAGAAAGGAAGCGCATGAAGTATTTGCTATCATCATTTGGAATATCATCCTCTATGATCTGAGATCATTAAACAAACTGCCTCTTGTAGAATATGAAGGAAAATAAAGGAGGCAACTAGGTAGCACAGTGGATAAAGCACTGCCCCTGGATTCAGGAGAACCTGAGTTCAAATCCAACTTCAGATATTTGACACTTACTAGCTGTGTGACCCTGGGCAAGTCACTTAACCCTCACTGCCCCGCAAAAAAAAAAAAAAACACAAAACGACAAAAAAAAAACCCCAAAACAAATAAAGACCAATAAACATTTGTTAGAAAGTCTTTCAATAAGTAAAAGAAACTTGTTTAAATTTTTTTTCATTGCTTTGTGGTTCAGACTGAAAAGCATTTTCTGTAGTTTTTTTAAAAGGGGATGTAGAGAGAAATGAGCTTCACTTAGAGGAAAAATATGATTCCAAGGTCATAAGGACATGCATTTTCTAGGATCTTTGGGAGTTGTCATTTTTTATTTCTGTATTCCCTGCACACAGGGCGGTACTTTGGTGGAGCCTCAGAAACGCCAGAGATTCTTGTTTTCACTCCAAATGAGCTCGATTTTCAGTTTCTACACAAACCATTGAGGCTTTTCAGTGGTCAAGGGGAAGGATGAGAAGGGTAGAGAAGCCCAAGAGTCGGACTTCAGTCACTGTTACCACTCTTCCCTCCAACCTTAAAGGGCCGGCTTCACGTCCCCAAGAGTCCCATACCACACTGCCAACACTGGCTCACTTACTTGTCTGGGATGCAGGGTGTTCCTGGTTTCTCTGAAATGGATACCTGAATAGCAACTTATTGCCCCTGCTCCCTGAACTGACCAGGATCACACTGATGGGGCTGGTGTTGTCCCCCATTCTGGACCGAGTGGAGGAAAGGGGGCGGGGGTAGGGGGGCACCAGGTTTAGGGGATGTAAGAGGCTGGGGATTTGGAGGGACCGGAAAGCGTGTTCTGGGGATAATGATGATGATGAAGCAGGGACGGGGGTGAGACCTTGGGGTGACTGGAACCAGGCCTCTCTGGTGCTAGGAATTTGGGGGGAGGGAGGGGCTGACGGAAGGGAGAGGTCGGGGGTTAGGTGTGAGCCGGGGTGGGGCCTCGATCTCTGAGGATGACGGCTTGGAGGGTAGAAGAGAGAAGGATCCAGGCTTGAAGGAGACAGAAGCGGGAGGCCGGGGGGTAGTGGGGCTTCTAAGGCTGAGGGGGGCGGGAGGGAAGGTAGGCCTGGGAGTGCAGAGGGAACTAGGCCGGGCCTGAAGGGTTGAGGGGAACTTGGGGAGGTGGGGAGGGGGTCGGTGGAGAGGAGAGATTCAGAGGGGATGGGAAATAACAGAGCCCCTCTGGAAAGATGTAATCTCGGCCGCGGGAGCCGGAGGCGAGGGACAGACCCCTTGAGCCGCGAAGGCGGAAACGTCAACTTGCTCACATCGGGTACGGGAGAGTCACGTCCGGAATTGCCTCCCACGTCCACCCAGCCTCGCGAGGCTTCCGTAGGCCTCGAGCGGTTGCCCTAGCAACGCCGTTGCGCCCATCCGGAGGGGCCGGCTCTCGCGCTTGCGCAGTGGCTCGTTGCCGAGAGTGTACAGGCGTCCGGAAATGACCATAATAGCCTGTCTGTGGTTATGGTTTTAGGTGACGCTACTTCTAAAGACGATCGCGATTGGCTTTTTCCTTTTAGAGCTGTTCTGCTCTCTAAGAAAATGCGTGCTTCCACCCTCCCCTCAGCAAGGCTACAGCCAATCCCCTGCAGAGACCCCATGAGAGTAAAGAGAGCTCTGCTTTGGGATCGGGGGCCTGTCTTCGAATCTCGTCATTCGCTTCCTGTGTGGCTTTGGGCGGCTCTCTTCCCCTCTGTGGGCCATAGTGTCTTATGGAAAATGAGTGGGCTTGGGCCAGAAAGAATCCAAGTCTAGTTGCTTGGCAAGCCACAAATGCTTGCCAAATCAAGCCCTTGTTAAGCGCTGGGGATAACAAAGAAAGACAAAAAGACGTTCTCTGCCCTCAAGGATCTCACTGTCTAATGGGGAGACAACATATAAACTGCTATGTACAAATAAACCACAAACAGTATAAACTGGAGATAATTGTACAGAATAGGCACTTCCATTAAGGGGAAATCAGGAAAAGCTTCCAGAAGATGCATTTTTTTTGCTGGGTCATGAGAGGGACATAGGGATATGACCCTCCACTGAGATGGAAAGCGCCCCCCCCTCCCCCCATCGGCCTAGTGATCTGATTCTCAAAGTCTTAAAGCCCCTTAGAGCCCCCTATTTCTCTCTCTCTCTCTCTGTTTTTTTTCTCTAGAGAGAGGCAATAATGGGAAGCTACTATCCCCCTTTCTAAATATAGGTATATCAACTTAAAAATTGCTTCATAGGGTCTGCACCGAGATATTATGTAGATATGATAGATTGTTGCTGAAACAGGAAACTTTGCAAAATAACCTATGGCTGAACCCCTGAGGATCGGGCACTCTGACCCAGGAGAGAGAGTCTTATCGCTGAACATCCCAGGAGAAAGATTTATTGCTGAACATATAGTATTAATCCAATTACTGCATTTTGCTCAAATTAGATGTCTGTAAAGATTATAAAAACTGCTTGGTTTCCTAACCTCGGTGTGTCACACCTCCTGAATGTCCCAGTGAGTGTGGTACACCTTTCTTTCGAAAGAAATAAAATCAGTGCTTTGGCCTCCTTTCTCCTGGAGTCTCTATTACAGGGGTCAGTGGGTGTACTTCCCATCCCACTCAGTCAGAAAGAAGCCAGGAATCCTGTGTTGAGGGTCCACCTTGTTTTTATGCCTGCCTACAGTCTGCTTGGTTATGTATTGTCTGTTATGTTGAAAAATTCAATGCAACAAACATTTATTAAGCATCTAGCCAAAAGAGCACTGGATATGAAATAATAAAAAGACCCAGATTTGAATCTCAGCAGTGCCATTTTATTATCGTTTGGCAAATCACTTCTTTTCTGGAGCCTTGGTTTCCTTCAGAAGAGATCTCTTAGGTTCCCCACAGAAGAGAACTCTTAAGTTTCCCCCTAACATAATGTATTTGAGAAAGAGTGTTGGATTTTTGAGCAAGGAGTCTTGGGTTTAAATCCTCACTCTGACACTTAACAGGTTTAACCATGGGTACCTCACATCACTACTCTGAGACTCAAATTTGCTCACCTATAAAATGAGAGGGTTGAACTAGGTAGCCTCTTAAATCCCTTTCAGTTCTAAAGGTATATTCTTATTATCCTCTTTATTTCCACTACCACCACTTAACACATAGCCTATTACTAACCATCTGGGTAATTGCAATAGGCTCCCATTAAATTTTCTTGCTACCTCTACCTCCTGTCTTCAGATTTATTTTCCTTATAGACAGAACTGGTGTGTCACTCCTCTTCAAAATCCTTTCAAGGACTTACTATTGTCTATAGAGTAAAATTCAAACTCCATAGCAGGAAATTCAAGACCGTTCATAATGTGGCTCTACCTTTCCAGTGTTCCCTTAACTACATTTTTAAAGCGTTTACAACTGACAAAGTGTTGTTTTGTGGACAATTCAATTTGACCATAAAATGACCTAATAATAAAGTGTTTGGTCTATTTCAGCCATTTTGACACATCAACCAGGTGTTTGACTATTTACTATTATCTGTAATACTGGGGAAGGAACCAATTGAGAAATGATGAAAGGATATGAACAGGCAGTTTTCTTTTTTTTACAGCAAGCTTTTTTTGGGGGGTTAAGTGACTTTCCCAGGGTCACACAGCTAGTAAGTGTTAAGTGTCTGAGGCCAGATTTGAACTCAGGTACTCCTGACTCCAGGGCCAGTGCTCTATCCACTGTACCACCTAGCTGCCCCCAACAGGCAGTTTTCTGATGATGAAATCAAAGCTATCTATTGCCATATGAAAAAATGCTCTAAATCACTATTGATTAGAGAGATGCAAATTATAAAACAACTCTGAGGTACCACCTGACACCTATCAGATTGGCTAATATGACAAAAAAAAGGAAAATAATAAATGTTGGAGAAGCTGTGGAAAAATTGGAACACTAATGTATTGTTGGTGGAGCTGTGAAGTGATCCAACCATTCTGGAGAGCAATTTGGAATTATGCCCAAAGGGCGATAAAGCTGTGCATACCCTTTGACCTAGCAACACCACTTTTGGGTCTTTTTCCCAAAGAGATTATAAAAAAGGGAAAAGGACCCACATGTACAAAAAATATTTATAGCTGCTCTTTTTGTGGTGGCAAGGAATTGGAAATTGAGGGGATGTCCATCAATTGGGGAATGGCTGAACAAGTTGTGGTATATGAATGTAATGGAATTCTATTGTGCTGTAAGAAACGATGAGCAGGCAGATTTCAGAAAAACCTGGAAGGACTTGCATGAACTGATGATGAGTGAGATTAGCAGAACCAGAAGAACTTCATACACAGTATCATCAACATTATGTGTTGATCAACTGTGATAGACTAGATTCTTCTCAGCAATACAATGCTCCAAGATAGTTCCAAAGGACTTATGATGGAAAATGCTCTCCAAATCTAGAAAAGAAAAAAAAAAAAGGAACTGTGGAATACGGATGCTGATTGGACCATACTATTTCTTTTGTTTTTGGTGCTGTTGTTTTTCTGTTTTGAGGTTTTTCCTTTTTGCTCTAATTCTTCTCTTATAATATGACTAATGCAGAAATATGTTTAATGTTATTATATATATATATATATATATATATATATATATAACCTATATCAGATTACCTGCTGTCTAGGGGAGGGAGAAAAATTTGAAATTGGAAATCATATATAAACAAATATTGAAAACTATCTCTACATGTAACTGGAAAATAATTTTTTAAAAAATACTGGGGAGGAAACAACCCAAAACCATTATACCATTTTGAGAGTTGTTTCAGTCTACATGTTTCACTAGAAAGAGCCTAAGCAAACCACCATACATTGACATCAGTCCAATCCGATAAGATTATCCCAATCTGCCATCTTTCTTAGTCCAACTTTACAATAAGGTGGTTGAGATGATGTTAAGCTAATAGGAAAATGAAACGGAGTAGATAGAATTGAATTCTAAATCACATCTTCATTATTGTACCATTGGTATCTTATGAAAATACACATTCAGAAGTAAAACATCCTATTGGTAAGGAAGGGGTAAATCCAAAAAAACTGAACCAACAACATCTAATGCTGTACCACCATTCATTCATCTCAGCAGCACAAGGGGATCTGTCAGGAAAAAGAAATTGTTTTGCAGCAGGGTCTGCTTGAGATAGACCTGGGCCTGAAGACATCCTGTGGAATTGAGGGAAGCCTGATGATTAATATTCAGTCTCACACCTGTTGCTTCTCTTACTGAACAGGAAAGGAGGATAGTCTGCCCCTTATCATCTACCTGTGCTTTTGACCTTTCGAAAACTTCCCAAATATGGGAAGTTCATTCCTGAAAAGTGGCAAGGTACCAAGCTAACCTTCTTTTCACTGCCTACCTTCAGTATTACAAAACTTAAAGGAGTCTCTGGCTACAACATTTGCCTCTAAAGGTGCTGAGACTGAGCACTCTCTACAGGATAGAGGTTTGGTCAGAGTTCGTGCATGATTTAAGGCTTCATTGAGGAATGTTCCTGTAGTGTTGATCTCGATCAAGGTAAGGTTAACCATCTTGACATGTGCTTCCTGCTAATTGACAAAACTGTCTGCAGACACCTAGAGTTTAGCTATTCGAGTATGCCACATATCCTTAATCGGGGTGTGGATCTCATCTGCTTTGGGGATGTTATCCGAGGTGTGATATGACAACAATTTGGTAAGTTCCATGTAGTAAGGAACTTACTCACATCTCAATCTCACATCTCCTCCAGTTTTTCAACATTCATCCATTCAGAAGGCATCATTGGACACTTCTGTCTCTGTTTTAGGTTGATTGCCAGTCAAAGAGGTACTTCCATTTGTAAACCAGGATTAAAAGGGCCCAAATCCTACCCCACCCTCCCCAAGGATCTTGTCCAGGCTGAAATTGGGGATGATAATGATCAACTCCTTCTAAGCCAGGAACTCTACCTTGGCCAAGTCAATGAGCCCAGTCTAGGGTCCTTTCAGCTGCCCCTCAGTAGCACTGGACTACTTTCTGTCCTCAGTGCAGGCATCCCCTCTCCTACCTCCTTACCCCACTTTGCTCATACTGTTACATAGACCTGAAGGGCTATACCTTGTCCTCTCATTCTGTTAAATTCCCACCCATAATCCTTTAAAGCCCAAATCAAGTGCCATATCCTCCATGAAGACTTCCCTCACCCCTCTAGTCATTAATGGCCTTTACCCCATCAGATCTCATACAGTATTTTATACATATCTTATACACTTGGATTATTTTGTATTATAGTTACATCTTAACCAAACATTCTATCCCTTATAGAGCTATCACAGTAAGTACCTAATAGTTGTCATTTTTAAAAACAATCTGAATGCACTAAACTCTCTGCAGGGAGAGTTAGGAATGTATGCAGATAACTAAAATATAGGAATGTATATACACATATTTTATAGTACTTATGTATAATACAATACTTATGTATTATATGCAGATAACATGTATTCAAATAACTATAATACAAATTAGAATGTGAGATGTGGAGATCAGACAGGCAGACATGCAGTTCAAGAAGGCAGAGATCACTTCTAACTAGACAAATTTAAAAAGGTCTCATGGACGCAGTAGATAGAGCACCGGCCCTGGAGTCAGGAGTATCTGAGTTCAAATCCAGCCTCAGACACTTAACACTTACTAGCTGTGTGACCCTAGGCAAGTCACTTAACCCCAATTGCCTCACTAAAATAAAATATATATATATATATATATATATATATATATATATATATATATATATATAAAAGGTCTCATGGAGGAACTGACATCTTCTTTGAGCTTTGAAGGAAGGAAAGGATTTTAAAGGGGATCAGAGATGTGGAAGTAGATATATGGATGTGCTAAGAAGTAGGAAAGAACAGAATGAGATTTGAGGATAGCTAATATGGCCAGAGTATAGAGGTTATGAAGGAAAATGCTGTGAAATAAGACTGGACAGGCAAATTGGAGGCAAACTATGAAGGGTCTTTAATACCAGAATAAGGAATGTGTATTTTATCCTATAAGCTAATGGTTCTTAAAATGTATTCAGGGGCAGCTAGATGGCGCAGTGGATAGAGCACCGGCCCTGGAGTCAGGAGTACCTGAGTTCAAATCCGGCCTCAGACACTTAACACTTACTAGCTGTGTGACCCTGGGCAAGTCACTTAACCCCATTGCCCTGCAAAAAAAAAAAAAAATTTATTCAGAGGACCCTGAAACACTTTCAGGGAATCTGCAAGTTCAAAACTATTTTCATAATAACATTAAGACATTTTAATTTCTTATATGACAAATATTGATAAATATAATCCACATAAAATCTCTTTGAAGATCCTTAATAATGTTTGAGTATAAAGGAGGAGGAAGAGCCAAAATGGTAGAGAAAAGACAGGGACTTGCTTGAGCTCTCCCAAATTCCCCTCCAAAAATTTTTAATAATGCCTCAAAATGAATTCTGTAGCAACAGACCCACCAAAAGAATAGGGTGAAACAATTTTCCAGCCAAAGACCACCTAGAAGGTTAGCAGGAAAGGTCTATGCACTGGGGAGAGAGTGGAGTATGGTCCAGCACTGGCAATGCCAAAGCAGGACAGCAGCAGGTCTTGGAGGCAATTGAACCAGCAGCATTGGCTTCCAGAGTACTCATCACACAGGTGGTGAGGGGGTCAGACAACTGCTCAGAAGATTACAGGGCTCCTTTTGCTGGCCCTGGGTACAGAGCTCTGTTGCATTACCCATACACAGGTCACAGTCCTGGATCTCAGTCCCAGGGCAAGGGTAAGTATTTAGAACTTGCAGCCTCAGGGAAGCAGGGACATTCATCACAATTCTAGAGTGGAAAAGAGTGTTTGTGGTTACTTACATACCATAGCACAGGTCAAGATAATAGTAAACTCATCTCTCCTTAGATCATACCACCTTGGAAGAACTGAAAACTTACAGGTCCCCCCCCCCCCGAACTAGCTCAAAAACAGCTGCACAAAAAAACCCTGAAGCTTGGGGCAGTGCCCACTCAACCCTGAGAGCGGAACCCAACTTTAACATAAAGTTAAAAGTAAGAAAATAGGTTGGAAAAATGAGCAAACAACAACAAAAAGAACTCTCCTCTCTACCTCCTACTCCCCACCCCCAAATAATCTGACCACAGAAAGTTACTATGATGACAGGGAAGATCAAAACACAAACTCAGAAAAAGACAACAAGGTCAAAACTGCTACATCCTAGCCTCAAAGAGAAGCATGATTTGGTTTCAGACCCAAAAAGAATTCCTGGAAAAAATCTCAAAAAGGATTTAAAAAATCAAATAAGAGAGGTAGAGGAAACATTGGGGAAAAGAAATGAGAGTGATGCAAGAAAATAATGGAAAAAAGTTAAAACCTGGTAAAGGAGGCTCAAAAAAACCCTAAAGAAAATAACACCTTAAAAAACTGAATGGGCCAAATGTAAAAGAAGCACAAAAATCCACTGAAGAGAACTCCTTAAAAAGCAGAATTAGCCAAATGGAAAAATAATTATTTAAAAACTAGAATCAGTTAAGTGGAAGCAGGTGACTTCATGAGACATCACAGAACAAAGTCAAAAGAAGAAAAAAATAAGAGAAAATGTAAAATCTCTCATTGGAAACACAACTGACCTGGAAAGTAGATTGAGGAAAGATAGTTTAAGACTTTTTAGACTACCTGAAAGCCATGATCAAAAAAAGAAACCAGGCATCATCTTTCAAGAAATAATCATGCATCCCCAAAAAGAGAAAAAGACCTATTTGTACAAAAATAATTATAGCAGCTCTTTTTGTGGTGGCTAAGAATTGAAAATCAAAGGAATGCCCATCAATTGGGGAATGGTTAAACAAACTGTGGTATATGATGGTGATGGAATATTATTGTGCTATAAGAATTGACAAACGGGATGACTTTAGAAAGGCCTGGAAAGACACGTATGAAATGATGTATTGTGAAGTGAGCAGAACCAAAAGAACATTGTACACAGAGACAGCAATATTGTTTGATGAAAAACTGTGAATGACTTGACTGTTCTCAACAATACAATGATCTGGGGGCAGCTAGGTGGCACAGTAGATAAAGCATAGGCCCTGAATTCAGGGGGACCTGAGTTCAAATCCGAGCTCAGACACTCACACCCTCATTGCCCCACAAAAAACCAAAACAATACAATGATCCAAGATAATCCCAAAGGACTAATGATGAAATGTACTATCTACTTCCAAAGAAAGAACTGATATTGATAGAACAGACTGAAGCATGCTATTTTTCACTTTCTTTCATTTTTTTCTTTTAATCAAGTTTGCTTATACAAAATGACAAATGTGGTAATATTTCATGTAGTCAAACATGTATAACCCATATCTGATTGTTTACCACCTCAGGGAGCAGGGAGGGGAGGGAGAAAAAGAGGGATAAACATTGGAACCTAAAACCATAAATTAAAATGTTTATTATTTTAAAAAAAGAAAAAGAAATTATCATGGAAAACTGCCCTGATTTCCTAGAACCAGAAAGTAAAGTAGAAATGGAAAGAATCTACCTGTTACCTCCTGAAAGAGCTTCCAAAATGAAAAATCCCAGGAATATTATAGGCAAATTTCACAGCTCCTAAGTCAAGGAGAAAATATTGCAAGCAATCAGAAAGAAACAATTCAAATATTGTGGAGCCATAGTCAATATAATACAAGATTTAGCATCTTCTACATTAAAGGATCAGAGGACTTGAGATATTATGTTCTGAAGGGCAAAGGAGCTAGGATTACAACTAAGAATCACCTACCCAGTGAAACTTTGTAATCTTTCAAAGGAAAAAAAATGAATTTTCAAGAAAATGGAGGAATTTCAAATATTACTGATGAAAATACCAGAGGTGAATAGAAAATTTGACTTTCAACTACAAGACTCAAAAGAAGTATAAAAAGGGAAACAGGAAAGATAAATCATAAGGAATTCAACAAGGTTAAACTGCTTACATTCCGACATGGGAAGATGATACTTGTAACTCCTAAAAACTTTCTCATTATTAGGGAACTTAGAAGGTGTGTATAGAAAGAAGATGTGGATATAAGTTGAATATGATGGGATGATATCTAAAAAAATAAAAGTAAGGGGTGGGGAAGATGAATGCACTGGGAGAAGGGGAAAAGATGGGGTAGAATGGGGGAAATTATCTCATATAAAAGAGGCAAGAAAGAGCTTTTACAGTAGAGGGAAAGATGGGGAGGTGGATGTGTCAATGGAATTGTCTCAGAGAGGGAATAACATACATACTCAGTTGGGTATAGAAATCTATCTTACCCTACAGGAAAGAAGGAGGGGAAAGGGATAAGAAAAAGGAGGGGGGCTAAAGAGGGAAGATTGGGGGAAGTGGTAGCCAGAAGCAAAACATTTTTGCAAATTAAAACAACTCTGAGGGGCAGCTAGATGGCGCAGTGGATAGAGCACCAGCCCTGGATTCAGGAGTACCTGAGTTCAAATCCGGCCTCAGACACTTAATACTTACTAACTGTGTGACCTTGGTCAAGTCACTTAAAGCCAATTGCCCCACAAAAACCAAACAAACAAACAAAAACAACTCTGAGGTACCACCTGACACTAATCAGATTGGCTCATATGACAGAAAAGAAAATGACAAATGTTGGAGGCAATGTGGGAAAACTGAGATACTAAGGAAGGCACTGTTGGTGGAGTTGTGAACTGATTCAGCCATTATAGAGATCTGTTTGGAACTATGCCCAAAGGGCTATAAAATTGTGCATACTCTTTGGCCCAGCAATATCAGTACTAGGTCTGTATCCCAAAAGATTAAAAAACAAAAAAGAAAAGGTCCTATATATACAAAAATAGCCTACTTTGAATACTGGAAAAGAGCTATTCTGTCTCCCCCAAGACTGCTCTCTGCTAAGCATCCCCATTTTCTCCAAATGATCCACGGGTGGCAAGATCCATATTGAGACCCTTCACCATTCTGGCTGAGGTTCTCTGTGCACACTCCTGCTTATTAATATCCTAAAACGGGGAACTCAGAATTGAATGTAATCCTCTAGAGGTAGTTTGACTTAATCACTTGCTTAGACCTGGACACCATGCCTCTCCTAGGAGTTTATCTAGTGCTTGATTTTACAGGCTCACAGCAACCACAGTTTACAGATGAAGTTGCTGAGGACCAGAGAGGTTAAGTGGATTTGCCCAGGGTCAAACAGCTAGTTAATGTCTGAAGCAGAATTTGAACTCAGGTCTTCCTGACTCTAAGTCCAGATTGCTATCTACTACACCACCTAGCTTCCTCTCTTACTGCAGTATGAGCTTGAATTTGTTCTGTCTTTTCTTTTTTGTTCTTTTTTTGTTGTTGTTCTGTCTTTTCAAGTCTGAAAATCACTCTTGGCAGAAACACATAAACACACACACAGACACACACACACTCACACACACACGAGATTCCATTCTTTTTCCCCTTTTGGATAACTGTCACAAAATGTAAAGAATTAAGAAAAACCCAATATGTAAAGAATATACATTACCATCTACTTTGCCACTGTGCTCTAAGAACCATGGGACTTTTCAATCTGACTTACAGCTGAAACCTATATGTGCCGTGCCCTAAAAGTCTTAGTGAAGGGGGGCAGCTAGGTGGCGTAGTGGATAGAGCACAGGCCCCGGAATCAGGAGGACCTGAGTTCAAATCCAGCCCCAGACACTTGACACTTAACTAGCTGTGTGACCTTGGGCAAGTCATTTAACCCCAATTGCCTCACACACAAAAAATGTAATTGGGAAATAGTTAACAAAATAAATTAAAAAAAAAAGTCTTAGTGAAGTTTTAATTTTTTTTTCGGGGCAATGGGGGTTAAGTGACTTGCCCAGGGTCACACAGCTAGTAAGTGTCAAGTGTCTGAGACTGGATTTGAACTCAGGTCCTCCTGAATCCAGGGCCGGTGCTTTATCCACTGTGTCACCTAGCTGCCCCCAGAAGTTTTATTTATTTTTTTTTTTTGGTGAGGCAATTAGGGTTAAGTGACTTGCCCAGGGTCACATAGCTAGTAGGTGTCAAGTATCTGAGGCCAGATTTGAACTCAGGTACTCCTGACTCCAGGGCCAGTGCTCTATCCACTGCGCCATCTAGCTGCCCCAGAAGTTTTAATTTTTAATAGCTTAAAACTATACTAAGATTTTTGGTACATACTCTGTCTTGTTTCCCCCAGTAGAGTGTGAGCTCCTTGACTGGTTTGCTTTTCTGTTTGTATGCCCAGTGCTTAGCTCAGTCATTTGCACATTTATTCAATGTTTTTTCATTTGTTCCTTTATATTTGCCTTTATCGACTCTCCCATTCTTCACGATCTTTCAAAAATCACTGAAATTGGTTCAGCAATCATAGCCATCTGTGTTTCTTATTTTTAATGATTTATTGATGGTTTCTGAGTTGTTGTTGTTGTTTTTTAACATAACTGTCACTTCCCAATAACACACACATATTCACACTAGAACTCTCCCTAACCAATGGAAAATAATTGAGCATAACAAGGTGACAAGCTGACCAGGTCTGACAGTATATACCTTATTCTATAACTATAGTCTACTATCTCTCTGCCAAGATAACAGGGAGGGGGCATATACATATTAAAACATGCTATATGATTATATATTATATGTCCTATCTATAAATATATATATAAACATCAACAGTACTAGGGTGTCAAAATTGGTCTTGTGTTAATCAAAATTCTGATGTGTCTTTTAATCTTACTTTTCTTTGTACCACCGAGGTCACTATATATTTTGTTCTCTTTATTCTGGGTTGGTTTTTTTGTTTTGTTTTGTTTTGTTTTGCCCAGGTCACACATCTAGTAAGTGTTAAGTGTCTGAGGCTGGATTTGAACTCAGGTACTCCTGACTCCAGGGCCAGTGCTCTATCCACTGCGCCATCTAGCTGCCCCTGGGTTGTTTTCTCTGAATCAGTTCATAGGTTGGTTCATAGGTCCACGTTTTTCTTAGTTCTTCATATTCATCATTTCTTAGGGCACAATAAAATCCTCTCATTCATATAACACTATGTTCAACCATTCCTCAATCAATAGGCCACAATTATTTACAGTTTTTGGCTACCATACAAAGTGCTACAATGGGAACTTTCACTCTCTCTTTGAACCCCTTAGGGTATATTTCCAGGAGTTACTTTTCTAAATTTTTCCAAATTGCTCTCCACAATGCTTGAAATAATTCATAGCTCTATCAAGTGTATTCATCTGCCTGCCTTTCTTCTGCCCCTTCCAGCACTGACTTTCCAACACTAATTCTTTCATTACCTTGGAATACAGTTCACCAGGCCCTGGAGGTTCAAACTCATTAAGAGAAGCTAGGTTCTCTTTGACCATCTCCTTTATTTGAGAATTCAACTTCCTGTTAGCAATTTTTATACTGTCCTTTCCAATACAAAATTCATTCTCTTTGGAAGACAAGATGAAAAGCAAAATAAAGATTTAGTAGTTCTATTTTCTCTTTGCCTCATTCACCCAGAGCTAATTTCCCTTATCTGAAGAGATTTTAGAATATAGAACATAGAATGTTAGAAGTGGAAGGGTCTTAAAACATAGAATGTTAGAACTAAAGGGTCTTTTGAGTAGATAATGTCAGAGACAGAAGGGACAAGCCTTCATTTGATTAGAGGAAGACTAGTTCAGAGGATTGATTCTATCTGCCAGTTTAATGGAGGTTGAGAGGACCACGCACATAGTCCTTGTCTTGTACATTTTAGGCACTTAATAGATGTTTGTTATACTAAATTGAATTGGACTGAACCTGAATCCATATTGCTGTTAGGACTGAGACCCCGAGAACAGTTTGACTATGTAGGAGTTAGAAGGGTATGTGGGTGGAGTAGGAGTGTGGCTGTTATCTCTCCTGCCATTGGACTGGGGGTGTGGGTGGGTGATAGCAAGCAGAGGAGGCAATGTGAGCATAGGAGACATAGGCCAGGGATGATTAACGAGAAGCTTCTCTATCTAAGAGCAACACCCTGACTACCTGCAACCTGAGCTTTAGCATTGAAATGTCTCTGCTAACATATTTAGTCTCCCCGTGAAGTTTTTGGCTTTTAAAAAAGAACTACTCATATATGAATAGATGTATTTGTGTATGTACACACACATATATATTACATCTTTGAGATCAAACGTGCATACACACGTATGTATATAATGTATGCATGTGTACATATACATGTGTGTGCAGAGGCACAAACATGTGTATTGTGTACAAGCACAATCGTGTATATACTATGTAACACATCTTTTTCAAAAAAATAATAAACATTTTTATTTATAGTTTTGGGTTCCAATTTTTATCCCTCTCTCCCTCTCTTCCCTCTCCCTCCCTGAAGTGGTAGGTAATCAGAGGTGGGTTATACACGTATGATTATGTCAAACATTACCATATTTGTCATTTTGTATAAGCAAACTTGATTAAAAGAAAAAAACGAAAGAGTGAAAAATAGCATGCTTCAATCTGTTCCATCAATATCAGTTCTTTCTTTGTAAGTGGATAGTATGTTTCATAAGTAGTCCTTTGGGATTGTCTTAGATCATTGTATTGTTGAGAATAGTCAAGTCATTTCCAGTTCTTCATCAAACAATATTACTGTCTCTGTGCCCAATGTTCTCTTGGTTCTGCTTACTTCACAATACATCATTTCACACATGTCTTTCCAGGCCTTTCTGAAGTCATCCTGCTTGTCATTTCTTATAGAACAATAATATTCCATTACTATATACCACAATTTGTTTAGCCATTCCCCAATTGATGGGCATTCCTTTGATTTCCAGTTCTTAGCCACCACAAAAAGAGCTGATAGAAATATTTCTGTACAAATAGTTCTTTTTCTCTTTTTGGGGATATCTTTGGGATATAAACCTAGCAGTGGTATTGCTGGATCAAAGAATATGCACAGTTCTATAGCCCTTTGGGCATAGTTCCAGATTACTCTCCAGAATGGTTGGATCTTTTCACAACTCTACCAACATTGGATTAGTGTCCCAGCTTTTCCACATTATAACACATCTTTGAGATCCAACAAAAGGCAATATATGTATACACACATGTGTGCATAGACATACACACATGTATATGTTTATGTGTGTTTGTGTAAGTACATGTAAGTCACCTCCTTAAGATACATCAAAAAGGCCAAAATATCCCTGCAGACGCATCCAAAAATGTCAGGAGGCCTGGATTCTAGGGCCATGTCTGTCACTAATTCACTATGTACACCTCAGCAAGTCATAAAATGGCTTTAGGATGATATCTGTAAATTGGGTATAATAATCCATGTTATTGTCTACTTTTTAGGGCTGTTGAATTCGTCAAATAAGATATGGTTACTATTATTATGTTCACAATTAAAATATCTTCGACAATTTACAGTTTATGGAACACTTTCCTCACTTTGACAACCCTATGAGGGTTGTCAAGTATAATTATCCCAAATTTATAAATAAGGAAACTGAGACCTAGAAAGAAGTGATTTACCCAAGGTCACACAGGTGGCAGTTGGTAGATGTAAACTTAGGTTTCCTGATGCCAAATGTAGTACACTTTCCATGATAACATGCTGGTATTTCAAACTTATTGAAAACTAGAGTACAGAATTTTCCTAGAATTGAAAGTAAAGCTAGGGGCAGCTAGGTGGCACAGTGGATAGAGCACCGGCCCTGGAGTCAGGAGTACCTGAGTTCAAATCCGGCCTCAGACACTTAACACTTACTAGCTGTGTGACCCTGGGCAAGTCACTTAACCCCAATTGCCTCACTAAAAAAGTTTTTTTTTTTTTTAAAAGCTGAGATAGGCTAAAAGAAACCAAAACTGAATGGGGAATGTATGTGTGTGTATATATGGAAACTGTGAATAACTCTGACATGAGGTTCTGGACTTAGAGGATTATAAATTTAAAGCTTTGAAGAACTTTAGAGACCACCAGTGCTCTCATTTTATAGGAGAGGAAACTGAGGCACAGAGAGGCATTGCTTCTGGATTTCTAAACCATATCAAATCATTATGAAATTCTCTAATGATCTGGTGAAGGAGCAATAGGACATGTATGTGGAGTACAGTGGACCCTGTGCCAGGGACCCTGCTTTAAGGTCACTGGGACCAAAGCCTCTGAATGCTCATCCCTAACGCCTTACCTCCTGGGAATCTGCACAGCCAAGACAGACTAGGGGAAAAGGGACAGTATCTATCCTTAGTGAGGAATGTGAGCTTTAGTATGTTAACCACATGTACCCTGGTCACCTGGGATGAATCCCCACAGGGAAGTGTAACTCTGCTGTTAGAAAGCTGACTGGGAAACCATTGCCCTATAGTAAGAGATCCCAAAGGTCCTTAAATGCCTAGAAAGCTGAAGATTATTGAACAAGTCCCCTTTGGTAGCATCTTCCATGATGACTTCCACCATTCCCAATGCCTCTCACATCACTAATCCTACTAGCAACATAGTTGCCTTCTTTTTGACACATTCTGGTCCATCAGTGTCCTTTCTAAAAGGTGGTTCCCAGGAATGAATACAATGTTCCAGCTGTGTTATGACTGGGGCCAAATACAGCAGGTTTATTGTCTCCCTTGTTCTAAATATTACCCCTTTATGACTGTGATTTGGGCTGCCATGTCACCCTGTTCACTTGTTTCAGTTCCTCGTCTCCCAATCAATGATCAACCCTTTGCATACTGGCTTTAGAATTCATCACTTAACTGAAATTGCTCTCTCTAAGGTTCTGGCAATCTCTTAATTTCTTAATCAAGTGGCCTTTTCCCAGTCTTTAGCTTTCTTTACCTCACTACAATATTTAAAATGTTGATAATTCATATGCATGGAAGTAGACAACCATTGTCATCCATTGTACCCTCTTCCAGGTAGTTCTGTCCTCTCTTGGTTTTCATATGACACCATTCTCTGTCTTGATCTTCTCTTGATCTTTGATCTATTGATATTCTATCCTTCTATTGATCTCATTGCTCTCTTTCAGTCTCCTTTGCTGTACCATGAACCATGTCCTTCCTTCTAACCTTAATGGTATCTCTCCAAGCTCTGCCCTGTGCTCTCATGTGTCTCAGTAATCTTAGTTCAGTTACCATCTATCTCTATACAGATGACAACCATATCTAAATATTCAACTCTGGTCTTTCCTGAGTTTGTGTCACAACACCAACTTGCCTGTTAGCTAACGCCCCATGCCTGTCATAAAGACATCTTAAATCCAACATGCCCAAAATGGAACTCATCATCTTTCTCCCTAAATCTCTTTCTCCTCCTAACTTCCCTGTCTTTGTTAAGGAAACCACTATCCTTCCAATCACCTAATTTTGCCACCTCAGGATCATCCTGAACTCTTTCCATTTCCTCATTTCCCATTTTTCAGTAACCAAGGCTCATTTATTCTACTTCCACAATCTTAATATTCAGGCCCTCATTACCTCTCACCTGTACTATTACAATGGCCTCCTAATTTATGTTCTGGCTTCCCATTTCTTCCACTTCAATGCATCTTCCACAAAACTGCCAAAATAATCTTTCAAAAACAAAATTATTTGAATAAAACAGAGAAAGAGAAGATCAAGGGATTGGGCATGCAACTAAAAAGCTAGAAAAAGAACAAATGAAAAATCCCCAATTAAATACTAAATTGAAATTCTGAAAATCAAAGGGGAGATTAATAAAACTGAGAGTAAGAAAACTATAGAATTAATAAATAAAATTAAGAGCTGGTTTATGAAAATCAATAAAATAGATAAACTTTTGGTTAATTTGATTTAAAAAAAATAAAGAAGAAAACCAAATTACCAGCATCACAAATGAAAGGGATGAATTCACCACCGATGAAGTATCAATTAAAGCAATAATTAGGAGCTATTTTGTCTACCTGTATGCCAATAAATTCGACACTCTAAAGGAAATAGATGAATATTTTCAAGAATATAAATTGCCTAGATTAACAGAAGAGGAAATAAAATACTTTAAATAAGTCCATTTTAGAAAAAAGAAACTGAACAAGCCATTAATGAACTCCCTAAGGAAAAAATCTCCAGGGCCAGATGGGTTTACAAGTAAATTCTACCAAACATTTAAAGAACAATTAATTACAATATTATATAAATTGTTTGGAAAAATAGGTGAAGAAGGACTTCTACCGAATTCCTTTTATGGCACAAGTATGGTGCTGACACCTAAACCAGGAAGAGCAAAACAGAAAGAAAATTATAGACCAATTTCCCTAATGAATATTAATGCAAAATTTTAAAATGAAATATTAACAAGGAGATTACAGCAATATATCACCAGGATAATACACTATGACCAGATGGGATTTATACCAGGAATTCGGGGACTAGTTCAACATTAGGAAAACTATCAACATAATTGACCACATCAATAACAAAACTAACCAAAATCATATGGTTATCTCAATAGATGCAGAAAAAGCTTTTGACGAAATACAGCACCTATTCCTATTAAAAACCACTAAGGAACATAGAAATAAATGGAGCTTTCCATAAAATGATAAGTAGTATGGGGCAGCTAGGTGGTGCAGTGGATAAAGCACAGGCCTTGGATTCAGGAGGACCCGAGTTCAAATCCAGCCTCAGACACTTGACACTTACTAGCTGTGTGACCCCGGGCAAATCACTTAACCCTCATTGCCTCACCAAAACAAACAAACAAACAAAAAAAAGATAAGCAGTAGCCACCTAAAACCATCAGCAAGCATTATATGTAGTGGGGATAACTTAGAGGCATTCCCAGTAAGATCAGGGGTGAAACAGGGATGTCTATTAACACCTGTATTATTCAATATTGTATTAGAAATGTTAGCTTTATCTATTGCCATATGAAAAAATGCTCTAATTCACTATTGATTAGAGAAATGCAAATTAAAACAACTTTGAGGTACCACCTGACAACTATCAGATTGGCTAATATGACAAAAAAAGGAAAATAATAAATGTTGGAGAAGCTGTGGAAAGGACTACTGATGAAACATACTATCCACCTCCAAAGAAAGAACTGATATTGATGGAACAGACTGAAGCATGCTATTTTTCACTTTCATTTTTTCTTTTATTCAAGTTTTCTTATACAAAATGACTAATATGGTAATGTTTTACATAATTATACATATATCTGATTGTTTACTGCCTCAGGAAGGGTGGAGGGGAGAGAGGCAAGGAAGGATAAAAATTGAAACCTCAACCTAAAAATAAAAATGTTTATTACTTTAAAAAAAAGAATATTCTTCCTACTTATAACTGTGAAAGGTAACTGGTCTTATTATCTTCTATTTTTTTATGTTCTGACCTGTAAGTTAAAGTTGCATATACATCTTGAGTTTTTTGTGGTATTTGGTGTAGGATATTTATCTAAACCTGATTTCTGCCAAACTGCTTTCCCGTTTTCCAAGCAACTGTTGTAAAATAATGAGCTCTTTCCTATGTAATTTATATTTGTAGATTTATTGAACACTAGGATATTTAGTTAAATTGTTTTTGATTTTTCAAAAAACATTTTTTAAAAAGAAAAGGATTGAATGGATTGGGGGAAATGAGTCTCTAAGGACGTTCCCAAAATTATGTGACTTTTATTCTGCTTAATAAAGTAAAATGTTATTGATAAAAAAAGTTTCACTATGTCATTCTCCTTCCCCCAACCCCACTCAAGAACCCTTATGGCTCCCCATTGCAACTAAATTTCAGAGATAAAATACAAGCTCCTCAGCTTGGCGTTTTGAGTCCTTCCTAATCTGGCTCCCAGGCTTATTTTACAAATTGCTGCCCTTCACACTCTACATTTTAGATAAACTGAACCACCTGCTGTTCCTTAAACTTAGCTTTTCATTTCTCACCTCCATGCCTTTGTACAATCTGACACTGCCAACAAATGACAATGACACAGTAACCTTTGACAAGCAGACACTAACACAGTCTGTATTTCATTCTCTCTCTCTCTCTCTCTCTCTCTCTTTTTTGGTGAGACAATTGGGGTTAAGTGACTTGCCCAGGTCACACAGCCAGTAAGTGTTAAGTGTCTGAGGCTGGATTTGAACTCAGGTCCTCCTGAATCCAGGGTCGGTGCTCTATTCACTGCGCCATCTAGCTGCCCCCATTCTCTCTTCACTTTAGAGTCCCTAGCTTCATTCAAGGTGCATTTCGTGCACTATCTGCTAGAAAGAAAACCTTTCCTGATCTCCTTGGTCATAAATTTTCTCTCTTTCCTCATTATTAGATGGATAGACAAGATGGATGGATGGGTGGATGGATGGATGGATGGATGGATAGATGGAGAGAGAGAGAGAGAGAGAGAGAGAGAGAGAGAGATTCAATACAATGTAATCTTCTTGAGAGCAGGGACTATTTTCCCCTTTTCTTTAATATCCTTGGAATCTAGCACAATGTGGCTTCTTTCTGGTAGGCAGGAGACATAAGAGAGCATTAAACAGTTGGAATGAGGGAGTTGACAAAAGGGTCATTACTCTCTAAAAGGAGAACCAGAGAAATGAGGAATGCAAACTTTGTCTTCTTCCAAAATCTTCTGGGGGACTGATCCTGCTTAAAACATTTGGGGCTAGGTCAGTAGCAACTAAAAAACCTCCCCATTTTCCCCTCAAACCCTTCCCTCAGCGCTCTAGCCGATAGTAATCTCAAAGTCATAGGATCAAAAATACATAGAATGTAAAAATAAGAATGAAACATAAAGACTATTTAATCTCTCTCCATCATTCGAGCTTAAAGAGGGGAGGTGACTTTTTCAAGGCTACTCAGCTAGTAAGTGATGGATCCCTGCTCCCCACCCCATAGTCCTCCTGATATTAAACCACATGGGACCTCTGAAAAAAAGGGGTGGGGAGAACAGCTAGGTGGCACAGTGGATAGAGCTCCCGCTCTGAAGTCAGGAGGAGCTGGGTTCAAATTCGGCCTCAGACAATTGCTAGCTATGTGAACCTTGGCAAGTTACTTAACCCTGATTGCTGCTGCTTCTTCTTCTTTTTTTTTTTTTTTAAAGATCTTCTAATTAGAGATCAGCTCTTCTAATTCACGGTTTAGTCCTTTTTCCACTCAGCCATCTTGCAACTATCTTCTAAGATAGACAAGAACCAAGATTATTCTTCCCATTTTTAAGATAAGGAAACTTGAGGCATAAAGTAAGGGACAACTACCCAACACATCAGAAGCATGAGTGAAAATCCCATGGCAGTCCTATAGCAAATAGTCATACTTAGCTACAAAAACGTGTGCTTTCCTGGAGGCATTTGTTTTTAGTGGAGAAAAGAACATGAGGGTCAGCAGTCTCATGGCCTGAGGGCCTCTCTGCAGGACGTCTGAAGTCTTCTGGCCCAATTTAATATAAATAAAACAGAGTCCTTACATCGGAGCTAGAAGGGACCTTAGAAAATAGAAGACTAAAACTGGAAGAAACCTTAGAATATACACAGCCACAGCGGGAAGAGAATTTGACAATTGTCTGGTTCCAAATGCTCATTTTACAGATGAAAGAAACGAGACCCAGGAAGGCTAGTGACTTGCCCAAAGTCACTCCTTCTAAATCTGTGAAAACACTTGGAAAAGTTATGTGCTTCAAATGCCAGGAATTACTAGTACCATTGTTTTTATTAGACAGCTTGATGTCAAAGAGGATGGAACACTGGGCTTGGAATCCGGAAGATGAATCTTCCTGAGTTCAAATCCAGCCTCAGACACTTACTAGCTGTGTAACCCTGGGCAAATCACTTCACCCCATTTGCTTCAGTTTCTTCATCTGTAAAATGAGCCGGAGAAGGAAATTCCAAACCCCTCCCATATCTTTGCCAAGAAAACCTCAAATGGGATCACAGTCAGATACAACTGAAATGACTGACCAACAACAAAAGGCAGTCTGTCTCCTCATCATCCTTCTGGTGAAAATGGATTTGTGATTATGGGAATGATTTGGGACTTTTTATTCTAAGGCCTGAGTTGCTGAGACAAATGCAGGAGGTTTGACTCTCATTTTTTAGACAAGGAACAGTAAGACCACTTATTTTCATGACTGCAGCTAGAACATTATAAAGTAAAAATCAGGCCCTATTAATCTTCTTATATTCTGGGCAGGTCAGACCTCATATGGATTGCTGAACTAAGTGCTATGCACCACGCTTTAATAGAACCATTGACAAGCTAGTATGTGTCCAATGTAGGGCAACCAGGACAGTGATGAGACTTGAAACCATGTCATATGAGGCTCACTTAAGAAAAGGGAGAATTAGCCATTCTGGAGAGCAATTTGGAACTATGCCCAAAGAATTGTGCATCTCCTTTGATCCAGCAATACTACTATTAGGTCTATACCCCAGAGAGATTTTTTTTAAGGGGAAAGGATCTATTTGTACAAAGATATTTATAGTAGCTCTTTTGTGGTGGCAAAGAATTGGAAAGTGAGGGGATGCCCATCAATTGAGGAATGACTGAACAAGTCATGGCATATGATTATGATGGAGTACTATTGTGCTATAAGAAATGATGAGCAGGCTGATTTAAGGAAAACCTGGAAAGACTTACATGAACTGATGCAAAGTGAAGTGGGTAGAACCAGGAGAACATTGCACACAGTAATAACAGTATTGTCAATATTGTACAATAATAAACTGTGAATGATTTAGCCATTCTCAGCAATACAATGATCCAAGACAATTCCAAAGGGATCATGATGGAAAATCCTCTCCATCTCCAGAGAAGAACTGATGGAGTCCATACAGATCAAAGCATACTGTTTTTTCACTTTCTTCATTTTTTTCCTTTTGGTCTGTTTCTTCTTTCACAACATGACTAATATAGAAACATGTTTTACATGATTGCACATATATAACCTATATAAAGTTACTTACCATCGTAGGAAGGGGGGAGGTAAAGGAGAAAGAGAGAAAATTAGGAACTCAAAAAATTTTACAAATGAATGTTAAAATTGTCTTTATATGTAGTTGGGAAAAAATAAAATACTATTAAAAAAAGAAAAGTGGGAATCTTACAGAAGAATTAGGAGGTACAAAGCATCTGATTTATAATTTCTAAAGAACTATTAGGTAAAGGATATTATATCCTCTTCTCTGTGTATCCACAGGTCAGAACATATAAAATCCAAACTGGAGTAGGAGAAGTCATACCGAGGCAAATTTTGCCTCAATTTATGGAAGAACTCCCTAAGAAGTGGAGATGCCCCAGAATGGAAGGGAGATCGTGAGCTTTCTGTGACTGGGAACATTCATTCAGAGTTTGGATGATCCCTGTCACTGATATAATAGGAAAGATTCTAGGGCAGCTAGGTGGCGCAGTGGATAAAGCACCGGCCCTGGATTCAGGAGTACCTGAGTTCAAATCTGGCCTCAGACACTTAACACTTACTAGCTGTGTGACCCTGGGCAAGTCACTTAACCCCAATTGCCTCACCAAAAAAAAAAAAAAATAGGAAAGATTCTATCATGGATTTGTACATCAGACTAGGTGATCTCTAACAGCTCACCAATCCCAAGATTTTGTGCATTACATACAATTAAGTGCTAAATTGTGTGCAGAGTCTAAGTTCTGTAGGAATTCAAAGGAAGGAGATTAATGTGGAATCAGTCCTTCCGGGCCTGGAAGGACTTCTCAGGGAAGGTAGACCTGGAGCTAGGTTTTCACTCTCACCTTTCTGTCCTCCTTCTTGATCACCAGGTCCCTGAGGAGATGCTTCCTATAAGAATACATCAAATATTATTCACCATATAGCAAAGGGGCAGCTCATGTGGTGGTTATAGAGCCAGTCTCAAGGCCAAGAAGATCAGAGTTAAATCTTGTCTCAGTGGGTATGTTCTACTAAGTCAAGGTCACTATGTGACTCTCAGAAAGCCATTGACCTCGAGTCTGTAAATTGCAGAGAGGGTGCCAAGCTGCATCTATGGGGATATATACATATAGGGAGTTTTCTCATCCAAATGGAAGTTCTTTAGACCATGACACTCTACATCCAGGCTCTATTCCTATATCTCATATGTTAGAGTTTGAAAGGACCTGAGAAATCTCCTGTTCCAACCCCTGCCTTTTATAAGAGAGAAAATGGAGCCCCAAAGAGAGTAATTTGCCCAAAGTCGCATAGCTACAAACTAAAGTTTAGATCAGGTACAAAGTGTATGAAATATGCTAGTGGGCTTGCTGAGTTAACAAACAACTATAATTTTGGGTCACTGGAGCCTGGGCCCCTCAAACTTCCATATCTTCCCCCTGGACCTTGTGTCCAGAGTTGTGGCCAACACCTCCCTTCTGGACCTCTGTTAAGATGGTAGAAACTGATAGATCCTTCCCGCTCATTTCCCTAGCCTTTCTCCCCACCCCCTGACCCATCCACCCACCAGACTATTGTCTTCAACAGAGATAAGATGACCCCACCTCTTTGGGCTGTCCCCCTCATCCCTACTAGCCAATGGCTAGGGATAGCCGTGCAGCCCTGTACTGATCATAGTCCTATATAAAGGGACCCTGGGCAAACAGATACTCACCCAGGTTTGTCCTGAGTTTCTACTGCAAGCAGAACTCAAGCTCAACCCAAACCCAGCCACCATGTCTCTGACCAAGACCGAAAAGTCTATCATTGCCACCATGTGGAGCAAGATCGCCACACAGGCTGATTCCATTGGCACTGAGGCCCTGGAAAGGTAAGAACGGGCTCTGGGGCTAGGGATCTTTCACCTTTCTCATTCATAATAACATTAGAGATTTGGGTTTCTTAGCTCCCTAGGACCATCAAGGAATTCCAGGCAATAAGTATACTCCTAGTTACCTTTGAGCAAGACAGAAGTCAGAAGAGCATTGTCCTTTCCAGTGCTTAGTACAAGATTAGGGGTAGGGATAGGGTGCTGAGTGGAAAAAAGAGTTGGCTAAAGGTTATGTTATTTGAAGAAGCTTTTGAAAGAAATGGAGTTTAAAGCAATATCATCAGCTTTGCATTTACCCATCCTGACCCCAGCAATTCTGTGCACATAATGATGAGCTGAGCAGGATGGAAAACCTAGAACCACTTGGAGGGCTGGGGTGTCCCTTGCAGCCTCAATACCCTTCTCCCAGACTCAGCTAAGACTCTATGTTCTCTTCTCCCCAGGCTCTTCACCAGCTACCCCCAGACCAAGACCTACTTCCCCCACTTTGACCTGCACCCTGGCTCAGCCCAGCTGCGTGGCCACGGCTCCAAGGTGGCCAGTGCTATTGGGGATGCTGTCAAGAACATTGACAACATTGAAAGTGCCCTGTCCAAGCTCAGTGAGCTCCATGCCTACATCCTCAGAGTGGACCCTGTCAACTTCAAGGTGAGGATTTGGGCTCAGGAAGGGCAATGGGTTTGATATCCTCAGGAAGCAGGGACCCAGCCCCATAGAGTATATCCCCAGTTCCATTTCTCTCATGCTTTCTCTCCTCAATTAATCCCAAGATCTCATCTGTTTCTCATCCCATCCCTTGATTTATTGTCCCCTGCTCTCCTAATGTTTCAACTCCATTTATCCCAAGTCCTGTTGTCTCACTTCCTTCTTTTCCCTTGCAGTTCCTATCTCACACCTTCCTGGTTACTATTGCTGCCCACTTCCCTGCTGACTTCACTGCGGAGGCCCATGCTGCCTGGGACAAATTCCTTTCCATTGTGGCTTCAGTCCTGACTGAGAAGTACAGATAAGGCCCCTGGACCTGGAGTCCTGAGAGAACAGAGGAGTCTGTGTGGTCACCAATCTCCGACCTTGATTCAGGCACCCTTTTCTTCTGGTGCCTTCCCTTACATGCCTATCCTCTATGACCCTCAAATAAAAGGATAAACTTCATCTTCTGTTTCTCTGGTTATTATTTCTGGTTACTTATGACCCTTGGAATAGATCCAAGGCAGGAATGGGAAAGGGATGGCTGGAAAAGCAAAATTTTTACCATGATTTTAACCTTGTATAAGTGTTTCTTCATTCATTATTTCACTTTTATCCCTAACCATAGATTTTTACCATCCAGGTCAGAACAGAAAGGAAACTTAGGACTTATGGCCAAGATGTGTGTGGGGCATGTGTGTGTGTGTGTGTGTGTGTGTGTGTGTGTGTGTGTATAAAATCTAGGTACATATGACCTACATGTGGGTAAGCACAATGTGCTTCTGAAGGGGGATCTGATATGTATGCATATCTGTTACCCCACTTCTAAAAGCTGGGCCTGCCAGTAGGGTGCCTGATGATATAATAATATTCTCCTAATACTTCAATCTCAGCATTGGCACGGGAGGAACCCTCCTGGAAATAATCTAGATAACAACCTCTCCATGCCTTCTAGTTTTCACCATTCTTATCCATGCCCTCTCATAAATCCTATATTTTTAAAGGATTTCTATTTATTGGACTGTGATTCCTTTAGTAAAGTGCATTCAGGCACCTGCTCTGCAATGTACAATCTTAGAGGCACTGAGGGATTAAGTCATTTACCCAAGGTCACACTCCTAGTATGTGTCCTAGGAAAGCCTTCCTGACTCTGAGGCTGGCTCTGCCTCTCTATCCATTATATCAGGCTGCATGTCATAGAGGACTTACTCTGTGTAAAAAATTATTTAAAAAAAATTTTTTTTTTTTTTAGTGAGGCAATTGGGGTTAAGTGACTTGCCCAGGGTCACACAGCTAGTAAGTGTTAAGTGTCTGAGGCTGGATTTGAACTCAGGTACTCCTGAATCCAGGGCTGGTGCTCTATCCACTGCGCCACCTAGCTGCCCCAAAAATTATTTTGACAAAATGTTTGTTCTTACTTTGATGACAGCCTTTTCTCAGATGTTTTTCCCTTGGCATATTTCTAGCCATTTCATTCCATTTCCAATGGATACCAGTTTTGTATTTTTGAAATCCATTTTTTTCTTTTACATATTTACAAACTCTTCATATGTTTTAAGAACAAAAAAAAGTGTTGGTGCCCTGTCAGATATTTTGATCTTAAAATATGAATTGTTTTTCAAGTACATTCATGTAGTAAAAGTCCTATGGCAGGTGACAGGGATGGGGTGGGATGGAATTGTAGTGTGTTACTAAGCCTATCTGCCATCCTAATGGTATACATGTGGGTATACTCATACTGCACCATATAGCATACTCATTATATATCTTTTTGGTTTCTTCATATACATTGTCATCATCTATTGATAACGAAGGCAACTACTTCACCTTAACAGTTTGCATACAGTTAGATGGTTTTGTTTCTATTTAAGTAACCTGAAAGCTTTATGAATTTTTTGAAAATGGGATTTACTGTATGTTATAAACCAGTCTGAATTCAAATGTACTAGGGGCTATCATAAGAGCAGTGTACATTTTAGAATATGAATCATTTTTTTGAAAACCTTGTATATAAAATAATAGAATGGTAATCATTTCCTAGTTTGTTTTCAAAACAGGGCTTTGAAAGTTTTTCAATATGAAGCCATAGGTTTTTGTTTTGTTTTGTTTTGTTTTTAGTGAGGCAATTGGGGTTAAGTGACTTGCCCAGGGTCACACAGCTAGTAAGTGTCAAGTGTCTGAGGCTGGATTTGAACTCAGGTACTCCTGACTCCAGGGCCAGTACTCCATCTACTGTGCCACTAGCTGCCCCAAGCCATAGGTTTTTTAAATTACAAACTACTTGGAAAAGCCTCCACAGTCTTGTGGCCTCAAAATTCCAGGGGATCTGAATTTTCACTGTGATTGAGTACAGGTTTTATGGGATGTTTATTAATTGAGAGTTAGCAGGGACCTTAGAGGTAATCTAATCTGACTACCTCATTCTACAGATAAGGAAACTGAGACCCAGAAATATGACAAAGTCACAACCAACATTACAGAGTAATACAGTAAGCATCAGAACCAAGATTTGTTCCTAGTTCCTCTGCCTCAGAATCTTTCCACTCTATTACATTATCATTATCAGGATAGGCCTGGGGAGGGGTGAGTCTCAGTCAAGATTAATTGGTTGGGGGCAGCTAGGTGGCGCAGTGGATAAAGCACAAGCCCTGGATTCAGGAGGACCTGAGTTCAAATATGCCCTCAGACACTTGACACTTACTAGCTGTGTGACCCTGGGCAAGTCACTTAACCCCCATTGCCCCACCAAAAAAAAAAAAAAAAAAAAGATTAATTGGTTGACAGATCATCAAGAACCCTTTGGTGGACTGTAGGATTACCAAGAACCATATTGAGAATTCTCTTACTTCCACCCCAATCAGCTCCCTGGTACAGAAGTGAACATTTCCAAAGCAATACCCCCAGTCTCCCCCAAAAAAGATAAAGCTATAAGGTGAAAATGTTTGTTTTCTTTCCCATCCTTTCTGTACTTCTTTGCCCAAATGTCCAAGGATTTCACATTGCCTTGAGATGACCAAGGCCTCCCTCTTCTTTGATGCCTCCAAGGGCCCAAGTAATATCTTAGTCTCTGTCTTCTATCAACATGACCATCTCACATCATGCTTTTGATGCAAGTATAGAACCAAAGAATTCATAGCAATTCAACAAATATTTATTGATCATCTACTTATGCAGGGCATAGTTCTAGGCTCTGGGGTTCCAAAAACAAAAATTAAGCATTCCGTGCCCTCAAAAAACTTATATTTCACTAAGAAGTAAAACACACATATATACTAAAGGAAATACATGGTATTTTGAGGAAGGAGAAACATCAACAGCTGGAGGAAACATAGAAAGATTCCCAGAAAAGGTGCCACCTGAGGGGGATCCTTGAAGGAACATCAGGATTTTGAGAGCCAGAGCTGACAACTAAGGATTCCATTCATTCCAGGCATAGGGAACAACTTCTAGAAGTGCACTAAGGTAGAAGATGACCTGTCCAGTTTGGGAAATAGTTAGTGGCTCAGTTTGACTGAAAGTAGAGTGTATGAGAGAGAAAGTGTGGTTTGAAACAAGGTTGGAAAGTTAGAGATCAGATTGAGGCATTTTTGGAATATCCAGGTGAGGCTGTCCAGCAGGTAGTTGTAACATAAAATGTCTGAGGGGAAAGGGCTTACTCTCTTGAAATTCTGCAGTCCCACATTTCCAGCTCCCTGGATAGCTTCACCTGGATATTCCCAAAAGACCTCAAACTTGACATGTCCCAAATTTCATCCCAAATCCTGGCCCCCTCCTCCATTTTATTTATTGCTGTCATTGACATCATCACCCTCCTGGGTCACCTAGAGTCAAAGCACCTATCTACATCATTAATAAATCAGGAAGCATTTATTAAGTGTCTATTGTGCCTTCTGTACCGTGCTAGGTACTGGGGACATAGTCCATCCCCTCAAGAAACTGACATTGTACCAGCCCCAGGTGACTTGCCCAGGGTCACACAGCTAGTAAGTTTCTGAGGTTGGATTTGCACTCAGGTCTTCCTGATTCCAGGTCCAGTGCTCTATCCACTGCACCACCTGCACCACCACGGCCTGTGGTCAAAGAACTACACCAGTGTTATGAAGCATATGTCTGGGGAAAATGGAAGGAACCATACTTTCCTCTATTTCCCTATTTCTGAGCACTGACTTGAGCCCATAGTAGGACATCAGGAAAGAAATATTGAATGAATCTGCTCTGTCAACTAGAGCTCTACCATGAGGTTTGGCCTACTCTTAGGACTGGGCTGGTTCTGAGGAGGGTGTCTTTTCCCAGGGTTGCTGCATAGAAAGAGGACCAGCTATGTGATCCCCTGCCAAGTCACAAGGGTCTTCAAATATGGTAGGTGCAGGGATCTCATGCAGGTGGATGGCTACTCTGTCTCCCTGGGAGCGGAGGGCAGTGTGGGGAATAGGCTAAAACTGCTGCAGCAGAATATTAGGGTGAAGATTTTCTGAATATAAAGAGGTATGTCAGAAGAGGTGGGGAAGTTCTTTCCCTAGCTGGGAGGATGGAGAGGATCCTGTTCTGTGTGAAGATATTTAAGAAAAATGCAAATGGTTCATAGGGGGGAGTAGGGAACTTTTAAATAGTAAAAGAGGGGGATAGGTGGGTAAAAAGTGTGGCCCACAAGAGCAGTGGAATGCCAAAGCAGTGACCAATCCAAGGCAGAACCCCTTAAAGTAGCAAGCAGCCAAATTAGAACTCAGGAGGTGGAAGTTGGGCAGGAAAGAATATACCTGACATTTACATTGTATTTTAAGTACATGATTTCATTAAATACTTACAATAACCCTACAAAGTGGGTACTATTATTCCTTATTTATAAATAATAATAATTGATACAACATTCAATTCAACTTTTTCAATTAATAAGCATTTATTTTCTTTCCTTCCCAACTCCCACTGCCCCCATTCGACATTTAAAATAAAACATTCATAACAATTATGCCATTTCCCAATTGGTAGTAGGCACTCTCTTAGTTTCCAATTTTTTACCATCACAAAAAGAAATATTATGGATAAATATTTTTGTACATATAGATCCTTTCCCCTTTTTCTGATTTCTTTGGGGTATCCAATTGCAAAGTGCTTATGCATATGATCTCATATAAGCCTCACAAAAGTGTTGTCAAGTGGGTACTACAGGAATTAGTCCCCATTTTTCGAATGAAGAAACAGACTCAAAGACATTAGATTGACTTGTTAAAGGTTATCAGATCCAATGCTGCCTCAGCATTCTCACAGGCTGATAGATAAACTATTGACTTCACATCTCAGAGCTGGAAGAGACCTCTGAGGTCAGCTGGTGCAATCAGAACTTGAACAGAAATTCTCTCTGCAACATCCCTGACAACCTTTGCTTAAAGATTTCAAATGATAGGGAGCTCATTACCTTCCCTTTCACTTTTGAGTATCTGTAATTGTCATGTTGAACCAAAATCCGATAGTGTAAATGGGAATATATGTTTAGGACCAAAACAAGCTCTCTGCACAGAGCAGTTGCTCAATTAAAAAGCTTTGGACTGGTTGGACATAAAGAGACTTGAGTTCTAGTACCATCTCTACTACAAGCTAGCTGTCATTCCATTTGTCTGATCCTCAGGATCCAACTATAGAATGAGGGAGTTAGATTAGATCGTTATGTAGAACCATAGACTCTAAGAGTTAGAAGGGACCTCAGAGGACACCCAGTCAATTAAATATCAAAGGTTTTTTTAAGTTCCTACTATATATGTGTTGACAAAATGGAAAGAGACCTGGGCATGGAGTTTGGAGGACCTGAGATAAAATCCAGCCTCACACACTTCCTAGCTGTGTGACCCTCATCAAGTCACTTAACCCTGTTTGCCTCAGTTCTCTCATCTATAAAATGAGCTGGAGAAAGAAATGGCAAACCACTCCGGTATCTTTGACAAGAAAGCCCCTATAGAGTCACAAAGATGACTGAAACAACTGAACAACAGTTCCTTGATCATACTTGACTCCAGGGAGTAGTAAGCATATTCTGGAAACCACTGATACCTTTGTACCCACAAGACCTCTCACCACTCTGTCCCTGCCCTCATCCTCTTCAGTCTTTCAGGCTACCTTTTCCACTTCACTACCTACACTAGAGGCCATGCCCTAGAAGAATTTCCACCCTGATATCTCTTGACTGCTTCCCTTGGAACATTATTTCAAGAAAGTTCCAGCTATTGCTTCTCTTCTCTCTTCTCTCTGGCCACTTCCTCCATACCCTCCTCACCAACTGCCTTCTCCATCAAATCAACTGCATTGTTCCTGGATGGGGTGTATCAATATACTTTTTATGGCCCCACCTACCATCCCAGTAACTTTCTCGTACAAGTTCCATTCCCTGGCTATTGTTCTTCTATGTATGATGTTTCTGCCATTAGAATATATGCTCTTTGAGATCATAAAAAAGGGAAAAGGACCGACATGTACAAAAATATTTATAACTGCTCTTTTCGTGGTGGCAAGGAATTGGAAATTGAGGGGTTGCCCATCAATTGGGGAATGACTGAACAAGTTGTGGTATATGAATGTAATGGCATACTAGTGTGCTGTAAGAAACAATGAGCAGGCAGATTTCAGAAAAACCTGGAAATACTTAAGTGGATTGATGTTGAGTGAAGTGAACAGAACCAGGAAAACATTGTACACAGTAACAGCAACATTGTGTGATGATCAACTGACTTGGCTCTTTTCAGCAGTGCAATGATCCAAGACAATTCCAAAGAAATCATGATAGAAAATGTTCACCACATCCAGAAAAAAGAAATGTGTATTCTGACTGCAGATTGAACCATACTGTTTCTACTTTTTGGCTGTTTTTTTTTTCCTTTTTTGAGGTTTTTTGCTTGCATTCTGATTTTTCTTTCACAATATGACTAATGAAGAAATATGTTTAAGATAATTGTACATATATAACCTATATCAGATTCCTTTCTGTCCTGGGGGTGGGGGAGAGGGAAAGGAAGGAGGGATAAAAATTTAGAACTAAAAATCTTATAAAAACAAATGTTGAAAACTATCTTTACATGTAAGTGAAAAATAATAAAATACTTCTTTGATAAAAAAGAATATATTATCTTTAAAGTCAAGAGCTATCTTTGCTTTTAAATTTGTACTCCCAGGGCAGCTAGGTGGCGCAGTGGATGGAGCACTGGCTCTGGAGTCAGGAGTACCTGAGTTCAAATCCGGCCTCAGACACTTAACACTTACTAGCTGTGTGACCCTGGGCAAGTCACTTAACCCCAATTGCCTCACCCCAAAAAAAACCAAAACCAAAACCAAAACCAAACAAACAAACAAAAACAAACAAAAAAACCCCCCAAAGGATTAGAATAAAGGACATTGTCCAAGAAATCTAAAAAAAATAATAATAATTTGTACTCCTAATGCCTAACAAGTCCAGCCCATAGCAAATGCTTAATAAATGCTTTTTCATTCATTCATTCATTCATTCATTCATTCATTCATTCATTCAGTTTCACGGGATCTTCATGGCTCTGACTAAATCCTGCCCAATATTTCTCTCCAATGCCTATGTCCAATTTTTCTCCCACTGAATTTCAAACATAGGCACATAGGACCCTGAGCTGACACTTGGACAAGAGTTCAGATAAAGAGTCCACATTTAGTAGACAGAACAATTCTGTTAGGTCCCAAAACAGACATGCCCTTTTCTTTTCTTCTTCTCTTCCTCTCCCTTATACTCCTCTCCTCTCTCTTCTCTTTCCACTTTTTCTTCCTCTCTCATCCCTTCCCTTTTCCCTTTTCCATCTATTTCTTCTCCCCTTTCCCTATCCTTTCTCTCATTTTTTTCTCTCCTCCCGCTCTTCATCTATTTTTTCCTCCTCATTATATCTCATCTTTTTTGGTCTCTTCTTATTTTCTTTCTCTTTTTATCTATCTTTTCTCCATCTTCCTTCTTTTCCTCTTCCACTTTTTCATTATCATCTACTCCTCTATTTTTCCTTCTTCCTTTCCTCTTCCTTCCCCTCCTTCCCCTGCCATCTGCCCTCTCCCTTTTCAATTCAACAAACATATATTAAGTGATTTCTACCTGCTAGGCACTAAAAGAAGTACAAACATGAAAATAACAGTCTCTGTCCTTAAGGAGGTTATAATATATATGGGGATATAACTGTACAACATTCATATGATACAAGAGAAAATGAAAGAAAGGCAAAGGAGAGGTCCAGTAAAAATGTTCCAGGAAAATCTGAATAGAAACAGATCACAATTCTATAGGGAAACTCAGGGAAGACTTCTTAGAGAAGGTAGCACTCACAGTGAACCTGAAAAGAAAGATTCCAAAAGGTGGGGGTGAGGCAAGTGTATATTCTAGGTATGGAGGTCTGCCTGGGCAATTGCACAGAGGTGGGAAAGGGCAAGAGGAGATTAAGGGTCACTTAGCAGTTCAGTCTAGCTAGAATGTAGAAAACAGAAGGGGATTGGTATAAAATAAAACTGAAAAGGGAAATTGGAGCCAGACTGTGGAAAGCTTTAAATATCTCTTTACCTTTTCTCCTTTTCTCCCTTTCTTCTCCTTTTGTAACTTCCTTCTTCCCCCTTTCTGTCCCTTTTAATATCTTTTTCCATTTTGCTCCCCCCTCCCAGTCCTTCTCTCTCTTTTCTTCCTTCCTTCCTTCCTTCCTTCCTTCCTTCCTTCCTTCCTTCCTTCCTTCCTTCCTTCCTTCCTTCCTCTAGCTCTCTCTTTCTCTCTCTTCCCTTCTCCTCTCCTGCTTTCTCTCTCTCCTGCTCCTTCTCCTTTTAGCCTTCAATCATTCCATTTGCAGGCATTTATTTATTAAAGATTTACTACGGGGGCAGCTAGATAGCACAGTGGATAAAGCACTGGCCCTGGATTCAGGAGTACCTGAGTTCAAATCTGGCCTCAGACACTTGACACTTACTAGCTGTGTGACCCTGGGCAAGTCACTTAAGCCCCATTGCCCCCCAAAAAAAAAAAAAAAAAAAAAAAAAAAAAAAGATTTACTACTATGACCTCATGCCTTGGGCAGACTCCATTGAGAGAAAAAGAAACCTAACCCAACATCGAGATTGGTTGAAGAGGTACATGTTGTACTGGAGACCAACACAAGGTATCATGAAATTAGACATAAATTGTACAAGTAATACATAAGTTCAGGGGAAGGGGTTCAAGTGAGAGAATTGATGTGTACTAGAGTACTGAAGAAAAACTTTGTGAATGAGGTGGGGAATTCAAGTTAGACTCCCTTCCTCTTTGAGACACTCTTTTCCCACCTATATCCAAAGTCTCCAGAGACCTATCCTTTGGGACAGACATACACTGTTTTTTGTTTTTGTTTTTAATTTGGAATTTTAATTTTTCCCCAAATTACACGTGAAAACAAATTTCAACATCAATTTTTAAAACTTTGTGTTCCAAATTCTCTTCCTCCCTTCCCACTCCTACTTAAGAACTCAAGCAATTCAATATAAGTTATACATGTGTAGTTGACCTACACTGTTAGTGAGCATATCATGGACTAACAAAATGTCAGTCCTAGCAGGTTTCTTAGAGGTCCTCTGGAGTCAGAGGATTTCGAACTGGAAAGACCCTAAAAATCATCTAGTGAGCAGGCCAATCCCTTCACTAAAGTCCAGGGAAGTTAAGGGATTGGGCCACAAGTAATGAATTACAGGGCTAACATTTGAACCTGACTCTTCTCATTCCATTAATGTTCTTTCCAGCCCAGTGATGCTTCCCAAGTCTAGCTCAATCTTATGGAGGAGGAAATAGACACAGAAAGGAAGGGACTTGCTTAGGCTTGAATAAAATTAGCCACAGAGCCAGAACTCTAACTTGTAGTCCAATGAAGCTTACTGGACAGGTCGCTGGGGCCAGGGTCCCTTCGGCCTCCATATCTCCCCCAGGACCTTGTGTTCAGGGCTATGGCCAACGCCCCCCTTCTGTGCCTCTGTGAAGATGGGAGGACCTGATAGCCCCCTCTCTTACACACCCTAACTGCCCCACCCAACTCTATGGAGCCCCTAGCCCTTTTGCCCACCAAGCCATTGTCTCTAAGAGAGATAAGATGACTCCACCTCTTTGGGAGGCCTCTTCTTCACTGGCCAATGGCTATGGGCAGCTGTCCAGCTACACTCTGCCCCTGGCCCTACATAAGGAGGCCATCAGAGAGCAGAAACCAACCTAGGTTTTTCCTGAGTCTTCACCACAGGAATAACTTGACCTCACCCCTGACACAACCACCATGTCTCTGACCAAGTCTGAAAAAACGCTCATTGCTAGCATCTGGACCAAGATTGCTACCCAGGCTGATTCCATTGGTACCGAGGCCTTGGAGAGGTAAGAGCAGCCCTGGGGCCCAAGACCCCATACTTTCATACCTTGGGATTTGAGGAGGGGTGCTATTTTGGGGAGCGCTAAGGAGCCCAGGGACAGGAACTCTGATAGGGATACCTCCAGTCCTTCCAAAATCAAGTCCTTCCTGGATTGTTTCTGTAAATTTCAGAAAATTCCACCTTGCCAGGCTGGCCCTGGTCCAGAACAGGGAGGACTCATAGCCATATCCTATCCTGGCCTTGTAAAGCCTTGAACTTTAGTTATAGGCTCTGCTTGAGATCACTTCTAGGGAATCAGGACTGGCTTAGACATAAGGATGGTGAAGAGCAAGGGACAATTTGTCTAACCTTGGACAAGTTTCCTCTTAACTTCCCTAGGTCTGATTTTTTTTTTCCTATTTATAAAATGGTCTCTCAGGTCCTCTCCACCAAATTTGTCATTTTCTATCCTTATAAAGTATCTCTTTGTAAACTATAAGGTGACACCATAGGTGAAAAGAGAGCTTTCGGTGCCATGAAAATGAAATGTGCTCCAGGTGATTGCTGCACGTGGCTATGTAATAATTTTAGCAATCCCTGTGGCCCTAAGGCCCTTCAAGATCAGACCAGAAAAATACTTTAAAAGGTCTTATAAAATATCTTCTACTTCCTCATTCTGTCCTTCTAAACTCTATCTTGGAAGGTTTCTTCTGCCTCTTACACACTATACTTCTATTCCACAATCTCGACTAGTTCTACCATTTTCTGCTCCAGAATTCTGTGTCCCACAGCACTTTACAGTACTGGAAGGGTTTTCTTTGCAAGCACTTGTGAAGAAGATAATGTCACTATGGTTATTTCCATTTTAAACATGGAACCTGAATGAATGTCAGAAAGATAAAAGTGATTTGCCCCAGGTCACAATGAATAGTAGCTCAAGCTAAGTAGATTCAACTAAGACTCTGTGTTCTCCTTCTCCCCAGGCTCTTCGCCAGCTACCCCCAGACCAAGACCTACTTCCCCCACTTTGACCTGCACCCTGGCTCAGCCCAGCTGCGTGGCCACGGCTCCAAGGTGGCCAGTGCTATTGGGGATGCTGTCAAGAACATTGACAACATTGAAAGTGCGCTGTCCAAGCTCAGTGAGCTCCATGCCTACATCCTCAGAGTGGATCCTGTCAACTTTAAGGTGAGGATTTGGCCTCAAGGTGGGGCAGCAGAGGTTGCCACTGTCTGGGCCCTAGAGAAAGATAGTTGATCTCCCCAAGAAGTAAGAACCCAGTTCACAAGGGGTCCACTCTATGCCCCCTATCCCCTAGAGCCTCACCCTCTTTACTCCTCCATCCCCTCAATGCTCTACTCCCTTCTTTCTTCTATACCCCAATGTCTCATTTCCTTCTATCCTCCCATCCCTCGATGTCTTACCTCTTTTCTCTTCTAAACACTCAAAAATCCGCTCCTTCTCTCCCGTTTCCTGCGTCTCATCCTGTTCCTCCAGTCTCTGATATTTAACCTGATTCTCCTCTTTATCTCTTCAGTTCCTACCTTTCCCCCTCCCCAACATTTTGTCCTCTTCTCACTGTCACTTGACTAATTTCTTGCCCCACTCATTCCCCCAGTCCCCCAATTTTTACATTCTTCTTTCTTTTGTCTTGGCAGTTCCTATCTCACACCTTCCTGGTTACTATTGCTGCCCACTTCCCTGCTGACTTCACTGCGGAGGCCCATGCTGCCTGGGACAAATTCCTGTCCAAAGTCGCTTCAGTCCTGACTGAGAAGTACAGATAAGCCTCCTGGACTTAGCCCTGGAAAGACAAAGGGGGCTTCACTGCCACTGAGCGCTGGAGCTTCATCTCATCCTTTCATCCCTTTCTGCTCTCCCCCTTCTCCAATACTGTTCTGTCCTTCATGACACCCTAATAAATGGATAGACAAATGAAGTCAGAGTCTCTGTGTCTATTTTCATGATTTTTAATGGTTTCTATTCCAAGAAACCAATTAAAGATAAAAGTCTCAGATCCTTTGGGAAAGGGAAAAGAAGGGGATAAGATGGAAGATTAAAGTCAGAGTTGTGGTCATGGTTAGGACACCCTAAATCAAGCTTGACCAATGTTTTTGGTTTTGAGGGTTTTTTCCAAGGCAAAATCAAAACCACCTAATTTAGTAGCAGCTACAGAGGGAGTGACTAATTTTGAAGGGGAATCATTGATGTTAAGGGGAAAGAGCAAGAACTGAGAGCCCAGCAGGGAAGAGATCAGTGGACAGAGCTAGGAGATTATTGGACATTTGGACAGAGAACCAAAGACCACAGAATGTTAGAAGTGGGACTTAAAATATAGAACACAGACTATCAGTCCTGAAAGAGATCTTAGAAGAAAAAAGTGTCAAAACTGGAAGGGGCCAATGAATTGGGTGGGGAAAAAATTATTATTCCCCTTTAGTTTCCTCATCTGCAAAATGGGAATAATAATCATTGTACTATCTACTCTATAGGAAGAAAGGTGCTTTGTCAATCATAAAGAGCTATATAAATATGAGGGGTTAAATAACTAGCTCAAAGTCACCTAAATAATGACTTAATACAAGATTTCTGCATTCAGTCCCACTTCTCTTTTGTACTGGGATGATTTAGGGCAGGGAATGTGTATTCCAATCCTATTTATTTAGCATCTACTTTGTGCAAAGCACTGTGCTCCATTCCAGGAATATGAAGAGAAAACAAAAATAGTCCCTGACCTCTGGAAGCCTTACGGTCTTTTGAGTTTAAATAGATAGCTAACTATACACAGGATAACTTGAGGAGGCAAAGGACACCAACATGGGCTTTCAGAGAAGACTTGAAGGAATCTAGGGATTCCAAGGGAAGGGAGAGCATTGAAGGTATGGGAGAAAGATATGGAATATTGAATTCAGGGAACAACACCAAACCAGTCTGGCTGGAACAGAGTGCATAAAGAGGAATTGTGTGAAATAAGCTTACCAAGCCAAGCCACAGTGTGTTTGGAAAGGACTTTTAAATACCAAGCTTTATTCTAGAGGTAATAAGAAGCTTCTCATTACTCCTCAGCAGGCAAGCAGTGTACAGTGTGCAGGAAGATTATCTTGGCAGCTTTGTGGAGGGTAGAAGTGGAGAGTCTAATTAGGAAGCAGTGCCAGTAGCCCAGGAGAGAGAGAGGTACTGAGGGTTTGCCTTGGGGTATTGGTTGTGTGAGAGTAGAAAAGGCAACCAAGGAAAGAGATGGAGAACGTTGTAAAGGCAGAATTGGTAAGCCTTGCCAATGGGGGTAGGGAGGCGAGGGGAAGGGAAGATGTAGCGATGGCTGTGAAATGTTACACCTGAGTGCCAGAGGGAGCATCTTCCAAATACCCATGGCAGTCCTCTGGCCACTAAAAGGGGATGCTTTACTATACTGGATATGTGATATATACAAGCATAATTACATATTTATGCAATATAATATTAATTATATATTATTCAAAATTTTTTTAAATTTTTGTATTATTCGAATTGTTAAAGAATTTCAGAACTATAAGAGATTTGGGAACACAAAATGTTAAAAGTCAAAGAGTAGGGGCAGCTAGGTGGCCGCAGTGGATAGAGCACCGGCCCTGGAGTCAGGAGTACCTGAGTTCAAATCCGGCCTCAGACACTTAACACTTACTAGCTGTGTGACGCTGGGCAAGTCACTTAACCCCAACTGCTTCACTAAAAATAAAAAATAAAAAAAGTCAAAGAGCTTTAGAGTCCGTCGAACACAACCCACTCATTTTATAGATGGGGAAACTGAGGCTCAGAACAGTCGAGACTTAAGACCTCTCTGACTTTTTATTGGAGTCTCCCAATAGTAGAGCCCATTGCTTCATTTATTCTCTAATTTGTTAATTCACTAATTTATCCAATGATTTATCAATTCGATGGTTCATTCATTCATTCCTTCGTTCATTAACTTCCCTGGAACACAGAATGTCCAATTACTTGAGGATCGCTGTTGCTTTCGTAAGAAACTAAACGGTTCTCACTGGAACCACAGCAGGAAACAAGTGGGTTCTTCGGGACCCAGAAATGCATTAGCAGGGCGGGAGATAAGAGGTAGGCAAACCAGACTTGGCGTGGTGATATAAAAAGGGCTCTGACCGCGGTCGCCGCTCCTATATTTGGACCACAGAGGATCTAGCGCGGGCACGGGTTCGAAGACATGTTCAGCGCAGAGGAACAGGGACGCATCGTCCAGATTTGGAACTTCATAGCTGGCCATGAGGCCGTCTTAGGGATGGAGTTGTTGCAGAGGTGATGCCCAGACAGGGCTGGGGGAGGGAGTAGAGTGGGATACGGAAGCGGGGCGAGGGAGGGAGCGAAGGTCCCCCTCCCCCAGCCCTGGGGTGGGGGGAATGAGAGGGAGGGGCCTGGGGGCAAGGGTCGAGTGTCCCCGGTGCTCTTAGTTTGGAGGGGATGGGGGAAGGGTATAGTTCTAGGCGGGGCTGCGAGGAAGAACTGGGCCCTGAAATCTCAAGGACTGAATGAGGGGCTGGAAAAAAAAAATGCAGTTCAAGGAGGAAGAGAAAGATCCTAAGGTCACAGAGGCCAATGGCGGGAGTTGGGGGCGGGGGTGCGCAGGGGAGGGGGGTTACCCAAGGGAAGTGGAGAGAGAGATAGAAAGGCTACAGAAAGAAGCGCAAGGTCTCTAGTCTGGTGGAGAGGGTGCGGCTAACCACAGCTAAAGGGATGCGGAATGAAGAAAAGAATCTCAAGCGGCTTTGGGAAACTTGTCCGTGCAAAGGGTTTAAGTGAGTCTAGTTAAAACAGCTAACTTTGAGGAAGGGAGTAGACTTTGGGGGCAGGCAGCCCGAGAGGGGCGGAGTCTCACCTCTAGAGGGGACCTAGTTAGGACCAAGCCGGGGGTAGTAGAAGGGAGATCGTGGGGAGACTGGAAGGCACCCCCATTCCTTCTGCTCACGTTCCTCCCTTTCCACTACCACCCAGGTTGTTCGCCGCATATCCCAGCACCAAGAGCTACTTCCCACACTTGATCCCCGGCCTGGAACTAGCTCAGATGCAGAACCACGGCGAGCAGATATTGATGGCCGTGGGCCTGGCGGTGAATCACATGTACGACCTGCGGGCTGCCCTAGGCAGTCTGGCTGATCTGCACTCCGGTATCCTAAGGGTGGAACCGACTAACTTCCATGTGAGCCTAGGAGCCCTTCCATCATCAGTCCTTTTATTCTTCTTCCTAATCCTCAGCCCTGTCTCTCAATCATTGCCAGCTCACCAGCCACCTTGACACCCCATCGTCCTGTCCCTTCCACCCATCTACTTACTTATCCGTGAGCCCATGCATAGGATAGGCACTGGAACTGGGATCTCATTGGTATAGGGAAGTCCCAGGTAAGGAAACAATAGCTACCGGATGAAAGGCCAGCACCGTCTCCAAAAGCTATAGCCTTTTTTATGTGTGAGGCAATTGGGGTTAAGTGACTTGCCCAGGATCACACAGCTAGTACTGTCAAGTGTCTGAGGCCAAATTTGAACTCAGGTCCTCCTGACTCCAGGGCCAGTGTTCTATCCACTATATCACCTAGCTGCCCCAACCAAAGATAGTTGCCCCCTAAAGCAATGAGAGGTTAAGCGACTTGTCTGCCCTCCCCCAGGTGAGACTGGAATCTCCCGTTCAATGCTGCCTCTCCATAAGTATTAGGAAGCTATCCAGAACAGTACATGGCAGTAATAAAAATTAACACGGATATCGTAGTTTACAAGGAGCTCAAGATAGATTTTGTTTTTCATTCATCCATTCACTTATCTAGTAGTTCAGTAAGGGGGAATCTTTGTGTGGAAACTCCTCCCAGGGAGGGAAATTGCCAGCCACCCTCTATGACTTTAAGATAAAGTCTGGCTAGTTTACTGAGGCACATAGAGATCTGTAGACCTGTCTAGGGTCACCCAGTCAGTAAGTGTGAACGGTGGGACTTGAATTGGGGACAGGCTGACTCCAAGCCCAGCAGGTTCCAATTTACACCAAAAAACAAACAAACCAGAAGGAGCATCTTCCTGGGCAATGATGTGTCACAGTGCATAGAGCATGGACTCTTGGAATCAGGAGGACATGAGTTCAAATCTGGCCTCAGACACTTGATATTTACTAGCTGTGTGACCCTGGGTAAATCACTTAACCCTAATTGCCTTGCCAAAAAAATTTAAATAAATGAAACAGATCACTAGGCCTCTTGATCTATAAATTCATGTTGTTTCACCTTTACTATACTGCTACAGACAGTGCAGAAAGCCTTGGCCTTGGGGTCAGGACACCCAAGAGGAGTTGTACCAATAACTAGCCTTGTGACCTTGAACAAGTCATTTCTGCCATCTGGGATTTGGTTTTCCCATCTGCAAAATGAGAGATAAAGATACCTGCCTTGACTGTTATGAGGATCAACTAAGAATGGGAAAGTTATTTTGTAAACTGTAATGGGTAATTCTTATTATGACATCCTGAAGTTAGGTCTTCCTCCGGTTGTCCAAGTTAAAATAGCTAACTTTAGGGCAGCTATGTGACACAATGGATAAAGCACTGGCCTTGGATTCAGGAGGACCTGAGTTCAAATCCAGCCTCAGACACTTGACACTTACTAGCTGTGTGACCCTGGGAAAGTCACTTAACCCTCATTGCCCCGGGGGGAAAAAAAAGAATGGTGGAAATTAAAAAAAACAACAACAACAAAAAACAGCTAACTTTGAGGAAGGGAGTAGACATTGGGGGCAGGCAGTCTGAAAGGGGTGGAGTTCGGGCTCCATTGCCTTTACACAACCTCCGTAAGCCCTATTAAGGGGTGGAGGGTATGGGTACCTCAAAGAACTTTAAAACTTTAAAACTATCAGCCAATCTGATTTATTCTAAATGGGGAATGATGGAGAAGACCCTGCCCACATACCCTCCATTGGCCTTTCCGATCATGATGAGTCACAATTCAGAGGTCACAGGTTTCAAGTGGTTTCTGTGTCTTAATGTTGCCCTCCATCCTCTCTGCCCCTCTACAGTTCCTGATCCATTGTTTCCAAGTGATGCTGGCTTCCCACCTGCAGGAAGAATACACTGCAGAGATGCATGCAGCTTGGGACAAGTTTCTGACCAATGTGGCTGTGGTTCTAACAGAGAAATATCACTGAGGAAGTCTGAGTTGCCCTAAAAGAAACTCTGCCTTCTTTCATCCTCCAAAACAAAATAAAATCCTCAGTTTTCTCTAAAGTGTCATTGCCTTGCCTTGAATGGGATGGGCTCTGTGGGGCTGGTGAATAATTGGGACAGAAAAGTCTGGAAATAGGAGCAATCTCAGAAAATGGGCTTGGATTGACCCAAAGAGCCCCTTGCCCCCTCCCCCTTTTTTGGCAAGAGGGTAGGGCAGAGAATCTCCTAGAGACCTAGTGACTGGGAGGTGCCACAGAGAGTGAATTCTGTTATGCCCAGAGGACCCAGTTGAAGGCTCAGACCCTTAGCACAATTGCTGGCACATAGTAGGTGCTAAATAAATGCTTATTGACTCAAGTGACTGGTGACCTGTCTTGTTTATAGGAAGCAGCTGGACACTTTAAAGAAGGAAGGCCCAAGGGGCAGCTAGGTAGCACAGTGGATAGAGCACTGGCCCTGGATTCAGGAGGACCTGAGTTCAAATCCAGCCTCAGACATTTAACAATTACTAACTGTGACACTGGGCAAGTCACTTAACCCCAATTGCCTCACACACAAAAAATAAGAAGGAAGGCCCAAGAATGAGTGTTGAGTATTTCAGGGACACCCTTGTGTGCCAACCCCTCTTGTCCCACTGCCAATCCTCAACCCCAAAGGACCACAGTGTTCTCCCCAAGTCAGGAAGTTAATCCTCGATGGAGAAGGCAGCCAGATCACAGGATCATAGATTTAAAGCTAGAAAGGATTTCATCTAGTCCAACCCTGTCATCCATCAAATAAGGAAACATGAGTCTTGGAGTGGTAAAGTGGCACAAAGCTGAGTCTGAATCCAGGTTCCCTGCTTCCAAATCCACCTTCCCCCTCCCCAACCCCACCCCCTGCATGAAGAATTGCTACAGAATATCAAAACCAGAAGAGGTCTTAAAGCATAAAATGATTTTAGCTAGAAGGTACCTAAAATCATCTAGTTTTATGACAGAAGAAATGGATATGGATAAAAGAATGGGAAGATCCCTGGCCTAGAACTTAGGTTCTAATCCCAGATCTGTAACTAATTAGCACTGTGATCTCAATTTTCTAATGTGTAAAGTGAAGATAATAGTGTCTGCCATTGCTATTGCACAGGGTTATTATGTTCCAGTGCGAAGTGCCATCAAAATAGAATGTATCATTAAAGTGTTAACTATGATCTCCTCCCATAAAGTATTAAGGAGTTTTATGTGCCATCAACATTATTATTGTTTTTTAATTTTTGGAGGTAGTTGGAGTTAAGTGACTTGCCCAGGGTCACACAGCTAGTAAGTATCTGAGGCTAGATTTGAACTGAAGTCCCCTTGACTTGAGGGCTGATGCTCTATCCACTTTGCCACCCAGCTGCCAAAAATATTATTAAAGGATGCTCAGGATTCTTCTAAAAGCTTTCCCCCAAATAGTGTGACATCCTTCCCTGTCTTCCCCTCCCCTCCTCTTCTCTCCCCTCCCCTCCTCTCCCTTCCCTATATTTCCCAAATTTTCACAAGTTCTGAAATTCTGTCTTTTAACTAGAAAACATGACTCTAGAAGGGTTATAGATTGGTCACATTTATTGTTAATGTCTGATTAAATTACTTCCCTTTTAACACTTAGCTAAAGTTCAGAGTTGAAGCTGAGATGTGAACTAGAGAGAGGAAAGGAGAGATGAGGTAGAGGAGGCCAGAGCATTCTGAGGACCCTAACTAACTAGTAGATATGGTCTCCAACCAGAGGCATCAACCAGGGGCATAGTGCCTCATATACAGTGGGTGCTCCAAATACATTTGCTGAATGGAGCCACAGAGCCTAGTGTTGTCCTGGGATGGGATAGCGTGGGAGATCCAGGGATTGGGCAGAAAGGGAAGAATAGAATTGGAAGTAAGGTGGAAGGAACTTGAAAGGTGGGCGGGTCTGGGTCTGAACAATCATTTTGGCAGGGGGAAATATAGGGACTGGGGAGAGGAGTGAAAACATGGAGTAGTGGAAAGAATGGTGGTTTTGGAGTCAGAGACCCTGGGGTTGACTCTGTTATCTGCCACTTAATAACTAGATGACCTTAAGCAGATTACTTCTCCTCTCTGAGCCTCAGTTTCCTTATCTGCAAGATAATAGGGTTGAATTAGATAAATTTTAATGTCCCATACATTCCTATGAATGAAATAAAATTGAGGAAGAGAGTCCAGAAAAGGAGGTGGGCATAGAAACACAGTCCTTCATCTATTTTCCAGTTTCGTGTCATAAATCTTTATGGTTGTAAGATGGAGGAGAGTAGGGCACTAAGATCTATGAAGGGTTGTTTTTATTCAATCAAGTCTGACTCTTGGTGATCCCATTTGGGGTTTTCTTGGAAGAGAAACTGGAGTGGCTTGCCATTTCCTTCTCTGACTCATTTTACAGATGAGGAAACTGAGACAAAAAGGGTTAAGTGACTTGCCCAGGGGTCACATGGCTAGTAAGTATCTGAGGCCAGATCTGAACTTAGGTCTTCTGATTCCTACTTTTGAAAACTGTCTGTCAAATACAGATTTTTCTGGTTTTGAATTCTTATTACTTTACCCTAGGCCTTGTAGATCTGTAGACCTTCCAAGATAACATTAATCTAGTAACTGCTTCTTTTAGGTCAGGTTATTTTTTTTAATTTTTTTTGCGGGGCAATGAGGATTAAGCGACTTGCCCAGGGTCACACAGCTAGTAAGTGTCAAGTATCTGAGGCTGAACTTGAACTCAGGTACTCCTGAATTCAGAGCTGGTGCTTTATGCACTGTACTACCTAGCTGCCCCCTACCCACGTTATTGGAATGATCTCCCTGACTTCTGTCTGCCCCTCTCCCATCAATCCTTCCCACAAGTGTCAAAACAATTTTCCTAAGGCACAGTACTAAATACCTCACTCCTTTGCTCAAGGACCTAAAGTAGCTCCCTTTTGCCTTGGCAATAAGATAAAATATAGACTTCACAGCTGGGAATTTAAAGTACTCCAGAAGGGGTGGCTAGGTGGCATAGTGGATAAAGCACCGTCCCTGAATTCAGGAGTCCCTGAGTTCAAATCCAGCCTCAGACACTTGATACTTATTAGCTGTGTGACCCTGGGCAAGTCACTTAACCCCTATTGCCCCATGAATGAATGAATGAATGAATAAAGAAAGAAAGAAAGTACTCCAGAGCCTCATTCCTAATTAACTCCTTCACACATCATATGTTCCAGTCAACCTTAACTTCTGCCAGTTTTCCAAACTGGACGTTCCATCCTCTGACATACTTTTCCTCCTCATTTCTGCTGCTTAGAACCTTTTTCTGTATCCAAGGTTCAGCTTAAATACCTCCTCCTCCATGAAGCCTTCCTTGATCCTTCCCAACTGCCTCCCTCCTCAAATTCTCGTACCCAGAATTATATTTATCTGTGAAAAAGTGATATTCTGTGAGAGACTCTAAGTTTTGTGAGGGCAAGAACTGCTTCATTGGTGTCTTTTTATTTCCACAGCCAAGCTCTATAGTCTTCAGGAGGTAAGCACTCATATTAGAAATCTGATCAATGCAGGAACCAATTATGATTTCAAGAGACTGAAAATGAAAAAGAGAGAGAGAGAGAGACTGAGAATGATTGAGAATCCTGCCTCTTAGCCAAGAAGTGATACAAGACCATAGGGGCAGAAAACACATTTTCAGGAAGGACCAATGTGTTGATTTTTTTTCTTGGCGATGCTATTTGTTATATCAAAGGGCTTGTTTTGGGGGATAGGGTAGTGACAGAACTTGAAGGAAAGAGAAGGATCATCAAGAAAACATTTGTAAAATACACAAAAGAGGATGAAAAGTTCAGAAGTAGACAGAAGCAAACAGGGGTGTGTTTGTGAAAGAAGGGAAGGGAGAGAGGGAGGGAGAGAAAGAGAAAGAGAGGGAGTGAAAGGGAGAGGGGGAAGAAGGTAGAAAAAGTGAGAGAGGGAGGGAGAAAGAGGAGAGAGGAAAGGAGAGAAAGAGGGAAAAAGAGAGGGGTAGGGAGGGAGAGGGAATGTGTGTGTGTGTGTGTGTGTGTGTTTAGCAAAATATGTGATTTCATTGGTATGGGGACCTGTCAATGAAGGACTCCCCCATCAATCCCTCTTGAGGTCTATAGCTTGCTTAGGACACTAAAGCCAAGGTCACACAACCAATAGGGATCAAATTGGAGCTAAGAACTCAGGGTTTCTGGACTATGAGACCCCACTCTCTCTATTCACTGAGCCATGCTGACTGGATGTTAATACATTGAATATACACTTTTTTGTTGGTGGTGGTGGTGAGGCAATTGGGGTTAAGTGACTTGCCCAGGGTCACACAGCTGGTAAGTGTTAAGTGTCTGAGGTCGAATTTGAACTCAGGTCCTCCTGAATCCAAGGCTGGTGCTCTATCCACTGTGCCACCTAGCTGCCCCGAATATACACTTTTAAAAACCTCTATTAAGGGAAGTTCACAATGTCAAACACAAATCTCTATTTGGTAATTTGTATTATTGAAATCTTTTAGTTTGTTGCATGATTAAAAAGAAAAAGAAAATGGAAGGAAAGGGGTGGAAAGGAAATTCCTGGTCATAGGGAAAGAAAGGTTAACCAGACTGGGGCTTATGGGGAACCCAGGACAGGGAAAAAGATTCCACTGCTGTGAAACATATGCTGCCTTCCTGACTATCTATCTGCATTACACATACCACCTGGCCCTGAGTGTGTTCTGATCCCCCAACAGCTTCCCCCTGGTTCCATCCTAGCTGATACCTCCTAAGGTCTTCTGATGCAGGCTTCTTTCTGGAAGCTCAAGGTTGTGGAGAAAGCTAGGGAGGGGTTGGGCTTGTGACCTTTGAGTTCCCTTTGAGATCTAAATCTATGACTCTGTGCACCTCCAGGAAAGCTCCTTGGACCGTAACATTCATATGAAGGGACTATTCCCTTGCTAGTAACCTGTGGTACCCAGGTAGGACCAATCGGGCCAGGATGCTTCCTGGGATTACCCCTGTAATGTGGAGAATGGGAACCTCCAGCTTTACTACTGCACTGGCTGTTTGACTAGTGAGTGAGCCAGAGTGTGTGACTTGGCTGCCCATGGCCACTTCTGTACTATGTTGGAGCCTCCTGACATTCCTAAGGGGCAGCTTGTTCAGGGACACAGAAACTCAGTGGCAGAGCAGGGACTGGCCCATGTCCCCTGAACCTCAGGACAGAGATGCTGCCCAGGATGTCTTCATTTGGCTCCCAAGGCTGCTGGTATGGACGGATAGACAGACACCCAAGAGTGAATGTGGGCCAGAGACCAAACACTCCTATCCAAACTCAGCTGTGAGCCGGGTCCCCCCTTTCCCACCTCAGTCTTCCAAACTGTAGCATCTGGGTATCCAACTGTCTGAACTCTCTGATCTGCCAGGGGGCTGTGCATCACAGGATGGAAATGATAGCCTGAATGAAAGCTGGAAGAGACCTTAGAGCTCATCTACAACTGCTTCTCCTCATTTCACAGATAGGGAAACTGAGATCCAGGGAGGTTAAGTGATTTTCTCAAAATCACACAGGTACTAAGTGAGAGAGCCAGGGGATTTGTACCCAAGTCTCTTTATTTCAATCAGTGTCATTCCACAGTCCCGCTCTGCTTTCCAGAAGGTGGGGGAGGAGTGACACAAGAGGTTTCGCCCAGTCTGATGGCAGAACAGAAAGGGTTCAGAGCCTGCCAGGGCCCCTTTAGAGTTGGGGATCCCTAAAGGGAGCACAGCGCCTCTTGCTGGGGATGCACAGCCTTGCACCGCCTAAGTCAGTGACTCAGCGGGGCCCCTGGCATCCTAAACTGGGCACTGCGCCAGCCAATGAGCGAAGTCAACTGGGGGACCTACCCAGGGCGTGCCCTTCCAGGGAACCCCATAAAATAGACTATGGGACTCGGAGCTACATATTTCTGGTCCTGCACAGAACCGGGAAAGAAGTCAACATGGTGCTCTCCAGCTCTGACAAGACTCACGTGAAGGCGATCTGGGGTAAGGTGGGAGGCAACGCCGGTGCCTACGCCGCTGAAGCCCTGGAGAGGTAAGGGCCCCCCCTCTCCTCCGCAGCCTCCCACTTCCCTCCCTCTCTGCTGCCGCTTCCCAGACCCGCAGACACAGACGTGCCCCTTCCCCGAATTCCAGTCCAGGTCCAGAATTCCAACACGTCCCTTCCCGAACTGAGCCCACAGGATCCCCAGCGATCGTCGGAGCTCAGAATCTCTTCCCTCTCTCTTAGTACCTCCCCGCTATTTCCCCTCGTCCTCAGCCCTGGGGCTGGCTCCACAGTGTCCAGTGGACAGCGCTCAGAATGTGCTCCAAAGGAACCCCCTTTCCTTTCCACAGGACCTTCCTCAGTTTCCCCACCACCAAGACCTACTTCCCCCACTTCGACCTGTCCCATGGCTCTGCCCAGGTCAAGGGTCATGGCCAGAAAATAGGCGATGCCCTGACCCAGGCTGTCGCCCATGTGGATGACCTGCCCGGGACCCTGTCCAACCTGAGCGACCTGCACGCCCACAAGCTGAGGGTGGATCCTGTCAACTTCAAGGTGAGCCAGAGCTCAAGGGACCCACCAAGGGCAAGCTGAGGGATCCGAGGCCGGCGACTGGGGATGCTCAGTGTGGTCCGGAAGGCAGCTCCGTTGAGGGCAGCGGTTCTTACAACGAAGACTTGGCACGCGGGCGGATCACTGGGCGCCAGAGGAGAGTAGGGTTTGAGCAGGATCAGGTCGGGCGCAGTGGGCGGGTGGAGAACAGGGAAGGTAAGAGGAGGAAGCAGGCAGGTCCAGTGCGGTGAGGGAAGTGTGTGTGCTCACACAAAGCTGGAGGAGCCTGACTTAAGAGCTGTCCCTTCTCCTCTCTCCCAGTTCCTGAGCCACTCCCTGCTCGTGACTCTGGCCAGTCACCTCGGCAAGGAATTCACTCCCGAGATCCACGCCTCCTTGGACAAGTTCTTGGCTGCCGTGTCTACCGTGCTGACTGCGAAGTACCGTTAAGTCTGTGTCGGAGGCCAGAGATATCCCCCGCCACCGCGGTGGCCACCATCCAAGCTGCCAGACACTCAATGTCCCCAGCCCCTCCCTCCCCGCATGGGCAGATGGAAGTATTCGAATAAAGCCTGAGTCTGCCAGAACTTGAATGTGTACATTTGCATTGTGTCTGGGGACAAAGGGTGTGTGTGTGTGTGTGTGTGTGTGTGTGTGTGTGAGAGAGAGAGAGAGAGAGAGAGAGAGAGAGAGAGAGAGAGAGAGAGAGAGAGAGAGAGATACTTAAGAGGGATGGGCAACCCCAATGTTTGGTTTCTACCATCCTGACTCCCTGCTCCTTGCACATCCTGAAAGGGTGGAGTGGGGAGAGAAAGCCTTGCAGTAGAAATGGGAGAGAAGATGGACCCAGACCATCCTCCTCATCTCCCCCAGTACTCTTGGAGCCTCACAAGCATACCTGCCCACACTCTAACCCCATTTTATTTGTTCAATTGTGGTACAAACATTGACTGTAATCTCTGGGTGGCAAGGCTGGGTTCTCTAAGTGGAGAGACAAAGTATAATAAAACTTGGTCTGGACCTGGGAGGAGCTTCCTCACTAGAACTGGAAAGATGCAGTGGACTCATCTTAGCCTAGTTGATACCCGAATTTACATATGCTTGCAGGGAGGCCTGGTTGCCTGAATATGTTGTCTGATGGAGTTGGAAGGGGATAATAAACTGAGAGGTGGTATTTTCCTTCAACTGCTCTTTCAGACAGGGAGTGAGAGAGGCCAGCCTAAGGCAATCCTAGGTTTCAGCTCATTGTGGGAGTTGTGGAGAAAGAGAATTCTAGCCTTGGTACACCCTGGGCTCTCATTAGCAACTCTGAGACATTCTATGGGGAAATCATGAGATAGGACACTTTAAGGAGGGGTTCTTCAAGGAAGGCTCAGATGCTTTGGACCTAGAGACAGCCTCTTGACTAGAACCCCCAAGATAGAGGAATTATGACTGCCACTCCTTTTTCCTCCTTTGTTTCTTGTATTTAGGTTTGTTGGTGCTCTGTGGCTGCTTGCATTCATGATTGAGTTCAGAAGGGCATGTAGGGAGCTGGGGAATGGGTGGGAGCCAAGAACTTGATATGAACTGAATAGGTCTTGTTTCTTTGTTGATACTGGGCTTCCCCCCTTACCATTACACTTTCCATCCCCTACCTCCAAGAGTTCTAGTTTGGACTCTCTCATTTACATACTCCATCACTTGCAATAAGCCACTTCCTTTTTCTAGGTCTCATTTGCCTTCTCTGTCATGAGTGGCTTAGTCTGGGGGCTCCCTAAGGTCCCTTCAGCATTGGTAGGCTATGCTCTCCAGATCCTTTTCACTTCTTCTTTTTTTTTTTTTTTAAGCGAGGCAATTGGGGTTAAATGACTTGCCTAGGGTCACACAGCTAGTAAGTGTTAAGTGTCTGAGGCCGAATTTGAACTCAGGTACTCCTGACTCCAGGGCTGGTGCTCTATCCACTGCGCCATCTAGCTGCCCCTCCTTTTCACTTCTAACATTGTATTGACTATATTTCCCACATTCTATATTCTGAGGTTCCTGCCAACTCTAATAGTTCTAAATTTTGAGCATGCTTTCAGCTAATGGTCTAGGATCTAGAACAACTGAGTCTATCTATGTGAATATTCTAGTCTTGTATAACAATAGCAGTGCAAGAACACCACATGGATGTGGATCTGTCTACCAGGCTCAGGCTCTGTTTAACCTTAATCTACTATTCTCTTTGTTCTTTACTGGACAAAAGAGGGTTAAGTGACTTGCCCAGGGTCACACAGCTAGTAAGTGTCAACTGTCTGAGGCCAGATTTGAACTCAGGTCCTCCTGGATCCAGGGCTGGTGCTTTATCCACTGTGCCACCTAGCTGCCCCTACTATTCTCTTTGAGTCTCAGATCTCTCATCCTGAAAATGGGGATAATCATCTTCACCCTAACTCCCTCACAAAGTGTTCAACAGGATCAAATAGAATCCTTTCCAATAAGTGCATTGTAAGCTTTAAGCTCCTATTCATTTGCCATCTTAATTTTTTTTGTTGTTTATTGTTTCAGTTATATCTGACTATTTGTGACCCCATTTAGGGTTTTCTTGGAAGAGATACTAGAGTGGTTTGCATTTCTTTCTCCAGCTCATTGTAAAGATGATGAAATTGAGGCAAACTGGGTTAAGTGGTGTAAAGTTGTTATCTATACTGTCTAAAATATGTCTAAAATATGTAATGAGTGGTTGCCAATAAATTAGAAGCTTTAGCAAGAGTTTTAGACTTTTTAAGCATTTATTAAGGAGAATAAGAATTTGGTGAAGAGAGAGAAAGAGGCCTAGATGCCTACAGCTATCTATCTCAGGGAGCCACTGTCTCCAGCTCCTCTCCCCGCTGAGGTCCTCGAGAAAGAGAGTGAGAGATCGAGCCTCGCCCTGTCTTCATCCCACAAGCCTCCTGTGAAACCCGGAATATCCCATCCACTCGTGCACACACAGCTCCAAGTTAATTGGCTGGTAGCTTTGATAGACAGTACCCACGAGCAAACGTCACTTCCTGACACCAAGGAACTGACCTTTCAAACCACATGGCTTGCCCTCAGATGCCTTCTCCTCATGGCAGAATTTTCCTACAGTAACTCTCCAGCAGGTGGTGTCACTCCAATTGTTACAGTGGCTTGCTCAGGGTCACCCAGCTAGTAAGTACCTGAGGCCAGATTTGAACTCAGGAAGATGAGTCTTCCTGACCCCAGGCCCTGCACTCTATCCACTGGGCCTCCTAGCTGCCTTAATGCTTACAAACTCCTTTTCCTCAAGACAATCTTGTGAAGTAGTATGATTGGACAAATGGGCTGGAACCTTGGATTCAAGGATGGAATGAAATTAGACAGTCTTTGTCCATATAACAATTAATAAAGAGGTGACAGAAGAGCAGAACCAGGAGAACATTGTACACAGTAACAGCAACATTGTATGATGATCAACTGTGATATACTGGGCTCTTCTCAACAGTGCAATGACCCAAAACAATTTCAAAGAATTCATTATAGAAAATGTTCTCAACATCCAGAAAAAATAACTGCGGATTCTGAATGCAGATTGAACCATACTGTTTCTACTTTAGGAGTGTTTTTCCCTTCTTTTTGAGGTTTTTCCCTTGTTCTCTGATTCTTTCACAATATGACTAATGCAGAAATATGTTTAATGTGATTTTACATATATAACCTATATCAGATTGCTTTCTGTCTTGGGGAGGAGGGAGGGAAGGGAGGGTGGGAGAAAATTTTGGAACTAAAAATCCTATGAAAACAAATGTTGAAAACTATTCTTACATGTAACTGGAAAATAATAAAATACTTTTATAAAAAAAAAGAGGTAGACATCCAGTGAAGGGGAAATACATTCAGAAAAGGGAAAGAATATTTGTGGAGGATACAGCTGAAAAGAACTTATAAGTGTTGACAATATTCTTTCTTACACAAGTGGGTGGCACAAGTATCCCACCTCACAATGACTATTTTATCAGTCAGTCATTCAACCAGTCCCTTTTAAGTGACTAATATATATCAAGGGGCAGCTAGATGGGTACAGTGGATAGAGTGCAGGACCTGGAGTCAGGAAGACTCATCTTCCTGAGTTCAAATGTAGCTTCAGACACTTATTGGCTGTGTGACCCTGGGCAAGTCACTTAACCCTGTTTGCCTTAGTTTCCTCATCTGTAAGATGAGCTAGAGAAGGGAATGGCAAACCACTCCAGGATCTTTGCCAAGAAAAACCCAAAAGGGGTCACAAAGAGTTAACACACTGAAATGACTGAACAATTGTGTCAGGCACCATAGTCCACCATGGGGATACAAATTTAATTAATGAAGTAATCTTTATTCAAATGAAGCCTATATTCTTTTTTTCCATAAAAGTATTTTGTTATTTTCCAGTTACATGTAGAGATAGTTGGCAACATTTGTTTTTATAAGATTTCTAGTTTCAATTTTTTCTCCCTCCTTCCCCTCCCTCCCCCCTCCCGAAGACAGCAATCAATCCAATATAGGTTATATATGTACAATCACATGAAGCCTATATTCTAATGGAGGAACCAACAAGAACATATGTGTGTGGATATAGAGATAGAGATATGTGTGCATATATACACACATATAACTACATACAGAATAAATATAAAGAGAGTAAATATAAAGGAGTTGTTACAAGATAGTTTGTTCCTAAGGGAGGGCACTAGCAGGGGAGAAGATCAGGAAAGATTTTATGGAGAAGGTGGTGCCTGAGGTTTCTCTTGAAAAAAGAGGAGAGGGGGCAGCTAGGTGACTCAGTGTATGAAGCACCGACCCTGGATTCAGGAGGACCTGAGTTCAAATCCAGCCTCAAACACTTGATATTTACTAGCTGTGTCACCCTGGGCAAGTCACTAAACCCTCATTGCCCAGCCAAAAAGGAAAAAAAAAAGAAAAAGAAAAAAGAGGAGGATTCTATGAGGCACCGGTGGTGGTGGTGGGCATTTTAGGCATAAGGGACAACCAATGAAAAGGACAGAGGCAGGAGATGGAGTGTCATATGTGATGTGATGTGATGTGATTTGACCCTTCCGACTGGAGGGCAGTCAGGAACTCCAAAACCAGGCCAATCATCTCCAAATTTCCCACATGATTCTGAACTCTTTTGGATTTATGTGAACTTCTCCAACATGTCCCCATGCTGGAGATCGTCTCTTTGCCCCCATTCCTGCTTGACTTTCAGCTTTCTTGTGTGTTGTCTTCCCCTCAGTGGACTGAAAGCTTCCTGGGAGCAAAGACTGTCTTTTTCATACTTGTATCCCCAGCTCTTAGCACAGTACCCGGCACAGAGTTGGCACTTAATAAATGTTTATTGACTGACTGTGAACAACAGAGAGAAGGCCCTTTTATCTAAGTCAGGGAACTCAGGTGGAGGATGTAATTTCCATTTTATAAACTTTAATATTTGCAAAGCACTTTAAATTGTAATACCTAATTGATCAAGCCTTCTAAAAGCATCACTTTATCATTTACCAGGCCCTGCACTAGGCACTGGAGATATACGTATGATAAAAGGGATATGGTCTCTGAACTCCATGATCCTACGTGCATTGAACCTGGAGACAATCCATGTGAGAATCAGTGAAAACTAGAAAAGGGGAATGAGTCAGCTTCCCATAGGAGGTGCTGCATGAATTGGCTCTTCCAAATCTCTCCACAACCCTCCTATTACTCCTTTTTCCCCCATCCTCTCAGCTGAGGATCTCAACTGAAAATAAAGGACATTCAGGGGCAGCTAGATGGCACAGTGGTAAGGCACTGGCCCCGGATTCAGGAGTACCTGAGTTCAAATCCAGCCTCAGACACTTGACACTTACTAGCTGTGTGACACTGGGCAGGTCACTTAACCCCAATTGCCTCACCAAAAAAATAAAAAGAAAGAAAGAAAATAAAGGACATTCCCTAGAAGCTGCCTCTTCTTCTGCTCATTTCATTTCAAAATCTCTTGCTAGAATTCCTGGCCCTCATCTCCTCCTTTTCTCCAGTCTCTGACAGAGATGTGGCTCTTCTAGAGCCACACTATCTACATTGGATTGGCCCTTGATTCCATCCCATCTTTCCTTTCCTAGCAGATTGCCACAATTATTCTCTCTTTCCTTCTAATCATCAGTTTCTAACTATCTACTAGTTTGTTTGCCTGTAGCTGACAAAAATGACAAAATTTAAGACCATGCTAAAAAACAACACCAAAAACCTTTCACTGGACACTACTAGCCCATTAAGCTATCATCCAATATATCTCTCTTCCTTTCCTCCTTCAGACTCCTAGAAGCAGCTGTTTATATTGGTAGCTTTAATCTCCTTTCCTCCAATTCATGTCTCAAACATGTATAATTTAGCTGCTGACTCCATCGCTGAATTGTAACTGCTCTCCTTAAAGTTACGTGTGCATACATAGGTATTGTAAAAATAATTTTAATTTACTAACTAGCTAACCGGTTGACCTAATCTGTTGACTTTTGACTGGCTGACTATCTGACTGCTATTAATTGTTTAAGGCAGTCTGTTAGGGCCTTATAAAATCCCATACTGCTCCTCCCAAATTGATAAGCAAAAAAGAATTAAAATGCCTCTTTTAATTAAAGCAAATATGGGGTTTATTTAGGTGAACAAATTTAGAGTTAAATGTAGAATCAAGGATAACAAAATTAAAATACGACCTGTCCGTTTTTTAAACTTTCTGCCACCTCTTGCCTATGGGTATGCTGGCCACTGCCACTGGCCTTGGACAGGTTCGCGTTCAGTCCTCTTCAACCTTCTCAGTCTTCTCCCTTTCACTCTTTAACTTCTCTCTACTTTTTAACTGAAAAGCCCCCTGCTTCACGGCTCCGCTCCTTTCTTCTAACTCCAAGCCCCCTTCATTTTGTCGACCCCCCTTACTGTCTAACTTCCCTCTCTGTACGTAGCGATGAACTCCCCAGCGTCTCTCTTCTTCACTCACCGACCTCCCTGAAAAGCCCCTAACTCTGTACTGTTGCGAACCCCCTTCGTCTCCCTTTGTCTCTTTTTATTAACTTCCTCTCTCAGGTGAAACTCGGGCTGGCCACCCGTGCTGCCCGTACCAAGAGCTGGGGGCTGGTGGAAACAAACCCTCGTGTCTCTCCCATTTTTCCTGCGAGCAGCTTAGCCTGACTCAAAGGTCCCCTGCAACTGAAATGGAGCGGGAGGGGCAGCTCTGTTCAGGGAGCCTGAGGCTAATTTAAACGCCTACAGTATATAATATATATTAATGTTATATAAAATAAATGGTAGGGCAGCTAGGTGGCGCCGTGGATAAAGCACCAGTCCTGGATTCAGGAGGACCTAAGTTCAAACCCGGCCTCAGACACTTGACACTTACTAGCTGTGTGACCCTGGGCAAGTCACTTAACCCCAATTGCCTCACCAAAAAAAAACCCAACTAGAATAAAATATATGGTAAATGATATAATATAAATATATACTATATTATAATATTCATAATATTATATATAAATATAACATTATAGATAACATTATGTATTATATAACACAATATATAATAGTATATAAGTAACATAAAATATAATATGAAACAATATAATATTGTGTATAACAGAAACACATAATATAAATTATATGCCACACACCAAACATGTGTACAGTTACATATATGTATATGAATATATATGTGCACAACACATGTGTTTATGCAGGCACATGCATATGTAAGCACACAAACATACACACACCACATAGAGCAACTACAATAAAAGGAGAAGAATATCAGTTAAGACACCCAAAAGTTCACAGGAGACCAAATGCAAAAAAGGAGGCAGAAGTAGAACCCATGATCTCATATGTTGAAAGATGACCAACATTAATACAACAAACAAGAGGAGCTAGATATGCTAATGAAAAGAGGCAAATTTTACCTCATAGGTTTCATTAAGACTTGGAGGAATGAAACCCATGACTGAACTACAGCTCTGGATGGGTGAACTTCTTTGTATATTAAGAAGGTATATTCATGGTAGGAAATACGATGGAAAATACAGAGTAATGGAAGGAGAAACAGAAGTAATTTTATAGACCACTTGGACAGAAAAAGGAAATAGACAAGGAGCTTAGGAAATAGATCACAAGCCTTACACAGAGGAATAATATGTAGACATTTGCTGGAAGTCTCAGTCTTTCTGTCTGTCTGTCTCTCTCTGCCAAAAGTGAGAATTTGGTTTGTAATTTGGCTTAAATTAGCCTTGCATTCAGAAATTTTCTAATCTTTCCACAAAAAAAAATGTGGAGGACACCCACAGAAGAAATTCTGTTCTAGATCTGATTCTCACTAATGGGAAGGAACTGGGTTGCTGGGCTGGAAATGGTAAGAGCCTTGAGGGGAAGTAACTCTAGAGAAAGTCATCCCAGGAGGAATGGAAGATGCTCAAAAATGAAATTCTGAGCACACGAAGGGGAACAATTGAGGAAAAAAAGGAGATTAGGACACTTCTATCTGCTGCTTAGAGACCCTTAACTAAGGACCTAGGTTATGTTGACTAGAAACCCAGTTTTCTCACAATTGTACATCTCAAGCAACCCATATATCTTATCTGAAAACTGGCATGGTACTGATCAATCAGTTACTGTTCCCATGTTCTTTTGATGCTAAGTGGGTATGGGACAACTCTTTTTCTGAATTCAGGGAACTGTATTTTCTCCCCCTCCAACTTTTTCATCAAATTAGAAATCAGATTACCCAATTCTGTATTGTTTCCTTTTAATTAGTTGGGCTTATTTGATTGTTTTCAATGTGTGTCCCCTTGTAATGGGGGTCCAGTCCGAGTTGAGGTGATCTGGTCCCAATTTGTTAAGCGATTGACATGCATTGCTTCTATATGCTCAGAAGTTTGAACCTTTGTTTCCTTAATCATTTCATCTTCCCACCCCCCCACACACACAATATCAGTGAAAGGCAGAAATGGAACATGTCTGAAGAGACCAGTGTGAATGAACAGAGAACTTACCAACCAACTTGGATTTCTAAAAAGAAAAGTGCAGAAGGTGAAGCCAGATAATGGAGGAAGGCAGGTCCTCTAAAAGTAGGGTGAGGAAGGCTGAAGCTCAGAATGGACTGAGGTTAATAAGGGAATCTCAGGACAACAAAGGGCTTTTTAGATATATTAGTAGGAAAGGAGGATCACAGAGCTGAGAGGACCTTGGCATGGAGAGGATGGGACTCTGATAACTGACAATGGAGAGCAGTAGAAATGTTCCATTCTGATTTTGTTTCTGCTTTTTCTTCCAAAGAGAATGCCCTTTGCACTGGAAATGGCAGAACAAAAATGATGAACAGGGAGTTGCTGCCAAAGATAAGCAAGGCTATGGTAAGAGAACACTTGAGTGTCCCTGATGACTTTGTCACCTGGCCCACATGAACTTCATCTTCGGGCACAGAAAGAACTGACAGAGGCAGTTATTGGATTCCTGAAAGTAATATTAGAAAGATCATGAAATCTACTTAAGATGATGACACTAAGGGTGCTAGAGGAGTTCAGCTCTCCAAAAAACATTCCAGCAAAGTTCTAAAAATGCACCAGAAGGAGCAATGATAAAGAAAATCAAAGAAAGATATTGGAAGAAGAATGAATGGTTTAGAATAGATGTGGGGAAATTTACTCATGAAGTAGACTTTGAAAAATAGAAAATGCAATCAAGAAAAAATATAATGAAGCAAGCAGAACTCAAAGATTCCATGGGACAAGAAGAAATATTAAATAAAGTTAAAGCAACAATCTTGAAAAATATAGAAGGACATGTACTATATCTACTATCAAAAACAAGTGACCTGACCACCTCGCATCTATCAGGTTGGCTAATATGACATAAAAGAAAGATTATAAATGTTGGAGAGGATGTGGAAAAATTGAGACACTAATGCACTCTTGGTGGAGTTGTGAACTGATCCAAACATTCTGGAGAGCAATTTGGAGCTATGCCCAAAAGGAAATCAAATTATGCATATCCTTTTATCCAGTAATACCCTTACTAGATCTATATCCTAAAGAAATAATGAAAAAGGGAAAAGGACCTACATGTACAAAAATATTTATAGCAGCTCTTTTTGAGGTGGCAAAAAATTGGAAATTGAGGGGATGCCCATCATTTGGGGAATGGATGAACAAGTTAGTATATGAATGTAATGGAATACTATTGTGCTATAAGAAATGATGAGCAGTATGCTTTCAGAAAAACCTGGAAAGACTTACATGAACTGATGCAAAGTGAAATGAAGCAGAACCAGAAGAACACTGTACACAGTAACACCAACATAGTGCAATGATCAATTGTAAATGCCTTCCCTTGTCTCAACAATGCAATGATCCAAGACAATTTTGAGGGACTCATGATAGAAAATGCTATCTTCATCCAGAGAAAGAACTAATGGAGTCTAAATGTAGATTAAAGCATATTGTTTTAATTTGTGTGTGTGTGTGTGTGGCTTTTCCCTTTTGATCTGTTTCCTCTTTTACAACATGACTGATGTGGAAATGTGTTTTGCATGATTGCACATGTATAACCTATATCAGATTATTTGCCATTTTAGGAGGGAGAGGTGAGGGAAGGAGGAAGAAAAATTTGGAGATCAAAGTTTTTAAAGAATGAATGCTGGGGGAGGCAGCTAGGTGGCGCAGTGAATAAAACACTGGTCCTGAATTCAGGAGGACCTGAGTTCAAATCCAGCCTCAGACACTTGACATTTACTAGCTGTGTGATCCTGGGCAAGTCATTTAACCCTCATTGCTCCGCAAAAAAAAAAAAAAAAAAGAGAATGAATGAATGAATGAATGCTAAAAATAGTCTTTATGTGTAATTGGAAAAAATTAAATTATATTAAAAAAAAAAAAAAGGAACAGGTTTACCAAAAAACTCACATGGAAAATAAGACAATGAAAGAAATGTTAAGAATCATCAGACTCTAACATGAATGTAAATTTAAAAATAAAGAGACTCAATAATAAGATAAAATAACTAAATTCTCAAAGAGAAAACCCCCAGGATCAGATGGATTTATAAGTGTATTTTACCAAACATTCAAAGTCAATTAATTCTAAGACTACATAAAATGTTTGCAAAAATAGAGGGAAATGGGATTCTTCCAAATTCCTGTGAAATGTAAAGAGGATTCTCTGCCTCACTCTTTCAGAGCTAGGCCAGCTGTATCTCCCTTCTCAGAGTTCTAGGAATACTTGAAGGATTTGGAATATCTATTTTCTAATGCCTTCTGCTCAAACCTCCACTGGTTTTACTATTTCTACTCTTAGGTACCAGTAATTAATACTCCAGTTATATTCCCTTAACCTTGATTGGTTCTTACTAAGGGATATTGACTTCAAAGATTTAGCAAAAGCAAAAATACATCAATTTGCTTGTTAACAAGAAAGTTAAAGGATGAGGGAAAGAGACACCTTTTGCAACTACTAATAAGGCAGGAATTATTGACCAAAGAAGCTGTCGAAAGGCTCACAAGAATAAAATGAACAGCTTTAAAGCCTAGAAAATCGAAAATTTGTTCTACAAACAAAATCAATGCAATTAAAAATAGAAGGAAAATCACTAACTGGGAATTTCCCCCCAAAATTTATATGATAAATATGTGATATCCAAAATATGTAGGGAATTAGAACAAATATATAAGAACAAGAGTCATTTACCAATAGATAAATGGTTTAAAGCATATGAATAGGTAGTTCTCAAGAAGAAAGCAAACTATAAATAACTATTAATATGTGAAAATGTTCTAAATAACTAAAAATAAGAGAAATTTGAAATCTGAGGCTCTAATTCACCATTACTTGAAAGTAGATTATCAAAGATGGCTAAAGGGGGGAAATTATAATTGTTGTAAGGGCTATGGAAGTTTATCTAAATTAAGTACTATTGGTGAAATTCTGAAGTAGCCCAACCATTCTGGAAAGAAATTTGGAACTATACCCTAAAAGTCATTAAAGTATGGGCAACTTTCTGAAATTTCATTTATTTATTTTTTTAAATTTTGAGTTCCAAATTCTCTCTCTACTTCCAGTCCCTCTCCAATCTATTGAGAAGGCAAGCAATACCAATTATGCATGTCAGGTCATGCAAAATGTATTTCCATATTAGCCATATTGCAAAAAAAGGGGAAGAAAAATACAGTTTTTAAAAAGCATGCTAGGGGCAGCTAGGTGGCACAGTGGATAGAGCACTGGTCCTGGATTCAGGAGGACCTGAGTCCAAATCTGGCCTCAGACGCTTAACACTTACTAGCTGTGTGACCCTGGGCAAGTCACTTAACCCCAATTGCCTCACCAAAAAAAAAATTATGCATCAATATGCTCTCAGAGTTCATCAGTTCTTTCTCCAAAGGTAGATAAAAAATTTTATGATGGGTCCTTTGCAATCGACTTAGATCATTGTACTGATTAGAGTAGCTAAGTCTTTTCATATTTGATCATAGTTACAATATTGCTGTTACTGTGCACAATGTTCTCCTGATTCTGCTCATTTCACTTTGCATCAGTACATATATGTTTTCCCAGGGTTTTCCAAAAACATCCTGCTCATCATTTCTTTTTTTTTTTTTCGTTGTGAACGTTAAAAAAAATAAACATTTTATTTATAGTTTTGAGTTCCATATTTTATCCCTCCTTCCCTCCCTCCCCTAACCCCTCCCTGAGTCAGTAAGCAATTATGTAAATTATTATACTTGTTCAATTATGTAAAACATTGCCATACTAGTTATTTTATACAAGAAAACTTGAATAAAAGAAAAAATGAAAGAAAGTAAAAAATAGCATGCTTTAGTCTGTGTTCAATCAATATCAGTTCTTTTTTTGGAGGTGGATAATATGTTTCATCAATAATCCTTTGGGATTGTCTTGGATCATTATATTGCTGAGAATAGTTAAGTCACTCACAGTTCTTCATCAAACAACATTGCTGTCTCTGTGCACAACATCCTCTAGGTTCTGCTCACTTCACTATACATCAGTTCATACAGGTCTTTCCAGGCCTTTCTGAAATCATCCTGCTTGTCATTTCTTATAGCACAATAGTATTCCATCACCATCATATACCACAGCTTGTTTAGTCATTCCCCAATTGAAGGGCATTCCTTTGATTTCCAATTCTTAGTCACCACAAAAAAGAGCTGCTATAAATGTTTTTGTACAAATAGGTCTTTTTCTCTTTTGGAGGATGTCTTTGGGATATAAACCTAGCAGTGGTATTGCTCATCATTTCTTACAGCACAATAGTATTCCCTCATAATCATGTACCATAACTTGTTCATTTATTCCCAATTGATGGGCGGCCCCTCAACTTCCAATTTGTTGTGTATAAATTTTTACCCAGTCATTCCATGACTAGGCTAATATCCTACAAAGATCAAAGAAAGAGGGAATAATAATAGTCTATCATAAACCTGTGTGTGGATGGAAAGGGGATGTCCCATTTCTGTCTCAGACAATAGATACGTGACCCTGGGAAAGGTACTTAAACCATATGAATCTCAATTTCTTTGTCTGTAAAGTGAAGGATTTGCACTCAGTGACATCTGAGGTCCTTTTCAGCTCTAAATCTATGATCTTATGGACCATAGGATAGCTCCTTTCATCATAACCTTCATACTCAGCAGAGCTATTTCAAGAAGGGTGGGGATGCAGAGGGGACAGCTCCCTTGTCAGTAGCCTGTGGTACCCAGGTGGCTCCCATCTGGTCAGGATGCTTCCTAGGGAGGTCCCAGGGGACACAGAAACTCAGTGGCAGAGAAGGGACTGGCTCAATCTTCTGAACCTCAGGACAGAGGTGCCCAACATAAGCCTTCATTTGGCTCCTAGGCTGCTGGTGTGGGCAGATAGACACCCACCTGCGAATGTGGGCTAGAGACCAGACCCTCCTATCCAAATTCAGCTGTGAGCCGGGTCCCCCCTTTCCCACCTCAGTCTTCCAAACTGTAGCATCTGGGTATCCAACTGTCTAATCTCTCTGTCTCTCTGATTTGCCAGGGGGCTGCACATCACAGGATGGAGATGACAGCTTGAATGAAAGCTGGAAGAGACCTTAGATCTCATCTACAACAACTGCTTTTCCTCATTTCACAGATAGAGAAACTGAGATCCAGGGAGGTTAAGTGATTTTCTCAAAATCACACAGGTACTAAGTGAGAGAGTCAGGTGATTTGTACCCAGGTCTCTTTATTTCAATCAGTGTCATTCCACAGCCCCGCTCCGCTTTCCGGAAGGTGGGGGGAGGAGTGAAACGGAAAGCTACAGGCGAATGGGATAATAATAATAATAATAACAATAACAATGTTAACATTGCTATAGCAAATGCTACATGCCAAATATTGTGCTAAACTTTTTTTTCCATTCTTCTCTCCTTTGGTCCTCACAACAAGCTATTACCGTTTCCATTTTACAAAGAAATGAGGTTAAGTGGTTAAGTGACTTGCCCAAGTTCCCACAGCTAGTAATTTCCTGAGGTCGGATTTTAATTCAGGTCACCCTGCTCGGAACTCACCCATCATGGTTGCAGAGGAACTCAGAGCCTAGGCAGAGCCCCATCAGAAGTTAGGAAGACTGAGAGAGAGGCAGGAGCACAGCGCCTCCTTCAGGGGATGCACAGCCTTGCACCGCCTAGGTCAGTGACTCAGCTGGGCCTCTGGCATCCTAAACTGGGCACTGCGCCAGCCAATGAGCGAAGTCCACTGGGGGACCTACCCAGGGCGTGCCCTTCCAGGGAACCCCATAAAATAGACTATGGGACTCGGAGCTACATATTTCTGGTCCTGCACAGAACCGGGAAAGAAGTCAACATGGTGCTCTCCAGCTCTGACAAGACTCACGTGAAGTCGATCTGGGGTAAGGTGGGAGGCAACGCCGGTGCCTACGCCGCTGAAGCCCTGGAGAGGTAAGGGCCCCCCCCTCCTCCGCAGCCTCCCACTTCCCTCCCTCTCTGCTGCCGCTTCCCAGACCCGCAGACACAGACATGCCCCTTCCCCGAATTCCAGTCCAGGTCCAGAATTCCAAACACGTCCCTTCCCGAACTGAGCCCACAGGATCCCCTGCGATCGTCGGAGCTCAGAATCTCTTCTCTCTCTCTTAGTACCTCCCCGCTATTTCCCCTCGTCCTCAGCCCTGGGGCTGGCTCCACAGTGTCCAGTGGACAGCGCTCAGAATGTGCTCCAAAGGAACCCCCTTTCCTTTCCACAGGACCTTCCTCAGTTTCCCCACCACCAAGACCTACTTCCCCCACTTCGACCTGTCCCATGGCTCTGCCCAGGTCAAGGGTCATGGCCAGAAAATAGGCGATGCCCTGACCCAGGCTGTCGCCCATGTGGATGACCTGCCCGGGACCCTGTCCAGCCTGAGCGACCTGCACGCCCACAAGCTGAGGGTGGATCCTGTCAACTTCAAGGTGAGCCAGAGCTCAAGGGACCCACCAAGGGCAAGCTGAGGGATCCGAGGCCGGCGACTGGGGATGCTCAGTGTGGTCCGGAAGGCAGCTCCGTTGAGGGCAGAGGTTCTTACAACGAAGACTTGGCACGCGGGCGGATCACTGGGCGCCAGAGGAGAGAAGGGTTTGAGCAGGATCAGGTCGGGCGCAGTGGGCGGGTGGAGAACAGGGAAGGTAAGAGGAGGAAGCAGGCAGGGCCAGTGCGGTGAGGGAAGTGTGTGTGCTCACACAAAGCTGGAGGAGCCTGGCTCAAGAGCTGTCCCTTCTCCTCTCTCCCAGCTCCTGAGCCACTCCCTGCTCGTGACTCTGGCCAGTCACCTCGGCAAGGAATTCACTCCCGAGATCCACGCCTCCTTGGACAAGTTCTTGGCTGCCGTGTCTACCGTGCTGACTGCGAAGTACCGTTAAGTCTGTGTCGGAGGCCAGAGATATCCCCCGCCACCGCGGTGGCCACCATCCAAGCTGCCAGACACTCAATGTCCCCAGCCCCTCCCTCCCCGCATGGACAGATGGAAGTATTCGAATAAAGTTTAAGTCTGCCAGAACTTGAATGTGTGCGTTTGCATTGTGTCTGGGGTTGGGCAGCGATTAAGAGGGATGGGCACCCCAATGTTTGGCTTCTAACATCCTCCCTGTTTTGTCCACATCCTGAAAGGGTGGAGTGGGGGGAGAAAACCTTGCAGTAGAAATGGGAGAGGAGATGGACCCAGACCATCCTCCTCATCTCCCCCAGTACTCTTGGAGCCTCACAAGCATACCCGCCCACACTCTAACCCCATTTTATTTGTTCAATTGTGGTACAAACATTGACTGTAATCTCTGGGTGGCAAGGCTGGGTTCTCTAAGTGGAGAGACAAAGTATAATAAAACTTGGTCTGGACCTGGGAGGAGCTTCCTCACTAGAACTGGAAAGATGCAGTGGACTCATCTTAGCCTAGTTGATACCCGAATTTACATATGCTTGCAGGGAGGCCTGGTTGCCTGAATATGTTGTCTGATGGAGTTGGAAGGGGATAATAAACTGAGAGGTGGTATTTTCCTTCAACTACTCTTTCAGACAGGGAGTGAGAGAGGCCAGCCTAAGGCAATCCTAGTTTCAGCTCATTGTGGTTGTTGTGGAGAAAGAGAAGAGCATTGGTATACCCTGTGCTCTCACCAAGAACCTTGAGAAAACCTCTGGGGTGTGACATTGCAGGGGAAGTGCATTTCAGAAAAGGGGGTGCTCAGGCTAGGGTCATATGCCTCTGGCCTGAGCTCAACTTCTTGCCTGTTTCCCTATCTGTCCTCCCTCCTCAAAAAAAGGGGAATTATGACTGCTAAATCAATGACCTTTCCTCCATCCTTCAGCTTCTCAACACCTGTGCAGCATTTGAAACTGTTGACCATGCTCTCCTCCCAGATGTTCTGTCTGGTCCTTCTCCTACCTATCTGAATATTCTTCCTCAGGCTCCTTGGTTGGTTCCTCAACCACATCCCTGCCTCCTAAATCTTAATGTACTCCAAAACTCTGTCCTATTGTGACGGGGAAATAGAGTGGGGGTTTGGGATAGGGATTTGGGATAGGGGTTCTTAGGAATTCCTCTTTAAAGAATTACACCCTCTTGCACACAAATCTGATTAGAATAAAATAATAGTTTATTTATGGTGCTAGGGAAAGGAAACCAAGAGAAAAATCCTTGGACTTCTTCTCATGGGGAGAAGGCATGGCACAGAGACATGGTTCTGAGATACCTGTCTCCTCGAGCAGGAGACAGGCAGATATGTTTAGAGGTTCAATGGTGGTCCGATGAGGTGATCACCTGACTGTGGAAAGTTCCACTATTGGGGGAGGACCATCCCCCACTGGTGGTGGCTGAGGGAAGTTGGGTGAGGGGAGGCTCTGGATCTCTCAAGCCATCTCTCTCCCCCTTATGCCATAAAGGCAGCAGCCACACCCAATCTTATCCCCCTGAGGGATGGGGGAGACTGGAATGAAGGGTGGTGGTCCTGGAGCTAGCTCAGTCCCAATCCAGTGCCACTTATCTCTTTAGGTGTGTCTGTCCTTTGGTTTAGTTTCTCAAGGAGAAGGTTCTTTGATTTACCCCAGAGAACTTCTGGGGTCCTCTAGGCCCATAACCCTATGGTCTCTTCTCCCTCCACATTCTCTTACTTGATGCCCTGTGAAGTCCAATGGATTTCATTAGAATTGCTATGCAGATGACTCACAGCTCTACCAAGCTAGTACTAGTCTCCTGAGCTCCACTCTCAAATCTACTGACTTTTGGACATTTTAAACTAAACATAAACAAACAAATAAATTGATAGATGGATGGGTGAATGAATGAATGCATGAATAAATAAATTAATAAACAAATGAATGAATAAGTAAATGAATGAACAAACAAATGAATAAATGAGATAAATATTTGTATAACAAATAACTAAATCCCCATAGATTTCTTAAATTCAATATGTCCAAAACAAAATTCACCATTTCCCCCCTCCCACAAAATCATCCTTTGTTTAAACTTCTCTATTTAACTGTGAAAGACAACTATTCTCAACAATACAATTATCCAAGACAATCCCAAAGGACTATCAATGAAATATACTATCCACCTCCAAAGAAAGAACTGATATTGATGGAGCACAGACTGAAACATACTATTTCACTTTCATTTTTTCTTTTATTCAAGTTTTCTTCTACAAAATGACTAATATGGTAATGTTTTGCATAATCATACATGCATAACCTATATCTGATTGTTTACTGCCTCAGGACAGGGTTAGGGGAGGGAAGGAAGGAGGGATAAAAATTGGAACCCAAAACTATAAGTAAAAATGCTTATTACTTTTTAAAAAAAGTTATGTCTGGGAGACAATTTGTTGAAGAAAGAGACTTTAAGTGGGCATTTGGCTATCCTAAAATAAAATGCCTTTTTATAGTTGAAAAACAATAAAAACAAAAAATAATAAACTTCTCTATTTCAGTCAGGGATAATAATGCCATCTTTCCAGTCCCCCAGGTCCACAGACATAAGTGTTATCCTCATCTCCTCACTCAGGTGCAAAATGTTGGCATTTCTACTTGAACAGCATCTCTCCTATTCATGCCCTTGTCACCCCTCACAGTCATCACCTTAGCTCATCACTTCTACTGACTATTACAACGGTCTCTGAATTGATTTCCTGTTTCAAGTCTCTCCCCATTCCAATACATCCTCCTCAAGGTTGCCAAAGTGATTTTCCTTAAGCCCAGGACTTCCCATCCCTCCCTCAATGAATAAACTCCAGTGATTCCCCATTGCCTCTAGAAAAAGAATACTAACTCCAGGTCAATAAAGAGAATAAAGCATTCCTAAAGGGAACAGAACTGAAGGCTCAATAGGGGAAAAGGGGGTTGAGGAGGAGAGGAGTAGATGACCCCTCAGGATGTTGGAGAGTGGAGAAGTGTTGCCCAAAGGCAAGGTCAGCTGTACAGTTAGAGCTTCAAAACAGATTTGAGACCCATGCAGAAAGGAGGGAACTGAAAGCTCAGAAGAAAAAGATGCTTGTCCTCCAGAGAATGCTATAGCAATGCTACAGAAGCAACCAGGTGAGAGATCAACCAGGAAGGGTCAGAGAGAGAGAAGGGAAGAGTGATGCATGGTCAGTGAATCTCTGCTCTGGGGTCTGAGGCAGTTCTTTGTTAACCTGCTAAGAACAACAATGAGGACTGTTGCTTTTTATCAAAGACATTTCAGGGAACCTCCCAAGACTTATTGAAATGGATGACAACTCCCCACTTCTAGTGACTCACAAATGATATTTTGTGAGTGTCCATGAAATGGGCACTAATGATATTCTCAAAATGAATGTCAAATATTTTGTCAGCAATATTTGAAGCCTAGAACAAAAAACTAAAGCCCATGGGCACAAAGGTTATATTTTTCACACTGTTGTCCATTGAAGGCAAGGTAGTCTAAAGAGAGAACTTAATGTGGGAAGTGAATAACCAGCTAAAATATCTGTGGGTATCTAAAACGAGATTTGAACTTTGGGACCACAGTTCAAAATATAAGGATAACAGATTTCTGGTTGTGGCACAGTGAATAGAGCTCAGGTCCTTTATTCAGGAAGACCTGAGTTCAAATCCAGCCTTAAACACTTAGTAGTCATGTGCCCCTGGGAAAGTCATTTATCCTCTGTCTGCTTTGGTTTCCATAATTATAAAGTGAAGATAATAATAACACCCACCTCATGGTGCTGTTGAGAAAAACAAATGAAATAATATTATAAAGGGATATTTATAATGTGTCTGACACATAGGAGGTGTTGAGTGAATGTTCCCTTCCTTTCCCTACAAAGCTTAGTAAGAATGTATTAACCAAGGTATGTTGCAGATCTAAATGAAAGGATTTTACATTAAAAAGGATAGGGAGGGGCAGCTACATGGCCCCTTGGATAGAGCGACCCTGGAGTCAGGAGGACCTGAGTTCAAATCCGGACTCAGACACTTAACACTTACTAGCCCTGTGACCCTGGGCAAGTCACTTAACCCCGATTGCCTAAAAAAAGAGGAGGGGGGAAGGATAAAACCTTCTAAGTAGGGGCAGCTAGATGGCGCAGTGGATAGAGCACTGGCCCTGGATTCAGGAGTACCTGAGTTCAAATCGAGCCTCAGACACTTGACACTTACTAGCTGTGTGGCCCTGGGCAAGTCACTTAACCCCCATTGCCCCGCAAAAAACAACAACAACAACAACAAAACCTTCTAAGTATATACCCCAAACTTGATACCAAATATGCTCAGAAGCATGAACTTTTGTTTCCTAAATCATTTCATCTCTCACTCCCCAAACAATACCAGTGAAAAGTAGAAATGGAACATCTGAAGAAACCAATGTGAATGAACAGGGAGCTTACCAACCAACTTGGATTTCTTTTTTTTTTTTTGCAGGGCAATGGGGGTTAAGTGACCTGCCCAGGGTCACACAGCCAGCAAGTGTCAAGTGTCTGAGGCCGGACCCGAACCCAGGCACTCCTGAATCCAGGGCCGGCGCTCCATCCACTGCGCCACCCAGCTGCGCCCCCCCTTCCCCCCCCCCCCCCCCCGACAACTTGGATTTCTAAAAAGAAAAGTGCAAGAGGTGAAACCAGATAATGGGGGGAGGCAGGTCCTCTAAAAGTAGGATCAGGGTTGCTGAAGCTCAGAATGGACTGAGGTTAGTGAGGGACTCTCAGGACAACAAATGACTTTTTTTAGCTATATTAGTAGGAAAGGAGAATCACAGAGCTGAGAGGACCTTGGCATGGAGAGGATGGGACTCTGATAACTGACAATGGAGAACAGTAGAAATGTTCCATTCTGATTTTGTTTCTGCTTTCTCTTCCAAAAAGAATGAATGCTAGGGGCAGCTAGGTGGCGCAGTGGATAAAGAACCGGCCCTGGATTCGGGAGGACCTGAGTTCAAATCTAGGGAAGTCACTTAATCCTCATTGCCCTGCAAAAAGAAAGGAAGAAAGAAAGAAGGAAAGAAATAAAGAAAGGAAGGAAGGAAGAAAGAAAGAAGGAAGGAAAGAAAGAAAAAAAGAGAGAACGAATGCCATTTGCACTGGAAATGGCAGAACAAAAATGATGAACAGGGAGTTGCTGCCAAAGATAAGCAAAGCTAGGGTAAGAGAGCACCTGAGTGTCCCTGATGATTTTGTCACCTGGCCCACATGAACTTCATCTTCAGGCACAGAAAGAAAGAACTGGCAGAGGCGGGTATTGAATTCCTGAAAGTAATACTGGAAAGATCATGAAATCCAGTTAAGATGATGACAACTAAAGGTCTTAGAGGAGTTCAGCTCTCCAAAAAAAAAAAAAATGCTCCAACAAAGCTCTAAAAATGCATCAGAAGGAGCAATGATAAAGAAAATCAAAGAAAGATATTGGGTGACCAGGTGGGATTTATACCAGGAATGCAGGGCTGGTTCAACATTAGGAAAACTATCAACATAATCAACCACATCAATAAGAAAACTAACCAAAATCATATGATTATCTCAATAGATGCAGAGAAAGCTTTTGACAAAATACAGCATCCATTCCTAATAGAAACACTAGAGAGCATATGAATAGGTGGAGCTTTCCTTAAAATAATAAGCAGTATCTACCTAAAACCATCAGCAAGCATTATAAGCAATGGAGATAAGTTAGAGGCCTTCCCAATAAGACCAGGAGTGGAAAAGGGATGTACATTATTACCTCTATTACTTAATATTGTACTAGAAATGTTAGCTTTAGCAATAAGAGAAGAAAACAGAATTAAAGGAATTAGAATAGGCAAGGAGGGGGCAGCTAGATGGCGCAGTGGATAGAGCACTGGCCCTGGATTCAGGAGTACCTGAGTTCAAATCCAGCCTCAGACACTTAACACTTACTAGCTGTGTGACCCTGGGCAAGTCACTTAACCCCAATTGCCTTACTAAAAAAAAAAAAAGAGAATAGGCAAGGAGGAAATAAAACTATCATTCTTTTCAGATGATATGATGGTATACTTAGGGAATCATAAAGAATCAACTAAAAAATTACTTGAAACAATTAACAACTTTAGCAAAGTTGCAGGATATAAAATAAATCCACATAAATCATCAGCATTTCTATACATGACCAACAAAGTCCAGCAGCAAGAGATAGAAAGAGAAATTCCATTTAAAGTAACGGTAGACAATATAAAATACGTGGGAGTCTACTTGCCAAGACAAACCCAGGAACTCTATGAACACAATTACAAAACACTTTTCACACAAATAAAATCAGATCTAAATAATTGGAAAGATATCAATTGCTCATGGATAGGTCAAGCTAATATAATAAAAATGACAATTCTACCTAAATTAATTTACTTATTCAGTGCCATACCAATCAGACTAGCTAAAAATTATTTTATAGAGCTAGAAAAAATAATAACAAAATTCATCTGGAAAAACAAAAGGTCAAGAATATCAAGGGAACTAATGAAAAAAATGCACAGGAAGGTGGGCTAGCTGTACCAAATCTGAAGCTTTACTATTAAGTGGCAGTAATCAAAACTACTTGGTACTGGCTAAGAAATAGAGTGGTGGATCAATGGAATAGGTTAGGCATAGGAGACACTGTAGTAAATGACTTTAGTAATGTACTGTTTGATAAACCCAAAGACTCCAGCTTTTGGAATAGGAACTCAGTATTTGACAAAAACTGCTGGAAAAACTGGAAGATAGTATGCCAGTATAGGCATAGACAAACATCTTACAACTTATACTAAAATAAGGTAAAAATGGGTACATAACTTAGATATAAAAGGTGATACCATAGGTAAATTAGGAAAGGAAGGAATAGTTTACCTCTCAGATTTATGGAAAGGAGAACAGTTTATGACCAAACAAGGAGATAGAGAATGTTATGAAATGCAAAATGAATGATTTTGATTACATTAAATTTAAAAGGTTTTGTACAAACAGAAGCAATGCATTCAAAATTAGAAGGGAAGAAGAAAGCTGGGAAACAATTTTTATAGCCAGTATTTCTGATAAAGGCCTCATTTCTAAAATATATTGGAAACCAAATCAAATTTATAAGAATCCAAGTCATTCTCCAATTGAGAAATGGTAAAAGGATATGAACAGGCAGTTTTCTGATGAAGAAATCAAAGCTATCTATTGCCATATGAAAAAATGCTCTGAATCACTATTGATTAGAGAAATGCAAATTAAAACAACTCTGAGGTACCATCTCACACCTATCAGATTGGCTAAAATGACAAAAAAGGAAAATAATAAATGTTGGAGAAGCTATAGAAAAATTGGAACACTAATACAATTGGTGGAGCTGTGAACTGATCCAACCATTCTGGAAAACAATTTGCAACTATACCATTAGGGCTATGGGACTGTGCATATCCTTTGACCCAGCAATACCACCATTAGGTCTTTTTCCCAAAGAGATCATAAAAAAGGGAAAAGGACCCACATGTATAAAAATATTTATAGCTGCTTTTTTTGTGGTGGCAAGGAATTGGAAATTGAGGGGATGTCCATCAATTGGAGAATGGCTGAACAAGTTGTGGTATATGAATGTAATGGAATACTATTGTGCTGTAAGAAACGATGAGCAGGCCGATTTCAGAGAAACTTGGAAGGATTTACATGAACTGAAGGATTTACATGAACTGATGCTGAGTGAGATGAGCAGAACCAGGAGAACATTGTACACAGTATCAACAACATGGTGTGCTGATCAACTGTGATAGACTTGACTCTTCTCAGCAATACAATGCTCTAAGACAGTTCCAAAGTACTTATGATGGAAAATGCTCTCCAAATCCAGAAAAAAAGAACTATGGAATCTAGATGCAGATTGAACCATACTATTTCTATTTTTTTTTCTTTTTTGAGGTTTTTCCTTTTTGCTCTGATTCTCCTTACACAGCATAACTAATGCAGAAATATGTTTAATGTGATTGTACATTTATAACCTTTATCAGATTGCTTGCTGTCTTGGAGAGGGGGAGGGAGGGGATGAAGGGAGAAAAATTTGAAACTAGAAATCTTATAAAAACACATGTAACTGGAAAATAATAAAATACTTTTATGAAAAAAAAAAGAAAGATATCAGAAGAAGAATAGGTGTGGGAAAGCTTACCCATGAAGTAGACTTTGAAAGATAGAAAAAGCAATCTATAAAAAATATAACAAAGCAAGCAGAATTCAATGACTCCATGGGACAAGAAGAAATATTAAACAAAGTTAAAGCAATAATCCTGAAAAACATAGGACATGTAACAAACTCACCATCAAAAACAACTGACCTCTTAAAAAAATTAGAAACAAAGTATATGCCAATCAATTGAGGAATGACTAAACAAATTGTGGTATGTGACTGTAATGGAAACCAAAAATAATATTTTGGTTGAAGCAGACAAAGTTAATTTATTAAAGAGCAAGTGGGTGGGGGTTGGCATGGCCCCAAGAAGACAGCCATGTGTTCCCAGTTCCACTAGCTTTCTGCCTTGTATATAACTACTGGAGACAGGAATGCACTGTCTTAAAATGGTTCTCTCCACTCCAGTAACTTGAGATTCCTGGGGTCCACCCTGCCCTTAGGGACAGGATGCTTATGCACATTCCATGACACATTGCCAAGGAAGGTCAGCATCGTGGTATAAATGTAAGTATATATCACTGAACTTTAAGAAATGGTGAATGTAGGGGGCAGTTAGGTGGCGCAGTGGAAAGAGCACCGGCCCTGGATTCAGGAGGAACTGAGTTCAAATCCAACCTCAGACACTTGGCACTTACTAGCTGTGTGACCCTGGGTAAATCACTTAACCCTCATTGCCCCCCCCCAAAATGGTGAATGTGATGAATACAGAGAAGCATGGAAGAAAGATTTTCATGGCCACATCCAAAGTGAAGTAAGCAAAGCCAAGAAAACTATACACATTGACTATAACTATGTACATGGAAAGAACAATCCCCCCCACACACACACACACAAATGTTTCCAAATAATAAAGAACAAGAAAGGTTTGAAATAAGAGATAGGAGACCAACTCCTTCATAGAGGTGGGAGGTCCAAAAGTGTTAGACATTGCACATGTTTTTAGACTTATTATTCAATGTATTGTTTGGTTGTGCTGACCTTTTCTTCTTTTTTTCTTGTTTTTTTTTGTGTCTTGAAAAATATTACATGGGATGGCTCTTTGAGAGGGAAAGAGAGAAGGAGAAGGATACTGGGGAAAACCATGACAATGTAAAAGACACTAACAAAAACTTTAGGAAAAAGAAATGGACTCTAGTTCACTCTCCCAGAGCCAGGCCAGTTACATCTGCCCCCTCAGGATTTTAGGTGTATCCTAAGGGGTTTGGAATATCTCTTTTCTATTGCTGTCTGCTCAAGACTCCACTGCTTGTAGTCTTTCTACTTCTTCTTCTTTTTTTTTTTTAGTGAGGCAATTGGGGTTAAGTGACTTGTCCAGGGTCACACAGCTAGTAAGTGTTAAGTGTCTAAGGCCAGATTTGAACTCAGGGACTCCTGACTCCAGGGCTGGTGCTCCATCCACTGCGCCACCTAGCTGCCCCGTCTTTCTACTTCTTGATGCCAGTAACTAGTACTCTATTTCTACTTTACCACTTAACATCAATGAGCTTTTACCAAGGGATATTGGCTTCAAAGATTTAGCAAGAACAAAAGTACAACCATTTCATTTGTTAACAAGCAAATTAGAGGAGCAGAAAAGGAAGTATTATTTTGGAACTAGAGGTAAGGGATGAGTTCTTTTCTTTTTTCTTCCTTAATAGTATTTTTTTCAATTACATGTAAATTATATGTTCAACATTCATTTTTGTAAGATTTTGAGTTCCAAATTTTTCTCCCCAAGACAGCAAGCAATCTGATATATGTTGTACAGTACAATAATGTTAAACACGCATTAGTTGTGTTGTAAAAGAAGAATCAGAATAAAAGGGGAAAACCACAATAAAGAAAAAAACAACAAATAAAGTGAAAATAGTATGCTTCTATCTGCATTCAGACTCCATAGTTCTTTCTCTGGATATGGAGAGCATTTTCCATCATGAGTCTTTTGGAATTGTCTTGGATTGTTGTATTGCTTAGAAAGCTAAGTCTATCACAGTTGATCATCACATAATGTTGTTGTTACTGTGTATAATATTCTGGTTCTGCTCACTTCACTCAGCATCAGTCCACTTAAGTCTTTCCAGGTTTTTCTGAAATCTGCCTGCTCATCATTTCTTTTTCTTCCCCCCCGCCCGGGGCAATGAGGGTTAAGTGACTTGTCCAGGGTCACACAGATAGTACATGTCAAGTGTCTGAGGCCAGATTTGAACTCAGGTCTTCCTGAATCCAGGTCCAGTGCTTTATCCACTGTGCCATCTAGCTGCCCCATCATTTCTTTCTTTCTTTCTTGTTTTTGGTGAGGCGATTGGGGTTAAGTGACTTGCCCAGGGTCACACAGCTAGTACATGTCAAGCATCTGAGGCTGAGGCCAGATTTGAACTCAGGTACTCCTGACTCCAGGGCCAGTGTTCTATCCACTGTGCCACCTAGCTGCCCCCCCTCATTTCTTATAGCACAATAGTATTCCATTATTTTCATATACCACAATTTGTTCAGCCATTCCCCTATTGATTGGCATCCCTCAATTTTCAATTCTTTGCCATTACAAAAAGAGCTGCTATAAATATTTTTGTATATGTGGGCCTTTTCTGTTTCTTTTTTTATGATCTCTTTGGAATATAGACCTAGTAGTGGTATTGCTGGATCAAAGGATATGCATAGTTTTGTGTTTTGTTTTTTTTTTTATTTTTTAGTGAGGCAATTGGGGTTAAGTCACTTGCCCAGGGTCACACAGCTAGTAAGTGTTAAGTGTCTGAGGCCGGATTTGAACTCAGGTACTCCTGACTCCAGGGCTGGTGCTCTATCCACTGTGCCACCTAGCTGCCCGGATATGCATAGTTTTACAACCCTTTGGGCATAGTTCCAAATTGTTCCTCAGAATGGTTGGATCAGTTCACAACTAAGGGAAGAGTTCTTGACCAAAGAGGATCTAGAGAGGCTCACAGGAAATAGAATGAACAGTTCAGATTTGATAACATTGAAAAATTTTGCACACAAAAGAGTCAATACAGGTAGAATTATAAGGGAAATAATTAGCTGGGTATTTTTTCCAAAATTTATCTGATGAAGGTCTGATATCCAAGATATATAGGGAATTAATATAAGTATATAAGTTTAAGAGTCATTCCCCAATACATAAATGGACAAAGTACTGGCCATTTTCAAAAGAATAAAGACAAGCTACAAACCAAGAATATATGAAAAATATTCCTAATTACTAATAATAAGATAAATGAAAAATAAAATAACTCTGAATTTTTGCCTTCCAACTGGGAAAGATTACAGTTTTTTTTAAAAAGGGAAAATAACAATTGTTGGAGGGATTGTTGAAAGATTGATAAGCCAAAGTACTATTGATAGGGTTGTGAAGTGGTCCAACTGTTCTGGAAAGTAATTTGGAACTATACCCTAAAAGTCACTCCACTGTGCATATTCTTTGAATCCCCCCTTTTTGCAATCTTCCCCAATTGGAAGGATGGGAAGTTCACCTTTATTATTAAAAAAAGACAACAACAAAAAACACCTTACTTGATCTTTCCATCCCCATCAGTTATCATCCTATATCTCTCCTGCCTTTTGTAACTAAACTCCTTAAGAAATTCATTTACCTCTACTTCACTCGTTTCTTCACTCATCTCAACAACTCTTTTTTTTAAAATTTTTTTTTTTGCGGGGCAATTGGGGTTAAGTGACTTGCCCAAGGGTCACACAGCTAGTAAGTGTTAAGTGTCTGAGGTCAGATTTGAACTCAGGTCTTCCTGAATCCAGGGCCAGTGCTCTATCCACTGCCCCATCTCAACAACTCTTTACATTCTGGCTTCCAACTTCCTGTTTCAGCCTTCAACAGAAACTGCTCTGTCCAAAATTTGTGATCTCTTATTGCCAAATCTAATGGCTTTTTCTCAATATTTATCCTTCTTGACCTTAGACATATTAAATTTAAGAGGTTTATAAAACATCCAGTTTGAGAGCCCACATTACTGGGAGGACGGTGGTAACCTATGAAATTGTCAATCATCCTCTTCTCCTTGATAATCTCTCCTCTCTAGGGAGAATACTATTTTATCTTCGTAATCCTACCTACCTGACAATTCCTTCTTAGTCTCCTTTGCTCAGTCTTTATCCAGATCATTGCTGTTAATGTTCTATATCCCATATATCTGTCCTGGGCCCTCCTCTTTTCTCTCTATATTATTTCACTTGGTGTTCTCATCAGCTCCCATTAATTCAATTGTTATCATTTTGCTGATGATTCTCAGATCTACTCATCCAGCCCTAACTTCTCTCCTAATCCAAGACTCCCATCTTTAACTGCCTATTGGACATCTCAAACTGGATGTGCTGAAGGTATCTTTTTGTTTGTTTGTTTGTTTTTTTAATGTATTAGGTATTTTATTTTTTCCGTTACATGTAAAGATAGTTCTCAACTTTTGTTTATACAAGCTTTACAATTTCAGATTTTTCTCCCTCCCTCCCCTCCTTCCCCCCTCCCCTTGACAGCAGGTAATCTGATATAGGTTATATCTATATATCTCTATACATATAGATATAGATATAGATATATACACACATATATATACACATACTAACATTAATCCTATTTCTGCATTAATCCTGTTACAAGAGAAAAAATCAGAGCAGTGATGCAAAACCTCAAAATAGAAAAAAAAACCAACAGCACCCAAAACAAAAGAAATAATATGGTTCAATCAGCATCTATACTCCACAGTTCTTTCTTTCTTTTTTTTTTCTTGGATTTGGAGATCCTCTTCTATCATGAGTTCCCTGGAACTCTTCTGTACCATTGCATTGGTGAGAAGAATATAGTCCATCACAGTAGGTCAACACTCAATGTTGATGATACTGTGTACAATGTTCTTCTGGTTCTGCTCATCTCACTCATCATCGTGCTGAAGGTATCTTAAAGTCAATATGTATAAAACCTAATTCATTATCTTTCTCCTCCCAGCTTCTGAACTTCCTTAGTGCTGTCAAGAATGCCACCATCTCTTGGGGCAGCTAGGTAGTACAGTGGATAGAGCCCTGGCCCTGGATTCAGGAGGACCTGAGTTCAAATCAGACCTCAGATACTTGACACTTACTAGCTGTGTGACCTTGGGCAAGTCACTTAACCCCAATTGCCTCACCAAAAAAATAAAATAAAACAAAATAAAATAGCGCCATCATCTCAGTAACACAGGCTGGGTGTCCCATAGACCTCTTAAACTCATGTCCAAAACTGAATCCATTATATTTTCCCCAAAGCTTTATCATCTTCTTAACTTTTCTATTATTTTGGGGGGGGAGGTGAAGCAATTGGGGTTATGTGACTTGCCTAGGGTCACACAGTTAGTAATTGTTAAGTGTCTGAGGTCGGATTTGAACTCAGGTCCTCCTGAATCCAGGGCTGGTGCTCTATCCACTGCGCCACCTAGCTGCCCCCCTTTTCAATTGTTTTTGAGGGCATCATCTTCCTAGGCTTGAAACCTAGGTGTCATCCTGAATTCCTCATTCCCTCTCACACCTTACTCCCACCCCCATATCTAACCTGTGGCAAGGGTCTATTGCTTTTACTTTCATGGTATCTCTCTCATATGCCACCTTTTTCTCTGGTAGAGTTGCTCATCACCCCTCACCGAGACTATTGCAATAGCCTTATGGTTGCTCACCCAGCCTCAAGTCTCTCCTCTTTCTCTCCCTGTCTCAAAGACAGTCAAGGGAAGCAGTAAAATCAGTCCATGTCAGATACTAAGGGGATTGTGAATGAACCACATTGACTCCATCTTGTTACTCAATTCTGGAACTAGCTTAGCTCCCTTTCTATTCAATTATAGTTCTAGTCCAACTTCTGTCTTGTGAGAAAACTTTATTCAATTAAGGAAATTATGAGAAAACTTTATTGCATTGTTTGAACATAGCCTTGCATGACTGGAAAGCTGGACTACCTCTAACTGTTGCTTAGAGACCCTTGACTAAGGACCTGGATTATGCTGAACAGAAACCCAGTCAGATCCAAAGATTGATGCAAGGAGTTTTCTCACAACTATACATCTTGAACAACCCATATGTCTTTTTTAAAAATAATAAACATTTTGGGGCAGCTAGGTGGCGCAGTGGATAGAGCACCGGCCCTGGAGTCAGGAGTACCTGAGTTCAAATCCGGCCTCAGACACTTAACACTTACTAGCTGAGTGACCCTGGGCAAGTCACTTAACCCCAATTGCCTCACTAAAAAACAAAACAAAAAAATAATAAACATTTTAATTTATAGTTTGGGGTTCCAATTTTTATCCCTCTTTCTCTCTCTCCCCTCCCCTCTCCCTGAGGTGGCAATCAGATAACCCATATGTCTTATCTGAAAACTACTCCCATGCTTATCAATTAGTTATCTATTTCCTAGTTCCTTTGGTTGAACACATACTTGGTGGGGAGTGGAACACCTCTTTTTCTGTTTGCTTTTTTTTTTTTAGTGAGGCAATTGGGGTTAAGTGACTTGCCCAGGGTCACACAGCTAGTAAGTGTTAAGTGTCTGAGGCCGGATTTGAACTCAGGTATTCCTGACTCCAGGGCGGGTGCTCTATCCACTGTGCCACCTAGCTGCCCACACCTCTTTTTCTGACTTCAGGGAATTGTACCTGCTCATTCTCCCTACCTCTCAACTCTCTAAACTCACTCATCTCCCTCCCAACTTGGAAAACCCTTAATCATTCCTTCAGTTAGAAATCAGATAATCTAATTATATGTCCTGTTTTGTATCCTGCTTATTGTCATCTTTTAATGCATAAAAATCTGTCTCCCCCGTACTTAAGGTCCACTGCCACACTGAGGAGTCCTGGTCCCGATTTGTTATGTAATTGGCATGCATTGCTTAATAAATCAATATGCTCAGAAGCTTGAACCTTTGTTCCCTTGGTCATTCAAACCAATCCACATACCACAGGTTTTTTTTTTCCCAGTTATTTCAGATTTCACTTACCATAATACCAGTACTGAGGTTAGGGGTTGCAGGGGGGAATATTAGGGAAAGAAGCAGACCTGTAGTGTAGTAGAAAGTCCAGTGTGGCCTGAGGATCAGGGATTCCAGTTTGGCCTGAAGGGTCCAAGGCAGAGATTTGAAGAAAATGCCAGTTCCCATAATCCTGTAACCTGCTCAGGTGTCCTGGGAAGGCAGGAGAATAATGCTAGTCTGCAGAGTCAGCTGCTGCTCAGAATGGCCCTAGTGTCTAGCACCAGGCACTGTGCCAACCAACAAGTACTGTCTCTAGAACAGTCTGTTCTGCCCGGGGACTGTCGTGCCTGGGACTCCCAGAAAAGTTGTCTGCTATGGGGGCTACATGTTCCTGGTTTTGCTACAGAATCTGGAAAGATATGGTTTTGTGCTGCCTGTCTGCTGCAGGCAAGACCAGAGAGAGATTACTGTGAGAGAGGGTGTCCACTGCCTACAGTTTGGAAGCTGTTGAAGAACAAGGAGACACTCAATCATGAGAACCACTCTCAGTTCCCCTGAGCATGGATGGGCACTACAACCTCTTCCTGCCTCCATACATAAGTGACTCAAGTCTGGGGGATACAGAGATCTTCTCCCCTTCCCTCAGACCCAGACATTGAGCATCCCAGCAGGAAGTTCTTTAGAGTCTTAGCTCATTCCAGGGTGGGCTGGAAGCCTGCTCCCTCTTCCCTATTGTCCAAAAACCATGCATACCTCATCTCTCGCCCAACTCAGGACCCTCCTTTCCTCTTTGCCCAACTGCCAGTCCCCTCCTCCAGGCCTTGGTCTGACCCTAGTGTCTCATGGGACTCCCCAAATCTGTACCCTTCAATATGTACACCTCTCCCTATCACAGAGCTTTTCCTTTCTTTCTTCAGGCTTTACTTCCCCTACTTCAACTGGACCCAAGGCTCCACCCCATCCCACCCAGACCAGGCCTATGAGTGGAAGGTGGTCATCACTCTAACTTTGGCTGCTGACCACCCGCTCTGGACTCAGTCAAAACTGGTCAACCACAAACCAAGAGTGGAACCCAGTAGCTGCATGATAAACTGGGACTGTTTGATCCAGCAATACCACTGCTAGGTTTATATCCCAAAGACATCCCCCAAAGGAAAAAAAGACCTATTTGTACAAAGATATTTATAACAGCTCTTGTTGTGGTGGCTAAGAGCTGGAAATCAAAGGAATGCCCATCAAATAGGGAATGGTTAAGCAAGCTATGATATATGATAGTCATGGAATATTATTGGATGATTTCAGAAAAGCCTGGAAAGACTTGTATGAACTGATATATAGTGAAGAAAGCAGAACCAAGAGAACATTGTGCACAGAGACAGCAATATTGTTTGATGAAGAACTGTGAATGACAACTATTCTCAGCAATATAATGATCCAAGACAATCCCAAAGGACTATTGATGAAACATACTATCTACCTCCAAAGAAAAAATTGATATTGACAGAACACAGACTGAAGCATGCTATTTTTCACTCTTTCATTTTTTTCTTTTATTCAAGTTTTCTTGTACTAAATGACTAATATGATAAAGTTTTACATAATTGCACAAGTATAACCCATATCTGATTGCTTATCACCTCAGGGAGGGGTTAGGGGAGAGAGGGAAGGAAGGATAAAATTTGGAACACAAAACTACAAATAAAATGTTTATTATTATTTTTTTAAAGATAAACTGGGAGGGGGGGGCGGCTAGGTGGCGCAGTAGATAAAGCACCGGCCCTGGATTCAGGAGTACCTGAGTTCAAATCTGGCCTCAGACACTTGACACTTACTAGCTGTGTGACTCTGGGCAAGTCACTTAACCCCCATTGCCCTGCAAAAAAAACAAAAACAAAAACAAAAAACAAAGATAAACTGGTGCTGGAGGGGCAGAGAAGTAAAAGAAGCACCTGAAAATAAGGGTGGGTTATTCAGGGCAGCAATCATGGATGAATTTTATGAAGTACACATGCAGAATGGGACGTTTGAATACAGGAGATGGGAGAATTCCTGCTCAGTAGAAGCACCTGGCTGTGCAAACCCTGACTCTGTGATGAAGGAGTGGGCCATAGGGCTGGAGAGGGAGGGATGCAAGGGCCCGGTGTTCCATTTTCCTAACTCATTGGAACTTTCTCATCCCAGAGAGGACAGGGTGGCAGAGATAGGAGAGGCTGGAGATCCCGCCCAGTCCCTCGCCTTCTGCGTATCTACAAAGTAACCCCACCCACACATGCCTTGGGAGATATCTCTAGACTATGACTCCCTGTGAGCCGTGCCTATCTGGGTGGGGAAGTTAGGAGGGATGGTCTGGCTGAGTATGGGGACAGATACAAAATGGAACAAAACCAAGTCAGAACTCCTGAGGAGCCCCAAGGTGCCCCCACACCATCTTAGGCTGTTTTGCACATTTATGTTCTCTTCCGTTCTAAAATAGTCCTTTTGCCAGTACATTTTGTGGGTGGGAAGGAGGATCCTCTCCAGTGTCTGATGTTTCAGGCTGTGGGTGTATGCAGCCCAACTTTGGTAGATCCCCTACCATGGATTTATGGTAGTTGACCTTGCCTAGAGCAGAGGAAAAAGATATCTAATATGTTGCCTAGAGATAGAATGCAGAACTATCACCCTGATAGAACTCAGGATGGTGGGGAGGAGAATATGAGGAGCTAGGAGGGTTTAGAATGAGACTTTGTACAACTAGCTAGTCTGCCAGAGATCTGACTGAAGACTCAATCCATCCCCACACCTTCCCAGGTATCACTGAACTGGGAGTCAGAAGATGTAAACAGTGGTTACCTCTCTGTCATTATAGCATTACATGACCTTGAACAAGTTACTTCCCTTTTGGGAGGTCTCATTTTCCCCTTCCTGTAAAATGAGGAGGTTCCATTAGGTAAGGTCCCTTTCATCTCTGACTTTACAGAATGCATGTCCCTTTCCAACTCTACCATTTCCTATACTATGTTCTAAGCCCTTTCCACCTCTGATGTTCTATATTCTATAACAGAGACTCAAGCAAATCTCTTAATGTCTCTGAAATTCAATGACTACATCAACAAAAGGGAATAGTTCCTGTCCTAAAACAAAGCTTATGTCCATTGATTGGGGAATAGCTAAATAAATTGTAGTATATGAATATAATAGAATATTACTGTTCTGTAAAAAAGAAATGAATAGGGGATATGATAAATAAAGAAAAAACACAGGAGGATTTAATCGAATTGATACAAAATCGATTAAGTAGAACCAAAAAATATATACACAATGACCACAGCAATATATATGAAAAACAACAACAACAAAAACAACCAAAACTGAATGCTGTAAAATTACACAGAATGCATCTCATTTCTTTGCTGCAGAAGTATGGGACTATGGAAAATTGCATGTAACATTAGACTTTTTTAATGTATTGGTTTGTTTTCCCAAGCTTTTTTTTCTTTTTTATTCTTTATTATAAGGGATGGCTCTGGGGAAAGGGGTGGGGGATATTTTGGGAGGTAGAGGCCATTTAAAAATAAAACAAAATTTCAAATAAGAATTCTTGCCTTAACTCCATCACAGAGATTTCCTAGGAATCAAAGGTTGAGAGTGCTTTGTAACCTTAGAGAGCTAGGAAATGTGTGTTTTTTTCCTTAATGTTATTCTGTGGTTCCATTGACTGGTGTCTGATCTCTTCAACTTCTTGTCTCTGGCAGCCTTAGCCTTACAGAACCCCTAGTCTTGACTTGTGTTGGATGTGAGGGAGTTCAGTGGTTCCAGCATGAGCTGAGAGCAAAGAGCCAGAGCACTGAGTCAAGGATTATGTGAGAAGGGAAACCTCAGACTTGGGAGGGAAGGAAGCCAAAGGTCTCCCACCTTCTTTAAACTCTAGTTTTGTTATATAGTGTATCCCCACCACCAACGTGGTCTCTCTCCCCCTCCCTCCCTCTTTTGCTCTCCCTCCTTTTCTCTCTCCTTCCCCCTTTTCTCTCTGTCTCTGTCTCTCTCTCTCCCTGCTACTATTTGAAGAATGGGATGGAAGGGGAAGGGGATGGGATAAGGATGCAGATGGGATTAAGTAGGATAGGAAAGGATGAGAATGGAGTTGGAAAAGAGAAATTAAATATGTGGGGGTGAGACTGGAATAGATGGGGATAGGGATAGAATGGGTTTATAACAGGACTAGGATAGGATGGGATTGGGATAGGATGGACATACAAATTGAATTGGCTGGCAAATGGGGAAGAACAATCAGTCAGTTAACAAGCATTTATTAACTGCCTATGATGTGATGGACATTGTGCCAAGCACTGGGGATACAAAGAAAAGCAAAAACAGACCCTGCTCTTAAGGACCTCATAATATATTAGGAGAGACAACATGCAAACAACTATGGAAAAACAAGATATACACAGGATAGATGGAAAGTAATATCAGAGTGGGGCAGCTAGGTGGCACAGTGGATAAAGCACTGGCCCTGGATTCAGGAGGACCTGAGTTCAAATCCAGCCTCAGACACTTGACACTTACTAGCTGTGTGATCCTGGGCTTAACCCCAATTGCCCCACCCCCCCTATATATATCTATCTATCTATCTATCTATATATATCTATATATATATATCTGAAGAAGTACACTAGCATTAAGGGGAATTGGGAAAGGCTTGTTGCAGAAAATGGGATTTTAGCTAAGACTATAAATAATCCAGGAAGTAGAGATGAGGAAAGAAAGCACTTCAGGCCTAGGGAACAGCCAAGGAAAGGGCATGAAGTTAGGAGATGAACTGTGCCCTTCGAGGAACAGCAAGGAGACCAGTGTCAGGAGCAGAAAATGGGTCAATTCTAGAACAAAGAGAAGTAAACTTGTGTCTGTCTCTCCAGAGTGGATAGAGCACTGGACTTGGAGTCAGGCAGTCAAATTGAAATCCAGTCTTATACACTTGCTAGCCGTGGGGCCCTGAGTAGGTCACTTAACCTCTGTCTGCCCCAGTTTTCTCATCTGAAAAAATGGGGAAAATAATAGCAGCACCTACCTCCCAGGGATGTTATGAGTATACACTGAGAATAATATTTGTAAAGTTGTTTTGGGGCTTTTTTTTTTTTGCAAAACATAAAGCGCTCTATGTATGCTAATCGTTATCATCCCCATCATTGTTATTATTATTTTTGGCGTTCCACAACCTGGATTTAGGGGGTTAAGGGATGTGAGGGCAACATACAGGTTAGGAATTCGGGACTGATGCTGGGTTTGCGCAGGTGAGAAGGCAGCGCCCTCTGTAGTGGAGACCTAGTGTAGTGGCTGCCTGCACAGGGCCCTGTGCCAGCCAATGAGCTCCACCTTCCCAGTGTCAGATCTAGGGCGTGCCATCCTTGGCGAACCCCTACCAGACAGACCTGGGAAAGAAGAATGGCCCTGTCTGATGAAGACAAATGCAACGTGAAAGAATTCTGGGAAAAACTGGGTGAGAACACCAACGTGTATGGCACTGAAGCCCTGTTTAGGTGAGGGAACACCCAACCCTGTACGCGAATCCTCCACTTCCCTGAGTCTGGAAGCCAGAGACGCCCCCCAACCCCCGCCTCAGCCAGTTCCTAGGACCCTTTCCCCGCTCTCCCCACCCCACCCCACTCCAGCCTCTGGACCCGGCTCTTCATCCAGGACCCGGCGGGCCTCCTGGCACTGCCTCGGCCTCTTGAAACAAATCCCCTCCTTCCTGAGCCGCTCTCGAATCTTTGCCCCAGGCCCGGGTCCGACCCTACAGAACCCTCTCTCTCTTTTGGTCCGCAGGACCTTTCTTTCTTTCCCTGCAACCAAGACCTACTTCCCCCACTTCGACTTCTCCAGCCGCTCCCGCCAGGTGCGGGCCCATGGCAAGAAGGTAGCAGATGCGCTGACTTTGGCCGTCAACCACTTGGATGACTTGCCGGCCGCACTCTCCTCCCTGAGCGATCTCCATGCCCAGAGACTCAAGGTGGATCCTATCAACTTCAAAGTGAGCGGAGGCACGGGCTGGGGCTGGGGGTGGGGGCACGGGAAGCGGGGTCTAGGGAGAAGTCTGGGACTCGCAAGGCACGGACCGAACTTGGGTCAACTGTCTCCGAGTGCGTCTGCGGAGCGGTGGGAGAAGCTGTGGGTGGGAGGGATCGAGAGCAGTGAAAAGGGAGAGATGATGGGGTTCGGTGCAGAGTTCAGGGTTAGTGGGATCCGTGAAGTGGGCGCCCACCAAGATCTGACCCGGCCCGGCCCTGGATCTGTTTCTTCTCTCCCCAGTTCCTGTCTCACTGTTTGCTCGTGACCCTGGCCAGGCACCATCCGGGGAACCTGAACCCCGAGGTGCACGCTTCTCTGGACAAGTTCCTGAGCTACGTGTCCTCGGTGTTAACGTCGAAGTACCGTTAAGCTGGTAGAGGAGACCGCCCGAGTCCTCGATCTCTCCAGCTCCCTCTCCCAGCTCTGAGAGATGCAAATCTTTGAATAAAGGCGAAGTCTGTGGCAACCTTGGCTGTGTGCACTGGAGGCTTTGAGTCGTGGAGGAAACATTTGTGTTCAAAATTGCAGCCACTTCCCCAACTCCGGAGAAAGTTGAGCTGGCTAGCCTGACACAAGGGAGATCTCTGGGGGACTGAGGTGCTGCTGTCTACCTCACCCTATTGCTTCCCCTCCTTCCCAACCCCCAATCGACTTCCCCGACTTCCCCACCTTTATTCAACTGTTGTTTCAGTTTTTAAAATTTTAATTAGTTCTGTAGTTTTCATTTTTATTCATATATTTTGCTTTTCTATTATCATCACTTCTGGAAATAATCCCCCCTCCCCCTCCTTGTAAACAAACAAAAAAAGAAAAAACAATTCAACAAAATTAACCAGCACATCAAGTCTGACACAGTAAGAAGTATTCCACACCCATAGTCTTCCCCCCATAGAGGGAGATATATTTCCTCATTGCTTTTCCAGACTGTAGCATTCAGTTTAACTTTGCTGTAATTTTTGGTTTTCCCATTGACTTTGTTATAATAATTGTGTATATAGACTGTTTTCCTGCAGTCTCAGGATTCAGAGTCATCCATTCAAGAGCTCACCCTCAATCTCCCTCTATCCCTACTCTTCTTGGGTTTTTGGACAATGTGCTTTTGAGCCCAAACCTGGGAAAACAGCCCAGTGAGTTCCCTTCTCCTGTCCTTCCAGAAGCTGTGTAGCCATCACCCAATTCTGAAAGTACACTATTTTTTTTTTTGGTGAGGCATTTGGGGTTGTGACTTGCCCAGGGTCACACAGCTGGTAAGTGTTAAGTGCCTGAGGCTGGATTTGAATTCAAGTGCTCCTGACTTCAGGGCCAGTGCTCTATCCACTGTGCCACCTAGCTGCCCACCATCGCCCAATTCTGAAAAAAATGTTTGGGGTCTCTGGGTGGGCAGCGGGTTTTAGGGCCACAGTTGAAGCCCCACTTCAGGCCAAAGGGGAAGCCAGAAAAGGGGGAGGGTTTGAAAATGAGCCCTGGGCAGAATAATCAACCTACTGCATCTGGCTGAGTTCAGGGATGCTTGGGCAGGGTGTGTGGGCCCAGCCCCAGGGAAGGGTTATCCTCACAACCAGCTGGAGGGACTGGGTCTGGCTTCAGATTAGGAGGCATCTGGTCACCCCTCTGCCTCCCTCTCACTGTCTCAACCCTAACCTACTCTTCAAATCTCCCTCCCCTCTCTTATCCCACTATCACAGGCCCTTATCTAACTACTTCTTTTTTTTTTTTTAGTGAGGCAATTGGGGTTAAGTGACTTGCCCAGGGTCACACAGCTAGTAAGTGTCAAGTGTCTGAGGCCGGATTTGAACTCAGGTACTCCTGACTCCAGGGCCAGTGCTCTATCCACTGCGCCACCTAGCTGCCCCCCCCCTTATCTAACTTCTAAACCCAACTATCACCATTCTCCTCAGGCCTTGTGTTCCCTCCCCCCAAATTCCCACAGATTCAAATCCTTCCCCCATTCCCCTCTTGATAGCACTCTGATTCCTACCTGATGCCCAAGGTAATAAGCACTATTCTTGAACTTCTGCCTCCACATCCCACCCAGAAATACCCACAACCTGGGTTCAAATCCTGCCTCTGACACAACACCCATATGACCCGGAACCAACCACTAAGCAAGCCTCTATGGGCCTCAGTTTTCTCATCTGTAAAGTATGGGGCTTGGATTAAATGTATCCTAAGGTCCTTTACAATTCTGAGTGAAAGATTTTATGTTCTACTCCCTCTGTAGCCCTAACATTGGGAGTCAGAATTTGGCACGAGTCATCATCTTCTGGCTTTTGTGTGATCCCAGAAGGGAGAGGCAAGCTTTGTCCTCTCTCTCCATCAGCCTGGCCCAGGGACTGCCTCTCACCCAGTTCAGGTTTGGGGAAATAAACCGATCAAATCTAGCTTCTTTTCCCAGACCTGTCATTCTTCAGACCCATCAGATTTGGGGGCAGTAATTCTTTCAGACCATCCTGAACTGGATGAGAGGCAGTCTCTGGCCCAGGGCGATGGAGAGAGAGAGAGAGAGAGAGAGAGAGAGAGAGAGAGAGAGAGAGACAGAGACAGAGACAGAGACAGAGACAGAGACAGAGACAGAGAGAAAGAGAGACAGAGACAGAGAGAGAGGACAAAACCCAAAATATTTTAGCAGTACTTGTGATAGCAAAGGATTGGAAAGAAAGTAGATGCCCATTGTTTGAGGAGTGCCTTAAATAAATTGTAGTACATGAGTATAATGAAATCTTACTGTGCTGCAAGAAATGAGTGTGATGAATAGAGAAACACAGAAAGATCTACAGGAACATGACAAAGGGTCAAGTAAGCAGAGCCAAGAGGACAATATACACATTAATTACAACAACAAAAATGGAAAGAACCGCAAGAAAAATAGAAAGTGAAAATTACAAAGAACACGCATAGCTTAAAATAATCAATATGACAAGACACTCCCACCACACCTTTTAGGAGATGTGGGCAGTCCACAAGTGTACTTTGCATATATTTTTTGATTTTTGATGTATGGTTGTTATGCTGGGTTTTTTTCCTCTCTTTTTTTTTTTTTAAGTAGTATTTGTTACATGGGATGGCTCTCTGAAAGAGGGATGGGAAAGGATACTGGGGGAAACCATGGTGATGTAAAAAATAAAAAATATATTAATGAAAACTTTTCTTTAAAATACTTCTGGATTGCCATACAAGCCTCCTTTCTAATAATGCCGATCCAAGTCAAAAGCATGTCCAGGAATTAGATATTTGTTGGTGTGAAGGCACCTTCAACTAACCAGGTATTACTTCTGTGACTAACCTCTTCAAGGGCTAAGTCAGCCATCGATCACATATACTGGACAATAGTGTGTGTGTGGAAAACATATCCTAATCCCCCAACATAGAAAGGAAGTCTTTTCCATGTCTGTATGTGTGAGAAAACGCTAGGTGCTCTGCCCCACGTAGGACGTTCACACCTCTGCCTGAGAACACTCTCTTACTCCCCTTAGAGAAGCCATAAGGGAAGATGGAAAGAAACCTGGGTTGGGAATGAGGAGAATCAGGTTTCAATTCAAAGAATAAGTAATAATTATAAGTGCTATTATTAATAATAAGTACTAGTAAGTACTGTGATATGTCGAACATTGCTAGGTGTGGGGGAAGACTCAGACCTGTAATTTCTTTTATGCAGGGAACTCTCTGATGAGGAAAATCCCCCTAGCAATGCAAGTTGGCACTTTCTCTGAGTTATATAGCCTTTGGAGAGTTGTTTCTCAGTGAAGTTAAGTGACTTACCCAGGGTCACACAGACAATTCTTGTCAGGGATGGGGCTTAAACTCAGGTAGTTTAGACTGGGAAGTCAGCTCTTTGACCCCTACATTGTGATACGGTGCCTCCTTTCATGATGAAGGTGCTAATTTTAAGAAAGAGCACATGTGCAGAGATCATGCACATCACGTGGCAAGTGCATTGGAGTGATATGAAATGGGCTCTGCTACCCATGGTATTCCACTTGGGTTTTCAAGAATAGGTTGGCATTCAACAAATATGGGAGGGAAGACTGAATAAAGCAACAGAAGCTCTGGTTCCAGCTGTGTCATTTACTTCATAGGTGAATAACTGGGCTAGTTGGTTTTTGTTGCCTCCTTGAGTCTCAGGGTTTTTTTCATCTATAAAGTGGAAGTAAAACTTTACCAAGTGTTCCTCCAAGCTTGTTGTGAGGAAAGCTATGACAGATACTAGATGGAAGAGTGTTCTGTGAGGGGAAGGCCCTGTGCACACATGTGCAAGAATTTAATTCAGCAGAGATGTAGTTTCCCTTTTCCATAAGGACCTTTTGCTTAGATTGTTGTTGTGTCTGACTCTTTGTTATCTCATTTACGGTTTTCTGGGCAAAGATACTGGAGTGGTTTGCCATGTCCTTCTCCTGCCCATTTTGCAGACTGAAGAAACTGAGGCAAACAGGGTTAAGTGATTTACACAGGGTCACACAGCTAGTAAGTGTCTTAGGCCAGATTTGAATTTTACAGACTCCAGGCCCAGCACTCTATCTACTGTGCCACCCCTAAAACAGAATAAATGATAGGGTGTGGGAAGGTACTAACTATTGACAGAGCCAGAAGTCCAGAGCCCTTGGGAGTGGGGGGAAGGGTTATAGGGGAGGACAGATTCTGGTTAGCAGACTCCTAAATTAATTAATAAGCATTTATTAAGTGCCTACTATATGCTAGCCACTGTACTAAGTGCTGGGGATAAAGAAGCAAAAGATAGTCCCTGCCCTCAAGGAGTCTACTATCCAAAGGAAGAGACAATAAGCAAACAAATATTCACAAACAAGCTATATACAGGATAAATAGGAGATAATTAACTGAGGGAAAGCACTTGAGAGGGGTTGGGAAAAGCCTCCTGTGGAAGGTGGAATTTTAGATGGGATTTTAAGGAAACCAGGAGGCAGAGATGAGGAAGGAGAGAATTCCAGGTATGGGGCACAGCCAGAAAAGACAAACAAACATCCCCACACACACACACTAAGTACTGAGAGCAGAGTCTTGCTCTTGGAGCGGCCAGGTTAGGGTCACTGGATGAAATACTAGCACCTGGTATTCCAGCTCCTGTTTTTGCTACTGGCCACTGGCCACTAGCCTCACGGGGTCCTGTGTAAGGCAAAGTTCAAAGAAAGCCTGGCCTCCAGCTGAGGCTCAGGAGCAGAGAGGACAAGAGGAAGAGTCCCCTATGGTGTCAGAAGGGTTTTACCCAGAGCCTCCACTGATGTGGAACCCTTGATTTTCTCAGTAAAGGAATTCTGGTTGCAATGCAGGTTTGGGCACAGATCAGCATTTATAGTCAAGAGGAATCAGTAAATGGGACTTGGCATAGGGTTTGCACACATGAATCGGAATGTGTGGCTGGGAGTAAGGGTCATCATACTGGACTGGACACAGATCAATACATGGGGCTAGCCATGGGTCATTAAAGGGGACTGGACTCTGAGGAGGCATCAGAACCATTTCCTCATAGATGACCTTAGGAGTTCCTATCCATTGGGGATATCATGCCTATACTGAGCTCATGCCTCGGGCCCTCAAGAGACTCTCCTCTAGCCTTTGCCAATACTGACCCTTCTAAACCACTTCCACTCTGGAAGCCAACTTTGAGCAACTCTGTCAAAACAATCTCCTTCCCCAAAGAGGAAGTCTCTTTAAATTCTAGGCTTGGCCATCCTATTTTGGATACACAAGCCCCTTCCTCCCCCAGCCCCACAACTCCCTCTATGTTGACAAGATGTTGGTAGAAGGGCCTGGCATCTACACTGGCAGCTCAGGGCTCACTGGGAGGGAGAAAAGTTGAGTTCCAAGAAGTAGAGATCTAATGGGATAGGAATAGGACTGAAGAGGTCCAGAGACCTAGGCAAAGGGGGCTGATGGAACAGACATCCTGATTGATTGGGGTTGAGGGTGGTGGTAGGGGGGAGTATATTGTGAGGTTACTGAATTCACTGAATGGAAGTTGACTGGGGTGAAGGTATTGAAGAGGAGTGTAGGCTTGATCAATAGGAGGAATAAGTGGAAGGTTGAAATGGAATGAGAGGGGAGAGCTCAGTGGAGGAAGAGGAATAGGGTGCAACTGAGTAGGGTGAGGGAGATGAGTGGGATGAATAGAGGGAAAGTGGGGGCCACAGCTGATTAGGGTGAGTTTATTTGGGTCCCAAGGCTGAGGGTAAGTTTGTGGGTTGAACATAGAGGTCCACCTTGTTTTCTGGCACTACCCCTAGGGCTAGAGAGATCTAATGGAATAAAAAATGGAAGAGGGGAGTCTTTGATATGAGAAAGGGCAGGAAGAGTGGTTGGGGCTGAGGTGCAACAGGTGACAGGTTTAGGCAGCATGAGTTGCCTCCCCTCCCAAACCCCAAACCAAGAGCCTCTGGCCACATCCTCAGGGCCCCCAGGCTGAGGCTGACCAATAGGAAAGGAGGAGGGTGGGGCGAGCACTGAGGCCGGGGGATAAAAGGAGGGCCCTTCAGTCGGTGGACATAGCACTCGGCTTTCACCTCTATCTCCTTCAGTCTCAACTCCTGACTGTTACCACCCCCTTGCAACCAGCCATGGTGAACTGGACCGCAGAAGAGAAACAGGCCATTTCAACCATCTGGGCCAAGGTTGACATCGAGAAAACTGGGGCTGGTGCCCTTAGCAGGTGGGAGAAGAGATCTGGACTGTTCCAGGGCTTGGGCTGGAGGCGCGGGGCTAAACTGGGTTTAGCTGGGGGACCCAGGTCATCAGTGCTTTTTTCTGCTGACCAAAAAGGGGGGGGGGGGGTAGGAGAGGGAATACCAGCCAGAGGCCTTATATGAATTGGCCTGGCAAAACCTCTGTCTGACCATTCTCTCTCTCCATCTTTCAGGCTTTTGGTTGTCTACCCTTGGACTCAGAGGTACTTCAGCAACTTTGGGAACATGTCCAGCCCCACAGCCATTGAGGGGAACCCCCGGGTCAGGGCCCATGGCAAGAAGGTGCTGACCTCATTTGGGGAGGCTGTGAAGAACCTGGACAATGTAAAGGCCACCTTCGACAAGTTGAGTCATCTACACTCAGACAAGCTGCACGTGGACCCCCAGAACTTCAGGGTGAGTACTCCTCTTCCACTTCTCTGGGTCTTAGGGGACAAGGCTTAGATTCTAAAAACTAGAAGTTACTTCAGTGGACATATAGTCCAACCTCCTTACCTGAACACCTCTAAGGACAGGGAGCTCACTCTCACAGGTGCACTGCCTTTTCCTGTGACAGGGCTTCATGCATTTAGAGACCGACCCTATCCTCTTGTCTCCTCCAACCCCAACTTGTCTCTGGGCTAACAATCTCTCCCTCCCTCAAGGATCTATAAACAGAGACCCCCTTCTGCTCCCTGGGAATGTTGATTTAAATTCCTTATCGCACCAGAGTCAGAAGGGGCCTTAGAAATCAATCTAATCTAATCCCTCTCATTTTATAGATGGGGAAATTTAGGCCCAAAGAGGTTCACTTGATTTGCTCCATCACACTAAAATGAACCACTAAGCCAGCCCCTCCCTTCTGCCCAGGCACATATTTATTTTCCAAGTGCTTACTATTAGTGCAGCTCACATTGCACCCCACTTCCCTCAAGCATGGAACCCTTCTTACACTTGTATAGAAACAGCTCAGTCCTGATCCTCTGCCATCCCTTCCTTCTAGCTCCTCGGAGACAACCTGATCATCGTCCTGGCAGCCACCTTGGGCAAGGACTTCACTCCTGAGGCCCAAGCTGCCTGGCAGAAGCTGGTGGGAGTGGTGGCCGCTGCCCTGAGCAGACACTACCACTGAACAACTCAGGAAGAACACCCGCAGAGGACCTGCTACTAGTAGAGCTCCTGGAAGGGGAGGGGGGGTGGGGCGGGAACGTGATACCGCCACGCATAGTATCTATGGTTAAAACAATAAAATCGAATTCTTTGACAAAATCTTTGTCCAGATGTCTCTTTTGGGGAAGTTAGAAGGTAAGAAGGCGCTTGAGCGTCTAGGATAAAAGGCAGGGAGGGAGCGCAGCTGCTTCTTAAAGGGTGAATAGTGTTTTCCTCCCCACAAACCTTCCTCTCCCCAATCCTCATAATGGAGTCCACAGTAAAAAAAGGGAACTTTTGGGAAGTGGGGTCAAAGGGAGCTTCTGGGTTTCCCTCCATGACAATGCATACTGCTACCCTCCTTCTGTCAAAACGTTTTCATCCTTCAAGGTAGACCTCAAATCTAACCCCTTCAGGAAATTTACCTTGACTACAGTAATTCAGTGAACTCCTAAAACACTTATTGGCGCGTGTATCCCTCAGTTGGCTCTGAGATAATGCTGCCTGGCATTGTAGTTGTCTCCAACTAAACTGAACTCTGGCAAGGGATGTCTGTATTTTCCCCACTCCCCAATACTGTTCACTGTTGGGGCTAAAACATATACTTGTTGAATAATTGTTTTATTCCCAGCTTCAGGAACTTGTCCCTAGGCTATACCAGTTCCGCAGAACATCTTTTATTTAGACCCTACTATCAGAGGAAAAACAATGTGGCATAAGTGGACAAAAAACTGACCTGAGTCAGAAAGGCTTGGATTCAAATCTAGTCTCTGATATACTGTGTAACCCTGGACAAAAAACATTTCATTTTTCAATGCCCCAGGCAACTCTTTTAAGATTGCAGTGCAGGTGCCAACCAATCAGCATTGTGAGTAGAAATGTCCTCATGAGGAGCTCCCTATATCAATAAAATCCCATATCAGACCCACTTCTGACCCCGCCATAAAATGTTAGAATATAGAATAGTGGTGCTGGGAGGGACCTTGAAACAGAGAATATTAGAACATGAAATGATGGGAATTTGGAAATTAATCTAGTTCAGCCACCTCATTTTACAGAAACAAACACAAAGAAGAGCTGACTTTAGATATTTCTAAGACTGGAGCCGAGGAGAAAGTTTTTAGTCCTCCCCAAGTCCACTCTTCTTATTCCCCAGTGGGAACTGGAGTATAAGCTGGACATGGCCCTGTGGCAAAGTGGAATCCCAGGGAGTTTATGCTTCCATAGTGTTTGCTGGTCTTTCTCTTTCAGGATGCTGTGGATGGTCATGGTGCATGACTAAGGGATAAAGTGCAGGGCAGTGACACCTCTTGCTGCTTCAAGGGTTCAGACTTTTTTTAGCCTCGGCATCTTGGGGTTCTCCCTTTGTAGCCTGATGTGGGATGCTACATACACACACACACACACACACACACACACACACACAGAGTAGCTGCCCACTGAATGAGAGAAGATGCAGCTCATTTGTACCTATCATTACACAATAGGAACAAAACGTTCCTATTCCATTAGATGGAGTCCGAGGAGATCTTGAGGCCAAGTTATAAAAATGTCTGGTTTAAAATGGAAAGCTGATGTGTGTACTAACTCCTAACTGTGTAACATGCTATGTCAGATGCCAATTTTCATTTAGCTAAGATATCAAGCCTGATGTTAGCAAGGAACACCCGTCATGTAGACACTCCAAACTGAGCCATCTTATACTTTATCCCCATTGAGAACCAGCAACAGAGCAGAATGAGTCCTCATAATATGTAGGCCATATTATCACTCATATCTGCCAAGAAGAGACAACCTAGACATCCCTCACCACTTAGACTGAATCTAAGTGGTTATGATTGAGTCACATGATTCAGGCAATTTTAATGTTTTGCAGCAAATGCCAATTAAGAGTTTTCATGATACTAGCTGTGTGACCCTGGGCAAGTCACTTAACCCCAAATGCCTCACCAAAAAAAAATTTTTTTTAATGAGATCTTAAGTTTTGTCCTCTGCTGCCCATTTAATCATTTGAACTTTACTGAATGCCTGGTATGTGGAAGTCCATGCTGGTGACAAGATATCGTCCTTACCCTCAAGAAACCCAATCCAGTAATCTTGTGGGCCTGGAGCAGTTCTGGGGCCAGAGAAAGAGTGAGTTGTCTTTATGGAGCCCTCTATTGTCGTCTTCCTCATCAGTGAGCTGGCTTTCTGGGTGACCCAAAGCAAGGCCTTCCTTTCCTGCCTCTCAGTGCCCTAAAGCCATACTATGACTTTGCTAGCTCCCCTTTACAGGTTTTATGGTTTATAAAGTGCTTGACATACACACCTTTCTTTGATCTTCACAACCCAATGTTACTGGGGCTAGTCTTCCCCATTTTTCAGAAGAGGAAAAAGGTTTAATAGAGATATGACTTGACTAGGGTCCCGAGCTAGTTACTATAGAGGCTTAAGGAACTTGACTTGAACCCAAGTCTAGTGCTTTATCTATTCTGCCACACTCTCTCTCAAGGACAATTAAGGACAGGAAATAAATCAATGGTGCAAAGTTAATTAGGAGCATAGTTAGTGGGTTAGCAATCAACACCCAGAAGATGGGATGATAAAGAGGTTCTATCAGCTCTAGTCACAGGGTAGTGTATTAAAAGTGGTGGTAATGGGGCAGCTAGGTGGCGAAGTGGATAGAGCACCAGTCCTGGAGTCAGGAGTACCTGAGTTCAAATCCAGCCTCAGACATTTAACACTTACTAGCTGTGTGACTCTGGGCAAGTCACTTAACCCCAATTGCAAAAAAAAAAAAAAAAAAGTGGTGGTAATCATCTCAATGTCTCAAATGAGGCTTGGTTAACTGGCAGTATGTTTCCTTGACTGTGTGTGGTCATGCCTGCTATGTCTGCAGGTAGTTAGGTACTTAGGCTGTGGCCACCTAGGTGAACTATGAGTGATAAATGGAATGTGCTGGTCCAATGTGATTGTGTACCTAATGGATTTGGTGGAAAAATCATAAATTTGACAGTATAGAACTAAACCTCTATTTCCCATTATAAGGAAAATATGTAGTGGTGCATCTACTCATGACAGTCTTACATAGTGACTTTAGAAAAATACCTGGAATAGTGAAAGAAGATTGTTAGGAGGTGAAATTCCAGACCTGTTCTCTGCGGTTACTTTTAATTTCTTTTCTTCTTTTAATTTCTAAGAGCACCCTACCCCACATTGCACTTCAGGGAATGGTCACCAGCAACTACCCTGCTAACCTGGCCTGGCCAAAAGAAAAAGAATTAAGGAGTTGATTTTTTTTCAACAGAGACAAAACAGAGTTTAAGAAAGAGAGCTTTATTAGATGAGTAAAGGAATTAACAAAGTATGCTGGGTATAAAGTTTAGGCAAATGGTTACAAAAAAGCATACAGTTGTTAGTTCCAACACTTCTGGTCCAATCCTATCTGAACCACTCAAGTCCCTAGTTCCCGGTTCCACTTTTTTTTGTTTGTTTGGTTCCACTGCTTTTAAACCTGTTTTGACTCAAACATTTATTAAGCACCTACTATGTGCAAGGTACTACTTCTCTACACCTCCTCCCCCTTCCAGTTTGGTAAAAGGGATAAAACACTCTAAGCAAATCCATGTCTTCGCCCCCCCCCCCACCAATCCCCAAGGTCAAATCATATCTGAATTTCTAAATCCTCTGGGAGAAATCAATATCCATCCAACACTTCATACACACAAAAGGTACCACCAGACTGAAAAGGCATTCATTGACTTCTTATCTACCTCACCAAGCTGCATTGGCTTCAGGTATTTTAAAAGGTGTGATCCTATAGATTTGAGTGCTCCTTCTCCAGATCCACATTGCAAGCACCATCCCCAACCCAAGCCTTATTATGGTTATTACGTCGTTGAGTCAGACTACTCATCACCAAACTGTTCTGAAAATGATTCCAATTTGGGGCCTACCAGAATTTGTATTCTACGGAAGTCTTTGATGGACGAACCACAGTCATCTCTCTCAAAATGAAGAAACGAAAAAGGATTTTATGAACCAAACACAAAAAACAATAATTGTTGAATTCATTCTTTTTGTAAATTTGGTCAAATCACGTCCTTCTCTGGGCCTCTTTCCTCAACTATAAAATAAGGGGATTGGATAAGAGCATCTCTAAGGCTCCTCTTATTAACATTTTATGATTGTAGGAGTAAAACTGCCTAAAATTATCTAGGATCAGCCTCTAAGAATTCTGCTTCTGGAGTACTATAGGTAGGTAAAGGATGCTCTACAAATTTTCATTCTCCAAGTCTGGTTCAAGAAAAAATTAAAACCCAAGGATGTTTGGAACAGATTAGCTGATGAGATGGAGCCCTCAAGAATTGGGGGGGGGGGGGGGAGAGAGAAGAGACACAGCTAGGTTTGCAGCTCTGGATTCAGGAGGACCTGAGTTCAAATCCAGCATCAGACACTTGACACTTACTAGCAGTGTAACCCTAGGCAAGTCACTTAACCCTCATTGCCCCGCCCCCCCCCCAATTTAAAAATGATTTATTGAGCGGGAATGAACCTCTGGTAGCTCACTGTATATCCCAGGGATATGCCACTTAATGAGAAATCTTTTACCATGGCTGCATGCACGGGACAGAAACTTTTAGAATTTGTTCCCAGGCTTGGGAAAAGGTTCTTTTGATCAATGTCCTCATTTAATTCAAACATGTATTGGGTGAAGTCCAGTGCTCAGCTGAGAATATAGTCCTTTTCTTCCCTTGTCTTTATTTGGTAGGAGAGGCTGAATTAAAGTTGTCTGTGTCAGCACAGGATTGAAGCTTATAGTCTAGTAGTGGGGATATAGAATATATAGATAAATATGCAAAACTGAGCCTGATCAGCAGTTACTAAGTTCTATTGTGGCTCAAAAGTGGGCAAGATGATCTACAAAGATGGAGGAGTTAAGAGTTCTCAAGGGAACCTCTCTCCCTCATTAACAGTCTTCTCAAAAATAGAAAGTCTTAGTCTGCAGCAAATATGCCAGAAATGTGCGCGCACGCACACACACACAAACACACACACACTCTCAAAATGTATAAAACATAAAAACTGTTAATAGGAAAATTCATGGACAAGCAGAGGCAAACATATCAAAAGATAAAATGAAACACTATCAAGAATAACTTAAAGCAAGAACAAGGTGCAACGGAAAGAGCACTCAATATGAAATCACAAGACTTGAGTTCAAATTCCAGCCCTGCCAATCTCTGTAAGATCTTGGGGCTGGTCACTTAACTGAATTAGACAACTTTTTTGTATTCTATTTATTTATTTATTTGGGGGGGGGGCAGGCAATGAGGGTTAAGTGACTTGCCCAGGGTCACACAGCTAGTAAGTGTCAAGTGTCTGAAGCTGGATTTGAACTCAGGTACTCCTGAATCCAGGGCCAGTGCTTTATCCACTGTGCCACCTAGCTGCCACGTAACTAGACAACTTCTTCAGTCTCCTCCAAGAGAGTAGATCTATAATCAATAGACCAATTTAGAAATCTCAAAAGCAATACTGATTAATACTGCAACCTGAATAGGGATAACAACAAAAGCTATGGTTTAAAAATCATCATGGTTAGGAGTGCTTAGGGGCAGCTTTGTAAAAGTGGTAGAGGTAAATGCTCTTCTGGACTTGATTCTGACCAGCAACGGACTAACTGCTGCAGTAAAATGAGAAGCCGGGAGGAGACTACACATCCTTAGATGCCGTGTTTGGTTCATCCTTTATTTTCAGAGACTGTATTTTAAGTATTAGAAAAGGGATTGGTAGGAGTTGTGCCTAAGAGATAAAAAACTAGAATAACTAAATTCTGAAAACCCAAGCAAAAATAAACGTTTCATCAAGCAACAGTTCATCAAGCAACATCAAGGCACATCTACAAGAATGAAGCAAGGGCAGGTAATGAAGAATACAATAGGGTGCCTGTAAAATTAGACAGGAGAGCAAAAACCCCAAATGACCTGAGATTATGCATGCTAATAACAAAAGGAGTTTTAAAAATTATATTGGAGGTAAGAAGCTGCTTGGGGTCGATGTGATTTTAATAAGTAATGGAAAAAAGGTGTAATTATCCCAACTCATTGCTTCTGTTTTCTCCACCTTCATACTAAGAATAAAGATCCTTTGGAGAGTCTCATTTTCCTCATCTCTAAACTAAGGGTATCAGACTTGACAATCTCTAAAATCAGGTTGTATGTAAGCTTGTGTTATGCTAAATTCTTTTTCCTTTGTGTTAAAGTTCCTAGACTAGACGACACAACACACCTCGCAAAGAATCTGAAAATGTTCTCTCGTGTTATCCTCAAGGATGAGGTTGAAGAGATGGGGGACAGACAGGAGCTAAACTCAAAACTGACTGGAGAACTAGCCCCAAACAGTAATCATAAACAGGCTCTCACTATTTTAATCAAGACACTGAAGACATTCTCACACTTGAATTTGGAAACCAGCTTCACAAGTACAAGATAGAAGTGTGATTAAATGGTGAACTGCAAACTTCAAGGTCAATAGTGTGTGGTATGGCAGTGAATGTGATCTAAGTTCTACTGAAAGGTAGTATCCATTAACAAAGGAGGTAACAGTCCCATCATTTTCTGCTTTGGTCACCCCCCGCCCCCAAAGGGAGAAATGTTGTCACTTCCAGGGACCATACTTTAGGAAAGACATCAATAAGCCAGAATGTTCCCAGAGGAAAACCAGTCTGGATGCCTGACTTTTCAGCATCCACTGGCAAGGACCTTCACCATCAGAGAATAGAAGTACCACTTCCTCTTTCCTGAGGAAGGAAAGGGAATAAACATTTATATAGTGCCTACTATGTGCCAGACACTGTGCTAAGTACTTTATAAATATCTCATTTGATCCTCACAAAAACTCTGAGAAGAGATGCTATTATCATCCCCTTTTTACAATTGAGAAAACATAGGCAAACAGGGACCTGCCAGTCACACAGCTAGTAAAGTATCTGAGACTGGATTTGAACTCAGGGCTTCCTGACTCTAGGACCAATGCTCTACCCACTCTACCACCTCTATTTCCTGGGTACCATATATACAATTCTGAATTCCTCTAACAGTGTTATATATTCGAAGAGTCTGACATGAAACTGCACATTTAAGGCTGGAACGGACTGTTAAGATTATCATCTATATATAACTAAGCCTTTTTTTTTTTTGGGTGAGGCAATTGGGGTTAAGTGATTTGCCCAAGGTCACACAGCTAGTAAGTGTTAAGTGTCTGAGGCTGTATTTGAACTCAGGTCCTCCTGACTCCAGGGCCAGTCCACCTAGCTGCCCCTAAGCCTTTCTTTTACAGCGAAGAAAACCAAATTGCAGACAGGATAAGTTGACACATTACAGGTCACGTAAGATTCAAACCATGGTACAAAAACCTATGTCCTTCCACTGTACCACTGTCCTTGTTCTAGAATTGGAAGAGCTAGGCCTGATTTTCTGTTCCATCATTTATATAAGGTTCTATGACCTTGGGCAAATTGCTGCTTTTCTCATTTGTGAAATAGGACTAATAATGTAATGTACCAATAATGTTTGTTAAGGAAGGGATTTTGTAAATGGCAAAAAGTTATAACACATATCTAACTTGTGGAATTAGATACCATTTTGTGTAGATTATTTGTGTGTGCTTCTATGAAAGGATAAACTCACTGAGGGAAGACTGTGCCTGACAATTCCTCATATAACTCACCCCTAGTGCTGGGAACACAGTAAGTCCTTAATGTTTGTTGACAGCAAGTGAGGAAGTATGTTATTAATTTTGTAATCAGTCAGACTTCATCATGACATGGATTTGACTGGATTTTTAAAAGGTTTCAATGGCACAGCACAAATCTAGAAAGGGTTTGATGAGAGGCAAATGAGGGGAGCAACCTACTAAGATCTTGAAATGACAACATTTCTGGCTATTGTAACTCAAAGCATGAAGGGATTGTGATCTGTATCTCACACACGCATGCTAGCACTCTTACCTCCTACATGCCTGTTAACATTCCATCCTCATGTGTACTTTTCTGATTTTCTTCTAAGTCCAACTTCTCTAAGGCCTTTCTTGATCTCCAATTAATGTATTCATTTCATATATACTTATACATGGTGTAAGCTCCCTGAGTGCAGGGTCTGCAACTTGTTCCTTCATATCCTTACTGCCTAACACACAGTTGTCACTTAATTGACTAAAAAAGTAGTCACACATTAAAATCAGTACACATATATGTATGCAGAATTTGAAGGGACCACATAAATGTAGCCCTTATTTTACAAATGAGGAACCTGGAGCTCCAGCAGTCCTAAGTGGCTCAAACTAAAGTGGAGCAAATATTCTATGCCTGTTTCCCTAACTCCCAGTGATTAGATGGATATTAACAAAAGGGATTTTCTAGAGGGTGGGCCAAAAATCATAAAGGGGTTTCAATATTTAATAACTCCTTTATTTTTTATTTATAATACCACAGCATTATATACAGGGAATGAATTTATATTACATGTGAAAAATCAAATCTCATAAATTGTGAAAAATAAAGAAAAAATAATTTTCAAAAGTTATTAAAACACCATGACTTTTGGCCCACCCCTTACTATCCTCCCTCACAGCTACTCCTTCTTACCTAACCAAGTTAACAAAAGGCTCATGAAGGCTCCACACTCCAGGGCTGAAGCTATCCACCTGAAGAATCCCTAAGTGAGATTCTCTACCTTTCCCTCCTTGCCCTGTTGGAATCCTTGGTTTAGCCTTTAAGACTCAGCCAAGTATCAACCTTTGAATGGGTTTCCTGCCTCTAGTGCCACCCCACCCCACCTCCCCTGCCACTTTATATCTGTTTATATCCACACACTTGCAAACTCCTTCCTCCATGAAAAGGTTAAGTCCTTGAGGACAAGCACTACTTTATTTTTTTTGGCACAGTATTGGTCCTTAGGAAATGCCCAAGGATTTATTCTGCTTTGACATTTCCCATTCAGTACCCCCAAGAAAAGAGTGCCCATAGTCCCAAGGGGTGAGAGGGGAACACCTACAGTCTGGCAGCCAGGAACCTTTTCATAACCAAACGGAGAGTCATGGAATAAACAGCACCTTTCCCTGAGTGTACCTGCACAGGTCCTGCGATCCATATTGAAGGCTGCTTCTAAAGATACCCTCAAGACTTGACAGAGCACATTATTTCACAGGAGCCTTGGGATAGACATCCAAAATTAAATTAAATTCTTCGAGATCATTCTAGAACCAATCTAAGTTTTCTCTACCCCAACATTCTTTTTTAATGTTACCATAATAACTTATTTGTTCCCTTGATAAACTTCAAGAAGTGTCTTTCCTGTTTCAACAAAATCTGACTTAATCCCTTCTAAGAAAGATTTCTATAATTATATTCTTTATTATTCTAAACAATGCAATTCTTAAGTACCATTCTTGAAAAAGAAGTAAAAAATATTTTTAACATACAAGAAAAGGCAGTACATTTAAAATCAGAACAACCGAGTTAAGATTCTAGCTTTGCTTACTGTGTGATCTTGGACAAGTATTGCTCTTTCTCTGGATATTAATATTTCATCTCTATAAAATGGTCTTGGAATTTAAAGATTTCATGGGTCCCTTTTCTAGTTAAAAATCTTAGGATAACTAGGGTAGAAAAGCAAAAAGAGCTCTGGGCTGGGACTCCTGGCTTTGAATATCTATATATTTTTAAAACTTTTGAGGAATTAATCCTGTGAAGAATGAGTAGTCTTGCTATTAGGAAAATGTGGAAAAGGTACCAGGCATTGTCAGAAACATTAAATACAACATATGGGGATTTAACAGAAGACTATCATCTTCCTTGTTCTGTTACTGTAACTTCCTAACCATCTAATTCCACTTATTGCGCATTGGGACAGAACCTAAAGAAAGTTATCTGGCAGTTGAAGATAGTTTGCTCTTCAGAGCGTGCAGTAAATGTCCCCTACATTATAGCTCCCTGGGAATACAGGACTTACCAAGATTCAATTACCTATTTGCAGAAATAAAAAGCAAAGGATGTCTCCTGCTAAAATAAAACACTAAACAAGAAATTACCCAACTTCTACTCCAAGCGACATAAACATAAATCTTTAATGTGAGTTAGACTGGCAAGAGAACAGCGTATTTTACTTACATTTGTATACTTAGACCAAAACTCCTCATAAGCAAAGGTGCCACAAGAAACAACTCCCAGTTGTCATGTTATTTGCAAAACGTTGCACAGACAACAAATCGATGTAATGAGGGTTCCATTCTACCACTGCCTTTTTAATGTGGAATCAGTTATCAGATGCTTTAGGACATTAGGACCATTTTGTTCAAGAAAGAGAAATTCACCATGGCCATAGATAGGCCTGTCCTCTCCTTGGGGATTGGGAACAGGAGGGAAGGGCCATGGGAGAGGGACTAGGGAGTACATGGAAAAAGAGAACCCTGAACATAGTAGAGACTACAAATAACCCATAATTAAAATGTTATAGTTGTTGGAAAAACAGAACTAGATTCCCGCAATAGCTAAACATGCATCAATAAGACCAAACAGACCAATACAGAAACTTAAGGTGGGAGGCCCATGTTAAAAAGAAAAACAAATTTTAGAAGCTCAGTTCCTCAAAATTCCCCTCCCTTCTTAAACTGAAAAGTGGAAATTTCTGCAGTATCTACAAATAACATGTTCACCAATTTGAAAACATTCATTTGGTATTAAGGTAAAATAATTGCTTTCTGGAATTGAAACAAATTAACCTGTGGGATAAAGTTTAAGAGACTGTGTAGTCAAAGCTACTTGGCTGCCTCAATCAAGTGGGATAAAGAGTTTAGCTGTGTGAAATCACACAGTATTTCAAACAGTAAAACAAAAAACTATGGTAACCCTAGAAGCCAAAGAGTTCACAGCACCAACTTTTTAACAGTGCCCCTACTGATGAGAATTTCTGAATATATAATTTGATTATATATTGATTTATCTTTGTCTCAAATATAACTGGTAAACAAAAAGACTACACTGTAAAATTCAGGTAAAGACACAATCCCACAAGATCTGTGCTAAAGTTGTATGATGTTTTTAAACCTTACTTTGCAAAAAAAAAAAAAAAACAACCAAAATAACAATTGAGTATATGTAGAAGCTTTACATGTGTCCTTTGAACTTATGTTTTAACTGGGAGGGATCCAGAAAATAGAGAATGAACAAAAGAACCAAAAATTCATAGTCAATCCTTTCCTGACTTTTAAAATCAGATAATTTTAAGTAATCTAGAGCACCCCACCCATAAGGTCCACAAAGTGCTCCGGTTATCTTTCTGAAGCAAAGGTGTACAAATGGGGGGTACAAAAAATAATATTCTGGACTTGAAGCACCAGATAAACTCAAAATGGTGGCCAAATAGTTAAAATTCCTGATTCTTCTGTGTATAAACCTAACAAATAGCAAATTCAGCACCAGTGTGGTAGTAATGTTATCAACTAATCTTATATAATTCAAGTCTCTGGAAGGTCATGGCAATTGTTTTCTAAAGGACATAAATTGGGGTTGGGGGGGCAGGAAATTATTACATTTCTGACCATGGGGCCAACCAATGCATTCACTGGGGCGAGGCAACCAACAAATTCCATGGGTGTCACTGGCCTATACAGTCTATCAGATTGGGTTTTCTTCAATTCTTACTAAACAAAATTCCAGTAAACAGTATGTAACTCTGCATCTATATAAACTCACAGCTATCTTCAAAACAATAAAAATTTAAAACTACAAAAGATGAGCTGTGTTCGGCAAATATAAATGGTAAATGTAGGCTGTGTGTAGAATGTTATCGGACTATTTACAGTGCAACACAGAGTGTGAGTTCAGATCTCGCCAGCTTCTCTTTCTTCTGATCTCTCTGAACCAGCGCTGCCGTTTGTGCCCTCATGCCTTTTTTCAGCAAAGCTCTTTCCCCTCCTCTCCTTATCCTGCGATTTCTCTCTTGAAGATTGATCTCTAGATCTAGGAAATAGAAACACCAATCAATCCATGGAAGTCGTGCCTATTAGCAAATCATGGGTAGTGGGACAAAAAGACAAAAGGGCAAGTACAGATTAACTCCTGTGTAGTGATAAAAGCCAGGCAGAACATTCCCATTAATTTAATGTCAGAATATTTATGTTCAAGTATAAACTCATGTTTGACCATGCTGGCCTCTGTTCAAAACTTACATTCTAGGCCTATGACATACACTTACACTCTGCTGCTGGGGTGATGATCTGCTTCTAAGTCAGGCAGCACTCACAAGAGAAATGATTCCTGGCAATCACATAATCAATGTTCCGAGAACACTGCATTGCCCATCCTCCCATCCTTCCAACCCCATTCTGAGCCCCATCTCCACCCCCTCCCAAACACTTTCATGGGGCAAGGAATTAATTCAGGCCTTTTGCACACTGAGTCTTTATTTCAGTTAACCTCACCAACCCCCCCAGGCCAAAAATCTTGGTTAAAAACTTTTAAGACCCAATGACCCTGGTAACACAAAGAGAAGGAGCTCACTCCTGGTTGCTGCTACGTGAAGGAGTCAGAGTAGTTACTTGTGTTTCGAACTTCTGTCTCTGGAACCACGTCGATGACCTCTGCTATGGCTACGGGAGCGGCTACGGTGGCGCCTATGTCTGTCCCGAGATCGTGACCGGGACTTTCGCCTCTCACGAGAGCCTGATCTTGACCGCCTTCGCCGCCTGTCCCGAGATCGTGACCTAGTTAATGGTGGCAAAAACCCAAAACTATAGATTCCAAAAAGAATAAAACACCCCACATTTACACAGCATATGCTTTATATGCATTTTACTTAAGCCTTACAACCCAATGAGTTAATAAGCAAAGCAGGTATTTCCCTCATCATACGAAATGGGGAAACAAGTTCAGAGAGAAAGTGTGTGCCTAAAGGTAAACCAATAAATGGCAGAGCAGATTTGAACTCAGTTCTCAATCTCTAACTTAGTGCTTTTCCCACTACACATCATCTGTTTTATTTTATTTTAATTTTTTTTTTTTTAGTGAGGCAATTGAGGTTAAGTGACTTGCCCAGGGTCACACAGCTAGTAAGTGTTAAGTGTCTGAGGCCGGATTTGAACTCAGGTACTCCTGATTTCAGGGCCGGTGCTCTATCCACTGCGCTACCTAGCTGCCCCACATCATCTGTTTTATAAAAGAATGAATAAGTAGACTTAAGTACATTTCCAGGTCCACAGCTTTTTTTTGGTTTGGTTTGGTTTTGTTGGCGGGGCAATGAGGTTTAAGTGACTGGCCCAGGGTCACACAGCTAGTAAGTGTCAAGTGTCTGAGGCTGGATTTGAACTCAGGTCCTCCTGAATCCAGGGCCAGTGCTTTATCCACTATACCATGTAGCTGCCCCCAAGTCCACAGCTTTTTAGCAATCCAACAGTTTAAAGTCTAGCTTCTTAAACTGTGGGTCATGACCCCATATGTGGTCAAAAAAACTGAATGTGGGGGTTGGTGAAAGATTTGGCAACAACAAAAGGTTGTGTATATCTATTTTATATACCTATATACCTGGGGTGGTGCAAAAATTTCTCAGGTGAAAAGAGATTTCGAGTGGATAAAGTTTAAGAAGCAATTTTTACATGACCCATGATGGCATGCACAGTGCAAAGTTCAAATTGCTGTCTGTTAAGAACCAAGGCAGGGGCGGCTAGGTGGCACAGTGGATAGAGCACCAGCCCTGGAGTCAGGAGTACCTGAGTTCAAATTTGGCCGCAGACACTTAACACTTACTAGCTGTGTGACCCTGGGCAAGTCACTTAACCCCAATTGCCTCACTTAAAAAAAAAGACTTTTCTAAAAAAAAAAAAAAGAACCAAGGCAGCAGCGACCCCCCCACATTCAGTTACACAATCCCATATGAGGTTGCAACCCATAGTTTAAGAAGCTAGGTTCCAAATTCTCTCCCTCCCTCCCTTCCCCTACTAGTACATTGAGAAGAAATAAGATATCACAAAGTTTTCTTTTTATTTTCCTTTTTTGTCATATTAGCCAATCTGATAGCTGTGAGGTGGTACCTCAGAGTTGTTTTAATTTGCATTTTGCTAATCAATAGTGATTTAGAGCATTTTTTCATATGGCAATAGACAGCTTTGAATTTTTCATCTGAAAACTGCCTGTTCATATCCTTTGACCATTTCTCAATTGGGCAATGACTTGTATTCTTAGAAATTTAATTTAGTTCCTTAAGTATTTTAGAAATGAGGATTTTATCAGAAACACTGGCTGTAAAAATTGTTTTCCAGCTTTCTACTTTCCTTCCAATGTTGGCTGCATTGCTTTGGTTTGTAAAACAAAACAAAACACCTTTTAATTTAGTGTAATCAAAATGATCTGTTTTGCACTTCATAATATTGTCTCTCTCTCTTGTTTGGTCATAAATTCTTCTCCTCTCCATAGATCTAAGAGGTAAACTATTCCTTCCTCTCCTATCAGAAAGCTTTCTAACAAAGTTACCACGAATGGTTTCTTATGGAAGTAGTGGGTTTCCTGTCAGTAGAGGGCTTGAAAAACAACTAGATGGAACAGTGGATAGAGTGCTGGACCTGGAGGCAGGAAGACCTGAGTTCAAATCTGGCCTCAGACACTTCCTAGCTATGTGACCCTAGGCAAGTCTCTTAGCCCTGTTTGTCTCAGTTTCCCCATCTGTAAAATGAGTTGGAGAAGGAAATGGCAAACTACTATAGTACCTCTGCCAAGAAAACCCCAAATAGGGTCACAAAGAGTAGGACAGGACTGAAACAACTGAACAACAACAAAGATGTTAGAGAAGCGATTTATGCTAAACATTTAAATCTGGGATTCTATGTCACTGGTGAATGCTAAATTCAGGGTACCCTTGGGCTGTGATCTGCCCCTTAACACCACCTTTTATTAACTTCTCTGTATCCTGCCAATTTGTCCTTTTTACTTCTATGTGGTATTATTTTCCCCCCTAATTATCTAATATTCTATCCATGATATTCTACATATTCTAGAAAATATTCCTGAAAACCAAGACTAATTAAAATTGAAAGCTAAAAAGCTCAGAATAGAACACACTTGTGGGGTGTCCCACTCTATTATTTTCAGTTGGATCCTGTTCCTCAATAGATTACTGGTTCTCTTACTACCTCTGCTTCTCCCCTCCCCCCATTCACAATAGGGGGCAAAAAATCTCACCATCCTTTCTCACCATACTATACAATATACCCACCTTCTTCGATCTCTAGTTCTTGATCCAGACCTAGAAAAAGATGCAAACATTTAATTTCCCACAGCTACTATACTGAACTAAATAGCTGAACAATTCACATTTAGCTGGAGCTTCTGGATTTACAAAGTCTTTTCCCCACAACTACCTTATGAAGCAGGTGGTGTGCTACTCCCACTCTACAGATAATGAAGCTGAGTCTTTGAGTCTTAGAATTTGACTTGTCCAGTTACATAGCTAGAAATATAGGAAAGAGGGCTTTTCACATACTTGTTATATGTTCTAGGGCTTGCAAGAACTATACACTAAGTAACTACATAAAGAAAATTATAGCAAGGTAACTATGTTCTAAAATAGTTATGAACATGACTAACATGGAAATATTTTGCATGACTGCACATGTATAACGGATACCAAATTGCCTGCCTCCTTAATGAGGGGGTAGGGGAGCAAGGGAGGGAGTTTTAAAATTTAAAATGTAAAAAAACAAATGTTAAATGTAATTGGGGAAAAAATATTTAAAAGTTAAATAGTTATGAATCCGTAAAATCCCAACTCTACCAATTGTAGCTTAAAGGATACCACACTAACTACATCTTGACTTTACAAATCTTTTCTGTTTACAGAACAATTTTTATCTCTTCCTCTGGGGATAAAACATGCAGAGATTAGATAAGGGATAAAATCAAAGGAAGGCTAAACACTATTTTGTTGCTTTAAATTTCTTATTTTCCACATAAACGTGGATGACTACAAACTCCCCTTTTAAGCACTTAAGTCAAAATCTAGCTCCTCCATAAAGTCCTTCCCCAACAGAAAGGCAGCAGTCACCACTGCTATATCCTAGTAGAAAAGAGCGTAAAATCTGGGATCAAAGCACCTAATATTCAAATCCCATCTGTCACTATCTACTAGCTATGTGACCATGGGTGGTCACAAGCCAACTGAAGGGTATTAAACTCAATCTCCACAGTCCTTTCTAGTTCGGGCTCTTGGATCCTGTGTGATCCACTCACCAGAAGAAATCTTTCCACAATTCTTATCTCATTCTCCCTTATGTCATAACTATTTGCATGCATCCTCCAGATACGATTATAAGCTCTAGAGTGCTTTCATCTTTGGATCCCTAGTGCTTAGTTGGAACTTATTAAATTTTGGTTATATTAAATTTGCAGAATCTTACTCATGTTTTCTAGAAAGCTGTTAAAACCACAAGTTCTTCTGAATTAGCGTAAGTACCATTTGATTTCTCTCAGGTGTGACTGCTGAAACTCACCTTCGGCCCATCCTTTCTTCTCGTTCTCGTTCTTCTCTCCTCCTCAAACGATCTTGATTTCTTTTTTCTTGTTTTTCTGCCACTGTTTTCTAAAAGCAGAGACACTTGTAAGATTTAAATATTGTGAAATTTTAAAGATAAAAATACCCCCAAGAGATGACTCTACAAGAATTTAAGGAATTTCTTAAGGGTCCTCCTTCTGCTAAGTAGAAGACTAATAAACTGTCATACAGAAGTCAATTTCTCTAAGCACATTTCACAAATTTATGACAAAATCAATCTAACAAACAAGTACTTCTAGATTTCATCACACTCCAGAGAAAAAAATTTTTCCCAATCATCAAATTGATAACATTCAGTGCTTAGCAGAGTACCAGGCACATAGTAGGCACTTAATCAATGCTTACTGACTGAATGATATTGCCTCAAAATAATAACAATAATCAACTTCTTGAAAGATCCTATGCCTTCCTTTCATAGCTGTGCTGTGAAATATCTGCTGCTAAGTTGCTTGCAAAATCTTACCAATGACCTGGCCACCCGGAAGCATGCTAAAGACAAGCACATATGAAAAACCATCAGTTTTAACCAGAGAGAGAAGCCAGTTTAAAGTCCACATTGTGTGGTTGTAGACTACTCTGAGCTAGGTTGATGATCTATCGAGCATATAAAGCTGACAGCCAACACAAAAAAGCTAAGAAGTTTTATTCTGAGAGAATTCATTACCAGCAACTCATCAACCAAAGCTTTGCTTTAGCTCAAGTAAAAAGAGTCTACCCTTTATTTTCTTCCTGTCCTACTTTCCAAGCAGACTGAAGGGTCAGGCCTCAGGTGATCCAGTGAAGTGGAACAAAGGCTGTGGCCTCAATATGTCAATATGACAACAGGTAAACAGTCTTTTCACAGGCATTCTCTGACCAAAAAGTCTATTTCTGTGCCTCAGAAACCAAAAATAGGAGGAAGAGTTAGGAAGGAGCCAGGGGTGCCATGATATGCCAGTATTAAGAGACTGCAGAGGTACTCCTACAAAACTAAAAGCGATCAGTCCTTATACTCAGTAGCTGAGATGTTTATGTTAAAATGGAGATAACACAGAAACTACTTACTTTGGAGGGCTGCTCTTCAAAGATTAAATAAGACCATATGTAAAGTATCTTGTTTGTTGTAAAAAAACACCTATATAACTGTCAGTTGTTAAGAGTATTTAACTGGTTTTTTATATTATAAGGAACTTTCAAAGTTTAAAAATCCCAACATGAAAGGGCTTAATTCAAAAACAGGGATGTTAAAAGCTAAATGAATATAAAATCTGAAGCATCCTGCTACAAAAGTCTGAAAGACAAGGTTTCATTCTTATGATTGGGTGCCAGTGAAACCAAACATACCCCAAAGAAACTGAAAGGAAAGACCTCCTCTTAGTAAATAATATAATGAACCTTACCCTCAACTGATCCAATTTCTCACGAATCTGAATAAATCCCAAGTGTAATTTGCCCCCGAAGTGATCTGCAAGCCGACGATCGTTATCATGGAGACCAAGGTATGCAGAACACACCTCACAGACTCGAAGTTTCTGCTGCTGGAAACTGGATGCTGGCATGGAATTTCGATATTCTTCCTAAGTAACAGAAGGAGGGGAAATTTACTCAAGATTTCAAACAGTTAAATTCCTTGCCTTCCACCAACTACTCTCATTTTTTTGAAATTGTTCTTTGTCGTCAACTTCTTGACTTCAGGGCCCTTGATACTCTTCTTATTGCTATTTTCCTATCTAGCCTAATACCTTCTAGCGAAATGTGCTCTCTTCATTCACCTTCCATATCTCCAGCTCTACACAACAGCATTCTGCTTTTTATGCTGTTGCTAGTTGATGTTGAAGGCTTTGCTGACACGCTGTATAACCAAGTTAGATGATCTATTTTCACCTGGGCCAACATTTGTTACTGAGCAATTCCTTTAACTTTCTGCTGACTCCCTGGAGATACACAGCTGCCCGAAATCTTTCCTATACTCTAACACTGCCCACTCCTGATGTTCCCTCCTATTCCAACACAAACTTTTAAAACAGAGCCCCTGTGCTCAGCAAGCAACACAACAACCAACACAGTTGACCCAAATAGTCCTCTTGTCCTCTGGCTGCTCTGGAAGATGATCATCTTGGTAGTAAGCCAACCAGTCATACAGATTTCAGTTATCAACAAGAGAAGAATGTTCCAGTGAAATCAAGAGTAGCAGTGGAGATCTTAACTATATAGGAGAAAAGTATTATTGAATGGAGGGGCCTTGCACTGAGCCAGCTTCTTTCCTAATGCCCCCAAACATTAAGGATAGACCCCTAGACAACAGCTCTACTAAAAACCAACATACAATGATAAGAACACTTTTATATACATCCTGTACACTTTGCCAAGTATTTTGTAAATAGTGAAGAGGAATAATTTGCCCTGAGCACAGACTGGGTCAGGGACATGTTGGTTCCTGACTTTCCTCAACAGTCTGGCAGGAGTTCTCTTTGCTACAATTTTTCTTACATGCTTCTTTAACTTCCCTCCTTTCCTTAAGTATAATCCTTTCACCAAGGGCAACTAGGTGGTCAGTGGATAGAGTACTGGTCCTGGAGTCAAGTGGACCTGATTTCAAATCCACCACTTGACACGACTAAGCTGTGTGTCCCTGGACAAGTCACTTAACCCCCAGTGCCTATAATATTCAGGGACATCTCTAGTTGTCCTGATATGTATCTTGCCATTGGACCCAGATGGCTATGAAGGAGAGAGGCTAGTGACATTGCACAGCCCTCCCTCACTTAAAATCCAATTCAGTGCACCCTGATGTCATAGTCGTCTTCGAACACAAAGGACAAACAACAACCCTTCCACCTGCAGTCCCTCTGGGACTTGGGCTCTATCACTTATCTCTCTTCCTTGCTCTTTCCCTTCTGCCAACAAACACACCCAGTTTAAATCTATACTAAAAACAACCTTTTTATTCCCTAAAAGTTACGATACCCTTTATTTCCTTTCATTTTGACAAACTTCAAGAGTAGTCTACTTCTATACCAACACGCTCTCACCCACGTGTCTCTTTCATATGTGTGTGTGTGTGGGTGGATGGGTGGGGAATCTGTACAGTCCTACAGAACCCAGAGCAGAGTAGGCAATTAGCAAAGATTTGCTAACTGGACTGCAAGCAGATCAACCAATAATACAAAGCTTTCAACTTTCACAGTAAGGCTGCTCAAAGTGGCTGGGAGCAGGAGTGGGATTTCAAGGCATATTCTACTGCTTCCTATGTGACCTTGGGCAAGCCATAGCACCTCTTTGGGTTTCTTTACCACCCATTAGACTGAGTTAATTATAACTGCCTAAAGTTTTCTATGAACTTTGGTGATTACCATTAAATGACAAAAACCATCAGAAGCTGAGTCACTGTAAAGAGCACTAAGTATAAAAAACAGTGGTTTTCAGTGTGTCAGTTTACTCACCTATAAAATGGGGATAATACTTCCACAATGTTACAGAGTTGTGAAGCTCAAACAAAATGACAGTAAAGGGCTTTGTAAACATAAAATTCTATATCAATACCAGTTATTTTTTTCAAAAGATTTCCAAAAAATAACCGCTTTATACAACAAGCATATAACAAAACAAGGGGGCATCTAGGTGGCGCAGTGGATCAAGCACTGGCCCTGGATACGGGAGGAACTGAGTTCAAATCCGGCCTCAGACACTTGACACTAACTACCTGTGTGACCCTGGGCAAGTCAATTAACATCCATTGCCCCACAAAAAAACAAACAAAAAAACAAGTTGGCATTTGCAACAATGGCCCTCAACATTAAGAGAAACAGTTATAAGTAATTATAGTATGAATAGTGTCAAAGAATAGGATTATTATAAAGGATTTTGGGTCTCTTGAAATCCAAGTGGTATGCTGAATGAGGAAGGCATATAGTTTTATCACCTTATATGTTAGCATTTAGAATATGGCAGTAACTTCCACAAAAGATAGAATTTAGAAGGGGAAAAATCTTCTGGATACTCCAAGACAACTGATAACACATACTAACAAACAAACAAACAAAAAGCATCAGCGAGAAATCAAGTTCATATATAAACAGTGATGTCACCCACTGTGCATTCTAACAAAATATGGCACTGAATATTGATAAAGCACACCTCAGTTACCAGGCCTTCATTTTTCTGGGGGGAAACAAAATATAAAACAAAACAAAAAGCCCATAACACAAAGCTAACAACTGTTGTTGTTTTTACCAGCCCTGTGATTCACTGATGTAGGAAATTCCTGATGAAAACACTCCTTCAACCAATGCAACACTTAAACCCAAATTCAAAGATGCTTGAAGTTAGGAGGAGATCACAGCCCAACCTCTGGGCCAACTGGGAAGTGCTTCCAGGTCTTTAAGCTTATACTTTCCCAGAAAAGCATGAATCTTCTCATCTGAGCAATTGTATACTCACATGAGTTATGCAGAGATGATCTCCATGATGATCAAAGCAAGAATATTTGCAACACTATCTCCAATGAGTACTCATGCAGCTTGAAGATACCCAATGATAAAAACACCTCCCAGAAGCAACTCATCTCTCAAACTATAATTAAATACTTCCAACAATACACTGAAATTTGTCTCCCTATGATTTCTACTCAATGGCCCTAGTGCTTCCTTCTGGGGCTATACAGAAAGACCTTTGAATATCTGAAAATAGCCATCTTGAAATAAAGCTTCCTTCTAGAACTATATACAATATTCTAGCTATGGTCTGACAAAGGGATAACATTAGTTGCCCTCATGCTGGACACTATATATTTAACAATGTGGACTAAGATAACATTAGCCTTTTTTGCCTACCGTGTCAAATTACTTAAAAATCTATTCTTATTCTTCATTTAAATGAGTATCTTGCATCAATGGTAGGATGGTATAAATAGAAAGTACAAACTAGTCATCAAGAGACTTGTGTTCGAATCTCAGCTTGACCTTTTTATTAGTCATGTTTCCTCAAACAAGTCATCATTTCTTTAAGCTTCCATTTCTCTCAGGTAAAAACAGATGTATTATCTGCCCTGAAGTGCTTAGGAAAGTATTAGAACTTCCTAACAAACCTCAGCTTCTTTTTTCTTTGCTCGAACTTTCTCCACTTCCATAAGGATCTTCTGGGATTCATCCACATTTCCTTCAGCTCCCAGCTGTTCAGCTTTAGCAAGCAGTTTGCCAATTTCTTCATTCAATTCATGTACCTTTTCTGCCTAGAGGAGAAAAGAAGAATCATGAACACAAGTCTGAAAACCTCTTACAGCTGTTCTATTTCAGAAATGTGTATTTGAGAAACAGGGTTTATATGGAAGCAATCCTAAGAACTAGACTGTGGTTTATTTACATCCTCTATATTACATTAAGAATGGAACCTTTTCTTTCCTAAGACAAATGTCAATTGTTGAGGCTTTGAATTTAAAGCATATTCCAGTTTTTCTATTCCCAATTTAAGCCTTTGTTCACAATGCCTGCTTTACAAGTAAACTCCAACCCCTCCAATCATAGCTCAACCTTATTCTAATTTTCACAACTCAACAGTCATAAAAAAAATCTTTCTAGGATTAAAACACACAATGAAAGCAAAGATTTTCTTCAACATGTCATGATCACTGGGGGCAGCTAGGTGACACAGTGGATAAAGCACTGGCCCTGGATTCAGGAAGACCTGAGTTCAAATCCAGACTCAGATACTTGGCACTAGCTGTGTGACCCTGGGCAAGTCACTTAACCCCAACTCCCGCACCCCCCCCCCAAAAAGTCATGATCACAGATTACTGAGTAGTAATTTACCTAAGCATCATTTAATTCCCTATTCCAAGATGAAAAACTACTAATGCAAAAAAAGAAAAAGTCAGTTACTAAATTATAGCCAATTTGTGCTAAAAAGGATTCTTTACTGTTGGAAAGAAACATTTCTGTTGAAAAGAAAACACTCCCATGAACCATGATTCCCCAAAGACAAAAAAATAGGCAAATTATATTTCTAACAACATAGAAAGGGTTGAAAGTATTCAGATATTCGGCTAATAGCATTTACAACTGTAAGGGACATAGTTCAAGGGTCAAAACAAGGCAGTAAGAAGATCATGGGACTGAAAATAGTTCCCAACTCTAAATTCTGTGGTCTTGCTACATCACAATTACCTCATACCTCTCTAGATTATTTTGAGAATCTAGGGAGTCCTAGGATGGCAACAATCAGGGACATATTTAATTCAAGGTATAATTTAAATACTTGACTAGTTCAAAAATCTGTGATTTTCACCATCATTTCATCCACTGAACTCCATCCAACTCAACTAAGACCTAGTACGCAGTCTTCAAAAATTCCTGTAACCAAAAGTTTACTTCCTTCTTGGGCCGACTGTAAATGAATTTTGCTAGACTAGTCCTCAAACAACAGACATACAATCTGTCATCATGATTAGCATGAGAAATAATTAAAAACATGGCAAATGCAATTTTTTTTTTTACCCACAGCTGTAATTTCATAGGTATAGGAAACTCCCTCTAGCAATGCAGACTTGTCAAATATGCTGCAAACTACATTCTGAAATAGATGTCAGCAGGTACTAAGAGATTAAGTGACTTTCCCATTGTTAGAATATGTCAGAGAGAGGACAAAAACCCAGATAGTCCTGATTCTGAGCCCAACTCTTTGTCTACTGAACCGTAATGCTTCTAAACTACAATTAGCCAACCACACTGTGAAATGATCAGCACACATGAATAAAAAGTAGATCCGCAAGTACAACTGACTAGTGTCATCAGACAATACCTTCACAGCTCTCTTCAAATATTTTTCAGTGAAATTTTGAGAGGTGACTACGGTATGGTAAAAAGAATCCCAAACTACTGCAGAAGACAAGCATACTGATATACACTTCTGCTGGAGTCATGAATTAGTCCAATAATTTTGGAATGCAATTTGAAACTGTGCTACAATTAACTAGAACATTCATACTCTTTGATCCAGAGAGTCCATCTATAAGGAAAGTCTGAAGAGATCAACTGTCTTACATACAACTGCTATTTCTCGTGGTACTTTCTATGGTAGCAAAGAACAGGAAACAAAGTGCCCATAATTGAAAAACCACTAAACAATGAATAATGGAATATCATTGAATCACGATGAAAATACAAAGACAAAAAGGAAACAAAACTCCATATAATGGGGCCCAGAGAAGAGCTGAAAAAATATTTCCCCTTCCTCTCACTGCAGAGATGGGGGACCACAGATGTGGAATAAGGCTCATATTAATAGAAATAGCTGATACGTTTGGTAGAAATGATTGGTTTCCCCTTCCTTGTGTGTAACTAAGATCAGAAAAGGGAAAAAAAACCCAATTCAGCAAAACCAACCAACATATCAATTGCTTCTGGAAATATGATCAATATTCCACACCCATGGGTCCCCCACCTCTGCAGTGAGGGGAGGGAGGTACATTTTCTCAACTCTTCTCCAGTTAGAGGAAGGATATATTTAGAAATGAATGCAATATGCTACAGAAGAGTTCCAGGGAACTCATGATGAAAGAGGATCTCCAAATCCAAGGAAAAAAAAAAAAAAAAGAACTGCGGAGTATAGATGCTGAATGAACCATACTATTTCTTTTGGTTTTGGTGCTGTTGTTTTTTTTCTATTTTGAGGTTTTTCGTCAGTGCTCTGATTTTTTCTCTTATAACATGACTAATGCAGCACATATATATAACCTATATCAGATTACCTGCTGTCTAGGGGAGAGGGAAGGGAGAAAAATCTGAAATTGTAAAGCTTATATAAACAAAAGATGAGAACTATCTTTACATGTAACGGAAAAAAAAACACTTTATTAACTAAAAAAAAAAAAGTAAGCTAATTGTGGGTAGGAACTGTCTTTGCTTTTATATATTTGTAGCCCTAGTGCTCAGTACCTCCTTGTAAGGGCTTAATAAATGCTTTTTCGGTCACTCAAAAAAAAAAAAGAAAAGAAAAGAAAAAAAGAAATGAATGCAATAGGGGCAGCTAGGTGGCACAGTGGATAGAGCACGGGCCCTGGATTCAGAAGGACCCGAGTTCAAATCCAGCCTCAGACACTTAACGCTTACTAGCTGTGTGACCCTGGGCAAGTCACTTAACTAACCCCAATTGCCTCACCAAAAAAAAAAGAAATGAATGCAATATAAAAAACAAAAGGGATCGTGTGTGTGTGTGTGTGTGTATTTATACTTATATTTTCAATGAATAACTGTGAGAACTGGGTCTTGGCACTGTCACTGAATCATTACCTAAAAACTTCTGCTAAAGATTCTTTAATAAGTAATATTTAAGTGGCATTTCCTTTCTCTTTTAAAACAATTCACTTTCCCATCTTGGGCCTTAGTTTCTGCATCTGTTTTTGTTGGTGGTGGTGAGGCAATTGCCTAGGGTCACACAGTTAGTATCAACTGTCTGAGGCCGGATTTGAACTCAGGTCCTCTTGACTCCAGGGCCGGTGCTCTATCCATTGTGCCACCTAGCTGCCCCCTCATCTATTTTTAAAAAGGGGAAGTTGAAGCAAGTTTCTAGGATCTTCCAACTGACTATCTACAAAAAATAAGCAAACCCCATGAAAAAAGATCTCCAATTTGCTGAATCTCACATTTACCTTTCTGCCTTTACCTTATACACATGACAATGTACATCACATGGCAGTCCTTCCTAACCTCACAATCTTTAAACATTTCTGAATCTCAAGAGTATTCCCTCAATTTTACCTAGGAAGCAGTTTCCAATCTGTTAAAAGTCTGCCACCTGCTTTTTTCAAATATCAAATTTTCAAGAACCCCGCGCTTTTTCTTTCTTCAGAAGAACAGTCAAATTACTAACAGAAGGCAGGGGTAATTTTTTTCTTCTCGAGTGGCCAACTGGCTCAAACCTGAAAGGGCACATCAACACAGGATCTAGGATTCTGGGACCTCATTTGTTCTTTTGCTGGCCTCTAAGCCTTACTTAAAGCTAGTCTAGATTTTAAAAAATTTTATATCAAGAGCATTCACCAACACCCACATACTTTCTGTGCCATCCCTAATGTGTAAAAGACCACAACATGGCTAAAGTAGTTCTAAGGTGTATTCTTCTTGTTTTTAATTTTCTTTTCTTTTTTCCATTATGAATTTGACAATCATCAATCAACTATTCTAAGGTGTTTTTCCCCCTGGGTATGAGATTATTTTGATCTGGGTCATTTCCTGGGCAAAAAGTGCCCAGAAGACAGATGGAAAATCTTTTCTTCTTTTTCCATTAGCCTGAGAAAATGGAATAAACCCACAACACAAATTTGGTTGGGATTAAAATCTGGTAAGAGAGGCAGCTAGGTGGCGCAGTGGATAAGCACCAGCCCTGGATTCAGGAGTACCTGAGTTCAAATCCGGCTTCAGACACTTGACACGTACTAGCTGTGTGGGCAAGTCACTTAACCCCCATCGCCCCGCAAAAATAAAAAAATAAATACATACATACTTAAAAAAAAAAAAATCTGGTAAGAATAGGTCATCCCTACTAGTTCACTTGTTTTAACTAGTTTATGGTTTTCATTAAATTTACAGATGGCACTAAATAGCTAAACAGAGTACACTTAGTTATTCAGGTTTTTAGTCTACAAGTTTTTACAAGGCAGGATGGCCACTACATTCCCTAATCATTAGTGGTGCTTCTGCAATTTACTTCAGTGAGTGAGAAAACATCGACAGATGTTATATGCCTCGAGGGACCTTGATTATTATTAGTTATGAAGGTGGGAGTCAGTCTTCATGAATGCTTCAAATTCCAGATTGCTGAGCATCAGAGAATTCTTTAGACATGTATCTTTTTTAAAAAAGATGTAAGAATCCAAAACCTTCTCACTAATAGGGATGTAGGAACGTAAACATTTCATTAAATGATGATACCTTTGCAGAAACCTCAGCACTGATCTCTTCCTGTGTTTCAGCAAGTCGTTTCTTGGCAAGTTCAGTTCTTCTGTCACATTCTGCAATAAAGGACTCCAGATGATCCATTGCCTGCATTTAAGATAAATAGACAACTATAATCACATTTTCTTATAGCACTTAGAACTTACATAACCCGAGGTTAGTTTCTTATCACTGGGAAGCTGGTTTAAGAGAAAAATTTCAAGATAACACATGGTTCTTCCATCTTCTAAAAAACAAAACCCACCAACTCTACCCAAATATTTGACAGAAGTATTTCAGAAATATTTTCTTGAAACCTAATTTTTAATTTGTCCCACAATCTTAAAAAAGTGGGCTCAGGAAGTAATACAGGTCTTTGATTTAAAATCTGTGACCATAACAGGACAAATAATTTTTTTCTTCAAGTGAGAAAACACTGAGGTGTTTTTTTTTAATAAAAACATTAATTTACTTCAAAAATTTTCCTGAAATCTAAAGGATTGAAAGAGAAAAACACAAAGGATCTTGGTTGGAGATTTCATAGAAGATGTACGTAATATACAATATAATATGTAAAGAGATGTGAAGGTATTTCATCTTGTAAAGAATTAATTCACTAGGTTAATTTCTCTCCTGGCTGGCTCGCCAAAAACTGTGGGGACCAATTTTTAATTGTGGAGTGCTAGCTAAGCGGCTCGCCGCAATACTGGGGCAAGGAAGGAGACTGGCAGCCTCCCTCAAAACAGAATAAGATTTATTTTGACAAGAACGAACTTTAAAAAAAGCTTTATTTTTGTAGGAAGAGGACAATTTTAGTCAAAAAGAGATAATAAAAAGCAGTAATAGGCTGAGGCGAACAGAATGGTAAACCATTGGTTAAATCAATGGTAATTGGGAAAAGAATGAAAGATATAATTTCAAATAAATACTTAAACGAAGATAATCTTAGTAGAAAAATGGTATCCTAATAGATATTGACACAAATGTCTGACTAGCATATGTCTTCTGTCACATGATCAAAGATTTAAGGTCGGAAGTATTTAGAAATAACCCACTTGGGCAGCTAGGTGGTACAGTGGATAAAACACCTGCTCTGGGTTTAGGAGGACCTGAGTTCAAATATGACCTCAGACACTTGATACTTACTAGCTTGTGTGACCCTGGGCAAATCACTTAACCCCACCCCCCCACGCCCTGCCAAAAAGAAAGAAAGAAAGAAATAACCCACTCAAATATCTCCCCATTTAACCAATGAGGAAACGATCCCAATATGAAATTAATTTCCCAGGACTGCTAAATGAGCTACTGACAGAAGCAAATTTGAACCCTCCATTGTTTTGACTTAAAATTCAGTCCTTCTGGGGGCAGCAAGGTGGCATAAAGCACAGGCCCTGGATTCAGGAGGACCTGAGTTCAAATCCAGTCTCAGACACTTCACACTTACTAGCTGTAGGACCCTGGGCAAGTCACTGAACCCTCATTACCCTGCCCCCCCACCCATTCAGTGCTTCTTTCACTACAGACCATACTACCAGATGATAAATTTCAGTCTTTAATAGCAACACCATTTTAAATAGAGAGCTAAGAAATTTAAATATATATTACAAAATTAGCTTGTTAAAGTTTTTTAAAAGTTTAATTTGCAGAAAGTGATTATAAACTTTAATATTCAAATATAACAACAGAAGGTGTCAATCAGCCATTCTTTAATTCTATCAAGGTCAAAAGTCAGAAATAGGACAAAAAAAGAGCTTTAGGTTAAAGAGATTAACTTCCAAATAGGATTTTTTTTTTTAAATGGAAGAAAAGCCAGTCACAGAGAGGCCTTCTCTGGAGATCTTCAAAGCTACAGCTTTTCATTTTCTAGAATGGTTTAGGAAATGGTCTGAAGGGAAAGGAACCTATACTAATATCGATCTTATGATCCCAACTAAAAAACCTACTACAGTCAGTTGAGTCAGATCACAAGTGCTCTGCACATAGTAAGAATTTAATAAATGCTTTATTCATTTATTCAATTTTCAGGGGCTTATATTCACACTACTTGCAGAATCTCAGTATAACATCTGTTATTGGAAATTCAGTTTAGAGCTAATTTTCCTAATATGGCTAGGTTATATATCCTCAGTTTTACTAACTGCTTAAGCAAAAACTCAAGAAGATTAAAAAACTAGGTATATATACTGCAAATCAACACCAAATAGAAAACTTTAAAATGCCCACATATGCTCTTAAATGAGTTAAAAATACTCAATTGTTGATTCAGTTAAATGACCTGACCACTATCAAGTTCAGAACACAATACATTTATACAGGTCAAGGTTCTTTTTATTAGGAAATATTACTCCACATATTTACTTTCATATTTCTTTAGCACCTTGTATAATATATTTTCTGTTCCTACTCACATATGCTTAACACAGCTAGGCCTAAAACCACTACAAAATGTATGTAATCTCATGTTACTGCAGAGGCAATCTTTTATTTTTTGTTTTTGTTTTTTAAAATAAAAGTATTTTATTATTTTCCAGTTACATATGAGGTTTTTTTGTTTTGTTTTGGTGTTGTTTTTGCAGGGCAATGAGGGTTAAGTGACTTGCTCAGGGTCACACAGCTAGTGTCAAGTGTCTGCGGTCACATTTGAACTCAGGTCCTCCTGAATCCAGGGCCAGTGCTTAATCCACTGCACCACCTAGTTGCCAAGATAGTTTTTTAAAAACATTTGTTTTCATAGGATTTTTAGTTCCAAATTTTTCTCCCACCCTCCTCCCCAAGACAGAAAGCAATCTGATATTGGTTATATATGTACAATCGCATTAAACATATTTCTGCATTAGTCATATTGTGAAAGAAGAATTAGAGCACAAGGGAAAATTTTTAAAAAGAGGGGAAAAAAACACCACGGTCCAAAAGCAGAAACAGTATGGTTCAATCTGCATTCATAATCCACAGTTCTTTTTCCTGGATTTGGAAAACATTTTCTATTGTGAGTTCTTTGAAAATGTTTTGAATCATTGCACTGCTGAGAAGAGCCAAGTGTATCACCATTGTTCATCAGACAATGTTGCTGTTACTGTGTACAATGTTCTCCTGGTTCTGCTCCTCTCAGTCAGCATCAATTCATGTAAGTCCTTTCTGGATTCTCTGAAATCTACCTGGCTCATCGTTTCTTACAGCACAATAGTATTCCATTATATTCATATACCACAACTTGTTTAGCCATTCCCCAATTGAAGGGATTCCCTTGATTTCCAATTCATTGCCACCACAAAGAGAGCTGTTATAAATATTTTTGTACATGTGGGTCCTTTTTCTTCCTCTATGATCTCTCTGGGATACAAACTTAGCAGTGGTACCACTTAGTCAAAGGGTATGAAGAGTCCCATAGCCCTTTGGGCATAGTTCCAAATTGCTCTCCAGAATGGTTGGATCAGTTTACAGCTCCACCAACAATGCATTAGTGTTCCAATTTTTCCACAACTTCTCCAACATTTATTATTTTCCTTTTTTGTCATATTAGCCAATCTGATAGAAGTAAGGTGGTACCTCAGAGTTGTTTTAATTTGCATTTCTCTGATTAATAGTGGTTTAGAGCATTTTTTCATGTGCCAATAGGTAGCTTTGATTTCTTCATCAGAAAATTGCCTGTTCATATCCTCTGACCATTTCTCAATCGGGGAATGACTTGGATTTGAATAAATTTGATTTAGTTCCCTATATATTTTAGAAATGAGGCCTTTATCAGAAATACTGGCTGTAAAAATTGTTTCCCAGCTTTCTGAGGGGCAATCTTTTAAATACTAATTTAATCTAGATCCCACCCTGTTAAAACTGGTTGAAAACTTCCCTTGTCTCCTCAATTATCTGGGAGTAAGTTGCCCCTCCTCAGACTCTCAGCTAAGATCCTATCATACTTGAAGTCATTCACCACAATCTGCCTCTTCTCAACATCTCAAAAACCTTTGAAATTATACTCTACTTCTTTCTCTAGTCACTAATTAAAAGGTGGTTTTCTAGCTACCAAAGTCAATCCCATCATTTATCTCTATGCCTTTCATTTCTTTTCTTTCTTTCTTTCTTTTTTTATTTTTTGGGCAGGGCAAAGAGGGTTAAGTGACTTGCCCAGGCTCACACAGCTGGTGTCAAGTGTCTGAATTCAGATTTGAACTCAGGTCCTCCTGACTCCAGGGCCAATGTTTTATCCACTGTGCCATTTAACCGCCCCTTATTCCTTTCATTTCTACTCTTTACCCAGTTACTGGTTCTTTCCCTGCTGCACACACAAAAATGATCAGATCTCCCCTTGTCCTTAAAATACCACCCAGAATCCCACTATCAACACTAGCCAGTGTCCCCTATTTTACCTTCCTTTCTCAAACTCTTTCCAAACTCTATAGAATTGCTCGAGTTCTTGAGGGGTTGGGGGGAAGGAAGAGAAGTTGGAACAAAGTTTTAAAAAACTGATGTCAAAATTTGTTTTTACATGTAATTTGGAAAATAAAATTCTAAACAAGAAAAAGAAAAACCTGGAAAGACTTAAATGAACAGATGCAGGGTGAAGTGAGCAGAATCAGGAGAACACTGTACACAGTAACAACAATATTCTACCATGAACAGCTATGAATGACTCAGCTAATCTCAGCAATACAATGACCCAAGACAATACCAAAGGACTCAATATGAAAAAAATGCTATCTGCCTCCAGAACATGTTCACTGTAGTACCCAACTTTATCCATCCCACGTTCATTAAATTCTGCCCTGTGCCTAGTCCTTTTCCCACTTCAATTCTCCTAGTAGTTATATTAAGTCTCCTGTAACTTTGATCTTTTAATTTTGATACCTCTTTGTGACTTAAAGTCTATCTATCCTTGATGCCTCCACTTACTTTCACTTTCTTCTAAACCAAGGACTGTTAATGTGGGATGTCAATACCAGAAGAGGCATATGCAAAAGATGTTATAAAAGTAAAATCAGGGCAGCTAGGTGGTGCAGTGGATAAAAGCACCAGCCCTGGATTTTGGAGGACCTGAGTTCAAATCCGGCCTCAGCCACTTGACAGTTACTAGCTGTATGACCCTTGGCAAGTCACTTAATCCTCATTGCCCTGCAAAAATAAAATAAAATGAAAAGTAAAATCAACAAGCCTAAAGAGTTGATGATAAACTAGGTTGGGAGCCTGAATACCATCAACAGTAATCAGAAGTTTGAAAGGGGGAAGGTTTGGGGGGGAAAGATAGTTTAGTTTTGGACATGTTGAATTTGAGATTTCTATAAGACATCTTAGTTTGACTTGCTTAATAGCCAGTCAGAAATGCAAGACTAAGTTAGGGAGCAGCTAGGTGGCGCAGTGGATAAAGCACTGGCTCTGGATTCGGAAGGACCTGAGTTCAAAGCCAGCCTCAGATACTTGACACTTACTAGCTGTGTGACCCTGGGTAAGTCACTTAACCCCCATTGCCCTGCTTTAAAAAAAAAAAAAACCCCGACTAAGTTAGGAACAAGGTTAGTGCTGGATAAGTAAATCTAAGCATCATCAGCATAGAGGTGATAAATGAAATTATGGGAGCCGATGAGATAACCAAGTGAAACAGTAAAGAGGGAGAAGAGGGTTCAGGACAGAACATTGTGGAATACCTACAGTTAGCAGGTATAATGAATATCTCTAGTAAAGGAAACCAAGAAGGAGCAGTCCTAGGTAGAACCAGCAAAGAGTACTATCACAAAAAACCAGAGAAAAGAATACCAGGGAGAAAAGGGTAACCAACAGTGGTGTGTGTGTGTGTAGGTAGAAGAGGAGTGTTGGGAAAAAACCTTGAAAGTATGCACTGATAAGGCTACCAAAAATGATACTCTTCTGTAGCTCAATTGTGAAGAGTGTATAGTACTTTTAACCAACTAAAAATCTGCCCTGAACAGAAGTCTAGTACCTCACATGTTAACTAAACAAAAATGGGGAACCTAAGGTCATTAAGATCGCTTTTGAGGGCAGTTAGGTGGTGCAGTAGATAAAGCACTGGCCCTGGATTCAGGAAGACCCGAGTTCAAATCCAGCCTCAGACACTTGACACTTACTAGCTATGTCCCTTAACCCTCACTGACCCACAAAAAAACCAAAAAGATCACTTTTACTTAGTGGTAAAATTTAAAAGATAAATGGGTTAGAGAACTGCAATTTTATTATGAAGTAAGCAGTTGTCTCTCTCAAATCATAAAATCTCGAAGTCTTAGGGACCTCAGAGACCTACTTGTTCAACCCATACCTGAACAAAAGTACACTCTACAACATACCTGACAAGTGGTCATCCAGACTTTGCTTGAAGACCTCCAATGACAGGAAACTCACTATTTCCTGCAGCCTACTGCACTTTTTCAACAGCTATAATTGTTAGGAGTTAAATTGGAAAACAATAATCTCAAAGGTCCCTTGCAGCTCTCATTTAGTCCACCTTACACATTAAGTCACTGGGAGGTGAACATTCTTTTGTTTTGGTTTTTTGTTTTGTTTTGTTTTGTGGGGCAATGAGGGTTAAGTGACTTGCCCAGGGTCACACAGCTAGTGTCAAGTGTCTGAGGCTGGATTTGAACTCAGATCCTCCTGAATCCAAGGCCAGTGCTTTATCCACTGCGCCACCTAGCTGCACCTGGGAGGTGAACATTCTAATTCAACACATTAATCCTGGATATTTGGGGAATGTTTTTGCTAGTCTGTGAATAAACAAGAAGGTGGGAGACTGAGTTAATTATTTTAGTTTCTTATGTTGATTTATGTGATGTAAAACCAAAAGACAACAAAGCAACTAACTTTAAAAAATAGGACCAATTTAAGGCACAAGTGGTCAAAAGTGTTTTAACAAACAGTTCTCAAAAGAACTGCAAACTACTAACCACTACATTACAAGATTTTTCTAGATCACCACTAACAGAACTGCAAATCAAAACAATGCTGTAGTTTTTACTCTTATATCCACTAACTTGGCAATGATAAAAAGATGGGAAATCAATGTCTGAGAGGAGGTGGGGTACAGAAAGGACACTGGTGCAATATTACTGTGAAGTAATTTAACACAGCATTTTTAATTATGTATAAAAAAATGAACAAAATAGGGGGCAGCTAGGTGACACAGTGGATAGATAAGGCACCGGCCCTGGATTCAGGAGTACCAAAGTTCAAATCCAGCCTCAGACACTTGACACTTACTAGCTGTGTGACCCTGGACAAGTCACTTAACCCTCATTCCCCCCACCCACCCCAAAAGAACAAAATGTCTAAGCACTTTGACCCAGAGGTCCCCCTACAAAGCCCATACCCCAAGGAGGTCAAAGACAAAAGGCCACATAAACATTAAAACATGCATAGAAGCATTTTTAGAAGAGAAATGAAAACAAAGTAGATACTGTTTGGGGAATAGCTAAACAAATCACGGTACACAAATGTAATAGATTATTAAAATGTTCTTAGAAACAATTAAAAGGAAGAATAAAATTAAGAATGGAAATTCATATGAACTAGTATAGGATAAAGTAAAACCAAATAAAAAAATACACACAACAACATAAATGTAAAGAACAAGAACAAAAGAGAACACTATGATTACTATTAGTCCTGAAGAGATAAGATAATGTACCTCATTTCCCTTTTAGCTAAGGTTAGGGACTTTGAGTACATATACTGTCAGACTTGTTTGTGTGTTCATTAATTGTGAGAGCTGATTTCCCCTCTTTTTTTGTCATAGGGATCACTCTCTGGGTAAGAGAGGAGTGTTATGTTTTTAAATGTAGTTAATGTAGATAACAAAACAGACCGAAAAAAATTAATATTTGTGAAGCATCCAACCACCCCTCACCCCAAAGAGTTGAACTAATGATGGTGCTGGTAATTTTCTATCCAACTAATTCAAGGAAAGCACTTATTTCAATATACAAATTGGCTTCTATAGCTCTGTGATCACCTAAAAAAGATTTCCCACTATCTTTTAAAGTGGCTAAACACCCCACCCAACTTTGTTCTACTTCAAATGGGATCACAAAATGGCTTACTAATAGATTTAAAGAACTTTAGAACTGGGAAGTACCTTAGAGATCACTTAGTTCAATATAATTTTAGAGGAAAAAAATGAAGTCCAGCTTGTCAAGAATAATCTAAAAGCTTTAAAGTGGCCAATGTACCCCAACATTTCATTAGGCATATTCCCTCTCCCTATAACCTGTTTGGCTAGTTAATCCTCAAGTTTACTTAAATGACTACTTACTTCTCTTATATGTAATCAAGTAAAAAGATCCTTGCTGATATTCCTGTCTCTGAAGTGCAGATCATTAGACATTTGGCCAGGGGTTAAATTTACAGGAGACAGGGGCAGCTAGGTAGCATAGTGGATAGAGCACCGGCCCTGGAGTCAGGAGGACCTGAGTTCAAATCCGACCTCAGATACTTGACACTTACTAGCTGTGTGACCCTGGGCAAGTCACTTAACCCCAACTGCCTCAACCCCCCCTCCCCCAAATTTACAGGAGACTAAGGCAACCTACAGTTCTGGAATACCTCATTTCCAAGAAGATGTAACCTATGGCTAACTTCTGAGTTTCTGGTGAGAGACCCAGTAAACCATTAATGGACCCTAATCACTCTGCTGAAAAAAAATGTTACAGTATAAAATGTTATTTAATAAATGGATTATTGAATGTAATCTCAAGAATACTAATAGTAAAACATTTTTTTGTTTCCTTTTAGTGTCGTTTCTTTTCCTAAAATTAATTTCTCATCTTATACTTATGAAATTAATTTTTTTAACACAAGCTTATGACTACACAAATCCCTATCACATTTCATCTTACTGGATCTAGTAACTTGACTTTTTGAATCAGAACTCTTTATCATGCAGTACATTATTACATCCAATGTTACATGACCTACAAATCTGATAAGCAGGTAATCAGTGCCCTTATATAAATCACAAATAAAAATCTTAAACAGCATAGGATTAAACACAGGTCTCTCACAGGTCATCCCATTAAAGATCTTCTTCCAAACCACTATGGATGCCTGAATCCACCTAATCATATCATTCCACATTCTTTCATATCTTACCTGGCCCATTTATCTTTTCCACAAAAATAGTATGAGACATTATCAAATGCTTTGCTAAAATTGAAGTTTGCTATTTCTATACCATTCCCTTGGTCTACCACTCTCGTAACCCTGTCATAAAAAAAAAGTCAGGCTATGACCTGCTCCTGATGAAGTTATGCTGGCTTTCTGACTGCCACTTCCTTTTTCTAGATATTCCTTAACCACAGAAATTGGGACATTTCCTTTTTCCCTTACTGCAGCACCTCTCCCACTCTTTATGATCAGAAACAGTGGCTTGAATTCCAATCTGACAGTTTTTTCAGTACCCATGGCTGTACACAGTTCACATGGGTTAGATTGGCTTCAACACTGTAACTTCAGCTTGGCTCTCTAATAACTTGAGGATGAATTATCTATTAGCTATTTTTGTTCTGTCCTTTGCAACCTTACAATCACTCCTATTGGAAGAGAAAACAAAATATAATATAATATAAAAGATGAGTAACCTTACATGCTCACCACTCACCCCTATTATAGTCACATCTGCTGTGAGCTGGGTTATTGTCCTATCTTTTGTGATCTTCCTGCTTTTCCTATAACAGCCACCAAGAGCTTTCTACTGTCTTTCACTTTTCTCACCAGACTGAGTTCATAACAGTGTCACCATTCCTGACACTATTTGTATACCTTTACATATTTTTGTAGCCACACATCATGTGTCCTTGCTTCTATAATCAGTACCTATCTTTTAAAAATCTATGCTGGCAAATTCCCAGTGCATCCATATCAATCTTTTTATTTAGACAACGTTCCCTTTTCCTATTCATCAGAACTGCTTTACTTTTGTGTCTTGAGGATTTCTTTCTTGGGAGCTAGCCACTCCTCCTGGACTGAATTTCTCTGTCAAACTTTAGGTCAAAGGATGCTGTCTATTCACTCTGAAACTTCTTCTCTGTGTATGTCACAACTTGTGTAGCACTGCTTGCTTTCTTGATCACAAATTCTAAAATGCAATGGTCACTTCCTTCTAAGGCTTCTAACACGGCCACCTCAGGCAAATCCCCTAAATGAACCCGGGGCTCTTTCCACTTTACCACGCCTCTTTAATTCATACTTCTGTCAAATAAAACCAGGAACAAGTGATCAGCAGTGAGCAACACCCATCAGAGATGACATGTGGCAGTCTACAAGGCACTCTAGACCAGTGGAGCAGGCCAATGACAGTGCCCTAGCCACAGGTATTCCCTATATGTTCCACCATGAAATCAATCAATAAGCATTTAAGTACCCTAGTACCATGAACTCTTCTAGACCCAGAGAACACAAAGAAAGGAATAACAGTCCCTGCACTCAAGAAGCTTACCTTTTATCAAGGGAGAAAACATACAAGTCTAGCCAGAATAAATAAAAATTAAAACCAGGTAGTTTAGGGAGAGAGGGCATAAACATTGGGGGGAAACAGAAGAGATATAAGAAGAATCATCATGTAGAAGGGGGGGGTACTTAAGCTGAGTTGTGAAGGAAACAAGAACTCTTCAACTCAGGTGAGCAGGGAGTACATTCCAGGCATGAATAATAGCCTATTAAAAGGTAGAGACATGAGAGATTAAATGTCTTGTCTGAGGAACAGCAAGACAAAGTAAGTTTGCCTGAACCATGGAATATATGAAGGAGAATAATGTATAATAAGCCTAGAAAAATAGATTGGCTGGTGTCAGGTTGTTAAGGGCTTTTAAAATGTCAGTTTTTATTTTTGAGAGACATGATCAGACCTGTGCTTTAGGAAAATTAGTTTGGCAGCTATGTGAAGGACAGATTCAATAGAAGTTAGTGGAATAGTTCAGGAGAGAGGCAATGAGGGCCCAAAGTAGGATGGTGGCTATGTGAACTGAGAGAAGGGGAAAGATATGAGAGAAGTTGTGGAAGGAGAAATAAAAAAGATGTGAATGATCACATTATGTAAGAGTGAGGAGTCAAGTCAACTCTCCAATGCACAAGCCTGGAAGGTGGGAAAAACAGTTTAAAGAAGAGTTTCAAAATAAAGGGACATTTGTTCATGACAAATGCTTGTGTCCTGCAGTACACAAGTAGACACTGTTTGAGTCCTCACTTCTCATAGTGTATATATGCACTCATAAAAGCATATGCTTCAATTTTATCAGGGTAAAAATATTTTATTGCCGCTTTTCTTATGGTGTTGTTTCACTAAATGCCTCAACTTTTCTGAATTTGTCATCTGTAAACTGGAAGGGGGGAGGGGGGCTTGGTCTGAGGTCTAATCCAACTCTAGAGTTATGATTCTATGAAGTACGAGATAAATTCCAAGATCCTTTCCCACTCTTAATATACAAACCTAAGAAAATTTCAAATTAATTCTTCATTTGCAAACTGATTTATAATTTTTTAATGTACTTTAAAAAAATCTTAATATTATTTTTCCAGTTATATACAAAGACATTTATTTTTATAAAATTTATAAAAACATATAAAAAACATTTGTTTTTTAAAGATTTTGAGTTCCAATTTTTTCTCCTTCCCTCCCTTCCCCCTCTCCAGGACAGCAAGCAAAAAAGATGTACTTTCAAATTGCAGTACTTTTCATAATCACCTATCATTCTTAATTCCTAAATCAAAGCACCTCATAATTATTGTTCCCCCATGCGCTTAAGTTTTCAGGTTTCAACTTGATAGGTTTAGGAGAAAAACATTTTTTTTTTTACTTTATTCTCCTTTGCAGAAGTTATAAGGAACTTTTAAAAACAAAATAAACTGGGGCAGCTAGGTGGCACAGTGGATAGAGCACTGGCCTTGGAGTCGGGAGTACCTGAGTTCAAATCCAGCCTCAGACACTTAACACTTACTAGCTGTGTGACCCTGGGCAAGTCACTTAACCCCAATTGCCTCACTAAAAAAAAACAAAAAACAAACAAAAAAACAAAATAAACCAGCCTTCTTAAGTGTTAATATTTTGGTCTGGTGATACTAGATTTAAAATTTGTTATATAATTTATGCATTTCTAAAAAATATATAACTGAAATTTCAGTCAATACAACTGAGATTTAATCAATGATTTATAAAAATCAAAATCACTTTAGCTATAAATTTGACAGTGAAAACTGTCCCAACCTTCCCTTCCCCTACCCTCCAAATCACTACTTTCTTATAAGTCTTCAAATAAAATACCTTGATAACACAACACATAGGCTTACAGCTCTCCAAACTGCAAATGAAATTCTTTTTCTAATCACTGGCTCCAATTTAATTTTATTAAGCTCTCACATTAGCTCAGTTCTTCCCTATGTGCCTTTATAAATTTGATTTTCTCCCTCTGTCCCAGTCTTTTCCCATCGCCAGTTGCTCTACCTGTTATTGCTCAAGTATGTGAGGAAGAATGGAAAATGGCATGAATCTATGTGAAGACACATAGCAAAAGTGTAAATTTTTCAAATGAATTCTGCACTATATAAAACTTAAGAACTTTTCCCCAGAACATCCAGTTCCCATACCAACTATCGAAATCCCAATATTGCCAGTCCATTACATTCCAGCATGTCTGAATGTATGTGGGAGGAATACGCCATAACCTCAGCAACAAGCTATAAAGAAAAAAAACGTCAGCTCAGAATTTAAGTACTTACAATGGGGTTGGATTAATTTATACAAAATGAGACTTACATCCAACTCAAAAAACAGGTCTCTCTCTTTACTTGCTATCTCATAATCTGCTCGAAGGGCCAAGTCATGAATTTTTGTACATTCTCCTAGGTCCATGCGCTGTAGAGGGAAAAAAAAAAAGCAACATATCAATGCATGAAACATTACCCGTTGTAGAAAGCAACTAAGAAAGGCCAGCATATTTCATTATTCATTTGATTTATCAAGGCTTTCAAATTCCAAAGCCAACTTTAGAAAATTAAGAAAAAGAATACTATTGAAAAGCTTTGTTTCTCTTAATGCTCCAGGCTTTATGAAGTTTTAAAATATTACATTAACAGTTAATCAGGGCCTGGTTGATGTTAGTCCCACAAAATTAAAGGACTATGACAATGAAAACTATACCATAATTAACTTACCTTTGCCCATTTTATTCTGCCATTTGTCACATCAAATTCATTCTGTCATCTGTCAAATGGTTAGTGCATTTGACCCATAAATCTCAAAAAAATTCACATGGTAGGAAGCAGTACATTAAAAAGGGAAACCTTAGGGGCAGCTAGGTGGCACAGTGGATAGAGCACCAGCCCTGGAGTCAGGAAGACCTGAGTTCAAATCCGGCCTCAGACACTTGACACTTACTAGCTGTGTGACCCTGGGCAAGTCACTTAATCCCAATTGCCTCAGCAAAAAAAAAAAAAAGGAAACCTTGAGGAACCAAAGGATTCCAACATTGGAAAGGTCCTCAAAAGATATCCAGTTCTGTTACAATTCAAGGCAAATCCCTGCCCAAAGGTCATCCAGTCTCTGCCTGAGGACTTCAGTACAGACTAAAATGGTCCATTCTAATTTTGGTCTCACTAATATCAAGTTTTCCCTTCTGATTAATCAAAATCTACCTTTCATATTCCGTGAGGCCAAGCTAAGCAAGTATCCAAAGCAGACAAAAAAGGCTAGTCAGGACAACTAGAGTCTGATCAATGTTCTAAGTTTTCATATGGATAAAGACAGACAATATTCCTAGTTGGCCCTACAACTTCATTATAATCATTACTACTGATGATGCTAAATGCACAAGTTATGGAGGCAAAGAGGAGGAAAAAGAGGTAGTCGGGCAAAAGTGGAAGCCAAAACAGTGCATGGGGATCTGGCTTCATAGGGTGTTTTTCTGCATCTAAAAGTACAAGCAGCTATATCAAACCGGGTCTTGAGAGCCCTGGATCTTAGAAATTCAGAGGACTTTATGAGTCACTCCTGACATTTTTATGGCATTTTAAGAGTCCCTTCTCACAACCCTATGACGTGGTACAGGTAATGCTTATAAGCTGAGTAATCATGGGCAAATCACAAGCTCCCAGATAAAGTAGAGAGTCTGTTTTGCATGACTGCTATTTGCAAAAGTTTTGCTTTTTAAATTGGGAGGGATGGGAAAGATGAATAAATGTGTTTTAATTGACAAATAAATGCCACAACCTCTCCAGGCTTCAGTTTTCTCATTAGTAAAATAAAGTTGGACTGAATGGCCTTAAGGTCCCTTCTAGCTCTAGATCTTTAATCCCTATTTTAAAGATGATTAAACGGAGGCTTTCAGAAGATTAAGAGACTCGCTGGGGGTCACATAACTAGTGTGTTTCTAAAGCAGGATCTGAACCCAAGTGTTCTTCCTCCAAATCCCAGTGTCTCAAAAAATGAGTTTGGGTATGTTACTTGTCTACTCAGCACCCCTTCAGAGAAAAAACACCAAAATATGTCCTTTTCCTGCCCTGCAGGGTTACTGTGACAATTGAAGACAATATGTATAAAATACTTTGCCATTTGGAAATATTAAGGGTTTGTAGTAGAACTGGAGGATAAAAGTAGAAGCTAGGTGGCATGTGCAATCTACCACTCTTATGAGGAAATGGCTAGAGCTGCTGTGGTCAAAATAGCTTCCCTATAATCCTTATGTTCCTCCCAAACCTCCTACCCCATCTATCAGTCACCCCAAGTTTGAGCACCTAGGCTCTGGATTTCGGGGAAACTAGAAATGACTTAGAGAAATAGGAAAGATGTCCAAAAAGCCTACTATTCCCACTTACTCTACACTTCTAATTTCTGGGCTTCAGGGTCTTACAACTACTGTCTGATGGGCTTTTGGAGAAACTGCTTTATCTCTTCCAGTAACTGTAAAATCATGAATTAAGAGCTGAGACTTCAGGTGACTGAGAAGACACCTATTCCAATTTGCCAAAAGTCAAACAAGATAGTAAGTGATACGACTAAGATTCAATCCCAGGTAATGAAGCAATGGGAGAGTGGATCAAGAGCTACACTATCCAGGAAAGCTGGTTTGAGTTCCACCTCTTAACTCAAACTAGCTGTGTAGACAAAAGTAAGTCACTTAAGACTTTCTAAGCCTCAGTTTTCTCCTGTGTAGAACTGAGATAACACCAGTAGTACCAACTTTATACGGTTTTGTGAGGTTAAAATATAAGAAGTTATGTAAATTATGAACTTTAAAATATATAAACATCAGTTATTATTAGCTCCAACACAGTTTACACAGTACCATGGTCTCCCTCTATGATATTTGCCTCTGGCTGCACTACTTTAACTGAGTGTTTTTTCCCCTTTTCTTTTGCTATTAAGAAAATATAAATGCCCTTTTAAAAGGAAAAAACCACCTTAAAACTACCTCCTGATTGATGGTGATCTAGATCCCTCCCCTTGAAAAAAAAAGAGAAGAGTTAAGCAAAACTGACAAAGCAACAATGTCTGGCTGTAGATGCAAGATTGCTTCCCTTTGTAGCAAGAGGAGGGTCATGTGTTTCATCCTCTCTTCTCTGGAATCGAGATTATTCATTACAGGTAATAGCTTCAGTTTTTTCATGATTAGCAGCTACTTCTGATTTCTACAGAATCTTGGGAGTTGTGTGTATAGCAGGAGAACAAGAGAACACAAGTGAGAGGGGAAGTAGCAGGGAAAAGAGTAATATTCCTGCCAGTTTGGAAATAAAGCAGGTAAAGCTTCAAAAGAATATTAAATGAGCCTGCTAAGGGCTCTCTTCTCCCATTCTTACACAAAAATCCCAGTGATATCAAGGACTATTTGGATTCTTCTACATGCTATCGCCAAAAAGGAGTGTGAAGTCAATCAACCAAGACAACTTGTTAGGGACCTAATGTGTGCCAAGCACTGTTTTAGGAACTGTGGACAGAAACACAAATACAAAACAGTCCTTGACTAAAGAAACTTACATTCTATCTGCAAGGGCAACATATAGATAAAAGTATATACAAAATAATTTCAAAGAAAGGTACTAGCATCTTGTGGGGAGGGGAAAGAGGATCAGGAAAGCCTTCTTGGAGAAGGTGCTTGTGCTATACTTTGAAGGAAAGAAGGAACCTAAAAAAACATTGAGATGAAGAGAATTTCAACCATGGGGGATAGTGAGTAGAAAGGTATAAGAGGGTCAATTTGACTAGACCACAGACGTGAAGAGAAGTAATAAAGCTGAAGAGATACGTGTCAGGCCAGGTTGTAAAGGATTTTAAATGCTAAAGGGAGTTTATATTTGATCCTAAAGGTATTAGGGTGCTGCAGGGAATGACATCAGCTAGCCTAAGCTTCAGGAAAATAACTGGCAGCTACTATGTGAAAGGGTGAATTCAAGAACAACTTTAGACAGGGAGACCAACTAGAAAGCATAGCAATAGTTCAAAGGCCTATTGGGGTGGCTGTGGGAGAGAGGTGAGAACCATGTTGGGAGAATCAGCAAGATTTGGCAAGTGATTGAAATGTGGGTAGAGTCAAGTAAGTCAAGTTCAAGGACAACAAAAGATTGAAAACGTGTGTGGTTTGGGGATAAGACACCCACTGTGGAATGTCCCTTAGGTGATGCAGGATTGAAGCAGAGGAAAGAGGCTGACTAGATATATATGTAAGTCTGACAATCATCTGCACAGAGATAATTAAATCCATGTGAACAAGGTCACTGAGAGAATGGAGAAAGAACCCTGAAGTAACCCAATTGTTAGGGGTTATCAGATGGACAACAAAGACTGAAAAAGCAGCTATACAAGTAGGAAGAGAAGCCGAATAGTGTAGCCAATTGTGTCAAATAGTAATAGCTAGCATTTATATACTACTTTAAGGTTTGCAAAGCACTTACAAACATCATCTCATTCTATCCTTTCAACAGCCCTGTGAGGCAGATGCTATTATTAACCATTTTTCAGATGAGAAAACTGAAGCATAGTAAGGTTAATGGGGCATAAAACAACTAGTAAGTGTCAGAGAGGCTATTGTTCTATTCCCTTCACTACCTGGTTGCTGTCCTACAGGCAGATGAAAAAGGCTGATAAGTGAGATACGGTCACTGGATTTGACAACCTTAATGTTGGAGAGCTTTGTGTCAGATGAATGGGGGGGGGGGGGGGTTAACTGGGCCAATTTGCCGGAAGAGATGGGAAGGGATAGAATCAAGGACATGTGTAGAGGGGGTGGCCTTGGTAAGAAGGGCCACCTCTTCACAGACTAAAGCCAAAGGATGATATAAAGAATCAATCATTGTACAGAAGGGGAAAACAGGAAGGACACTAAATAGCCTATACTTTTCAGTAATGCATGAGTTGAGGTCCTTAGTTGAGAGGAAGGAAGGAGGGGGAGTAGAATGAGACTTGAGGAGAGAAATCTGGAATAGTCACTGGTTGATTACTCAGCTTCGGAGAGGGCCCAGTCAAGAACATAAATTTTAGTGGCCCCAGCATGACTTCCCCCAGCTCTGTTTGGTAGCATGTGAGCAGGAACAGAGGAAGCAGATGGTGAGAGTTGTCCAGGGTTACAGTTTGGCAAGGTATAATTGATGGTGGGGGTGGGTAGAACAGACACCAGAACAGGATTATGTATTCAAATGGTTAATTCTAGAGTTCAGAATGAAAAGAAGAAAAAGAAGCAGGAACAATGGCCTGAGGACTACTAAAGAGAAGAGGGAATGGAGGTCACAATAAAGAGGAAGAATAGATTTAGAAGACAAAAGGATTGGTGAACTGACTGGTTATGCTCACATAAAGGAACTTCAGAATTTCACAGTGTGATCATCTCTTCAGGTGGCTGAGGTGAACTGAGGGTGTGCATCCTAAGAGTTGAGGGGCTTAGAGGTTAGAGAACCTCAATTTGTATGCTGAAAAGAACAGGGGTTGGTAATGCAGTCCAAACACCTTCACTGTTGTACTTTGAAAAATAAGGAAAAGTTATTGACATCAAAAAAAGTCATCCTGTAACAACACACAAGGCCACTTCTAGAAATGACCATATTGAAAATAGCTTTTTATTAATTTTTCATAAACTGTATTCCAAATAATGATATAAACCTGGTTATTCTTGCCCTAAGTTTTTCTTAGACTACTTAAGCAACGTTAAAAATTGCAATCTATTACCGATCCAAGTTTCTTACTACAAAAGTAGATTTTTAAGAAGAATGCACACACAGACACTAGACCTATTTGCCCCACTTAACATTTTTTTTCAAAATTTTTAGACACTTAAGTCTACTCAGCCCATTTTAAAAGAGCTATCATATACAATAATGACAGTAGATTACTTGAGAGGGACCCTAAGAATTTTCATTCTTAAAAGATGACAGTTTGGCCTATTCAGCTAACTATTCAGCTCAAATAGAACCAAGAAATAATCAAATATATTCAATGGAACAAACTAGAGACTGATTGCATTACATTTCAATCATGATGGATTAAAAATAGATAAAACATGGAAATACAAGAAGTTTGCCCCAAAGCACATTTAAGTCCAAAAAACAATTTCTAAACCTGAAGGGACCTTAGAGAGCATGTAATCCAACTTCCTCGTTTTTATAAGAAACTCATCAGGTTAAATCCATTGTTTAACATCACATAGCAAAGCAATAAGAGAGAGAACAAAGTGGATTTTCTTAGTCCAGACCCAATATATCACAGCCAAGCTGCTAGGCCATGCTCTCAACCTGTATCAAAATTCTAATAACTAGGTTCTTAAATCGTTTATAATAACCCAACTTCCTACTTTGTAGTTCAGTCTCAATAACTGAATTCTGATTTCATTCCCTTGTACCTGAATCCCTGCCTTTATACCTCATGCTATCCATACCCTACTTCCCATAGGACTAGGGTCCCATTTTGCTATCTCAAAAGTCCACTCAGGAACCAGAACCTTGACCCAAATACACAGTCTTGGTATCTTACTTCCATTACCTGTGGTCCTGAAGCTCTTGGGAGACTTGGTGCAATATAGCCTATTCCTCAGATCCAAATCACCTGCCCTAACTAATCTCCCTAGAGCAGGAGTTCTGAATTGTTACTGACCCCACCCCACCCCCAAATCTGATGAAGCCTAACATTTCTAAAGTTTGTTGCCTACATTCATAATTGATGGAAATAACTAAATTTCAGTCAGAGATCAGTGAAAATAAAACTGTTTTTCCTCTGCCCTCCCTCTTATACGGTATATGGACCCTAGGGTAAGAACTCCTTTAAAGCCTTTTCCACCATCCCCCATCCCTGAGTAAGAAGAGCTATGTGAAAGAGTTTTATATCACAAGTTTAGGGGATGTCTCGTTCAATGGAATCCACTTTCATAATGTTCATAACTGACAATAAGTCTTCAAGTAATTCCCTCCAATCAATACTAGAGAATTATACACTTATCCTTGAAATGAAGACTATATGCTGCAATGTCACACCTCTAAGGGCAAAAATATTTTACGTTCATAATTACTATGCTAAAGAGAGTTTATTGCTTTTAAACTATTATTATAAAAATATGGTTTTCTTACTGTAGTATTTTGAGGGTAAATCTTATTTAAGAGCAGTACCCAGAATTTCTGCAAACTCAAATTCATTTAGCTATTTGCCCTCCCTCCTTCCTTAGGACAGACACGATTATAAAATATTCCTAACTTTTTTGTCATGGATTCCTCTGGCAGTCTGATGAAGCCTATAGACCTCAGAATGTTTTTTGAATGAATAAAAGGCTAAAAAGGAAAACAATTATATTGAAACTCTAAGTAATATTTATGAAAACATCAGATTATTTTTAAAATATAGACGATTTTTTAAAAATTTACACTACAGATGAAATTTATTCATGGACCCTTAAGGGGAGTGGACACCAAGTTAAGAATTCCTGCTTTAAAAAAAAAAAAACAAAAAAAACCTCCTGCTTTAAATTTGGAACTATGCTCAAAGGGCTATAGAACTGTGCATACTCTTTTATCCAGCCATACCACCACTAGGTTTATATCCCAAAGACGTGCCCCAAAGAGTTAAGAGGTATTTGTACAAAATTATTTACAGCAGCTCTTTTTGTGGTGGCTTAAGAATTGGAAATCAAGGGAATGCCCATCAACTAGGGAATGGCTAAACAAGCTGTGGTATATGATGGTGATGGAATATTATTGTGATATAAGAAATGACAAGCAGGATGGTTCAGAAAGGCCTGGAAAGACTTGTATGAACTGATGTATAGTGAAGTGAACAGAACCAAGAGAACATTGTGCACAGGGACAGCAATATTGTTTGATGAACTGTGAATGACTTTAACTATTCTCAGCAATAGAATAACCCAAGATAATCCCAAATGACTAATGAAGCATACTATCCACCTCCAAAGAAAGAACTGATTGAACAGAGACTGAAGCATGCTAATTTTCATTTTATTTCATTTTTCTTTTATTCAAATTCTCTTATACAAAATGACTAATATGATGTTTTACATAATTGCACATGTATAAACCTATATGTTTGCTTGCCATCTCAGAGAGGGAGGAGGGATAAAATTTGGAACTCAAAACGTTTAAGTAAAAATGTTTATTTTTTTAAAAAGAATTCCTGCTTTAGAATTCATTTAAAGCCTATAAAGATCAAAAAGTGCATGTTTATGGTGGAATATACAAAATTATACACAGCTTTACAAACAGTAGTAATTTAACAAATGTTAGTTGTCTTTAACCTAGATTTGGTATAATGAAATCCAGAAAGTGAAACATTCAGAACTGAAGTAGGTAGTTTTAGGACAAATAAAAAAGGAATTACTTCTTTATAGAAAAAGAGAGTTCATGAATCCAAGATGTTAGATAAGCAGAAAATATAAACCATTTGGAAGATGACTAATAAAAGCATAAATTATCAGTCTTCCCACCTTAGCCCTCCTTTCAAGATGCAATTTGGCAGAGTGAAAGAAATTAAACATCGTATAAGAAGTCCTGGAGTCAAGGCCTAACTCAATAGAATGGGTAATTAATTTCATCTCTCAGATATTTCAATTTGCTTATCTACATCATGAAGATAACACAGGCAATACCACCCTCCAATGGTTGTAGTGAGAAAAGTGCTTTGTAAACTGTAGAATTTTATGCAAGTGTGAGCTTTTAGGACCCTATTATAGGGAAACTAAAGCTGTTTAAGGTAGATTCCAAATCTTTGCTAATACCAAGTGCTAAGTTCTCCCACGATGTGCCATGACCCAGTATATCAATGACAATTCTAACATATCTAAATTAAAATTACTCTTGTACACATACATCAAATTCTTATTAGAGAAAACAGTGAATCACATTAAACACCACTTCAGTGACATAAAACTACCATATGCTAGGGGAAATGAAGATATGGAAAATTCAAATATAACAATAAGAGTGCTGAGAATTCCATTAAATTGCAGCCAAGCCTGGCCTCTCCCAGGCTGCCAACTTTCCCTTTATGTATATTTTTCATATCTGAAATAAAGTAAATATAAGCAAGTATACAAACTCCATGCCAGAAAACTCAAATAGCAACTAGTCCAAGAAACCTTTGAGAGAATAAATCTCACTCAATGGACTATGTCTTGTTACTTTTGCACTCAAATGAAGGACTTGAAAAGTACTTTAACTACCACAAGTGGTAGCTATCTGATACTTTTCCTTCTACTCTTTCCTTTTGCAACATTGTCTGTTGTTGAGAGCTGAGTAAACTAGATAGAACTAAGCGATGTAACACTACTGTAACTAAGAGCACTCTTACAAGGATCATAGTTTTTGTCATAGAACTCATAAGTGCTATTACAATCATAACAGCATCTCCTGTTTCTAAAGCACTTTCCTCACAATCACACCTTAAGGAAGATTAACCATATTTTATTGTTAAGGAAACAGACTTAGAGAAGCTAACTTGTCCAAAATAATGCAACTAGCAAGTAGCAGATCAATGACCAGAAGCCAGGAGTCTTTTGACTCTCAATTCCCAACACCAAAGAGTAATAAAATCAAGTTTAATCAAGTTCTCAATAGGAAACAGCTTTGCTCACTGTCTTACTTCCTTGTGTCTACCCCAGACTACTGAAAACAAGTGTATTGAAAGAATCTTTCAATTATTTATCTCTATTAAATTCTACTTAAAAACTTGCCTCTAGCTCACTTTTCAACTTCATACCTAATTTAATTTCCTGAACACATGAACCCCAAGAAACCTCCATTTCTGTTCCACCCCACCATCTCTGTGGACATTAGAAAATTCTTTCCAGGGTTTTATCCCCCAGTTGGAGACACTGCACCAAAAGTAAGATAATTAAAGAGGTTAGGAAAAACTAGAAGCCTACCTACAGTAGCCACCTAAGCACTGAAGAATGCTACAGCTATAAGAGAAACTTCAGAGCATTAAGATCTTAACCTTTTTTATGTTATAGACCCCTTTGGCAGTCTGGTAAAGCCTATGAACTATTTCTTAGAATAATGTTTTAAATATACAAATTACTTAGGATTAGAAAAGAAATATTAAAATAGTTACCAAAATATTAAAATGAAAAGAAAACAAGTTCAGGGACCCTAGTCTTATAACCTAGGTCTTAGAGGAAACCAAACCCAACATGGGGAAATGACGTGTTCAAGATTAAACCGTCAAATTAGGACCCAAAACATAGTATACTTTCTCCTAAACAGTACCAGCTATTACCTTACTATGTATTTTTCTAAGTGGGCTACACTTATCTCACCACTAGAACGATTTTAAGATAATTTTTAATTGCTATACAGTACTTAATACAGCATTATTACAAGTGGGTACTTAAATCTTAACCTCACAATATATACTCAATGTCTTTGAAAAATGTCACTCAGTGAGCAAACAACCCCCCCCCCCCCGACGAAATTTCAAGTTGCTCAAAATGGCTCCCTTTCAGTTTCTTCCATACACAATTCCAGAATATAATCCTGGATCGTTCCCCCTACAGCTTTCTAATCAGAAGTTATTAATGGTGTAAAAGATGATTACTATTGATCAACAAAGGTATAGCATAAAAATAGCTGTATGATTACCAAATACCCTATTCAAACTGTACTTATAGCTATGGTAGTCAAGTTACCAGCTTTTGAAATACCAAAGATGAAACTGACTGCTCTTCTGGCTCTTTCCTCAAGGTAATAATAGACAAAGAAATGATTCGTCACAGAGACAATTATCTCTTAGAAAAAAGTATCATGCTTCAATACTTTGAAGGATCTGTAGTTTTGTTGTCCTCCACCAATACAAATGGCAACTCTTCTATAACTTAGCAGATGATCTTCAGGAGTTACTGTGACCTAAAAATTCTTCACCCTACAGCCACCCTGGTGATAAACCTTTCTGAATTTAGCTAGTATTTCATGGTTTGATAGCAGGGAATAGCAGCCTATTGAGATGGTCCTATTGAGACGAAAGACATATAATCCATCCATTGCTATCAAGTACACATTGCTAATAATGCCCTAATACTGTATAGAAATTAAACCTCTTCTAATTATTTGAGAATAGCTAGTAACATATAGACCAGAAGCTTTTCTAGCTACATAGGATCTGCCAGAGCTTCCAGTCCAGTGACATAGCCTTTAAAAATCTAGGTTCAGGGGCAGCTAGGTGGCACAGTGGATAAAGCACTGGCCCTTGATTCAGGAGGACCTGAGTTCAAATCCAGCCTCAGACACTTATCACTTACTAGCTGTGTGACCCTAGGCAAGTCACTTAACCCCAACTGCCTCACCCCCCCCCAAATATCTAGGTTCATACCCCATGCCAAAATGATCACTTTAGTGAATGTACACCATAAAGCCCTCAAAATTGTTGATGGAAGGAACACATCTAAGGAAACCATGAAAATTTCTGGACTCCACTAATATTTGCAGAGCTATGTGCAAGGCATTTTGTTAGTAGGGATATAATAAGATAAACTCATGCAAAGTTAAGTGAGCAGAACCAGGATAATATTATATACAGTAACAGCAATATTATGAGGAGGAACAACTGTCAAATAAATACTTAGCTATTCTGATCAAGACAAAGATGTAAGACAATTCTAAAGATCTCATGATAAAAGATGCTATCTACATCCAGAGAACTGATCTGAATACAGATCAAAGCATACTTAAAAAAAAAAAAAAGAAGAGGGCAGCTAGGTGGCACAGTGGATAAAGCACCAGCCCTGGATTCAGGAGGACCTGAGTTCTAAATCCAGTCTCAAACACTTGACACTTACTAGCTGTGTGGCCCTGGGCAAATCACTTAATCCTCATTGCCCCACCCCCAAAAAAAAAAGAAAGAAAGAAAAAAATAATAGCAGACTAGCTAATTTACATAATTAACATTTTCACCAACACTTTTAATTCTAGACAATCAGCAAACCAGTCAATCAAGCCCTGATTTGTAGCAGTTGCCCCAATTTATAAGATACATGCAAGATGGAAAATTTAAGAGTTAGCTCTGAAGAGCCAGTATGAGCTGGCCCCAACACATGTCTGATTCAACACCTGATTGTTAACCTAGTAACAAGAATCTCTTCCATTAGCCAAGCAGGCTGGTCCTCAGCCTACAGACTTACAGTCAAGTCTTAGACTCATCCTCAGTCTTTGTGATGGGGTCAACCAGAGATTGCCTCCCACTGACAATCTTCAAGAAATGGGTCAACTTCAAAGGAGACATGAGGTTCGGATTTTAGTGGAGAAAGTTAAAAGCAAAATAAAACAGGGCAGGGAAGCTAGGTGGTGCAATGGATAGAGTACCAGTCCTGAAGTCAGGAGAACCTGAGTTCAAATTCAGCCGCAGACATTTACAAGCTGTTTGACTGTGGGCAAGTTACTTCACCCTAACTGCCACCAAAATAAAATAAATGGAACAAAAATAACATTTAAAATGGGAGAAAAAAATCTACATTTACTGACTTTCAAATACTGCTTTTCTAAAATAGTGACATGATATGAATTTGCAAAAAGGAAACCAGCCACTAATGGATTTAAAAGTTCTCCACAGGGGCAGCTAGATGGCGAAGTGGTTAAACCGCTGACCCTGGATTCAGGAGTACCTGAGTTCAAATCCGGCCTCAGACACTTAACACTAGCTGTGTGACTCTGGGCAAGTCACTTAACCCCCATTGCCCTGCCAAAAAAAAAAAGTTCTCCACAAAAAAAGTTAAGTAAAGCCTATTAGTTTTTTAAAATAAAAACAGAGAGAAAGCCATGAATCTAGATTACTGGCAACACTGATGAATGTGATTGCTGAGGGTCTAGAAACAGATCACTCTGCTTGCCTAAAATAACAGCTAATAGACAAATGTACACATGGCTATTTCAGGAAATAACAATATTTCCTTAGTACTCATGGTGACCAACTTTGTGAAGTCTAATAATTTTATGTAAATAATTTTATAGCAGTAAGACATACAATAGTTCTATTATACCCAAAGACATTTCTTTCTCAAGGTTACATATATAATTTGAAGGGCACCAGGAAATTTCTTCTAGGCTAAGTAAAATAAAGCACCAGCTGAACAGCTTCTCCTAAGACAGCAACAATTCTTTCTTTACTTTATTGTATATACTATGAAAAAGCACGTACCGTTCCAGCAAGAATGTCATGAGGACAGCAGTCCAGGAGATGGCTCTTGCAGACACGATCATCTGTAAACTTCACCCTCTGTCTGGTTTCGTCTCCTGAAATTCATGTTTGGTTTTAAATAAGACAGTATTACATTATCCATGCATGGGTATCTGCTGCAACAATTCACCTGGATTTGCCGACTATCAATTTTGTGTACTCCCCATCAAATTCACTGAAAAACAGGGTCTAGAAACATAACTGGAAACTGGACTACTGATGTATTTATAGACAAGTATATCATGACAGAGTATGGGATCTTACCAAATGAGGTCTGACCTGCCCATTATGCAAAATAGTCAAATAGCCACAATTAAAAGGCTTTAACAATTTTCAGAAGTTTACCTGGACCCTCCTCAAGGAGAACAGATAAGGGATATGGATACCAAAATCCATGTTTTTCAGGGGGCCACGAATCAAAGAATATGACACTTACACCTCCTAATTTCCACCAGCAACAGGTACTTATACTTCTATTTTGTTGATGTGGACAACTGAGTAGACAGTGTTTTTTGTCCAGAGTCCAGGAAAAGCATTCAAACTTCACTGTAGAACCCTGTAATCTGGGCATCTCCCTGGTTCCCTTTTCCCCACCCCTAAAGATATTTTGGCATTTGGGAGTCACTTTTAACAAGACAATATGAGAAAGGCAGAAAGAAACTAGGTTAGTCAATACACACTGCGAGCTCCAACACATACTGTACCCATCTGCATTCTTCAAGACCTCAGCTGCAGAATTTTATGCCCGCTGTTGAAAAGTTTTAAAGGAAAAGTTTTCTTGCCCACACCTGCAGTAAGGAAGTCAGGGGAATGATACATAAAAGTAAAGGCAAAGTGGCAATGGAATGTGACAATTTTAAGGCTAATCTGTGTATATGACACAGATCTGTGTAATACTAAAGTAGGACTATATTTTAGGATTTGCAAGCATCCAGGATTAATGTAGTGTCTTTTTTATTGAAAATGTTTTCTTTCTAAACTACACTTTTAAAGTTACTTGTGAAAAAAGCAAACACTTTTTTGTTATAACAGCTTTAAAAATTGGTTGTGACTCACGGCTCGATGAACATGAGGCTTTTCTGCAACTCCCTTGCAGATTGATGTAGGCAGGCAAAGATACACTGAACCTTTATAAATAAAATAGAGGGGCCACAATTGTTCAGTTTGTATGAAATAAAAATATGGGAAGCAATTCAAAAGCAACTCAATATACAAAGAAAGCTAAAAAGCACTTATTCATCTATGAAATAAAGTGCAAAGAATCTGCACAGCCCTGAAAATGTGCCAGTGTGAATTTACACCTTCATTATTTTGGTAGAAAAGAAAACACAAACCACAACTGGAATAGAATTTTGTTTTTTGGGTTTTTTTGGATTGTTTGTTTTGCAAAGGATGCAACAGCCTTTTTTCCTAAGACAAATTAGAATTTCGCTTTCCTATCTATAGTACAAACCTACCTATGTCTGTAAGGAGTTGACTAAACACTGGGTTTCTCATGTGAAGGCTTCATAAGGTGGTGATAAAGTCACTTTGCACAAACCCCCATATTAGAAAAGCCGACCTTACATTTTCTCTTGCAATGAAACAATAAAAATGGCACTTGGGTATATTATCTGCATATTAGGCTCCCTCTCTGATAGAAACTTCTTCCCAGAGGTAGCCTAGGAAAAACACTGCCACATGGCTTAGACACATCCTGTCTGTGATCAAAAAACTCAGGCCCTTTGCTAAATTCCCTATTTTCTCGTAGGGTGGCTGTTTCTAGGCCAACGAGCAAGGGTATGTGTGCAGGAGAGGAGGAAGTAAAAGTCGGCCCTGGGGCAAAGAAAAGACGGTCAAAAGCGGGCAGTATCTGCTGGTTAGCGTTGAGGGGGGTTTGTAAACCACCAAATATATACAAATCAGTTACTCTGAGCCGGCAACTATTCACACCCTTTAAGTTTCGCTCAGGTTGGGGGGGCAGAAGAAGCCACGAAGGAGGATTCAATTTTCAGGAGGGCAAAAAGAACCGCCCGAGCCTCCAGAGGAAGGATGTGCGTGGAGGTAGCCAGCGCCCCGCGGCCTCTTGTCTGAGTGGAAAGAAAGGGAGTGAGCCACAAAGAGGCCCAAGCTGGGCCTCCTCAGGCTGAGGACGGAGTGCGTATGCATGCGTGCTGGGGCATGGGGAGAGAATCCGGTAAGGAAGATGCCCGAGGCACCCGAGGCATCGGCCTCCAGGAGGCAGGATCCGGGCGGAGACAAAGGGGCCCAAGGCCTGGGCCTCCGAGAAAGGCCAGCCGACGCAGGGAGGCCAGAGGCGGCGGCACAAAAGGCCCAGGCGTTTCGCCTGGGCGGGCGGGGGAGACAAGAGAAGGAGCTCGGGTCACCTGGGGCGCACGCGCAAGGCCGGGCAGGCCGTTTCCCACCCACCCACCCCCATTCCCTCCCCCGCTTCGGGCCGGCCGGGCAGCCCAGGCCCCACCACCTCCTTCCCGCCCCACCCCCCGCCCCAACCTCCGCTCCCCAGCATCACCACCCGCCATTCCCGGCCGCGGGCTCCTCGGCCGCTCCCTACTCACCGTCCCGGGCCGTGCCCATGAGCTGATCCAGCAGGGCCCGCATCTGCGCCTGAGCCGACATCGTTGGCTGCGGCGGGTGGGAGAGAGGGAGAGAAAGAGCCGCTGGTGACCTGGCCGGAGGTTCCTCTCACGGCGCCAGCGGTAGCGGCGGCCTTCGGCTGCTACGAGTTCGAGACGGGTCGTGTCGGCCTCGAGAGCTCTACTTCTCTCCTGCTCGCTCCTTCCCTACCGCGGAGGTCCTTGGGAGGAAGTGCGTATGCACTGAGAAATAAAGGCTTCTGGGTGTTGTAGTCCGATTGAGGTGGGGTTAATGGATTGGGTGGGACTTTTCACGCTCTAGTTTTCACTGGGCGATGCTCAGGGGAAAGCGCTCGAAATCCTTTGACACAACTCAAGCTCTTTGATGTCTTCTCGGAGCTAGTTTTTACGTCTTCCTACTACACTCAGTACTTAAAAGGGTTTAAGAAAGAATCAATACTTATTTTGTTTTAGTGAGGCAATTGGGGTTAAGTGACTTGCCCAAGGTCACACAGCTAGTAAGTGTCAAGTGTCTGAGGTCGGATTTGAACTCAGGTCCTCCTGACTACTGGGCCGGTGCTCTAGCCACTGCGCCAGTTAGCTGCCCCAAGAATCAATACTTTTTAACATGCATTGATTGAGGACCTACTATGCTGCATATTGTTATAAAAACAAAACGGGCCCTCAGCGAGTTTACACTTCCCCAGAAGGGAACTAACCATACACTCAAAATACCAAAAAATACAAAGTGACTTTGAGGAGGGAGAATTAACACCTTGGGGTAATCAGGAAGGAAAAGAACTCTTATAGGAAGCCTTGCCGGAGCTCAGTTTTGCTGGGGGCTAGAAGCAGAGGTGAGGAGAGTGAGCACTGTAGGCCTTGCAGGACTGTGCAAAGCCATGGAGATATTAGAAGGGATGTCTCCTAAGAGAAACTTTATGCAAGTAGGGCAGTTTGGCTGCCGTGGAGAGAGCATGAAGGAAACTAATGTTATAATAAAATCTTAAAACCCACAAAAGCATATATATAGCACTTTAAAGCTCACAAAAGTTTGACCAGGGTGATGGAGAGAGGGGGTGAGATGGAGGATAGCATTTATTTAACACCTACTATGTGCCAGGCACTGTGCTAAGTGCTTTTTATGATGATCGAAGAAGAAAGGCTCTGAGATTGTGGAGGAATGCAAAAGGCTTCTTATAGAAGATGAGCCAAATTCTCAGCAATGCAATTGTTATGGGCCCCGGGTACCTCAGAAGTTTTCTGGGGGAAATCAAGGGACCTTCTCTTTGAGAAACTAAACCAAAGGACAGATACACCTAAAGAAATAAGTGGCACCTGATCTGGACTTCGATAACTCCAGGACCACCACCCTTCATTCCAGTCTCCCCCACCCCTTCAGGAAATAACCCTATTAGGCATGACTGCTGCCAAAAGTAGCTGGAGGGGACAGAACAACCGTCCCTCGCCAGACTGCTTCCAACCTACAGTTAAGGGCTAAAATTCTAGCTAAACTGTCTAAAATATCTAATGAGTGGTCGCCAATAAATTATAAGCTTTAGCAAGAGTTAGACTTTTAAGCATTTATTAAGGAGAATAAGAATTTGGTAAAGAGAGAGAGAAAGGCCTAGATTCCTATCTATTAAAGGGAGAGCACATTTCTAGCTCCGCTCTCCACCAGAGTCCAAAGGAAAGAGCCCGAGACTGAGTGCCAGTCTCTTCCTTCCTCCTCCCACTAGCCCGCGTCACTTCCTTCTCCAAAGAAAAGACTCCTGGTCTTGCCCTCAAAGACCTTCGCTTCATGGGTGGAACTCTTCTACAGTAAGTCTCCAGCAGGTGGCGTCATTCCAATCGTTACACTACCATCCAATAAAGGAACTTTCCACAGTCAAATGATCACCCCATAGGACCACCATAGGCCCTCTTTAAAAGTATCTGCCTGTCAGGGGCAGCTAGGTGGCACAGTGGATAGAGTACCGGCCCTGGCTTCAGGAGTACCTGAGTTCAAATCCGGCCTCAGACACTTTACACACTTACTAGCTGTGTGACCCTGGGCAAGTCACTTAACCCCAATTGCCTCATCAAAAAAAAAAAAAGAAAGAAAAAGAAAAAGTGACTGCCTGTCTCCTGCTTGAGGAGATAGGTATCTCAGAGAGCTATGCCTCTGTACCATGCCTTCTCCCCAGGAGAAGAAGTCCAAGGACTTTCTTGGTTTCCTTTCCCTAGCACCTAAATAAAATATTATTTTATTCTAATAGGATTTGTGTGCAAGAGGATGTAATTCTTTAAAGAGGAATTCCTAAAAACCCCTACCCCAAACCCCCACCAATTTCCCCCATAACATAATGATCCAGGACAACTCTGAGGAACTTATAAAAAATGTGATCCATCTCCAGAGAAAGAACTGATGGTGTCTGAATACAGATTGAAGCATATTTTTTTAGTTTCTTTTTCTTAAGTTTTTTTGTCTGTTTCCTTTTACAACGTAACTAGTGTAGGGATGTTTTGCATGTTAAGTTGCTTGTGTTCTTAGGGTATGGGGTGTGGGGAGGGAGGAGGAGAATTTGGAACACAAAGTTTTAAGAATGGATGTTAAAATTGATTTTAATATGTAATTGGGGGGAATTCTAAATAAATGGGGGAGAAAAAAAGGTGAGCCAACAGGAAAGTGACATTCTCAGACCAGTGATTTAGCAACAATGTGGAGGTCAAAATGGAAATTATTGAGGATAAATGAAGGGAGATCTATAAGGAAGCTATTGCACTAGTCCAGTTGAGAGAAGAGGGCCTGAACTAGTGGGCTATATAATTATCATGTTATTTGATTCTCACAACTCTGAGATAATGCTATTATGATCCCCATTTACAGATAAGAGTGATGAAGGAGGCTAAAAGGGGTTTACAGATAACCCAAGATCAATAGTACCTAGAAGGGTTAACAAAGAAACTAAGGTTTGTGTTCTTACAGTAACCAAGAGGGTTCGTCCCTACCAACCAATACCATCAACAGAGATAGTAACTAGGGACCATTAACCAGTAATAGCCATTAATATTCCTAGATGACAGGACACCTAGAAACCAGATCTTAAGTAAAGAGATATCATAAACACAGAGACCCTCTGGGTCTGACAAGTTTAAACATGTCTTTATGATCATGCGCAGAAAGGACCAAATGTGTCCTTAGGTTCACCTTATGACATGTAAACCCTAAAAACACTCCTCGAAGGAAAAAGGTACTCACCTCAGGAGTTGCTAAGAAATTTACAAATATCTCACTTGACCTTCACAACAAGCCTTGGAGGTAGGTGTTATTATCCCCATTTTACAGTTAAGGAAACTGAGGCAGACTGAAGTAAAGTGATTTGCCCAGGGTCACACAGTTAGGAAGTGCCTTGGAAATGCCATCGATATTTTGATTTTTATCGTCAATGCTGACAATGCTGCTTTGCATAAATACATGGTATAAAATGACAAGTAGGTTTAGGATCATTTCAGAAATTATTGGAAATTCTGTTCTAATCCCAAGCCAAAATTCATTTAATGATTGATCTCAGCAAATGCTTCTTGAACTTTTAATGTCATCTGATTAAGTGTTTTTTATTTCAATTCAGTATGGTTTATGAATGCAACTTAGTTTTGTTTTTGTTTTGTTTTTAGTGAGTCAGTTGGGGCTAAGTGACTTGCCCAGGGTCACACAGCTAGTAAGTGTTAAGTGTCTGAGGCCAGATTTGAATTCAGGTACTCCTGACTCCAGGGCCTGTGCTCTATCCACTGCGCCACCTAGCTGCCCCACAACTTAGTTTTTTAAAATAAAAATTTGAAGGGAAGTATTTCTGAAACTATATATCCAGACACTTCAGATGATCAATTATAACTCTTACAATTAAATCTTTGGGAAAGTTATTTTCAATTATAAAATCATCTGTAATTGTAAACGTTTGTAAAGAACCATTTTCCATCCTATTCTTCCATATGCTAACTTTTGGGGGGCGGGGCAATGATGTGTAAGTGACTTGCCCAAGGTCACACAGCTAGTAAGTGTCAAGTGTCTGAGGCTGGACTTGAACTCAGGTCCTCCTGAATTCAGGGCCAATGCTTTATCCACTGCACCACCTAGCTGCCCCCAATGTTAACTTTTTTAGTAAAACTTTCAATTTTATCTTTTTTTTTTTTAATTTTTTTTTTTAGTGAGGCAATTGGGGTTAAGTGACTTGCCCAGGGTCACACAGCTAGTAAGTGTTAAGTGTCTGAGGCCAGATTTGAACTCAGGTACTCCTGACTCCAGGGCCGGTGCTCTATCCACTGCGCCACCTAGCTGCCCCACAATTTTATCCTTTAACATAAATGTTACAATTTTTTCCTTGAAGTGAGATGCTTAAATCATTGGGGTTTTTAAAAAAAAATCCAAGAAATAACAGTTTTGAAAACTATAAATCATTATAAAAATTATCAGAAGCGGATTTCTGATCAGTCAAAAATATAACTTTATCTTTCAGTTTCAATAATCTATTTAAACTTCACCCTCTTGAGAGCTTTTGTAATCAGAGTTCATATCTTTGCAAAGATTTGAAAGCAAACCACTCTTAAGGGCATGGCTTTTAATGAAGTTAATGATTTTGATAGTATTGTGAATCACAACATCTAACTCTGGTGACATTTTTTTGGCTACAAGTGCTTCCCAATGGATCATGAGTGAGTAAAAGTGATATGTTCATTGCCACCAGTTTTAATTTTTTTTTTTTGCAGGGCAATGAGGGTTAAATGACTTGCCCAGGGTCACACAGCTAGTAAGTGTCAAGTGTCTGAGGCTGGATTTGAACTCAAGTCCTCCTGAATCCAGGGCCCTCCACTATACCACCTACCTGCCCCCACCACCAGCTTTAACTTTTGCTACAAATCCAACATTCTCTCCTATTATTGCTCCAGCACTGTCTGTAAAGACTCCAATGTAGTTTTCCCAATGTAAACTGTCATTTGTGAAAAATTCATCAGCTTTAAGATACATAGCTTCCCCTCTTGTGTGCAACAAATAATTATGTACGCTTCCTTCATAAACATGTCTTACATAAAGTAACAATTTCACCATGTTAGAAACATCAGTTGTTTCATCTAACTAAATTGCAAACTTTAAACTGCCCTTAAGCCTGGTCATAAGCTGCTGGAATTGGTTATTACTAATTTCCAAAATTCCTTTGGAAACAGTATCATTCAATAAAGGAATTTTACAGATTTCATTATACTTTTTCCCAGGAACTATTTCTGACATTTTAATAACAGCAGTGACACAAGATCTTTTCCTATTGTGTAGGGATTTTTAGTTTTTGCAATTAAATGTTTTATTAAGATGTAAATAAATAAGGGGGTGCTAGGTGGTACAGTGGATGAAGCACTGGCCCTGGATTCATGAGGACCTGAGTTCAAATCCAACCTCAGACACTTAACACTAACCTGTGTGACTCTGGGCAAGTCACTTAACCCTCATTGCCCCACAAAAAAAAAAAATAAAGATGCAAGTAAATACTTTTCATTGACAGTAACAAATTTCTTGAAACATTGATTTTCTTTATTTAAAGTTTTTTAAAATCATTCAAAACATTTCTTTGGTTTACTGCAGGATACTTCATGCTTGGTATTAAGATGTCATTTTAGTATGGCTGGTTTCATACTCTCCACAGCCAAAACTTCATTACAAGTTAAGCAAAGAGGTTTTTTTTCACACCAGAATCATTATTAGGACTAAGTCCATATTGCAAAAATCATTCAACGTATTTTCTTTTTCTTGTCAATTTTGGTGTACTACAACCAGGTAGTGAAGACTCTGTCACATTGTCATCAGTATTTTTACCTCTTCTTTCTTTTTTTTTTAGTGAGGCAATTGGAGTTAAGTGACTTGCCCAGGGTCACATAGCTAGTAAGTGTTAAGTGTCTGAGGCTGGATTTGAACTTAGGTACTCCTGACTCCAGGGCCGGTGCTCTATCCACCTAGCTGCCTCTACCTCTTCTTTCTAAATTTAGCCATTTAGCCATAACTGAAAAATATTTTTGTCCTAAAATATAAATATTGCTAATAATTTCTCAAACAAATACTAGCTTTAGTTTGTGAGATTACATTTGTTTTTGCATAATTTAAAATATTGATGTTCATACATGCACATACAGGGGTGATGGAGAAATACCATTAAAGGGCCTTTGACTTTAATTGCTGCAATTAAATACTTATGTTTACATAAAAGGAGATAACAATTTTAAGAATCAAACATTCTTTTCTTTTTTTTTTTTTTTTTTTTTTTGCAGGGCAATGAGGGTTAAGTGACTTGCCCAGAGTCGCACAGCTAGTAAGTGTCAAGTGTCTGAGGCCAGCTTTGAACTCAGGTCCTCCTAAATCCAGGGCTGGTGCCTTATCCACTGTGCCACCTAGCTGCCCCCAAGAGTAGAAAACTTTGTATGTACAGTAAAAACACAGCAGCTCATAACTATAATAGTCTCAAATCTGAGCCAAGGTGTTTCTGACAGTGTTTGTTGGCATTGCATGGTATGAGGGCATATGCAGTGCAAAGTGTGCATATTGTGTGTTCAGAACCAAGGCTTCACAATGCAACAAAGGCAAGTGCTGCCAGAAACACCTCAGATTCATTACGAGTTTGATTTTGAATTAATTTTTGGTTGTTGTACCTTCAGAAACCTCTTACTTTTGCCAAATTTTTTCATGACCCCCCCCCCATAATCGGTCATGACCTGCAGTTCAAGAAGCTTTGACTTGGAGGAACAAACAGGGCTTTGCCCTTCAGAACTCTGGTCTGTTCTATAAGTGGGCAGTGCCAAGTGCTTCTTTTGGTAGGACTTCCCTCAGAGTAGGGCTACAAATCTGGAAGAGCCAGTTTCTCAGCAAGGTGAATACCAATGTGGGGGGTGGGGCTCATGACATTATAGAGCTAGAAGAGACCCTCCCCACTTCTATAGATGTAGGACTAAGGTTAAGTGCCTGGGCCAAAGTCATGAAGACAATAAATGGCAGAGACAAGATTTGAATTCAGGTTGTCATAACTCCCAAGTGTAACACACTGTCTGCTCTGCTCTGCTGTCTCCCAATGATCTTGGTTATTTATGGGTTTTATGACTGCTTTGCATTTTTGTTGGGGTTAATGAAACTTGTCTTATATTCAGCATTTTGACAGATTAGGCACTTGCTTGGAAGCTGAAGAGCTTTAACAGACAAGCCAAATACTGATGTTCCCATGGGAAATACAAGATGGGAGCAAAAATCATAAAGAGAAAAGCCCTCCTCATCTTGAACCTGGTCTGTGTGAGCCCATAGCTGTGTCCATCTCCAGTTGAGTAGAGGGATAATATGGTCAGTCCTGGGCTTTAGGAAGATCAGTTTGCTGTGTATAAACCAGAGGCAGAGAAACCAAATAGAAGGCTATTGCAATTTTGTCTTGAGGTCTATAAGGTGATGAAGGCCAGCACCAAAGTGGTAGCAGTGACCTGTTGGTTGTTGTCCTTTGTTCTCGAAGAATACTAAAATGACATCACTATGTTGGAGTCAAGGTACAGTGTGTCCAACTGTGGCTGATCAGACCAATATGAGCTCTACCACAGGTTGAGCACAAAGAGTTCATATGAACATTTGGAATCAAGATGTCTCTAAATCTGCCTATCTTATGTTTCTTCTGAGCTACTGCGATTCTGCTTTGCTCATAGAGCACAGTGCCTTCTTTGATGGAGGTATGCCATGCTAGGCAGTCCTTTGCCAGTGTCTTACCTGTTACAGAGTTCCTCAGAGAGACCTTGAGAGTGTCCTTGTATCACTTTTTCTGACCATCATGTGAGCACCTGCCTTGTGTGAGTTCTCCATAAAATAATCTTTTAGGCAAATGTACCTTTGGCATTCAAACTCCATGGCCATCCCAATGTTCTCTGCAGTAGAGTTTGGATGCTTGGCTGGCTTCTATCAGAAACCTTTCCCAACCCATCTTAATTCTAGTTCCTCCCCTCTGTTATTTCCTGTTTATCCTATATATAGCATTTCTGTAAATATTTTTTTGGTTACTATCTCCTCCATTGGATCATGGGCTCCTTGAGGTCAGGAACAGGTTTTTTTTTACCTCTTTTTGTAATCCCAGCACTTAGTACACAGTAAGCATTTAATAAATGTTTAATTGACTGACATATGAGAGATGTTATGAGGGCAAAATCATAAGACTTGGCAACAGATTAGATATGAGGAGTGAAGAGAGAGTGAAGAGTCAAGGATGGCACCTAGGTTTTAAGCCTGAGTGACTGGTAGGATGGTGGTACTCTTGACAGTGACAGAGAAATTAGGAAGTTAGGTAGGAGAAGGGTTTGGAGGACAACACAAAGTTGTTTTGTATATATTAAGACATCTATGGGGTTATCCAGTTTGAGAAGCCCAATAGGCAGTTGGACATGGTAAAACTGAAGGTTCAGAGAAAGGTTTGAGTTGGATAAATAGATCTGAGAATCATCTGCATAGAAATTATCATTTAATCCAGAGGTGCTGATAATTTCACCAAGTACAGCAGTAAAGAAGAAGAGGGCCATGCCAATAAATTTGACAATCTAAATGAAATGGATAAATATTTACAAAAATACAAACTGCCCAGGTTAACTGAAGAGGAAATAAAATCCTTAAATAAGCCCATATTAGACAAAGAAATTGAAAGTGAAAGAGGTGAGTAGAATACTAGAAAAGTTAGACATGATAGATGTCTGGAGAAAACTGAATGGGGTTAGAAAGGAATATATCTTTTTCTCAGCAGTACATGGAACATTTTCAAAAATTGACCATGTATTAGGGCACAAAAACATCATAGTCAAATGTAGAAAGGCAGAAATAGTAAATGCATCCTTCTCAGATCATGATGCAATAAAAATTAAGAAAGAGCCATGGAAAAGTAGACTGAAAATCAATTGGAAACTAAATAATTTCATTCTAAAGAATGAATGGGGGGGGGTGGGCAGCTAGGTGTCGCAGTGGATAAAGCACCGGCCTTGAATTCAGGAGGACCTGAGTTCAAATCCAGCCTCAGACACTTGACACTTAACTAGCTGTGTGACCCTGGGCAAGTCACTTAACCCTTATTGCCCTGCCAAAAAAAACCACCACCACCACAACAAGAATGAATGGGTCAAACAACAAATCATAGAAACAATCAATAACTTTATCCAAGAGAATGACAATAATGATGTAAAACATATTTCTATATTAATCATATTGTGAAAGAAAACACAGAGCAAAACAAAGAAAAATAAAAATAAAGAAAATTTAAAAACACATGCTTCAACCTGCATTTAGACTCCATCAGTTCTTTTTTCTTTCTTTGGTGGGGCGATGAGGGTTAAGTGACTTGCCCAGGGTCACACAGCTTGTAAGTGTCAAGTGTCCAAGGCCGGATTTGAACTCAGGTCCTTCCTGAATCCATGGCTGGTGCCTTATCCACTGCGCCACCTAGCTGCCCCCTCCATCAGTTTTTTCTCTGGAGGTGGATAGCATTTTTCATCATGAATCCTTTGGAATCATTTTAGATCATTGTCTTTCTGAGAATAACAGCTATTCACATTTGATCATAATACAACACTGCTGTAACTGTGTAGAGCGTATTTTGGTTCTGCTGACTTCATTTTGCATCACTTCATGTAAGTCTTTCCAGATTTTTCTGAAAGCATCCTGCTCATAATTTCTTAAAGCACAATAATATTCCATCACAATCATATGCCACAACTTATTCAGCCATTCCCCAATTGACGGGCATTCCCTCCATTTCTAATTCTTGTATATAGTATTTGTTGACTCGACTTGACACAGCTAGTAAGAAACTGAGACATAATTTGAACTGAGGTTATGCCTTCCTGTCTCCAGAGTCAACCTCTATCCACTACACAAAGCTGCTAATGTTCTTTAAACATCACATTCAGATTCATCATATCACACTCTTGCTTTCTCCTCAACTCACTTTCCTCACCTCTAGTATCTTCCCACTAGTCTTAGAGGAAGAAGTATCCTTCGCCCTTGCTAATGCTAGGCTCTTTCTAAGATGAATTCCTCTTAAGTACTAGTAGAAAGACCTCACTCCAACAATTAGTTTATCAGTTATACATCTCCAGTCTCTTTGTATACCAGCTCTTTTCCTTAAGCCTATAACATTCTCAAGTCTCCTTTACCCTTAAAAAGCTTCTCTGTGGACCCTCCCACCTTCCCCCAGAACCTATCTTCTAATCTGTCTCCTCTCCTTCACTGCCAGACTCTTAGAAAATGTAGGCCACACTCTCGGTCTTCACTTCCTCAGTACCCACTTACTCCTCAACCTCTTATAACTGGACTTCTGTCCATTCTACTGTACTAGAGCAACCTCCAAGTTACTGATACTCTCCTTATTCCCAAATCCAGTGGCACTGTCCCCCCTCATCCTTGACTTTTATGTGGCATTTGACAAAGTGGACTATCTCCTTCTATATCCTCATCCCTCAGTTAACTTCCCTGACACTTGTCATTCATGGCTCTGCTGCCTATCTGACTCTTCCCCCTCTGTCCTTTTTGCTACCTCCTCATCTTTATTTTACCCTTTAAATAGAACTCTCTCAGGTCCCATACTAATCTATCTCTATGCTCACTCCTTGGATAATTTCCTCTCCTCTCATGGCTTCACTTATCTCATATCCATACAGATTAATTTATAACTATAGTCCAACCCTTCCTCAGAATTCCAATGCCAGTTTTTTGTTGTTTGTTTTGGTTTGGTTTTGGTTTTTTGGGTGTTTTTTTTTTTTTTTGCAGTGCAATGAGGGTTAAGTGACTTGCCCAGGGTCACACAGCTAGTGTCAAGTGTCTGAGGCCGAATTTGAACTCAGGTCCTCCTGAGTCCAGGGCTGGTGCTTTATCCACTGCGCCACCTAGCTGCTTCCCAATGCCATAGTTTTAACAGCTTGTTGAATATCTCCACCAGAATATCTGCTGATACTTCAAACTCAACATATCTAAAATTGAACTCATTATCTTTATCCCAAAGTCTTGTAACCTCTCTCTCATAATATCAGCACCACCATCTTCCCAGGTACCAGTTTTATAGCCCTGGAATCATCTTTGATTCTTATTTTTCACCCTGTGGCGTTTAAAATTACATGTGGTTGCCTTATTTCTGTCCCAAGTTTAGGGGAAATTAGCTGGGGTTTCTAATATATTTGTTACTTATAAATTAGAAGTGTTAGCACCAGTTTTGGGCATTAAGCATTTATTAAAGCATACCAAATATTGGTAAAGAGAACACTTGGCTCAGAAAGTTAAGAAGCCTATCTACCCTAGAGGAGAGATAAGAGCTCAGCCTGGCCTATTTCTTCCTCCAAGTCCTCCATGAGCTCATGTGAGACCCTAACTGCAAGCTTCCTCTGGGTCTGGAGGAGAGGCGGTCCTTACACACTGCTTCAAGTTAATTGGCTACCATCACCCAAATCCATTGGTTCACCGGACTTGAGGGCGGTCCATGAGCAGAAGGTGCTGAGGTCAGAGTTCAGAGAACATACCCCTTGAAGGCCAGGCCTTCAGGTAGATGTGGTTCCAATCAAGTTAACTCCAAGTGAGTCAATCAGCAAAGTCAATCCAATCAATCTTAATATAATCCCCTCTAGTGGGGGCCTCTGGGCATCCCAAAAGCCATTATTTTCTCACAACCCCAAATACATAATCAAGTTGAAAATTCCAACTCTATTACCAACAGTGATGTTAAGGGAATCATTTCACTTATCTGGTCTTCAGTTTCATCATCCATAAAATGAGGATTTATAACACTGTCTACTTCACAGAATTCACTAGAACTGTTCACCTGAACATGCAAAATAAATGTTATCGCTATTTTTATTGGCAAAGTCCTACCATTTTTATCTTCAATCCTATTCAACAAATACTCAGGCCCTCTTTTCATTTAAACTATTTATAGCCTCATAACTAGTCTCCCTGTCCAACCTATCCTTTCCAAACATTTCATATTGTTCTCCATTATGCATTTCAAATTCTGGCCAAACCGGTCTATCTGCTGTTTTCCTCACTCTTTATTCCCTCTCTAGTATATTCTCCACACAGCTTGCCAAAATAGTCTTCTATCCATGTCACTTCCCTGCTTAAGAATTTTCAGTGGTTCCCTATTACCCCTATTAGGATAAAATACAAACTCATCAGCTTACTATTTAAAGTGCTGGTTCCAAACTACCAGCTTTCAAGACTTATTTTATATTCCTTCCTATTCACATATGTCTAAGTTTTTGTCAACTGGCTTCTCCTTTCCAGTCCTATATTTTTGCCCATTCTTAGCCACCATTTTCTTAACCAGCTAATCATTTCCCAAATCAGTTTTTCTCTTCAGCATCCCCTGCCTTCAGTAGGCAACAATGAGTCAAACACAAATTGTGCCCCTATGATCTGTAGTCTTCAGTGTCTTTGCTCAGAATTCAATAATCTTTGGCAATACTTTTTAAGTGATGGTATCATCTGTGTCCATATGTGTATCATCCAAAATTAGTAGTATTCATTCACCTTTTTTTTTTTTTGGTGAGGCAATTGGGGTTAAGTGACTTGCCCAGGGTCACACGGCTAGTAAGTGTCAAGTGTCTGAGGTTAGATTTGAACTCAGGTCCTCCTGAAGCCAGGGCTGGTGCTCTATCCACTGCACCACCTAGCTGTCCCTATTCATTCACTTTTAAAAGTCTTATAAAGTAATCTATTATATTTAATAGGCAGTTAGTGATACACATAGGAGTGGAGCTCAACAGGGTTGTATATACAAATCTGGGAGTCTTTTGCAAAGAGATCACAATTGAATCCATAGGAACTGTTGAGGTCACTAATATAGATAAAGCACAATTAGCTCTAAATTGATTCACATCTTAAATGTAAAAATAATACCGCAAGCAGACTAAAATATGAAAGAAGGTACCCTTCATAATCAAACAAGGGATAGAATAGTTTGCAAAAGAAAAAAATAGTTAATTTCAAATATATAAAATTTTAAAGCTTTTGTACTAACAAAAACTGAATCCTGCAATCAACTAAGAAGAATCCTTGCATCAAACATCACTGACAAAAGCCTTATATCCAAGATTTATAGGAAACTGACATAAATAAAAGATGAGGAACTATTTTTCATTAGATTAATAGGCAAAGGACAAGAAGGGAAAAGTTTCCAAAATAAGAACTGGAAACTATCCAAATCATTTTAAAAGACTCCAAATGGTGAATGCTAAGAGAAGTGTGGGGTTTTACCTCAGACTTTAAAGAGGCAGAGATGATAAAAGATTGAAATAGCTACTGTTGAAGGGACAATTGGAGGTCAGTAATACTAATGCACTGTTGGTGAAGCCACATTCACCAATGGTTCATCCAATCTGGAAATCAATTTGCAATTATGTGAAAAAAGTTGCTAAACTCTTCCTATAGCTTGAGTTAGCCAACCCTCTGCTGGCCAAATCCCCCAGAAAGGTTATAGATATATAGATATGTAGATAGATATTTATCTATAAATAGCTATGTAGGTAGATGGATAGAAAGGAAGGAAGGAAGGAAAAATCCTCATAGTCACTGTCACTCCTTTTAGTACTAGCAAACAACTAGAAACAAAATGAATGTCTACTGATTGGGGAAAAGTTGTACCAACAAAATGTGCATTGTGAATGTAAGGCAATATTATTATACCATAAGAAAAAACAAACATGACAAATTCAGAAAAGTATGAAAAGACTTACATGAACTGATAAAAAAGGAAAGCAGAACCCAGAGAACTATATATAGATATAATTACAATGGTTTTTTGTTATTGTTCAGTCCAATCTAACTGCTCTTGATCCCATTTGGGGTTCTCTTGGCAAAGATACTGGAGTGGTTTGCCTCTTCATTCTCCAGCTCATTTTACAGATGAAGAAACTGAGGCGAACAGAGTTAAGGGACTTGCCCAAGGTCACAAAGTTAGTGTCCAAGGCCAGATTTTAACTCAGATCTTCCTGATTCCGGGCCCAGTACTCTCTACCCATTATGCCATCAAGCTGCTCCACAATTACAATGAAGACAATGGCAAAAGATATCTGGACCTTGCCAACCCTTCATGATATTGCTATGAATTGCATGACCAGTACAGGTCTGACAGAAATATGGAATATTTGTTCAGTAGTCCCACAGAACGTATTTATATTTTGGGGGAGGCTAAGTAGTCTAATGGGCTATTTGTGTGCTTTAAGTATTTTGTATTTGCTCCTGAAGGCCTGTTAGTCCTTTGTATCATATTCATTTTATGTAGGTGAAATTTTAAAAAATCTTTCATGTATGATACCCATATTATACATTGAATACCACTGTTGGAGAGGAACCTATTTCCTATTATTACCCGATTATCCTATTAACCTATTATTTGGGGAGACCTAGATACAAGCCATGTTTAATTAAACTTTGTTTTACAGACTTTTCTGGAGTTTTACTCAGGGGTAGTGCATGGCATAATGAGCCAAAAAAAAAAAAACAACTGACAGTTATGATGAACAGTTAAATTATGATTGCCACAATTCATTATTATTATTATTATTATTTTAATACGGGGCAATGAGAATTAAGTGACTTGCGCAAGGTCACACAGCTAGTAAGTGTCAAGTGTCTGAGGTCAAATTTGAATTCAGATCCTCCTGAATCCAGGGCCAGTGCTTTATCCACTGTGCTACCTAGCTGCCCCCTACAATTCATTATTTTGATGCATATGGAGCCTTTGTTTTTGTCATTGACCTTCTTGAGGTGCTATATATGCTTAGTAGTGGAATCTCCAGGTCAAAAGGTCTGGACATTTTAGTAGCTTTCTTCATGGAACAGCAAAGTGCTTTCCAGAATAGCTAAACAAAGTTACAACTCCACCAATAATTTGTTTTGTTTTGTTTTTGCAGGGCAATGAGGGCTAAGTGACTTGCCCAGGGTCACACAGCTAGTTAAGTGTCAAGTGTCCAAGCCTGGATTTGAACTCAGGTCCTCCTGAATCCAAGGCCGGTGCTTTATCCACTTCGACACCTAGCTGCCCCACCAATAATGTATTAGTGTGCTCATATTTCCACAACTCTTCCAACATTAACTATTCCCATCTTTTGTTATCTTTGCCAATTTACTAAGCATAAAGTAGAACCTCAAAGTTGTTTTGACTTGCATTTCTCTTATCATGTAGTAATCTGGAGCATTATTTCATTTGTTTGTTAATAGTTTGCAATGGTTTGTTTGGGTTTTTTTTTTTTCCAGCATTGTCTTCATGACCTTCAATCACTTATCTTTTGGGGCAGCTAGGTGGCACAGTGGATAGAGCACCGGTCCTGGATTCAGGAGTACCTAAGTTCAAATCTGGCCTCAGACACTTAACACTTACTAGCTGTGTGACCCTGGGCAAGTCACTTAACCTCAATTGCCTCACTAAAAAAAACAAACCAAAACAAAACAAAAACAACCACTTATCTATTAAAGAATGGTATTTGCTACACTAGCATCCTATTTACTGGAGAAACACTAGAACATTTCCCAGTAAACAAAGAAATAAAACAAGAATGCTCCTTTTCCCAAGTGCTATTTGATACAGTTTTAGAAATGCAAGTTGTATCAATGAAACAAGAGAAAGAAATGACAGGAATAGACATAGGTAAAGAGGAAAGAAAAATACTTCTATTTGCTGATGAGATGATGTTTTGTTTAGAAAATACTAGAAAATAAGCAAAGAAACTTATAGAGATAGTTGCAGTCCAGTAACAGCTTACAGTGAATCCTCAAAAGTGAGCAGCATTTCTGTGTAACAATAACAAAATCTAGGAGGGAATAACATAAAAGGAAGTCTCATTTAAATAACTACAAAATGCATCACATATTTAGAACTCATTTACCAGAATATACTCAATATCTGTATACATAATTACAAAATATTCCTCAAATGAAGATGAAGAACTTAAGTTATTGAAGGAATATTCAGTGTTCATAAGAAGGCCATGACAATATGATAAAATAAATACTAAAGAAGTTAATTCACAAATTTAGTACTACACTAATCAGATGACCATATGGATAATTTATACAACTAGACAAAATAATAAAATTCATTTGGAAGAACAAAAGAGCTGGATTAAAAAGGAAAATTATGAAAAAATAGGAATAAAATTTGACAAACTTTTTTCCTGCTCTGCTGGTCTCCTGACTGCGCTGCACAGCTGATGCTGACTAGAGTTCGACTGGGCCCGGCTCGAGACTGGAGGTTAGCAGCAGCACGCGCTTGACACGGTCTCTCTTTCCCCAAAGGTGGCCTTCAGCTTTTGGTGAGTTTTATACGGAATATAGACTAAGCTTAGACTTAAGACGATTTGTATTGTATCTCTACTTTCCTATCCTTCTAATCCACATCACCTTGTGACTACCATACAATAAAAGCTCTAACTAGAAAACCAGAAGTTTCTTCCATTTACTAGTCTGGGAGATAAATTAAGGGAAAGGTTAAAGAGGGGAGATTTATGATCTAATATCCAATTTTAAATCTCACAGTTTTTTCCCCATCTGACTGTTTCCCTTCTTTGACTGCTTCTCCCCATCTTAGGTGCATTAATTTTGTTTTTGCAGAAGTGTCTTTTCAGTTTCATATTTTCTTTCTTTCTTTCTTTTTTTTTTGCAGGACAATGAAGGTTAAGTGACTTGCCCAGGGTCACATAGCTGGTAAGTGTTAAGTGTCTGAGACTGCATTTGAACTCAGGTCCTCCTGAATCCAGGGCCAATGCTTTACCCAATGCGCCACCTAGCTGCCCCCTCATATTTTCAAAGTTACCCATTTTATCTTTTGTAATTGTCCCTATTCCTTGTTGGTTAAGAATACATCTTTTAAACAAACAAACAAGAATACATCTTTTATCCATAGCTGTGAGGGAAATACGATCTTTTAAAAAATAAACATTTATTTCATGCTTACTATATGCCAGACACTATGCTAAATGCTTTACATATGTGTCTCATTTGATCTGTTCTTTTCTAATTTTTTATAATACGACACTAATATTAGTCACATATCAATTTCGAATGTATTGTGGGATATAGTGTAAGTCTGCTTTCTAGTTTTCCCATCAGTTTTTATCAAATAGGGAGTCCTTTCTTAACTAAATTGTGATTTATGATTTTTAAAAAATCAACTGGTTTATTGAGTTCATTGTTTCTGATTCTCCCTGCTCTAGTCTTTTCTATTGATCTCCTTCTCTGTTTTTTAACCAATACAATATTTCTTAACAATACAATAATAATGACTGCTTCTTTATATTATCGTTTGTGTTCTAGAACTAGTATTCACCTTTATCTCTACTTCTTTTCATTATTTCCCTTGATATTCTAGAGCTTGCATTTTTCCAAATGAATTTTGTTTTTATTTTTGTTATGGGCGCAGAGCACCCCAGAAGTTCTCTGGGGCACATCAAGGAATCTTCTTCTTGAGAAACTAAACCAGAGGACAAATACGTCTAGAGAGCTAAGCAGAACCAGTTCGGACTGAGCTAGCTTTGGGACCTCCACCCTTCATTCTGGTCTCCCTTACCCCAGGAGAGATAAGTTTGGGTGTGGCTGTTGCCTTTGTGTCCTGAAGAGAGGGATGGCTTGAGAGATCCGTAGCCACCCCTCATCCAATTCCTCCAGTCACTACCAGTGGGGGATGGTCCTCTACCCCTCACCCAATTCCCTCAGCTACCACCAGTGGGATATAGTCCTCCCTCACTAAAGGAACTTTCCACAGTTAGATGATCATCCCCACCCCCCCATCAGTCCTCTATAAAAGTACCTGCCAGTCTCCTGCTCGAGGAGATTGGTATCTCAAAGCCACATGCTTTGTGCCACGCCTCTCTCGCCATGGAAAGTCCAAGGATTTCTTTCATGGTTTCCCTTCCCCTCCCTTCCTTTGCTCCTAAATAAACTACCATCTTATTCTAACTGCTTTTGTGTGCAAGAGGGTGTAATTCCTTAAAGAGGAATTCCTAAGAACCCCTACCTCTAACCCAAATCCCTACCCCATTATCCCCATGACATTTTATTTTATGAAGTTTAGAAAGTATTTCTTTGATAATTTGAATGGTATAACATTAAAAGTATAAATTAGGGGCAGCAAGGTAGCCCAGTGGATAAAGCACCAGCCCTGGATTCAGGAGGACCTGAGTTCAAATCCAGCCTCAGACACTTAACACTTACTAGCTGTGTGACCCTGGGCAAATGGCTTAATCCCAATTGCCCCGCCCTCCCAAAAAAGTATAAATTAAGTTTGGTAGTATTGTAACTTTTATTATATTACATAAATCAGCAATAAGCACTGAATATTCCTCCAGATATTCATTCTTTATTTCTTTGGGGAGCACTTTAGAATTAAATTTATTCAAGTATATTGTGCTTTGTTAGATTGATATCCAGGTAATTTATGCACTTGTAGTTTTTGGAATAAGATTTTCTTTCTGTTACTGCCTCTTGGATTTTGTTATAATATAGAAATGCAATTGATTTTCATGGATTGTCAATAGACAATCACAACTTCACAAAACTGACATGAAAAATAGCTTTATTACAAAAGAAATGATCATGCACGTGGAACCCAAAGAGTTCATAATTCATAAAGTTTACATTTTATAACAGCAGGACAAAGGAAGGAGGAGATACTAGAAATTTCTACCTAATGGGGCATATGGCATGGGAGGAGGGAAGGTGAAGTAAAGGTGGGAAAAAGGTAAAACCCCTCTCAAAGGGAAGCAGCAAGGAGATGGCAAAAGCTGCATTCTTTTCCCTTGGGAACTGCTAGACTATGAAAGTATGATGGTCCACTTACCTACATGGGTCTCAACTGCTTAAGCAGTTTCTTACCCTAGCACAGACTGACTGGCACTTTTGACTCCCAGGGACACAAGAGAGTCCAGTTTGGGATGCAAACAACAAATTATGTTAGCTGCTCCAGGTGCTTCATTGAAGGGCCTTCAGCATACTCTGGGTCCAATGTTTCTGGAAAATATGGCAACTCAAAGAGACAAGTTATGGAGACCTTTTTAACAGTCCTTAACATTCCCCATGTTGGTCAAAGGGGACCCTTGGGTACAGGATGATCACAGAGAGCAAGCTGGGTACTATCTTGGGACAGTGCCAATTACAAAGTGAGATCAGAACCATTAACAAAGCACAGTACAAGTTGTAGTAAGAATGACCAAAATTAGGGACTAATTTGAAGGGGAAAATCAAACATCAAGCTAATCGAGGAACTTAGTATACAGAGACAGAAAATAAAAGCCAAAGGGGGCATGACAGTAGACATCAACAATAACAAACATTAAGTCTCCCAGCAACTTAGTACTCCTTTACAACATCCATTCAATCAACATAATTTATCCTGGATTTCACACTTCCAATGCAATTGTCCATTTCCTGGCACATCTTTCCTTGGGGCAATCTGGAAAAATATTGTATCTTCAAGGTTACCCCTGCACTGGATTTTCCATTGGGTTTACTTTGTAGCCTGAAATTTTGCTGAAGCTATCTAGTTCTCAATGAGCATTTTTGCTGATTCTCTGGGATTTTCTAAGTAAACTATCATGTTATCATAAAATAAATAGAGTTAGTTTTATCTCCTTTTTACCTATCTTTATGCCTTGAATTTTTTTTCTTATTACTAGTGCTGGCAATTCTAAAACCATGTCAAATAATACTGGGGAGAGTAGGCATCCTTGCTTTACTTTTGTAATTATGGAGAAAGAGTTTAAAGCACCTCATTACATATAATCCTTGCTTTCAGTTTTGCATAGATACTTTCTTTTTTTTTTGTGGGGCAATGGGGGTTAAGTTACTTGCCCAGGGTCACACAGTTAGTAAGTGTGAAGTGTCTGAGGCTGAATTTGAACTCAGGTACTCCTGAATCCAGGGCCGGTGCTTTATCCACTGTGCCACTTAGCTGCCCCCAATACTTTTTAATGATATTAGAAAAAGCCCTTTTATACCAATATTTTGGAGGTGTTTTGTTTATTTATTTTGTTTTTTGTTTTAGCATAAATGGATGTTTTAATCAGATTGACTAAATGTTTATCAGTTTTATTGGTCTTTTCAGAGAACCAGCTTTTCACTTTATCATTTCTATAGGGTTTTTTTCCTTTGATAAAGAGTTTGATGTCCAAGCTATATAAAAAATGGATACACATACATGTGTACATGTATGTATATGTATGCACATATGTATCAAATTCTTGTGTTGGGTTTTATTGATTTACTTTTACTTTTTTTTTTTTTTGGTTGGGCAATGAGGATTAAGTGACTTACCCAAGGCCACACAGCTAGGAAGTATTATGTGTCTGAGGCCAGATTTGAACTCAGGTCCTCCTGACTCCAGGACTGGTATTCTATCCACTGTGTCACCTAGCTGCCCCATACTTTTCCTTTTTTTTTTTTTTAAATTTTTTTTGAGGCAAGTGGGGTTAAGTGACTTGCCCAGGGTCACATAGCTAGTAAGTGTCAAGTGTCTGAGGCCTAATTTGAACTCAGGTCCCCCTGACTCAAGGGCTGGTGCTCCATCTACTGTGCCACCTATCCGACCCCCACTTTTCCATTTTTAAACTAGTACTAAGTAGTTCAAAGATTACTCCTTTATAAAATAGTTTGGGGGTTGAAAGTACTACTGAAACTTCATTCTTTTTTTGTTTCATTTTGTTTTGTTTGTTTGTTTTGTTTTGTTTTGCAGGGCAATGGGGGTTAAGTGACTTGCCCAGGGTCACACAGCTAGTAAGTGTCAAGTGTCTGAGGCCGGATTTGAACTCAGGGACTCCTGAATCCAGAGCCAGTGCTTTAACCACTGCACCATCTAGCCACCCCCGAAACTTCATTCTTTTTTTTTTTAATTAATAAAGTATTTTATTTTTTTCCCATTACATGTAAAGATAGTTCTCAACTTTTGTTTATACAGGCTTTCCAATTTCAGATTTTTCTCCCTCCCTCCCCTCCCCTAGACAGCAGGTAATCTGATATAGGTGATATATATATATATACATAATAACATTAATCCTATTTCTGCATTAGTCATGTTATAAGAGAAGAATCAGAGCAATGAGGAAAAACCTCAAAATAGAAAAAACAACAGCACCCAAAACAAAAGAAATAGTATGGTTCATTCAGCATCTATACTCCACAGTTCTTTTTTTTTTCCTTGGATTTGGAGATCCTCTTCTATCACGAGTTCCCTGGAACTCTTCTGTACCATTGCATTGGTGAGAAGAATATAGTCCATCACAGTAGATCAACACTCATTGTTGATGATACTGTGTACAATGTTCTTCTGGTTCTGCTCATCTCACTCATTATCAACCCACACAAGACCCTCCAGGTTTCTCTGAACTCCTCCTGTTCATCGCCAAAACTTCATTCTTACTTTTTCTTTTTAAAATAAGTTTTATTAATGTTATTTGTTTTGACATTACCACAATTTCCCCCTGTAACTGTTTTCACTTGCCAAAGGATATAAACAGGCAGTACTCAAAGAAACCAAATGAGAAAAGGCAACTCTATCCTGATTAGTGTGAATAATGAATTCCCTGAAATAGTTTCCTATTAGCACTATTCTAAGTTAGTTATGTCAAATATGGTAATTAATTCAAGCCTAATGGAAATATGTAGTGCAAATTCAAATATTGCAATTACTTCAGTAATTATACAGTATTATTCACATTTGGACCTAGTAATGCTCTAAGTCATAAATAATAAAAGACATACAGATCAAAAAACAACCCTGAAGTTTCACCTCACACCCTGAAAAATAGCAGAGGTCAGAAAATGGGAATAGTAAGCATTGGAAGAGTTGTGGGAAGATATGCACACTGATGCATTGTTTGTCGTACTATGAATCTGTTCAACCATTTTGGAAAACATTTTGGAATTATGCAAATAAAGTGACTAAAATGACTATAATACCCCAAGGAGGCCATTTATAATAAGAAAGACCCCATTATACAGAATATTTAAAGTAGCATTTTTTTTTCAGAGTAACAGATTGGAAACAAAGTAGATGCCCAGTAACTGGGGAATGGTTGAACAAACTGGGGTTTTGAATGTGATGAAATACAGTATTACTGCGCTGTAAGGATTAATGAATATGTAAATACAGAGAAGAGTAGAAAGATCTAGATGAATTGATGGGGATGGAAGTAAACAGAACCAAGGAAACAATATATACAGTGACTACAATACTGTAAATGAAAAGAATATCCACAAAAAACAAAATAAAAAATGAATGCTGCAAAATTATACAGAAAAAGCCTGACTCAGAAGAAGAGATATGACAAGATGTCTCCACTATACCTCTTTGCAGAGGTGGAGGTCCAGTAGTATGGTATAATGTACATATTTTCAGGCTTTTTTTGAGGTATTGATAGTTATCCTGATTTCCTTGTCTTTTTATTTTTGTCTTTAAAAATATTTTTTTAATGGGATGACTCACTGAGAGGGAGAGGAGGACAGTTAACTACAGAGGGAAATTATGGTGATGTCAAAACAAATAACATTACTAAAACTTATTTTAAAAGGAAAAAAGTAAGAATGAAGGCTCAGTAGCACTTTCAGCCCTCAAATGATTTTACAAAGGACTAATCTTTGAACTACTTAGTACTAGCTTAAAAATGGAAAAGTAGGTCACTAAAACTCTCCACAAGAATCAGAAATATGTTTGCTAAACCCCAACACAAATGTCCTAAAACAAAAACAAAAACCAAAAGCTCCTTATTTGACAAAAATTGCTGGGAAAACTGGAAATCAATTTAATGTAGTCTTAATTCTCATTTCTTTTGTTTTTGTCCCTGAAATCAATCTCCTTTTTGGAAAACAAATATAAGTTCACAGATAAATGTCCAATCTGGTCCCAACCTCCACCACAACACCTGGAATTATAGAAATGATCCTCCACATTCCTCTTGTAACCGACCTCAAATATATTGGGAAACATTCCCATATATCTAATCGACTTTACCAATTACTGTGGTCATACCTCCCAAGCATAGATCTGGAAGCAGAAGTAATAGGTAATACCTTGGTCCCCTTACCAATCAGGTCCCTAGCACTCCTGAACCTCTAAGAGGGAGCATCCCAAACACTTCAAAGATGGAACTTTTGTTGTATAAAAATGGAAAAGTGGGAAGCAATTTTAAAGGAAGATGCCACCTCCCCATCCCTACCTCTGGATTTTGAGGAACACAACATCCCAAAAGAACATTCTCTAATAAAAGACCTACGGAGGGGGCAGCTAGGTAGCACAGTGGATAAAGCACTGGCCCTGGATTCAGGAGGACCTGAGTTCAAAGCCAGCCTCAGACACTTGACACTTACTAGCTGTGTGTGACCCGGGGCAAGTCACTTAACCCTCATTGCCCTGAAAAAAAAAAAAGACCTATGGAGACAAAGTCTTATACAAGGTTCTTCCCTTTCCTCTGCCCAAATCAAAACACTGAGTTAACATATAATCCCTCCTGTGGAGAAGTCTGCTGCTGCTAAAATGTAAGCGCTCACATAAAATAATACTTCAATGAGAAGCCTTGATTTACTGACACAATACACAGGGTTGAACCTGGTCTTTTTAGGGCCCGTGAGGCACATATCACAGATATAATACTGGCCACAAACCTATTTTGGGCAGAATTGGTTTGCATTAGTGAAACTGACCCAAAAAAGCCTTTCCTTGCTAGTGTAGCTGTACAGGTATTCTGGGGAATCTTTCCTTGCTTTAGATACTTCTCCATGCTGATGAAGTAGCAGGCAGTAAAATTGCCAAAAGATTTATGTCTATACTTCCCCATCCTTAAAACCCAAAGGTATCTTGAAGACTATGGCTGTTCTTGGTATCTTCTGCATAGGAGTGGTTCAATGTTGAGGGAAAAAGGATAAGCCTAAAACATAGTAATTTCTATATAACACAGCCTACCTTGAGTGAATGCACTTCATCTGCCAGTCCATCTAAAGGTGTGTTTGAGAGCTAGAAAAGCAGTTAGAATATAATTCTTAGGTAAATTATCCTGGTGTTTGTGTGCAGAATAGAATAGAATGGGGAGAAAAGCTGGAAAATGTTAGTTTTCCAGGACCAAGCCTGGAATAGCTAGGTGGCCCAGTAGATAGTGTACCAGGCCTGGAGTCGTCTTCTTCACTTTAAATGTGACCCTGGGCAAGTCACTTAACCCTGCCTCAGTTTCCTCATGTGTAAAATAAGCTGGTGAAGGAAATGGCAAGCCATTCCGGTATCTCTGCCAAGAAAACCCCAAATGGAGTCACAGAGAGTTAGACATCACTGAAAAAGGGCTGAATTTCACTAATCCGGGCCTGAAAAGAATAAAGAGTCTAGGATAAGATGGAACTGTTTTGGGGAACAGCTTCCATAATATCCTTAAAAATTCTACTTTTTGGGGGCAGCTAGGTGGCACAGTGGATAAGGCATTGGCCTTGGATTCAGGAGACCTGAGTTCAAATCCAGCCTCAGACACTTTACACGTTCTAGGCTGTGTGACCCTGGGCAAGTCACTTAACCCTCACTGACCTGCAAAAAAACCACCCCCCCCAAAAAAAAAACAACAACAAAAATTCTACTTGTTTTAGCATTAGGTTCCCTCCTAATCGAGGGTTAGGGTTAGGGTTAGGGTTAGGGTTAGGGTTAGGGTTAGGGTTAGGGTTAGGGTTAGGGTTAGGGTTAGGGTTAGGGTTAGGGTTAGGGATCGCGATCCTCTGACCCCCTAATCCAGTGTGCTCCTCTTTACAAAGAGGAAACTGAGGCCCACAGAAGGGGAAAGGGGTGCCCCAAGGTCACAGGTGCAGCTTTTCCCGACTCCAATGTCAGGGCTCTTTCCACTACACCCCTCTCCCTCTCCTGAGTCAAGATCTTGGGCATCTCAGAGGGTGGGAAAATGTGTCCTGACTCTTTCTTTGTTTACGGAATTTCTGAGCTGGAAAGGAACGTGGGAATCACTGCATGCAGCCCCCTTCTTGAACAGTGGAGGAAATCGGGATCCAAAGCGGGGAAGAAGAGACTTGCCCACGGCGACAAGGGAGGTAAGCGACGGATGCCAGGTGCTCTGCCTCCAAATCCAGTGCCCTTTCCACGGCGGCCAGCTTTGGGCGTTTGCTGCTGCCGCAGGCGTGGTTTCCAGGCGAGGAGTGCCCTTGGCAGCCACGGCCTCCTCCCTTTGCCCTTCCCGTGCCCCCAGCCGGAGTTCCACCTGTCCAAGCCTTCAGTAGCTAAGTAGAGTGCGGAAAATGCTCTGGCCCTGGCCCTAGCCCCACCCCGGGAGGGATAGAGGCGAGGTCACGCCCACAGCAGCGCCCGGAGAACGAGGCTCGGAAGGGTGGGGAGGGGTGGGAGCGTCGCGCTCTAGCCACAAAGGCGCCGCGTAGTAACAGTTGCTAAGTAATGCTCGGAGACCCGCTGGGCGTGCGTGGCCCACCACGAATTCCCTCTTTTTTCTGAAGGGCGGGGCTCCGGGGGCGGAAGTGACGCGATCGGGGCGGGACGGGGCGGGGCAGGGGAGCAACCTGAACCGGCTTGGGGCTCCGGCGCACTGACTGGCGAGTTCTAGCCGGAGGCAGGTGAGTGAGCCCGAGCGACCCTTCTCTCGTCCTTAGCCCACTGGTGCTGCCTTAGCCCCCTTCCCCGTCCCCTGCCTTAATCCCCATTCCCCCTCCAGGTGTCCTCCTGTCTACCCCCTCCCTCGCACCGCGTCCCTTCTCCTTTCAGTCCTGAGGTTCCTGAGGGTCTCCTTTCTCCCTCCAATCCTCTGCTCTCCCAGGGTCCCGGTGTCCTCATCTTCCCCTCTCCCCGCGCCCCAAGCGCTCTAAAGTTTCAGCCTCTCAGGTGCCCCTCAAAGGGGGACCAAGCCCCGGTTCCCAGCCCTCGGTTTGGGCGTGGACGCTCCTTGGGTTCCCACCTAGAGGCTCCCCAAGACCAACTCTAACTCTCCAGTTCCCTGCGCCCCTCCCTCCTCCAGAAACCTGTCAGACTCGGAGGGAATGGAGGGAATAGGGTGGCAAAAGAAGAAACGGGGGTGGGTGGTCTGCGCAGCACCTGCCCCTGCACCCTTCCAGCGGCGGACCGCAGCCCCTTTGCTCCCTAAATTCTGCATGGCACTGCCCTCACATTTCCTGGGGTGGTCGTTATTTCGTCTTTTAAAAAAAACAAACAATTATTTCTGTGCCTTTTGCGTCCTTGGTCCGTTTTAAGAATAATATGCATCTTTGGTCACCCGTGTTCTTTCCATAAGTAGGCGGTAACTTTCATAGGAAATATTTATTCCCCTTCCTACCCCCCCCCAACCCCCCGCCCCCGTCCCCTCCCTTTCTGGAATCTTACCCTGGCTAGATTTCACGTCTACTGTTACAGCGACTTGGCTAACCCTAAGCTTAGATCAACTGGGCAGTGTGGCATTGGTTATAGGATTGATTTAAATTCTTTGAGCTGCTAAAGGGAAAGTTTGATGTTTACGGGGATCATATGCCCTTTCTGAGCGTTTTGTCTGGGAGGAACTTGTTTTAAGTGTTCTGCTGGCTTTATGAGCCCTGTTTTTATACGAAATATGTATGTTAAAGGTTTTTTAAAAAACACCTATGACAACTCTTTGCAGTGAATTCATTATTTAGCAACTCGTCCTCTTCGAAGACAGATTGGTATTGGTAGCAAAAAAGTATACGCTGATTGTGAGGTGCTTGTAGAGAAATCTTTTCGCTCTCTCCTAGAATATGTACATCTTTTAAAGAATCTTCTTCACAGTGCCATCTCCTTTTTCCTAATAGTCAACAGGAATGAAGATGACTAATTTTGATTTAAAATAAAATTAGGTGAAGATGGAGTTGTAGGAAGAATTATTTGTCTTAAAATTGGGGGTAGGAGGCTTATTAATTCAACTCCTTTCTAAGTAAATCATAATTTATTCTGTGTAAAAGTGTCTCCCCTGAAACACCTTCATTCTTTAATACTTTTTATAGGCATCTGTGACTTTTCTTATTTTAAAAGACTTTAAGATAAAGAATGAAAGTGTACCATTAAAATAGTCTAAATACTACAATAGTGACTCATGAATGAGTGATATATAAGACTTTTGCTTATATTAAGATAATAGCAATTAGACTTTATATCTCATTTGAAAGATGGATTTGCCCTTAATCCCTATAATAAAAGCATTTGATGTAGAAGGGAAGTGATATATTTTAGGGTAGAAAGAGCACTGAACTGAGAAATTTGGGTTCTAGTCCCAGATCTAACTAAATGTATATGGTCAAAAGGTTTGGTGAAGAAAAAAATATTCTACTTTGCATTTTAGGCACAAGTTTGACAGAAACTTTTGGGGGGGGGGGTTGGTGAGGTAATTGGGATTAAGTGACTTGCCCAGGGTCACACAGCTAGTGTGACAGGTGTTCTATCCACTGAGCCACCTAGCTGCCTCTCAGAAACTTGTTTTTATTAATTTAACATTAAATGCAAGCATTTATGGTTTAGGAAATAATGTCCAAGTTGACATAGTCCCACATTCAGATATCTCTCTACCCCATGAGAATCTGAGCTAACCTTTTAGGAATCTCCAATAAAGAAAAGATCACATTATGTTTAAATATGGGTTTGGAATCAACAGTCCAAAACAAATTACTTAATCTTCCATTGCAACTGCTCCCTTCCTTTACCCACTCTCCTCAAGGGAAAGGACTTTTTCTTTCTTGTGCTCAATCTCTTAAATCTTTCTGAATTGAGAAGAGAGCACTTCCCCTAAGTGGACCATTATACCCTCTTAGGGAGAGAGAAAGCTATGATGATCTTAATTAATTAGACTAGAGCTATTTTTTTTTTTAGTTCTCAACTTTTGTTTATACAAGCTTTACAATTACAGATTTTTCTCCCTCCCTCTCCTCCCTCCCCCCTCCCCTAGACAGCAGGCAATCTGATATAGGTTATATAGATATATATACACATAATAACATTAAACATATTGCTGCATTAGTCATGCTATAAGAGAAAAAATCAGAGCAATGATGAAAAACCTCAAAATAGAAAAAAACAACAGCATCAAAAACAAAAGAAATAGTATGGTTCATTCAGCATCTATACTCCACAGTTCTTTTTTTTTTTTCTTGGATTTGGAGATCCTCTTCCATTACAAGTTCCCTGGAACTCTTCTGTGCCATTGCATTGGTGAGAAGAATATAGTCCATCACAGTAGATCAACACTTAATGTTGATGATACTGTGTACAATGTTCTTCTGGTTCTGTAGAGCTATTTTTTTGTCCCAAGTTTGTTTTCCACCCACAATCTATTTCCTGGAGCATTATTGTTCCTGCACCTCTACCTACTTTCCTAAAGGAGAAAGTCTAGAAAGGGTTTTAAATTGAAGAAAATATTCTTTCTTAATATTTTCGGTTGAAATAAAGAAGGAGTTTTTAAATTTTGTTTCCACTATGTCCAGCCATTAATGTCTCAACCTACCTGTTTTTGGTTTTTTTACTATTTAATAGTTTTGGGTTTGTAAGTTATCATTATAATGATCAGCTTAATAAACTTGGACAGGAGGTTAGGGCTGAGAGAGAGGTTGAGGGTGTTGGTAATGGGGAGGGATTTTCTTAGAGATAAAAAGAGAAAAAAACACCTTATTTTTCTTTTTTGTTTTTTTCATAGAAACTACTTCCAAGGCCCATAACCTCTCCTGAATTAAAAATCCAGCCTCCGTTACTTACTAGCTATGTGACCGCTTAATTATTCTTTGACTCAGTTTACTCACCTGTAAAATGGGATAGCAATTGCTCATACCTCCCAGGGTTGTTTTGAAGATCAAAATGAGATAATAATTGTAAAGCACTTAGCACAATGCATGTCACATAATATATATTAGCTATTATTATTTTTATCATAAAAGTATTTTATTATTTTCCAGTTATATGTAAAGATAGTTTTCAACCTTTGTTTTCATTAGATTTTTAGTTCCACATTTTTCTCCCTTCCTCCCTTTCTTCCCACTCCCTAAGACAGAAAACCATTTGATATAGGTTATATATGTACAATCACATTAAACATATTTTTGCATTATTAGCTATTATTATTAATGATATTAACAGTTCTTATGCTGGTCTAAAGTGCTTTCTTTATAACATCCTCGTGGGGAAAGCAGAAAGAACAAGGATTATTATTTTTATTTTACAGAGGAAGAGACAAGCTCACAGAGTATGTATAGGGACTGGTCCAAGGGGCATAGCTTGAAATAGAAGGTAGAATTTAAATTTCTTCAGGACAAGGCCTCTTTAATTTTTTATGTTTGTATTCCCAATGCCTAGCACACGGCCTTATACCTTGGTAGGTGGTTAATAAATGTTTTGGAGGGGGCAGCTAGGTGGCACAGTGGATAAAGCACTGGCTCTGGATTCAGGAGGCCCTGAGTTCAAATCCGGCTTCAGACACTTGACACGTACTAGCTGTGTGAACCTGGGCAAGTCACTTAATCCCCATTGCCCTGCAAAACAAAACAAACAAAACAAAATAAATGTTTGTGGGATTTAATTGAAGCAAACAACCAATGTAAACAGATCAAAGAGTGGAATGACCAGATATTTGAAGACATTTGTACAGAAGACGATCAATCAGCTTTAGAACCTGATATTTTATGAGATTATTCTGTGTAATATTATATCATTTAGAGCTTTAACCATAAGCCTGAAATGGAGAGGAAACTATCAAACAGTTGACCTGTTCATCTTCCCTGCCTTACAGATGGCTTCATAAAATTGTTTCAGACAGGTATGTATTCTTAAAGAGTTCCTGTTTCCATTGTTCCTGTTGCTCTTTTTTTCCTTATAGGTCAAAGTCTTGACTCCCATTTCCCACTGTTTCACCTTGTTCATGCTGCTAGAGGTAATTGTGTACCTTTTCTTAAAAGAGTAACCCAACTAGCAGTGACATTTGGCAGCTCAAGATTTAGTAGCTGAATGAAACCTAATATCTAAAGATAATGTTAAGATCTTACTTAATCCCTACTTAGATAATTAATAATTACTTTTAAAGTCAGCAGATTTGGAGCCATAGGTACTAGGTGACCTTTTTATCTATGAACAAAGTACTTTTGCTAACTGGGAAACAAGCTATTATCGTTGATCTATAACCTCAGGATTTCCTTGAAGACTTTCTCCATTCAAAAAACCAGTGTGCTTCCTCCAAATAGCTGTCACCTATTTTATATTAATATGTGGGCACTTCTTTTCTTCCTCGTGCAAGTTAGGCTTGATCAGGAAAGACACTTGATGTTTCTTCTGAGTGAAATAGAAGAAATGGATGGATGCCCTGCTCAGGGACTGGTTGCATAGTAACAGTAGAAAGAGTGAGGGCCCTAGGGTCAGAGGACCACAGTTCAGATCTCTCCTCTGATACTACCCTTGTGACTTTGGGCAAGTCACCTAACTCCCCAGGGTCTCAGTTTCCTCATCTATGAAATGAGAGTTGAACTAGATGGATGACTCCGAGGCCCTTTCTATGTCTAGAACTGTGATCCTGTGAAAGGTGTGACAACCCCATAAATACTGGGTAGAATGTATTAGAAAAGCTGAAAACTAGCCATTGGCAAACAATAGAGAAATGAAGAGGCAAAGAATGTTGGAGTTGGAGCTAGGAAAGCTCTTCATTGGTTTCCCACCTCAAATATTCCCAAGTTATATGATTTAGTAAGTCAATTAGTCTCTCTGAGTCTTGACTTCCATTAGCTGTAAAAATAACCCTTTCCTAATACTTCTGAGAGAATGGATGTAAAGTGTTTTGTAAACCTCCTAAAATGAACTACGAACATTCTGGGTTTTCATAATACTGCTCCTCTCTTGGGTCTCCTCTAATGGGTCCTCATTCATGTTATACTTCCTAGCTGTGGGTATACCCCAAATACTCTATCTTGGGTCTTATCTTCTCTCCCTGGACTCTCTCACTTGGTGACCTCATCAGCTCCCATGGTTGTAATTATCATCTCTATGCAAAGAACTCCTATATTTATATATCAAATTATAGTTTCCTAAGTTCTAGTCACAAATTAGCCTAAGCCTAGTCACAAATTTCAAACTAGAGGCCCCATAGGCACCTCACAATTAACATACACAAAGCACAACTCATCTTCCTCTTCAAACCTCTCTCTTTTTGTTTTTGGTTTTGGTTTTGCTGGGGCAATGAGGGTTAAGTGACTTGCCCAAGGTCACACAGCTAGTAAGTGTCAAGTGTCTGAGGCCAGATTTGAACTCAGGTCCTCCTGAATCCAAGGCTGGCGCTTTATCCACTGCGCCACCTAGCTGCCCCCCCAAACCTATCTCTTTTCTGAAGGGCAGTGGATAGAGCACTGGCCCTGAAGTTGGGAGGATCTGAGTTCAAATATAGCTCCAGACACTAGCTGTGTGACCTTGGGCAAGTCCCTTAACTTCAGTTGCCTTAAACATACTGGGCCATATCCAGTTGTCCTGATATCTATCTTGCCACTGGACACAGAGAGCTCGGGAGGAGAAATGAGGTTGAGTGACCTTGTGCAGCCATCCCTCACTCAAGTCCAATTCACTGCAAGTCATGACATCACCCTGATGTCATGGTCCTCTTTGAAAATGAAGGACAAACAACAAATCCCTTTTCTGAATTTATTTCTTTCAAGGGTACCACTATCCTTTTTTTTTTTTTTTCCGGTAAGGCAATTGGGGTTAAGTGACTTGCCCAGGGTCACACAGCTAGTAAGTGTTAAGTGTCTGAGGCTGGATTTGAACTCAGGTACTCCTGAATCCAGGGCCAGTGCTCTATCCACTGCGCCACCTAGCTGCCCCACCACTATCCTTCTAATCACAAAGGTTCAGAATCTCACTATATTCTTGACTTCTCACTCTCTCTCCTATCCATACAGTTGCCAAATCTTTGTTAAGTTGCTTCTGCCTTCACAACATCACAATCATTCCCCCTTTCTACGCACATGGCTGCCATCCCTAGTTATCATATCTTAACTTGTATTATTGGATTAGTCTCCCCCTCTAAGAGCCTGTAACTTCGCTTCCTTTATGTGACCCAAGTTGCTATAGCCTCTCTTCTCCCCCAACCTCTAATGTATTTAGTACACTGCTATATGTCTACATGTCGTTTTCCCTGATAGAGTGTAAGATGCTTTGAGGGCAGGGACTATTTCATCTTTGTCTTTGTATTTTCAGAACCTAGCCTAGTGCTTGGGACATAGCAGGTGTTTAATAAACCTTTGATAGTTCTATATAATTGGCAGCTATTGTTTATTTCAAGAGACCCCCTTTAGGGCTCAATCGTCTCATCTTAGATCTTTAAAAAAATTTTAAACCCAGGCAGCTGCTTTTAATTTGAGAGGAAAAATATGAACAGTAATGATGGACTTTTGTTTGAAACCAAAACATAGGCTTAGTTCATTTTAAGGAGTAATTCATTATTCCTCTTCCCTCTGTGTTCACATCCCACACCCCAACAAAGAAAAGGGGAGGGAGCTCAGTAGGATACAGAGTATTAGTTTCAACTTGATTGGTTTTCTGATGGCTGAAATACTTAACTCAAAATTCTGATACAATAAAGTATACCATTGTCATAAAGCTGTCTTTAAAGAATGCTGTAACAAATGTATAATTAAAGAGTTATTTGGAGTCATGTTAACAAAACAAATCTTTAGATATCATTTTATCTAAATTGTTTTTACAATGGTTTTACAGTTTTTTAAATTAGAAGCAACTAAACTGCTTTTTGTATCTAATTAAAAATAAATATTTGCAGGCCCAGCAAAGGAGCTAGCTACCTTAAAAGTCATTTCAGAGGCATCTAGGTGGCACAGTGGATAAAGCACTGGCTCTGGATTCAGGAGGACCTGAGTTCAGATCTAGCCTCAGACACTTGACGCTTACTAGCTGTATGACCCTGGGCAAGTCACTTAACCCTCATTGCCCCGTTTAAAAAAAAAAATTCAAGCATTTCAGTTGAACTCTCATTGTGAATACCAGAATTCCCATCTAAAAAAGACCTTAGTGTGATCCTGAAGATAACATATTTCTTTATATTGGGAACCTTCCATAACTGGCCCTATCATATCTTTTTTTGGGGGGCGGGGCAATGAGGGTTAAGTGACTTACCCAGGGTCACACAGCTAGTACATGTCAAGTGTCTGAGGCCAGATCTGAACTCAGTTCCTCCTGAATCCAGGGCTGGTGCTTTATCCACTGTGCCACCTAGCTGCCCATCTATCATATCTTATCTCATATATCACCCCTTCTGGTACTTATATTCTAGACAGACAGGGACTTTTCATTGTTCTATTCGCGGATCCCTGGATTTCTATCCAGTCTTAGGGGTTGGGACTAAATGAGGTCCTTTCTGACTATGAACTTTTATCCTTTTGGGGGGGGGGGCAGGGCAGTGGGAGTTAAGTGACTTGCCCAAGGTCACACAGCTAGTAAGTGTCAAGTGTCTGAGGCTGGATTTGAACTTAGTTCCTCCTGAATCCATGGCTGGTGTTTTATCCACTGTACCACCTAGCTGCCCCATATGAACTTTTATTCTGTGGTTGCTTTTAGTCCCTGGCAGCCATGCATCAGAGTATTAGAGTTTTAAGTTTTAAGATTTTAAGAGATAGAGTGCTGGGTCTGGAATCAGAGGATTTGGGTTAAAATTCTCACCCTGCCACAATACCCCTGCATATCAATATAGAAATCTGGGAGTCATTTGAATAGATGGGATTATTAAATCCATGGGAGCTAATGAAGTCACCAAGTGAAGAGTCTGGAGAGAGAAAAGAAGATCTAGGACAGAGTCTTGGGGTTACACCTCCAGGTAGGGGGCATAAATGGATGATGATCTAGCAAAAGAGAACCAAGAGAGCAGAACCATGAAAACCCAGGGAGGAGGTTCACAAACACTTTAGATCCATTATCTCATTGGCTCCTCACAACAACACTGCTACATTTTACAGATCAAGAAATCAAGTCTCAGAAGAATTGATCTTTTGTGACATTGGACAAATCATTCCGACTTCTCTGGGCCACCCTTTCCATATCTGTAGGATGAAAGGATTGCACTAGAATCTCATCACTAGATGATCTCTACAGATTTTTCTAGCTCTAAGTCTATGATTCTGTGCCACTGTTATCTCCTATGGCTGTGCCCCATGCTTAGCAGTCACTGCCTTCAGCTTCTTAGAATCCCTTGTTTCCTCCAGTGCTCAGTTCAAGTGCCACTTTCAGCATGAGATGAGGCCTTTCTTGATCCCCTCTCCAGCTTCCAGTACCCTTTCTTCCTCTAACCCCCAAATCTTGTATATGTTCTGTATCAGTATAAATTGACTATGTGCTAGGAGCTGTGCCAAATACTGAGAATACAAAAAAAACACAAAATAAGCAAACATAGGTTCTGCCCACAAGGATCTTAGATTTGAGAGTGGAGCTAATATTTACATACAGAAGTTTGGGAAGGGAGGCTTAGGGCAAAGCACTGCTATCGCCTGGGGGGATGAGGAAAGACTTCTTAGAGACTTTTGACAAGCATCTTGGAAACAAGCCTGGTACATGCTTCCATATGTCGCCTCCCCTGTAGAATGGAAGGTCCGGGAGGACAAAGACACTTTGTTTTGTCTTTTTGTCTCCAGCACCCAACAGTACTTGGCACAGAATGGGACCTACTTAGTAAATGCTTATTGATTGATCTCCTACTCTCTTGTAAGGTCCTTGAGTGGAGGGACTATTTGTTATTTCTTCTTTCTCTTTGTATTTTCCCTAGCCCACAACATGCTATACATATAGTGAGCAGTTAATACATATTTCTTAAACTGGTTATAGTTTGGCTTACACATTCCTTCTCTTTACTCTTTAGCTGTCTATAAACTTATTTTCTTTCCATTCTTTCCACTCCCGTCCCAATCTTCCCTACTTCCTTTAAATATGTACAGTAGCTCCCAATGTTAGACCAATCCCTTTTTTTCTTAATTCTTGGTATCTTGGTAGTCATTCCCTGTTATGCTTCCTCTCTTACAAATGAAAAGAAGCCATTACAGAGTTTGATCTTTCAAGTTCACCTTGCAGTACATATATTAACCTGCCATAAAAAGAGAAGAAAGGGGATAGTTAGAGGAAGAAACAAGCAGAGTCAGTTCTGAACCCCGGTAATGTCCTGCTTGCCTTTGGACTTTGCAGTTTTATTACCTCTTAATGTCCTTTGAAATATTAACCTCATCTAATGACTACTAAAATATTTATTGTTTCTTCTTAGAAGTGAAAACCTAATTTAGTTGGGGAGTCATGTTTACTGGGAGGATGGGAGTGGGAGTTGAGAGAATGGAAAGAAAATAAGTCAAGTTTTTAAATAACCAAGAACTAAAAGGCAGCCTTACCTTTTAGAGAGGAGAATTGGGGGCAGCTAGGTGGCACAGTGGATAAAGCACCAGCCCTGGATTCAGGAGGACCTGAGTTCAAATCTGGCTTCTGACACTTGACACTAGCTGTGTGACCCTGGGCAAGTCACTTAACCCTAACTGCCTCACGAAAAAAAAATTGAGAGGAGAAATGTTAACCACACTATAGTGAATGCAACAAATATTTGCATCCTTATAATTGCACTCAGCTATAAGCATAGCTTTGTTCTTGGGACTTGGAAAGATACAGAGATAAACAAAAAATAATATATAATCCCTAGGGGCAGCTAGGTGGCACAGTGGATAAAGCACCAGCCCTTGATTTAGGAAGACCTGAGTTCAAATCCGGCTTCAGACACTTTACTAGCTATGTGACTCTGGGCAAGTCACTTAACCCTCATTGCCCTGACCCCCCCCCCCCCCAAAGACATAATCCCTATACCTGAGGACGTTACAGTCAAGTAGGGGATAGAAATCTGGTACAAATCAGTCAATAAGCATTTCCTTGTGTACCTGGTATCACATTGGGTGATGAAAATGAAACAGAATTTTTTTTCTCCCTAGAGAATATTAAAAGGTTAAACTTATCAATTTACTGGTTTTAAAAATTAAGAACAGTGGGGGCATCTAGGTGGCGCAGTGGATAGAGCACCGGCCCTGGATTCAGGAGGACCTGAGTTCAAATCCAGCCTCAGACACTTGACACTAGCTGTGTGACCCTGGGCAAGTCACTTAACCCCAAATGCCTCACCAAAAAACAAAACAAAACAAAACAAAAATTAAGAACAGTGAATGTAACCCTTAAGGGATAAGGACAAGGACCTGTACTTTCATTGACAGAAAAATCTCTCTGTGAGGAAGCACCTTCTGTGCCCCTTGGGTAGTTAGAGCACTGACAGGTAAATAAACAAATAGTATGTTTCAGAGACAGCACTTGAACCCAGCCAGAACCCTTATTCACCTCAAAAGCATTACATCTAAAGTTCTATTTCAGTGTCGGTGAATGTAGGGGAAGGGGGAAAGAGAGATGCTGATCATTTGGGAAGGGAGGCAGAAGAAGAAGGGCTAGAAACCTAACACATTGTTGGGAGGGGGAAGTGTCTAAAAGTTCTGAAGTTTCAGTAAACTTTTAAAAAATATTACTTGAGTTCCAAACAATTTTACAGATATATTTTCCTTTGGAATGTTCATTGGCAGCTTAACCACTATTTTGCAGCTCTTCAGTTGTTCTTTATACTTAATTAGATGTACTGCCTTGAAGGGAATGACTGCAGTTAACTATTCGTAAAGGGTAGCCTCTGGTTTGCCAGAGCAATGTGGCAAGAAGCATTCACTTATCTACGATGAAAGAATACTTTCCCAGGCTGGGCTAGGCATGGGATCTCTCTCGTTAGGTAGGGCTACTGGTATTCCTCCTCCAAACAAGATAATGATTTAAGGAAAGGGCCAAAACCTAAGAGGATTCTTTGTATTATCCCTTTGCAAAATGTGAAGAATTATTTTATTTGAGGCAGTAGGCATCAATAATGACATAGTCGCAGGGCAGCTAGGTGGCCCAGTGGATGAAGCACCGGCCCTGGATTCAGGACTCCCTGAGTTCAAATCCAGCCTCAGACACTTGACACTTAACTAGCTATGTGACCCTGGACAAGTCACTTAACCCTCCTTGCCCTGCAAAAAACAAAAACAAAAACAAACAAACAAGAATAATAATGACATAGTCTTAAAAATATAATACAACTCTTACAAAGAGTAAATTCTGTTCGTAGGCTTATTTTAAGCCTTTAGAACTAGGCAGAACGTGCAAAGCTCTACGTGATACATTTTTTCCCCTTAGCACATGTCTCTTTAAATTTACCAACAAAAAACAAAAAACCCACAAAACAAACAAAAAAAAGAAAAGAAGCTTTTCTGTTCTGATTTTATTACTTGAGTATGAAGAGGTTGGCTTTTACTTTGATTTTACCACTCAACTTGTTAATAACCTTTCCTGATGATTAGTAACTTTATGAGGGCAGATATTAAGGGATTCCCTGTGGAAAATAAACCTAAACTTTTAGGAGGGATTTATTTTTCTTTCTTTTTTTTTTTACTGAGGCAATTGGGGTTAAGTGACTTGCCCAGGGTCACACAGCTAGTAAGTGTTAAGTGTCTGAGGCCGGATTTGAACTCAGGTACTCCTGACTCCAAGGCCGGTGCTCTATCCACTGTGCCACCTAGCTGCCCCTAGAAGGGATTTCTTAATAGATATTTATAAAATAGAGGAACTGATATATTTTGATAATTCTTTTTAAACATTTGAAATTTTAAAAGCCTTTCAACATTGTGTATTAACTTGTGAAAAGGATGCCTTATAATCAGACTTAAAAGTTTCTATGTCAGGATAACCTCATCAGTTGAAATCAAACCTTTGCTGGAATTTGACTTTTGCTTTTTTTTTTCTACAAATGTCTTCAGGTAATTTTATAAGTGATGCCACCATAGAATACCTATATCTCTTGTCCAAAATGACTAAAAGGAAGTGACCTCAATAGGTGGTTTTAAAAACCAAGTAACCATTTTTGAAATTGTGAAGGCCAGAGATCCTGTGGCTTTTGGCTGTTCTTTCAGTTGATTTTCAAGTTATATAGGGCATGATACCTTCTATGCTCAGTCTATAAACGGTTAGTTTCTAATCATGCAACTGTGTATTAAGTTGTTTTTCATCTCTTCTACTTCACAATACCTAGAGTCTCTCTCATGCTTATCATTTGTCATTTTTGTGATCTCACCCTTAACAGAAAACTAGAAATGCCCTCTTTGTGTCCTCTTCATACTGTGTACAGTAACTACTTATTCTATAAATGATTGTTGGATTAATGGCAGCTTTTGACAGGATGCCAACCAAGGTCATTCTACACTATACAATCAATCAACTATTTTATAAGTTATATGTTCAGTGTGGGTTCTTTTGGTTTTTTGATTTGGGTTTTTTTGGACATCTTTGGATACAATGTTCTTACTACCAGTCTATTTCTTTTTAGTGTTCCATGGCATCTGTATAACATGCCCATGGTACTTCCAGTTTTGTTTCCTTTATAATCTGAGTCAATTTGCTTATCAACTGGCATAGCTAATGTTTTGAGGCTGAAATTTTTCCATCGAAGGTTTTTAGTAGCTTATATAGACAGATTTTTTAGAAAATAAACTGATTTCCTAACTGCAATTAATCTCCAGTTCTGTCATCATTAGGTTAGTATTATTCAAATAAAACAACTTTCATATAATACTTTTTCTTTTAATAATATTTTCATTACCTCCCTCCCTCACAAGGTTGTTAAGATAAAAGCCTTCAGTCTTTATCCTTTACTGTCTCTTGGCATAGGTAATTTAATTTATATCAATGCATTCATTTTGGGTCACCAAACTCTCTTTTCAAGGCCATCTTTAAGGAAAAATAAAGCATTCTTCATTTGTACCTGGTGTTGGGTATGGAAACATGGATGATACTTAGCTTGGGGGCCTTGAACTTCTCCTAAAGAGAACATAAAGGTGTTGAGAGTTATTAACAGTTATGGAATTAGTGAGCCACTTAATCTCTACTCTGTTTTCTGTTAGGCAGGTTTTTAAAAAATTAAATCATGCTGAGACAAAAGTCTTGGGGTCCTACTACTGACAAAAACGGTTGACCAAGGTAATGCAGCTGTTGATTGATAGGAATCACATGCATGTTTGCTATGTTCTCTTAAAGGTATGTTATGAAAAATGCTAAATGAATGTTTTCATACCCTGCTAGTAATAAATACTTTTAACTTGAGTCATTTCTTCCTGATTTGGAAGGTTTTATATATATATTGGCCTTTGTATGGTCTCTGATAAGAAGCAGCATAACCTTGAAGGAAAGCAGACACTGGGAAACTTGAACTTAGAGAAAATTCTGTTCATTTCTTTGTGTTTCTTGTCAGGTTTCTTACAGAATTCTTGCATTCCTCATTGTCACTGTTAACTCTGTACTGCCTGGTGTTTTACCAGTTCTCAGTAGTGTATAGCATATGGTGGAAAGAGTACTGGAATGCCAGTCAAAGGTGTTGGCTGTATCAGTTACTAGCTGTGGGACCTTCAGCAAGTCACATGGCCTCAGTTTCCATTTCTTCTGCTCCAAGATGAGAGGTTTGGATTACTGATCTACAAAGTCTCACTAATATCATCTATTCTAACTATGGATTCTTTGTCTTTTTTCTCTTAAGAGACTACAAGGTCCTTAAGGTCAGGGATAGTGTCTCTTATGGCAAACTTGTTTTTTATGTAGTCCTGGGCATGTAGGCTACACAGAAGATACCCATTCTTTGGGCCTAATTTTTATAGTAGAGAGAGTGCTGGAGTTGAATTTGAGAACACCTGCATTTGAACACAATCTGAGACACAGTGATGTGACCCAGGGTTCACTTAGTCATTCACGGGCAAAGGCTCCTGATCTGTAAAATGCAGGAATTGGACTCGGGGCCCCCAAGATCTCTTCCAGCTCTATGAACTATGAACCTGGATGATCCTTTGATATAAAAGTGAATTAGGATTTTAAAAATTGATTAATGCACATGTACTTTGCAAATAATTTAACCATATGGATCGTGACCAGGACTGAACAAAGGCAAAATTGTGAAGAAGGTGGAGTTATTTTCCCTCTTCTAAAGTTCCTTCTTCTCAAGTTGTCCAATCGTTTCTGACTTTTCTGTGATCCCATTTGGGATTTTCATGGCACAGATAGACTGGAGTGGTTTGCCATTTTCTTCTCCAGCTCATTTTACAGATGTGGAAACTGAAGCAAGCAGGGTCAAGTGACTTGTCCAGGGTCACACAGCTAGTAAATGTGTGTCTGAGGCCAGATTTTACTCCAGGCCATGGGCTCAATCCATCTCTGAATGAGAAAATGTGTTAACTTCATTCATAATAAACTTGGAGTCATGAGACCTGAAGTTAAATCTTGTTTTAGACACTTACCAGCCAGGTAGTCTTGAACAAGTCACTTAACTTACTCTTAGAACCTGTTTCCTCATTTGAAAAATGGGAATAATGGTACTTGCACTACAGACTTCACAAAGAGGTTTGTGAGGAAAGCACTTTGTAAATGAAAGTGAGTAGTTGTATGACCTTGGGCAAGTCACTCAATCTCTTGGGGCCCCAGTTTCTTCATCTATAAAAGGAGGGGATTGGACTAGTTGAGCTCTGTAGTGGTCCTTGCTGTTAAATATGATGTTGTTTTATTACATTTCTCAAGAATATTTGGATTTTAAAAGAGGGAGTAGGGCTGAGAGAAGACCAATGCTTTTTTCAAAAGGAATAGATGCTAAGGAGGCAATTTAAAATATTGATGATAAATATTTTTAGATTAGGAGTTTGTGTGTTTGATAGCAGCAAAATTGACTTTTGTCTTTATATTCTGGCCATATGTCTCAGTAAAATACAGTTCTGTGAGCATAGACTTTGCCCAACTTTCAGGTTATTGACTAGCTTTTAGATTGTATTAGTCTAGAATTCAGAGGTGTGGCCTGTGGACGAATGTGCCTCTCAGGAAGCAGAACCCCCAGATTACTATAAGGTGGAGTCCTGTGGTATACATCCTTCTCTTGGGTGCACAGAGAAAAGCTGCACAACAGTTCATTTACACCTTATGTGGCTGGCTACATTGAGCCAAACATAACCATGCTATGGGCTGGTGGGAGAAAAAGGAATGTGATAGAGCTGGCATAAAGTGTCTGAAGAACTTACCTATTGTGAGAAAACCTAACCTGATGCCTTGAAGTAAACTCTTGATAGGAATTCTACTGCATAAAGAGTTTCTCTGAAAGATAGTAACAAGTGGCTATTGAGGCCTTGCTGTCACTGTGTACAGATCATAAAAAACTAGATGCTTGGACACTGACACTAATCAAATAAAATGCAAATGTCCTGCCTCTTTGAGCTTGTATTATGGTATCAATACTTAGAACCTATAGCATCATGGAATGTGGGAAGAGCAAGGTATCTAAGAGATTGAACCCAACTTAATAGAAGAGGAAAAAGAGACTCAGCTGGATTTGCTAAAATGTAAGACCTAGATTTGACCTACATCAGTTAAGATCTGCTAAGTGATCTTGTTTATGGATGTATGAGGTTAAAAGATTTTCATTCTAGTTATCTAAATTATGTAACTAATTTCTGAATTGTAGAAGTTATAATTTTTATTTAGTTAACATTTTCTGATTATAGGATCATTTTTGTATGTTTTCTTCAACATATACATAGGAATCTTTCTATATGAATTAGAATCTCAAATGTTGGTACCTGATTTTACATTGATTTTTTTTTTTTTAAGTGAGGCAGTTGGGGTTAAGTGACTTGCCCAGGGTCACACAGCTAGTAAGTGTTAAGTGTCTGAGGCCGTATTTGAACTCAGGTACTCCTGACTCCAGGGCTGGTACTCTATCCACTGCGCCATCTAGCTGCCCAGTACCTGATTTAAAAAAAAAAGACTGCCAATGTCATAAATGTTTTCTCAAATTGCAGATTTCTCTAACAACACTTTTTTGTAGTGAATTAGAAACAAAATAGACGCTTATCATTTGGGAAATGACTAAACAAATTGTGGTACATGAACAAACTGTAATAATATTTCACCATAATATAAATAATTTAGAAAAGCATGGGAAGTCATATATGAACTGGTACAAAGTTAAGTAAATGGGATCAGGAAAACTGTATACATAGTTTATGTAAATGTTGGTTAGGTCAGGACCCCAAATGCTGTGTAATTAATTATAATGGCCAAAATTAGCTTCAGTGAAGAGATGAGAAAATGCTTCTCCTTCCCCACCCCTCCTTGCCAAGGTGGGAGCCTCTAGGTGTAAAACATTTCAAATACTGTTAGATATGGTGATGTGATGGTTAAGTCTACTGGACTGCCTTTTTTCCTCTCTTTAAAAAAAATTCTCTGGGGCAGCTAGGTGGCGAAGTGGATAGAGCACCGACCCTGGATTCAGGAGTACCTGAGTTCAAATCTGGCCTCAGACACTTGATACTTACTAGCTGTGTGATCCTGGGCAAGTCACTTAAGCCTCATTGCCCCACAAAAAAAAAAAATTCTTACAAGCAATTGTTGGATCTCTAAGGTGTAAGTAAAGGAAATGTTTGGACATTTATATTTCTATTTCCTTATGTAAATAAGGGATTAATTAAACATTTTTAAATTATGAATTTGCCTTTTAATGTGATCAATATTCAGAGAAAGGGTGCTTTCTCTTTTCCCTGCCCCTCAAAAAGCCATGTGTTCTTGGATTTTAGGAATCAAAATTTTTGAGGTTTTTGGTGGTTTTAAAAAGATGTTTGCCAAGTAATTGAGTTTGTTTCAAGGAGAATCAAATTACAGTGTGCAGTTTTGAGCAAATTACCCTGATTTTACCAACATTCCAGAATTTCAGACAGACCAAACATATGGTATAAGGAAAGAAGGTATCCATTTTCTGATTGGACTAGGGGCCATATCTTCATTCTAGGAGCCCCTTTTTTCTTTAGTACTCTTGATGTAAGTCTCCTGCTTTGTTTTCCTATCAGCAGAAAATATTAGAAAATATTGGGGAGCTTGGTGAACTGGTGAGCTTTTTCTGGGTGAAATTTAGGACTTTGGCTTTTTAAATATAAGGCTTGAACTCCTTGAATTTGAAGTGACTTTGTTACCTTAGTAGTCTTAAGTGCCAAGGAGCACTTCATAAATAATCACAGCTGAGACCATGTGTGTAATATATCCTGCAAGCTTTAAAGTTCTATGTAAATGTCAACTATTATAGATTCTTGATGTCAGACCTTTTTTTTGGTAAGTATTGTTAACAGGCAATCACAACGTCACAAGAGTTATATGAAAACCAGGTTTATTACAAAAGAAATGAATGTGCATGTGGAATCCAAAGGGTTCCCAGTCTTTACTGAAGTTTACATTTTTACAGTAGAAGGACAAAGGGAGGAGGGTGTGACATGGAAGGGGGAATGGTGCAGCAAAGATGGGGAAAATGGACAAGACCACTCCCCAAGGGGAGAAGCAAGGTGATAGATGACAAAAGCTTCATTCTTTTCCCTTGGGAACTGCTGGAATATGAAGATGGGAGGGTCTGCTTTTCTGCAAAGGACCCCAGCTGCACAAGCATTATCCCAGCCTGGCACACACTGACTGGTGCTTGTCTTGACTCCCAAGGACAGTTGGGTCCAGTTGGGGTACAACAACAAATTATGTCAGCTTAGGGGAGCTTCATCCTTGACCCATTCAGGGCCTCCTGCATGCCCTGGGTCCAGTGTTTCTGGAAAATATGGCAACTCAAAAAGACACATTCCCTTAGCAATATTTACAATAAATATTTTTTTCCAATTTGTTTTTTTCTTTAATTCTGTAGGCTTTGATTTTCATTGTACTGAAGATATGACCTCAAAATCATAAAACCCGGGTTCAAATCCCACCTTCACATCTGTCAGTGCTCAAGGACAGGGAGGCCAGATTCAAAGAAAGGAATCCCTGCAGGCAGCATATTGTCTTAGAAAATCACAAATTAACATTGTCTGTGTTGTACTACGTTTTTATATATTTTGTTAAAGTTTTCCTCATTACATTTTATCCTGACTGGGGCTGCAGCCAGGGAGTTTTAGGGCCCTCCATCTGGACCCTTCTGCTCTAGACAGCTCTCTAACCCATTTGCAGGGGTGCCGGCAGCTTGCATGTTAGAGGGAGTTTCCTGACCTGAGTTCCCTATATCAATGGAATCACAAGTCCAGCTCCTATCCATGTGATTAAATATTTTTTGGCCTTCTTCCAGTTGTTTAACAAGAATGTTCCACTTGGCACATTTTTTTCTTTCTTCTTTTTTTTCCCCAGTAGAATACTGAATAGAGTGCCGGACCTAGGAGTCATGAAGACCGAGGGTCAAATCCTGCCTTGAAAATTTACTTTAATTTGATCCGAGACAAATCATTTCAGTTCTCAGAGCCTTAGTCTCCTCCCCTATAAAATGAGGATTAAAAACCTCCTACAATATCTACCTCAGTTTGCTGTAGGGCTCAACTGAAACAATTGATTGGAGAATTTACAGCTTTTTTTGTCTTCAATAGTTTTATCAGAAAGATACACTTTTAAAATTCTTTCAGTTGTTAACCTGAAAAAGGAAAAGACAAAGTACTCTGTCTTAAATTAGTATTCCTGTTGTTGAGTCGTTTTTAGTTGTGTCCAACTCTTCATGACCCCATTTGAAGTTTTCTTGGCAAAGATACTGGAATGGTTTGCCATTTCCTTCTCCTGCTCATTTTACAATTGAGGAAACTGAGGCAAATGGGGTTAAGTGACTAATCCAAGGTCACACAGCTAGTGTCTGGAGTCAGATTTGAACTCAGGAAGATATGTCTTCCCAACTCCAAGCCTTGTGCTCTATCCACTGTGCCATCTGACTGCAAGGACAGATTAAGGAATATACTTATAGATTTTTTTAATTTGACCTTCCCCTTTACTAAAGACAGAACAAAGGAGATTACCTCGCTCCCATCTGGCTTTTCTCCTTTCCTCTTCCTCACTGGCTCACTCTTCTGAAACATTTAGTGATTTAGCTAACAATACTTTGGTAGCTGGCTTATCTTGATTTTAGAAATATGATTTAAATACTTATCTTTTTTTTCCCTTAGTATTTTATTTTTTTCCAGTTACATGTAAAAATAGTTTTCAATATTTGTTTTTATAAGATTTTGAGTTCGGGGGGGGGGCATCTAGGTGTCACAGTGGATAGAGCACTGGCCTTGAATTCAGGAGGACCTGAGTTCAAATCTGACCTTAGCCACTTGACATTTACTAGTTGTGTGATCCTGGGCAAGTCACTTAACCCTCATTGCCCTGCAAAAAACCAAAACAAAACAAAAAAGATTTCTAGCTCCAAATTTTTCTCCCTCCTCCCCTTCCCTCCCCCCTCCCCCAAAAAGCAAGCAATCTGCTGTAGATTATATATGTACAGTCATATTAAACTTTTTTCTCCATTAATCATGTTACAAAAGAAGAATCAAAACAAAAGGGAAAAACTTCAAGAAAGAAAAAACAAACATAAAGTAAAATTAGTATGGTTCAATCTGCATCCAGATTCTGCAGTTCTTTTTCTGGATGTGGAGAGCATTTTCCATCATGAGGCCTTTGGAATTGTCTCAGATCATTGTATTGCTGAGAAGAGCTAAGCCTATCACAGCTGATCATCACACAGTGTTGCTGTTACTGCGTACAGTGTTGTCCTGGTTCTGCTCATGTCACTCAGCATAAGTCCACTTATGGACTCCAGGTTTTTCTGAAATCTGCCTGCTCATCATTTCTTACAGCACAATAGTATTCCATTACATTCATATACCGCAACTTGTTCAGCCATTCCCCAATTGATGGGCATCCTCTCAATTTACAATTCTTTGCCACTACAAAGAGAGCTGCTATATGTATATTTTTGTACATGTGGGTCCTTTTCCCTTTTCTATGATTTCTTTAGGATACAGACCTAATAGTGGTATTACTAGGTCAAAGGGTATGCACAGCCCCTTAGCCCTTTGGGCATAGTTCCAAATTAGTACTTATCTTTTTTTTTACATATAAGGTATTTTATTTTTTCCATTACATGTAAAGATAGTTCTCAACTTTTGTTTATACAAGCTTTACAATTTCAGATTTTTCTCCCTCCCTCCCCTCCCTCCCCCCCTCCCCTAGACAGCAGGTAATCTGATATAGGTTATATCTATATATCTATATACATATACATATATATATACACACATATATATATCCATAATAACATTAATCCTATTTCTGCATTAATCCTGTTATAAGAGAAAAAATCAGGGCAGTAATGCAAAACCTCAAAATAGAAAAAAAAACAACAGCACCCAAAACAAAAGAAATAGTATGGTTCAATCAGCATCTATACTCCACAGTTCTTTTTTTTTTTTTTCTTGGATTTGGAGATCCTCTTCTGTCATGAGTTCCCTGGAACTCTTCTGTACCATTGCATTGGTGAGAAGAATATAGTTCATCACAGTAGGTCAACACTCAATGTTTATGATACTGTAATACTTATCTTTTTAAAAATAATATTTGTTATATGGGATGGCTCTCTGGGAGGGGGAGAGATAATATGAAAAAAAAACCCAAGACATTATAAAACTTTTTTTTTAAAGGAAAAGGAAAAAAATAGTCTATTGTACCAAATAGTCCAAGTGAGAAGTGATGAGGACATTGACTAAGGTGATGGCTGTGAAAATAGATTAATGTAAGATATTGTGTTTGACAAAGGGGTTATGGGAGTGGTAAAGAATTTTAATTTTGAGGAAAGATATATAGGTCTCTTATTTCGCTGCTATAATTTTAGTTTCAAACACTATTTATAAACTTAAAATTAATTTGACACCAAGCTCTGTTTACCTTCCTGCAAGGTTTTTTCTAATCTTTTAATGTTTAGTCATGTATTTTTACATAGCTGTAATCACTATGTGTATATACTATTGTGTTTTGAGTTTTTTCATCAAACATAATTTTATATAGATATATCTATGGAAAGATGTAGTACACAAATTTCATTTTTACTAGCCCTGTGATATTCCATCATCTTCAGATAACTTATAATTTTTTAAAAAGATACTATGGTTTGCTTAGCTATTCAGTTAATAATAATATGGTCATTTGAGTTGTTGCAATTTTTAAAATACTATAAATAGTTATCAGTTTTTGTTGTTCAGTTATTTCAGTTGTGTCCAAATCTTCGTGACCTTATTTGGGGTTTTCTTGGCAAAGATACAGGAATGGTTTGTCATTTCCTTCTCCAGTTCACTTTACAGATGAGTCAAACAGGGTTAAATGACTTGCCCAGGGTCATGCAGCTACTAAGTTTCTAAAACCAGATTTAACCTCAGGAAAATGTCTTCCTGACTCCAGGCCTGGTGCTCTATCCACTGCACCACCAAGCTGTTCAGCTGTGAGTATTTTTGTACAAATAAGTGTCTCTCCACTCCCCCTTGGATTATTTCTTTGGCATATATTTCCCAAAAAGTATAAACTGTTTTGTAGCTCCTCTTACAAATTTTTATGTCCTTCATAAAGACTAAAGCAATTTAAAGTATGCCTAGCAATGCATATGTACCTGATTTCCACACCACCCCAATATGAGGTATCATTGTTTTCAATATTCCTACTTTTAAGATGATTTTATGGTACTTTAAAATTATTTCAATTTGCATTTTCCCCGAAACTGGCAAAGCTGATTTTAATCTCGCTTTTCACTCATTTTTGACCTTTAGTGTTGTGACTTTGTTCCTTTCCACTTCTGATCCTATGATCCTTTAACATTTCTTAATAGCTAGTTTACAATATTGACTTTTATTATCATAAATAAAGAGCAGCTTGCCATCTTAATAGTACTTACCCTGATAAAATGAGGGATCCTTTAAAGTTTTATTAACAATAATAATGTCATTAGTCAAATAGTACATTTATAGTATTTTGCAATTTGTCATGTGACTTCCTCACAAGCCTTGGAAGAGAGAGAGGGAGATTGGGAAGGGTGTGTCCTTCCCACTTTATAACAGACTTAGGGGTAAAGGTTAAGTGATTTGGGCACTGGCCAGGTGTTCAAATCCAGCTTTTCTGATTCTAAGGCCAGTTCGCTGCTTTTCCTGCTACACTCTACTGTCATTTTATATAATCACTAACACTGGCCTAAACCAGTGCTTATGGATTTAAAATAAGTATGTTCAGTATTATTTTCAAAGAGTACCTTGTTTGATTTTATAGTAAAAATCCATAGCTGTAGCTCATGCAGTGAATACAGCCTATTCAGTTGTAACATTTTGAAGGGCAGGAGTTTTGTCTCATAATGTCTCTTGCCTTAATCACAATCATTCAGGCAAATTAATAATTTTAAAACACCCTTCATTCTGTTATTTGTGACAATGGGATAACAACAGTGCATATTTATTTTTCTTTTAAAAGTTGTTTTTAAGTGCATTCCTCTCACCAGCCTTGTAGAGTAGACAGTATAACAAATATTCTCATTTTACAAATGAGGAAACTGACGCCTAGCACGGTATGATTTCTCTACGTTCATGTGGCTGGTGAGAAGCGGAACCAGAACTTGATCCCAGGTCTTCTCATTCCAAGATCAGTGCTCTAGTCATTTCCCTAATGAAATAGTTGATTCTTTCTTTTCCCTATATGTACTACATACCTTACTGACTTTGGAAATAATCTTAAAAATTCTCTAGTGACACTGCAAAATTGGATCTGAAAATATCCCTCTATCAAATAATTACTTGCACATATGATCCAATCAAAATTTAAGTAAAAGTTTTTATTATTTGGCACAAGAGGATATGGCCAGGTGAAGTCTGAACTTCAACTCCTGGGGAGGAACAGATTTATGGCATGTTCCTCCATCTGCCAGAGTGAAGACAGTGCTTTTATAGGGGGATAGAAGGGGCTGGGGAGATAGACTTAGAACTGAAAAGTTACAGCTGTTGGGGAGAGGGGTGCATAAAACAGTAAATATGTCATTCCTAATTTGAAGATTATTGTCACTACCTGGTCCTAATCACATAGCAAGCACATCTGGCCCAGTTAGGCTCCTGCTATAAATGTCAAGGCACCCAACTTTCTGGGTGCCTGTGACACATCTGCTTTGTTATCTGTTTAACTAATCACTATCTGGTTAATTAACTGCTTTGCTTTTCCAAGGAAAGAGTACCCTCTAACTGACCCCATTAAGCTGATCAACTGTATTATTTCTCATTGTTAGAGTGTCCTCCTCATGGTCAGAGTATCCCCAACTGGACCCAGGCCTGCTAGGCTGCTACTACATCTAGGGACATAAACATTGATAGAGGTAGAGGAGGTATTTTCAATAATCTATCAAATGTGGTCTTCATTCCCTTTTCAGAATGGAATTAGACTCTATATGAGACAGACTTAGCTAACTTTCTACCTGTTTCCCTCATTAGCATTTAAAAAGTTCTTCCCCTTACCTCCCTTTTGAAATCTGGCTACAAAACTGGACATAGGGTGATATTTGTTGTCTCTTCAGTAGTGTTTTTAAATCCAAATCAAACAGTGGGGGAAAATAATGAATCCTTCAATCTACTAGCTGATAGATTTTTTTTTTTTTGGCAGGGCAGTAGGGGTTAAGTGACTTGCCCAGGGTCACACAGCTAGTAAGTGTCAAGTGTCCGAGGCTGGATTTGAACCTCAGGTACTCCTGAATCCAGGGCTGGTGCTTTATCCACTGTGCTATCTAGCCGCCCCCTATAGAATTTTTTAACATTATATTTTTTCCAATTACATGTGAAAAAATATTAAACTTTAAAAAAATTTTTGAATTACAAATTCTCTTCTTTCCCCTTCCTTATTGAGAAGGCAAGCAATTTGATATAGGTTATATATATGCAGTCATTCAAAGCATATTTCCATATTAGTCATATAAAAGGAAACAGACAAAAACTTCCAATAAATCCAGAAAAATAAAAATTTTTAAAGTATACATTGAACTACATTCAGACATTTTTCATCATAAGTCATCCTAAATTGTTTTGGATCATTGTTTTGCTGAGAATAGCTAAATCCTTCGCCTTTGATCACTGTACAATATTGCTGTTACTGTGTACAATGTTCTCCTGGTTCTGCTGAATTCACTTTTGCATCATTCATGTAAAGTCTTTCCAGGTTTTTCTGAAAGCACCCTGTTCATCATTTCTTTTTTTTTTTTCCTGTTCATCATTTCTTATAGCACAATAGTATTTCATTACAATCATGTATCACAACTTAGCCATTCCGCAATTGATAGGCATCCCTTCAGTTTCCAATTCTTTGCCACAACAAAAAGAGCTGCTATAAATATTTTTGTATGTATGTCCTTGTCCTTTTTTTTTTTTAATCTCTTTGGGATACAGATCTAGTAGTGGTATTGCTGGGTCAAAGGGTATGTAGTTTTATAGCCTATTGGGCTTAGTTCCAAATTGCTCTCCAAAATGGTTGAATCAGGATACAACTTCACCAACAGTGCATTAGTGTCCCAATTTTCCCAGGTATCCTCCAACATTTGTCATTTCCCTTTTCTGTCATATTAGCCAATCTGATAAGTATGATGTGGTACCTCAGAGTTGTTTTAATTTGCATTTTTCTAATCAGTAGTGATTTAGAACTAGCTGATATAATTAAAAAGTCTAGATGTGGTAAAAGTAGAAAACCTTCTTTTTAAAATTTTCCTGCAAGATTTGATGTGGCATCTTCTTTCATGAAATGTCACATTGAAAATTAATAAAATTGTACTTTGGTATCAAAGTATATCAGAGTGTTAAAGGGTTGTGAAAAGGGCTTAGGCCAGTGTTGGAAAAGATTATCTAGTTAGCTGCATTTCTTTCCTGACAGCCCCAAGGAAGGGAAGAGGGCTCATCTAGCCCAGGACATATTGATAAGACAGATTTTTTTCTTTCCCACATTTTTCCTCCCAAATTACAAACTCCAAGGACTTCTGGTTCACTAGATAGTACTGAAGCTCTCATACCCTGGAGGGTGAGAAGGTTGAAAAAGTTTCCTAAACTGTGGGTGTGACTGTATTCCCTTCCCACTTCCCCAGTCTTCATCAGTAAACTCCAATGACTTCCTGTTACTTCTAGGATCAAGTGTAAACTCATCTTTTGACATTTAAAGCTTCTCACAGCCTGTCCCCTTCTTACCTTCCCCTTGGTTTCCACAAAGCCAGTTGTTCTCTCCTGGTTCAGCTCCTACCTGTCTGACCATCCTTTCTTTGGTTTCATTTGCCTGTGGTTCATCTTCCTACTGGCCACCATAGGTAAGCATCCCCTAAGGCTTTTTGTACTGTGATACAGTTTTTTCTCTTGATCTCATTCACTTCAGTTATTACTCCTAAAATCTATATATCCAACTCATCAACTCCCTTGAAAACAAATTCCACATCTCCAACTGCCTATTGAACGTCTGACTCTTTGCACCTTAAATTCACCATATCCAAATTGTAATTCACATTCTCCAAAATTTACCCCCTTCTTAAGTTCTCTATTTCTGATGGTACCAGTCTTCCTAATTATCCAGACTTGAAATTTTAGAGCCATGGGATCATAGATTTAGAGTTGGACGAGACCTTAGATCTAGTTCAACCCTCTTGTTTTACAGATGAGGAAAATAAGGCCCATAGAGATACAGTGACTGTGTTAAACAAGGGAATAAGGATGGAAGATCTGGGATTTGAATTCCTCTTTTATTATTCCAAATCCAGCTCGCTTTCCTTTGTATACCACATTGCCTCCTTTTTAACTTTCTGCTGCATCATCAAACACATTCAGTAAGCTAATCAAGTCTCCTACAAACTGTCATATTGGTATCAGTGTCTTCCTTAGCTGTCAAATTGTCATAGTTTAGGCCTCTCATCTCCTGGACTTTGTAATAATCTAACTTGTCACCCTGCCTCTAGTTTCTACCCTTTTTAATCCTCCTGATAAAAAATTCTTAATTCACAATTCCTACTATATCATTCCTCTGCTGAAAAACCCTCAGTAGCTTATTGCCTATGGGTTATCATTTAGACATCTCCATCTGGTAATTAAAATCCTCCATGGCCTAACTATTGTATTCTTTCACATCAGATTCGACTAGCTGTCCTCTAGCCTTGTCCAGTACTCTCCCATCTTTGCTATTAGCGAGGTCTACCCTCCACACGAACATCGTTCATTCCATATCTCCCCCATCGAAGTCTTTCTCTTCCTTCTAGGATACTGTCTTCCTCAAAGCCTTCCCTGGTTTTACCTTCAGCCCTAACCCCTTGGCTGAAAGTGTTCTCTTGGGGCAGCTAGGTGGCACAGTGGATAAAGCACCGGCCCTGGAGTCAGGAGTAGCTGAGTTCAAATCTGGCCTCAGACACTTAACACTTACTAGCTGTGTGACCCTGGGCAAGTCACTTAACCCCAATTGCCTCACTAAAAAAAATAATAAATAAATTTAAAAAAAAATGAAAGTGTTCTCTTCTTCCTTAAATTTTCTTGGAGTACATTGCATCCTCCTTTGTACTTCATGTGTACATGCCGTTCATCCTTTTGACTGTAACTTTGAGGACTGGGAAGGTACAGTGTTGCTTTCTGTCCTTTGTATTCCTAGTACACTACCTTGCACATGTATATAGGTGCCAATAAATGTTTGTCAAGTTGAATTGAACTGTTTATGTGCTACAGGAAGGGTAAGTCTGGACATTCCTCAAGGATAACATATAAAATGAACATTTGTCTTCCTTTCTCTCTATTTTGAAACTACTCTCCCTCTCCCCCCAAACTTGCTATTCTTCACAGTTCAGATATTACCCAGATCCCTGCCTTTTTGTAAGCACTGAGCCCCACATGCCCAGCAAAGGGCACTGTTTTGGAACACTTTTTCCTGAACAGTCTTGCTGAGTCATCTCCTTGGATGTGAGATTGGAGGGGTTAATGAGGTCTCTGTACCTGCGTATGGGGATTCCTTGTTTGATTTTTCCTCTCATTCATTTCATTCACTTTGGTGTAGTCAAAAGGATTTTACAGAATCTCAGAGTTGGAAGGGACTTCAAAGGCCACTTTGATCAACCTGTACTTGATAAGAATCGACTCTACAACCTCCCTGACAAATCCTGTGGTTTTTAACTTGAAGATTGCTAGGGCAAGGGAAGCCGTCAACTCGCATTGCAGCCCATTCTTGTCACAGCACTCATTGTCATATTTTTCCTCGTATGTATCAAGTCTATATTTGCCTTCTTACAACTTCTACTCTTCCTAGTTTTGTCCAGTAAGGCCAAGCAAAATGAGTCTGAGTCCTCTTCCAACGTGACAGATACTTCCAATATTTGATTTTAATTTTAATTTTATTTTTTGGTGAGGCAGTTGGGGTTAAGTGACTTGCCCAGGGTCACACAGCTAGTAAGTGTTAAGTGTCTGAGGCTGGATTTGAACTCAGGACCTCCTGAATCCAGGGCCGGTGCTCTATCCACTGCGCTACCTAGCTGCCCCTACTTCCAATATTTGAAGATAGCAATCTTCTCAATCTTTTCTTCCCCAGGCTAAACAGCTTTAGTTACTTCAACCAGTCAGCCTTTTTACATCATGAACTTGAGGTCTTTTATTACCTTCCATGGCTTTCCCTGGATACTTATCAGCAATACCAGTAGTGTTCTTTCTAAAATATGTTGCACAAAACCAAACACAATATATAGATGTGATCTGACCAGGACAGAGTACAGCAGTACTATAATCTTCATAGTTCTGGTAGACACCATGTCTCTATTAGTGAAGACTGAGATTATATTAGTTTTCACAGTTGTCATATCAAATTGACTCGTGAAGTTCACTAAAAATCCCAGCTCTTTCCTACCCACTCCTCTAAATCTGTTCCAGCAAACTCTTGTTTAGCAAGACTTTTCCCCATTTTGTATTTAGGGGGTTTTTGGGGTTTTTTTATTTGTTTGTTTTTAATGAAAATAGTACTAGTTTAGGATGGGCTGTTCTTGATGAAACTGTACTGGCTTTTCATGGTAACCACTTGTCACTAACCATCACCATCCCTTTATTAATTTTGCCAGACATCAAATTCAGTTTCAGTGGCCTATAGTTAGGAAATTCTTCTCTCTTCCCCAAGAATTCTGTAGCTCATATTTTAACAGTAGAGAGTAGTATGTTATTCAGTTCAACAAGTATTCAATAGTCTATCTGGCATGGGGGAAGTCAAAGACAAAAGTGAAAAGCCCCTGCCCTCAAGGAGCTTACATTCTGGGGGAGGCAAGGAATAAGTAAATGCAAAATAGTATATACAAAGTAAATGTGGAGGAAACACATTTGGGAGGTAAAGAAAGGCCTGTGTCAGAGAAAGTATTTGAGCTGATCTGTTGAATGGGAAGGGAAGGATTTTGAGGTCCTGAGGCAGGAGAGAGCACCGTGTGTCCTGAGAATGGTAAGGAGGCCAGTTTAACACAGGCTTGATTCTAATTCTCCTTGGATCTGCTTTATCAGCAGATTTCCCTAGTTCCATCACACAAGTGTTTTCTCCTCCTCTGCCTCTTCCACCCCATTTTCTGTTCTATAAACTCACATGTTTCTATGAAAACCTGATACCTGAGAATAAAAGAGAAAGGCCAAACTTGTTTTTTATTCATAAATTTCTTGATTTCTCACATGATACATATACCACAAAACTCCCGGTTAATCCTCTCTAAAGTACAATATTGAGAAACTGTTTCAGCAAAACAGCATAAGAGAGTGATTGCAGCTGCTAGAACCTTTCACTTTAACAGTTTACCATTCCTCTTTTTTTTTTATCATGGGTTTTAGGTAGTCCAATAATTATAAAATTATTTCTCTTGGATCTATTTTCGAGGTCAGCTGTTTTTCCAAGAAGATATTTCACATTGCCCTCTATTTTTTTGTTCATTTGGATTTGTTTTATTGTGTCTTGGTTTCTCATAACGTCACTAGCTTCCATTTGTTCAATCCTAATTCTGAGCAATCCTGACTGTGGCTCCATGATATTTAAATTGCTTCTTTCTGGCTGCTTGGAGTATTTTCTCCTTCACCTGATAATTCTGGAATTTGGCTACAATATTCCTTGGAGTTTTCCTTTTGGGGTCTCTTTCAGGAGGTGATCGGTGGATTCTTTCAATGATGATTTTATCCTCTGATTCTATGATATCAGGGCAGTTCTCCTTAATAATTTCCTGGAATATGGTGTCTAGAATCTTTTTCTGGTCATGGCTTTCAGGCATTCCAATGATTCTCAAATTGTCTCTCCTCGATCTGTTTTCCAGATTAGTTGTCTTTCCAATGAGGTATTTCACATTTTCTTCTATTTTTTCATTTTTTTTATTCTGCTTGACTGATTCCTGGTGTCTCATGGATTCCTTATCTTCCAACTGTCCCACTTTAATTTTTAAGGCATTGTTTTCTTCAGTGAGATTATGCACCTTTTTTTCCATTTGGCCAAGTGAATTTTTTAAGGTATTGTTTTCTTCAGTGAGATTATGCACCTTTTTTTCCATTTGGCCAAATGAATTTTTTAAGGCTTTGTTTTCTTCAGTGAAATTATGTGCTTCCTTTTCCAAGCTGCTGATTCTTTTTTCATAGTTTTCTTGTTTTTCTTTCATTTCTCTCCCCATTTTTTCTTCTACCTCTTGCAATTGATTTTTAAAATCCTTTTTGAGCTCTTCCAGGAAGGCTTTTTGTTCTTGAGACCAATTCACCTTCCCTCGTGAGGATTCACATGTAGGCAATTTGAGGCTATTGTCCTCATCTGAGTTTGTGTTGGCTTCTTCCCTATTGATACAGAAGCTCTCAATGGAGAGGGCTCTTTTTTGCTTCTTACTCATTATTGCATCTTATTTATTTATTCTTTAAGTTGAGGTCTGCTCTGGGAGCACCAGGGTCCCTGTTTTGGGCTTCTTGTGCAGGGGTATAGGTGCTGTGTGACTGGGTTTTTACTCTGAGGCCTTTATGGTGTGTGGAGATCCCCCGCCCTGCACTTCCTGTCTGATTGTGCTCAGCCAGCCAGGTGCCGGACCCCGGCATCTGATCCCGCCTGACCCGTTCATGGCCCTCTCGGCCGGTGCAGGTAGGTTTTTCCACTGTCCTTCTTGGCCACCAGATTTTTGAACCAGGTTCCAGGGGCCTCAGTTGTTCGGCTGTGGCCCGCAGTTCCTGCTGACTTGCCCCGACCCCCTCTACCCCCCTCGGTGCTGGTGCCCTGCGCTGGGCCTCCCTTTTGCCCGAGTCAAACCGACCTTTTCCTGAAGTCTTCTAAATTATCTCTGGTTGGAGGACTGTGTCTCTCTGTCTCTTTGCAGGTTCTGTAGTTTCAGAATCCGTCCAGAGGCTTGATTTAATGTTCGTTTTGAGGGAACAGAAGGAGAGCTCAGGCAGCTTGCTGCTTCCTCTCCGCCATTTTGGCTCCACCCTGTTCAATCCTAATTCCTAGGCAATTATTTTCTTCAGAGAGCTTTTCCATTTGTCTTTTCAAGCTGTTGACTTTTTTCTCATGACTTTCCTGCATCACTCTCATTTTTTCCACTACCTCTCTTACTGTGTCTTCAAAGTCCTTTTTGAGTGCCTCTATGACTTGAGACCAATTCATTTTTTTGGAAGCTTTGGATATAGGAGCCCTGATGTTGCTATCCTCTTCTGAGGGTACACTTTAATCTTCCTTGTCACTAAAAAAAACTTTCTGTGGTCTGCATATTTCTCTGTCTGCTCATCTTGCCTGCCTGTTAGAGTAGGGCACTGCTTCCAGGCTGCACTGTCTCAAGCTTCAGGGGTCCAAGGTGGTATGATTTAAGGAGTGGTAGGTTCTTCACTTGCCTGGCCTGTGCTCAGGTCTGTAAATAACCCCAAGCCTACTTGCTATCCAGCCAGGAAACAGAATTTTGTTTTGCTGAGTTGATAGTTCTGGTGAGCCTGTGCCCCTCCCCCAGCTGGGCCACCACCACTCAAGATTATTTCCTGGCTCCCAGCAGTTGGGGTAGAACTACAAAATTCCGCCTCAGCTCCAGCAGAGATCCCTGTATCCCCCTGGCCAACCATTCAGCCCTCTCATCACATCTTGATATTAGTTCTAGAAGACACTGGATCCTGCAGCTAATTCAGAGGCTCTGGAGATAAATTTCTCTGGTTCGGCCTGCCTGGGGCTGGATCAGTTTCCCATTCCTCAAAGCATATACATCTATTCAGCTTTAATGCCTTGGTGCCAATTAAACCATTTCTAAACCATAGATTCAGAAGTGGAGGGAACTTTAGATGCTATCAAGTCCAACCTCCTCATTTTACAGGAAACTGAGGCACTGAGAGGTTAAGTGACTGCCCAGAATTGTCTGAAATGGAATTTGAACACAGATCTTCCTGATTTCCCAAGTCCAGAGCTCTATCTGCTCCCTTCTACTTCTTTGATCTGAGTTTTGTTGCTATGTAAAGTCGTCTTAACTTTGGATATCCTTTCTTTATTCTGCATCATTTCAAACAAACATTTCCATCATTCTTTTAGTTCATAATATTAATTCTTTATAATATGATATTTCATTACATTCAGATGCCACATTTCTCAATCTTTAGGCAGTCATACTTTATTTTCAACTGTTTGCTCATTCACATGCTTCTATGATTTTTTTTCTTCTTTTAAATAACAGTTTTTGATGCTGTTTGCCTTTGTCATAGCCATTTCTAGGGAGGAAGAAATCCCTTCCCTACTACATTAAACTCTCCCTTGTGACAAAAAACAACAACAATTCAGCAAAAACATTCAATACAGTGGCTTGATCTGACAATGTATGTGACATTCCTCCCCAGTACTCTCCCTTTTTTTTCCCCCAACACTCCATTGTAAGGAGGGAGGCGTGTTGCATGTTCTATTCTGAGACCTTGCTATCAATATTTTTTTAACAGATGAAACTTTTTTTAATCATAAAAGTATTTTATTATTTTCTAGTTACATGTAAAGATAGTTTTCAACATTTGTTTTTATAAGATTTCTAGTTCCAAATTTTTCTCCCTCTGTCCCCTCCCCGCCTCCCTAAGACAGCAAGCAATCTGATATAGGTTATATACGTACAATCACATTAAACATAATGCCAATGACTTTTTTGGGATATAAACCCAGTGATAGGATCACTAGATCAAAGTTACAACTTTGTAAGTTTTTTTGCATAATTCCAAATTGTTTTCCAAAATAATTTAGGTTAATTCACAGCTCCACCATTAGTGAATCAACACAAGACACTAAACCATACATTTTATTTTTAGGTTCACTGCCTTGATTGTTTATGTCCAAGAAGACACACTGCATGGCCATTTCCCCTAAACTTGACTTGTTTTAAATTTGTAAACTTTATTAAGGAATTTATTCTTGTATTCTTGTTAATGTTTTCAGTAACAGTGATCTGGTAGAGCATTGAACGTGGAGCAAAAAACCTATGTTCCAAGTTCTGACTGCCATTGACTAGTGTGATCTTGGAGTTAACTTCTCTGAGCTTTGGTTTCCTTCTCTCAAAGGGGGGGATATTTGCCTTCTACTTGCCTTGTCCTGTGAGTCACAACATAGGAGACTATCTTAAGTTTTGGGGTACCTAATAGAGAATGGAGAGATGCTCACTAAATGTAGTTAGATGTATCATATCCTTCCAGTTATAGTAGTCTGAGATACAAGAAAGTAACATGAGGAATATTTCGTGAAAGCTTGCAGAGAAGCCAATTTTGACTTAGTATTAAGAAAAACTTTCAAATAATTAGAGCCACCCAAAAGTTTTGGAATAAACTGCCTCATAGATTTCCGGGTCCTATTACTGGAAGTCTTTAGACATAGTCTAGATGACAGTTTGTCAGAGGTGCTATAAAAGGGGATTTCTGTCAGCGTACAATTTGGACTATGAAGCTCCTTTCAGTTTTTCCTAAATAATTTAATGTGTATATAAAATGTCTAACAACTCTTAATTTGTTTTGTTGTTATTCAGTTGTTTTCAAATCTTCGTGACCTCATTTGGGCTTTTCTTTTTTTTCTTTAAATAAACATTTTTATTTATAGTTTTGAGTTCCAAATTTTATCCCTCCTTCCCTCACTCCCCTCCCCCTCCCTGAAGTGATAAGTAATCAGGGATGGGTTATACATGTGTGATTATGTTGAATATTACCATATTAGTTATTTTGTACAAGAAAACTTGAATAAAAAAATGAAAGAAAGTGAAAATAGCAAGCTTCAGTCTGTGTTCAGTCTGTTTTTGGAGGCAGATTGTATGTTTCATCATTTTTCCTTTGTGATTGTCTTGGATCATTTTATTGCTGAGAATAGTTAAGTCATTCACAGTTCTTCATCAAACAATATTGTTGTCTCTGTGCACAACATTCTCTTGGTTCTGCTCACTTCACTGTACGTCAGTTCATACAAGTCTTTCCAGGCCTTTCTGAAATCATCCTCCTTGTCATTTCTTATAGCACAATATATTCCATTACTATATACCACTGTTTGTTTAGCCATTCCCCAACTGATGGGCATTTCTTTGATTTTCAATTCTTAGCCACCACAAAAAAGAGCTGCTATAAATATTTTTGTACAAAGAGGTCTTTTTATCTTTTTGGGGATATCTTTGGAATATAAACCTAGCAGTGGTATTACTGGATCAAAGGGTATGCACAGTTATATAGCCCTTTGGGCATAGTTCCAGGTTGCTTTCCAGAATGGTTGGATCTTTTCACAACTCTACCAACAGTGGATTAGTGTCCCAATTATCCACATCCCTTCCAACATTCATTTGAGGTTTTCTTAGCAGAGATACTGGAATGGTTTGCCATTTCCTTCTCCAGCTCATTTTACAGATGAGGAAACTGAGGCAAACAGGGTTAAATGATTTACCCAGGGTCACATAACTATTAAGTGTCTGAGGCCAGATTTGAAGTCAGGTATTCCTGACTCCTGGTTCTGTGGTCGATACACCAAAGCTTTTTTTTTTTTTTGAATTTAATTTTTTTGGGTGAGAATTGGGGTTAAGTGACTTGCCCAGGGTCACACAGCTAGTAAGTATTAAGTGTCTGAGGCCGGATTTGAACTCAGGTACTCCTGACTCCAGGGCCGGTGCTCTATCTGCTGCGCCACCTAAGCCGCCCCATACACCAAAGCTTCTTAAACTATAGGTTGTGACCCATATAGTGTCTCATAACTGAATGTGGGGGTTGCAAAAGATTTGGCAATGGTAAAAGGTTATGTATACCTATTTTATATACCTATATAGCCAGGGTCACATAAAAATTTATTGGGCAAAAAGGGGTTTGCAAGTGGGAAAAGTTTAAGAAGCCCTGCTATATACTTCACCACCTAACTTCCCATACAACTGTAAAGGGCTATATAAATGTGAATCACTCTGCTATTCTCTTTCTTCCTTGACTCCTTTCTTGTGCACCCCCATACCCTGCATCTTAAGCTTGAAAATTTCTGGTTCTCTCAGATATCAGATGAACTTTATTTCATTTCCTCTCCTACTCTTAATTTTGGGAGGGTAAGCTTAGGAGTTCAGTTCACTCCCACCTCCTTATTAGGTATACTTGCCAACATGCTGAGACTCATATCACTGTGTTATTATTTAGCCCTTGTGTGGGTTTGTGAGTTTTATTTTTTAATTTTATAGGGTTTGCTCACTCTGTTGAATAGGACAGAAATGTCTTAATGATAACAAAGGTTTTCTTAAAAAGAGTCTTTGGCTCATCTCCAGTCTTTGTGTCATTTGCGATCAGTATTAAAATCTTCTAGATGGAACCTTTTGGTACTGATGCCTTTTCAATTAATACCTTTGAACTCCTGGATCTAAAAAAACAAATGGCTTTGTCCCTAAATGGGCCCAAGTCTTAGTAACCCAAAAGGTTGTATGCTAAGCCCTTTGCTGGGTAATAATAGCGCTAATTCTGATTTTTTAATGATTATAACTAGGAATAAAGCTGTATAATGCCACACGATGGACAAAGAATTAGAAGCTGAGATCCACCCTTTGAAGCATGATGACAAAAAGCCTCGGGGGAGTTTGGAAAGCCGAACTGAAAAGGATGGTTCCTTTAAGAAAGCATCTCGTCATTCACGGTGTGCCCAGTGCCGCACAGTTTTTTTCTTCTTTTCATTATTTACCTGCCTCTTTGTGGTATTCATCATCTCATTCATCATCCCATGTCCAGATCGGCCTTTTTCCGAAAAACTGTGGACAGTAAATTTTAATTCAGCAGGTAAGTTGACTGTAAGTATGTTCATTTGTGCCTTCCACTGGACTTAGAAAAAAAGCATAATTCCACCTACCCTAAGGATCATTTGGCTCTTCGCTCTATGTAGGAATGGCCCAGAACATGGGTCCTAAGCTGTTACTATTGCTTCCTTATAGTTGCAAGAAGATGTTTAAAAAAAAAAAAAAGAATTGCAAGCAAGAAATGAGAAATAATCAGCCTCCCCCCAATTTAACTGGACTGCTCTCCCTTTTGTAAATAGCCAGCTGTTAAAATTAATACAGTTGGCCTCTTTTATTTACTCATAGCTGGGCTAATCGACATGAAACCTGCCATAAAAACGTGAGTTATTTCTGGTAGATTTTGTATTACAAACTGTTTAACCAAGGTGCCACCAATAGCCCTTAAATCTGCAAGTATCAAAGAACATAAATGATATTTTACGCCTCCCTCACTGAAACGGAAAAGCTTCCAGCTAGCTTCCTTAAATTGACTATTGAATACAATGACTGAGTCATTCTTTTCAGGACATTCCATTTCTTTCATAATGCTTAGGAAAACAGGAGCATGTGGTACTATTTGAGTGGATATGAATTTGAATAATTTTGAGAATGCTTCTTTGTGCTCAGTCTTGAGAGGACTTCTTGATAGGGCATGTAAAGAGCATTGTAAGTTATAACATGCTGTATAAATATGAGTTGTTGTTACTGAACTCTAGAAGATCATCATTCATGGTTAGAAATGGAGCCAAGCAACTTCAGGAATAAACTGCTCTTGAGTTGGGGGGTCAGGTCCTTCACTCCTAGAGCTGGCTTTGTTGACCTTTAAACTCATTCCAATGTCCATTGCGGCCTTCTGTTAAAGAGAAGGGAAAAGAAATAGTTTACATTTTTTTCCCTAAGAGTTGTAAAATACCCTCTACTCATCTAGGGGAACTGCTAAATATGGAATAGAAAAGTTATGGAACTGGTTAATTGTTCCATCTCTAGTCATCTTTCCTTCCTATGGTGAACATTTCAGAGCTTTTCCTCCTTCCTCTTTCCTCCATGTTCCCATCCCAGAGAGTTAGGAAATGAAAAGAATAGCAAGAGGACCTGGCAGAAGGAAGAAAAGTCTTTGCTGCAGTGATGATATTCCTTATTTATCAAAAGTTCTTCGTGATGTTCTCATTAAGAACTGTTCTTCCCTTTACAGATTATCACATACGTCTAAAGCAGTAGCCATGGAAGTTAAATACAGACAGAAAGGACTCATGTGAAAAAAAAATATTTGTAGCAGAACTCTTTGTTGTAGTAAAGAATTGGAAGCAAAGTGGATGTCTGTCAGTTGGGGAATGACTAATCTAACTATGATATATGAATCAGTAGAATATTATTGTATTATAAGAACTAATGAAAGGGATGGATTCAGAAAAACCTAGAACAACTTATATGAGCCAGTGCAGAGTGAAGTGAGCAGCATAAACAGGAGAATCATTTTTATAATAACTACAGTTTTTTGAAGCATACTATTTTCACTTTATTTTTTCATGTTTTTTTCCTTTTGTTCTGTTTCCTCTTTCACAACATGACTAATATGGAAATATGTTTTACATTATTACACATATATAACTTAAATCAAATTGCTTACCATCCTAGGGAGGTAGAAGGGAAGTAAGAAAGAAAATTTGGAACTCAATTTAATAAAAAGAATGTTAAAAATAATTTTTACATGTAATTGGAAAAAATACTATATAAAAAACAATAACTACAATTTTATAAAGGAAAACAGCTTTGAAAGACTTAAGAACTCTGCTTAATTCAAATGACCAGTCATGACTCCAGAAGACTAATGATGGAGCATTCTTCCCACCTCTGGGCAGAGAGATGATAGACTAGGGATGTGAAATGAGATACATTTTCTTATTTCTTTTCTCCCCCCCTCCTTTTTTTTTGCAGGGCAGTCAGGGTTAACTGACTTGCCCAGGGTCACACAGCTAGTAAGTGGCAAGTGTCTGAGGTTGAACTCAGGTCCTCCTGAATCCAGGGCTGGTGCTTTATCCACTGCACTACATAGCTGCCCTGCACCACATAGCTGTCCCTTGAGATACATTTTCAGACACAGCTAATGTGTGCATTTGATTTGTTTGGCTAGGAGAGGGAAAGAGTTAATGGGTAATGAAAGTGACAAAAAAAGATAATAATGTTTAAAAAAAGAAATGGAAGGGCAACAGTAATTTTTTAAATTTTTTAATTTTTCCATTGATTTAGAATTTCATTTTCCCCAAATTACATGTAAAAGCAATTTTTAAAGTTGAATTTTAAGACTTTGTGTTCCAAATTCTCTTCTTCCCTTATCACCTCCCTTAAAAACACAAGCAATTCAGGGGCAGCTAGGTGGTACAGTGGATGGAGCACCGGCCCTGGATTCAGGAGTACCTGAGTTCAAATGTGACCTCAGACACTTAACACTTACTAGCAAGTCACTTAACCCTGGGCAAGTCACTTAACCCCAATTGCCTCACACAAAAGAAACCCCAAAAACACAAGCAATTCAACAGAAGTCATACATGTGTAGTCATGCAAAATATTTCTACATTAGTGAGGTTGTGAAAGAAAACAGACCAAAAAAACAGAAAAAGGAGCTAAAAAAATTAGGCTTCAATCTATATTCAGACACCATCAGTTTTTTCTCTGGAGATGGATTGCATTTTTCATAAGTCCTTCAGAGTTGTCTTGGATCATTGTATTGCTGAAAATAGCTGTCATTCACAGCTGATCATCTTACAATATTGCTGTTACTTTGTATAAAGTACATTTCACCTGGAAGGACTTGCATGAACTGATGATGAGTGAGATGAGCAGAACCAGAAGAACACTGTACACAGTATCATCAACATTGTGTGTTGATCTACTGTGATGGACTAGATTCTTCTCACCAATGCAATGGTACAGAAGAGTTCCAGAGGACCCATGATGGAAGGGCATCTCCAAATCCAGAAAAAAAAAGAACTGTGGAGTAGAGATGCTAAATGAACCATACTATTTCTTTTGCTTTTTGGTGCTGTTGTTTTTCTATTTTGAGGTTTTTCCTCATTGCTCCGATTCTTCTCTTATAACATGACTAATGCAGAAATATGTTTAACATTATTGTGTGTGTGTATATATATATATATGTGTGTGTGTGTGTGTGTATATATATATATATATATGTATATATATAAAACCTATATCAAATTACCTGCTGTCTAGGGGAAGGAGGGAGAAAAATCTGAAATTGGAAAGCTTGTATAAACAAATGTTGAGAACTATTTTTACATGTAACTGGAAAAAAATAAAATACTTTTATCAGAAAAAAAGATAAAAAAAAGTAAAGTACATTTCACTTTGCATCAGCTCATGTAAGTCTTTCCAAGGTTTTCTAATAGTATCCTGCTCATCATTTCTTAAAGCACAGTAGTGTTCCATCATAATCTCATCCCACAATTTGTTCAGCTATTCCCCAATTGATGGGCATCTCCTTAATTTAGAATTCGACTTTTTGCTTTTTATCTCTTTTTGGATACCAACATAGTAGTGGTATTACTAGGTCAAAAAGTATGCATGGTTTTATAGCCTTTTGGCCATAGTTCCAAATTACTCTACAGAGTTAGAGAGTGCTTTTTTTTTTTTTTTTAAGTGAGGCAATTGGGGTCAAGTGACTTGCCTAAGGTCACACAGCTAGTAAGTGTTAAGTGTCTGAGGCCAGATCTGAACTCAGGTCCTCCTGACTTCAGGGCCGGTGCTCTATCCACTGCGCCACCTAGCCGCCCCGAGAGAGTGCTTTTTTAATATTGCTATAGGTAGCTTTAATTATTTTATCTGAAAACTTCATATCTTTTGATCATCTATCAATGGGGGAATGGCTCTTATTTTAACAAATTTGATTTAGTTCTCTGTGTGTTTGAGAAATGAGGCCTGTCAGACAAATTTGCTTCAATTTTTTTTTCAGAGTTACTATTGCTAACTTAACTGTATTTACCTCCATCCTATTCCCTCCCCATGACATTTACTCTATTTTCTGCCTTCTTTCACCCTGTCTCCTCAAAAGTGGGCAACATACCCTTTGACTCAGCAATTCCACTTTTAGGTCTTTTTCCCAAAGAAATCATGGAAAGGGGAAAGGGACCCACATGTACAAAAATATTTATAGCTGCTCTTTACCTGGTAGCAAGGAATTGGAAGTTGAGGGGGTGCCCATCAATTGGGGAATGGCTGGACAAGTTGTGGTATATGAATACAATGGAATACTATTGTGCTGTAAGAAATGATGAGCAGGAGTTCAGAGAAACCTGGAGGGTCTTACGTGAGCTGATGATGAGTGAGATGAGCAGAACCAGAAGAACATTGTACACAGTATCATCAACATTGAGTGTTGACCTACTGTGATGGACTATATTCTTCTCACCAATGCAATGGTACAGAAGAGTTCCAGGGAACTCATGATAGAAGAGGATCTCCAAATCCAAGGGAAAAAAAAAAAAAAGAACTGTGGAGTATAGATGCTGATTGAACCATACTATTTCTTTTGTTTTGGGTGCTGTTGTTTTTTTTTTTCTATTTTGAGGTTTTGCATTACTGCCCTGATTTTTTCTTTTATAACAGGATTAATGCAGAAACAGGATTCATGTTATTATGGATATATATATATATATGTATATGTATATAGATATATAGATATAACCTATATCAGATTACCTGCTGTCTAGGGAAGAGGGGAGGGAGGGAGAAAAATCTGAAATTGTAAAGCTTGTATAAACAAAAGTTGAGAACTATCTTTACATGTAACGGAAAAAATAAAATACCTTATATGTAAAAAAAAATTAAAAAAAAAAGTGGGCAACAGTAAATTTAGAAGGGACACGTAATTATTCTAATGGGGAATATTAACTACCTAGTCCTTATTCAAATAGACTTAGTACTTAACTCCCCAGGTGATGACTATGTGCTGGTCAGTTGGGCTCCCTGGATAGGCTTCCATGTTCTCATCTGTAAAATAAAGAGGGGATGAATCCAGTGGTGACTGATGTCCTTACCAGTGCTTTGTTCACCCAAGGGCAGCTTTCAATGCTTATTTGTTACTCTTTTTCAGTAACCTATGACTTCATGGCATTTAAAGATATAAACGATGACACAGTTCAAGATGTTATATTTCTTTATAAAGACAGCAACAGCAGCAGCAGCAGTTTTAACATATCCTGCACAGATGAAGGTAATTTTGTTTGTTAGTAGGAAGAAAGAAGGAAACCTATAGTGATTTCTCAGGCACTAGTCAAATGCAAAAATTCCTTTCCTTTTTCTGGCAGAAACATATTAGTCAAGAGAGTAATATAGAGGTTGATTGAATTTGTAGGTAATGATTTTGGAGCAGTGTTTCTGCTGATCAGTTGAAGACACATAAACCTGGAAGATGGGGAGGCATCCATGATAAATTCATTTGACCAGTATTTGTTAAGTGTCTGAGTGTGTAGATCAATGGTATCAAACTCAAATAGAAAGGGATCCCTGCACCACTAATTGACTTAGAAAACCTCAAATTAACATGATGTGTTGCATTTTTATTTGTAAAATAAAAATGTATGTTTATGTGTGTATATTTATTTTTAATATGGTAAATATTACCCAGTTACATTTTAATCTGGTTCAGACTGCACTTAGGAGTTTTGCAAGCCATGAATTAGACACCTCTGGTGTATTTCACTATGCTGAGTACTGTGGCTGGGGAAATAAAGATGATTTAGAGATTCTCTGACCTCAAGAAGTTTAGTGAAAAAATTTTTAACCTGGGATCTGTAAACTTTAAAAAAAAATTGATAATATAATTGGTTTCCTTTGTTATCTTAGGTATTTTATTTTGTGCTTTTTGTGGGGATCTATAGGTTTAATCAGACTGCTGAAGGGATCCATGCTACAAAAAAAAAATTAAGAAGCCCCAGGCTGATTTTTGGTGGGAATGGAGGGAAGATATGTTTAGGCTGGATTGGGCCCAGGTAGTCTGCTTTCAGGGCACCGGGTGAAGGATATTACAGTGAAGAAGTATAGATTTAGTGTAGGGCTTGGTTATGATCATAAAAATGCATGAAATTATGTTGGTTGGGGCATTTTATATAGGGTTTGCCCAGAGCAAAGGATATATGTTTGGGAGAGCTAGAAAAATATATTGATGTTCAGATATGGGGAGCCAAGAATCCTAGACTATATAAGTATAATTGAATTTGAATTTCGGCATCATTTAGGATAGAGAGCCATTGAAAGGAGAGACATGATCCAAAATATAATTTTGGAATAGTAGCATGATTAGGAGGCTTTTCTGGTAGGTCAGGTTGGAAGTAGCAAAGAACTAGAGTGGTGGACATAGGATAGAGAGTAATGAAACAGATGAAAAGACAAAGGAAAGATGGAATCTATTCAGAGAGAGGGTGTGGGGCTGCAGCTGTGATTTCATTGGTATAGGAAGCTTCCTCAGTCGTGCAAGGAGAAAGAACATAAGTCTTCCTTACTCTGAGGCCAGCTCTCTGTCCACTTGGCCATACTGCCTCTCTACAATCTATTGCACTTGATGATTATCAGTGGCAAGGAAGAAGGAGGAGGCAACGATGACAGGGGGTTCTACCCTCAGACAATAGCTGTGTGACCCTGGGAAAGTCACTTTACCTCTGTTTGCCTCAGTTTCTTCAACTGTAAAAAGTGGGAAGAATATTAGCACCTACCTCCCAGGGTTGTTGTGAGCATTAAATAAGATAATCACTTTCTTTCATTTTTTCTTTTATTTGAGTCTTCTTGTACAAAATTACTAATATGGAAATGTTTTACATGATTGCACTGTATAACCTATATCTGATTATTTACCAACTCAGGAAGGGGAGAGGAGGAGGGAGCAATAGAATTTGGAACTCATAAACTTTTTTTTCGTTAAATAAATTTTAATTTTGTTAGTGCTTTGTTTGAGAGACCAACCTCATAATGTAATTTTGTAGAAAATATCATAAACTTTTTAAAAAAATGTTTAAAAATTTGGGCAGCTAGATGGCAAAGTGGATAAAGTACCGGCCCTGGATTCAGGAGGACCTGAGTTCAAATTTGGCCTCAAGACACTTGACACTTACTAGCTGTGTGACACTGGGCAAGTCACTTAACCCTCATTGGCCTGCAAAAACAAACAAACAAACAAACAAATGTTTAAAAATTGTTATAACATGTAATGGGGGAATATATTGTGTGTGTGGTTGTAATGCACTTAGCTACTATTCTTATTGGCCTGGGTGACGGCCATCATCGTAAATAGGAAAGTGTGGGGAACCTCAAGGTGAAGATGTATGGTTATAAGTTTGTAACCAGTGTTCAAGAAAGAACATGGGTCCAGAGATAAGAGATTTGGGAGTAATTTGCTTGGAAGTGGTAGTGGAAGCACACAGGCGACAGGGTATGATAGAAAGAACACTACACCTCGAGTCAGAAGACTGGCCGTGGAATGCCTTTGAACCTCAGGTTCCTCCTGTAAAATGAGAGAACTAGAATAGATTAATTCCTAAAGTTCCTTCTAGCTCTAAACCCTTTGGATGAAATTGCCAATGGACAGAATTCAGAGAGAGAAAAGAAGCAAGGTCAGAATCTTGAGGAATGTTCTCTGTGAGCAAAGGTTTAAGAGGGGGAAAATGTGTGAGTTTCATGTGTCAAGAGTCTGAACCCTGAGCTAAAGACTCCACTTGAAAAAGGAGAATCAGAAGTAGCTCAGGAGTGGGGCAGGTGAGGGAGGAGGTCAGTGGGTTAAGAGGTGATGGTGGCACTCCTTCTAATACATGGATCAAGTAACAAACAAGAATGTATTTGTATGCAAACAGTGACTTTGGCTTTCCTCTCCTAGGCTTTTCCTCCCCGTGTGCTTTTCTTGCTGCTCTGTCAGGTGCCAATGGCAGCCTGCTCTGGGAGAGGCCTGTTGCTCAGGATGTTGTCTACATGGAGTGTTCTGAAACCCAGGGGATGAATGCGCCACCCTCAAGTTGCTTCATTACAGGGAAACACAATTCTTTCCTTGCAGTTGATTCTTCCATAGGTAGGAGAAACAGGTGGAGCATATTTATATTTTCTCTCCTAAATTTTCATGGTCTTTTAAGGAAGGACGGGGATGGCATGGGAAGATGAAACCAAGTGAAACCAAGATCTAACAGTTCAATTAAATGTTTATTTGGGACCTAATATGTTGGGTATCTTCTAGACATCAAGGGACATTAAAAAGATAAAAAAGACACCATTTTCATCTTCAAGAAATTTATAATGGTGTAGATTTTTCTTTTTTTTAGCAAGGCAATTGGGGTTAAGTGACTTGCCCAGGGTCACACAGCTAGTAAGTGTTAAGTGTCTGAGGCCGGATTTGAACCCAGGTAGTCCTGACTCCAGGGCCGGTGCCCTATCCACTGCGCCACCTAGCTGCCCCTTTTGGTGTAGTTTTTTTTTTCTTTTTTCTTTTCTTTTTTTTTTTTTGTGGGGCAATGAGGGTTAAGTGACTTGCCCAGGGTCACACAACTAGTAAGTGTCAAGTGTCTGAGGCTGGATTCGAACTCGTACTCCTGAATCCAGGGCCCATGCTTTATCCACTGTGCCACCTAGCTTCCCCTTGGTGTAGATTTTTAATGAAATCTCTAAAAAGGAATCAGCATCCTCTTAAAAGAATCATACCATGACTACATTTATTCAACCTAATTTAAGATGTTGTGTGCCAAGAATACATTCTTTCTAGAATCTAAACCCAGGTGCCAAAGGAGTTATGTTGCTCCCTGGGTGGGCCACCCTTGGTTTGTGAGGGAGAAGCCATTGTCCCTGTGGGTTTTTTTTTTCTTTTTCGTGATGACTTCAAAGTAATCCTACCCAATCTGCAGGGTTAAGCTCTTCAGTGGAGACATTTTTCGAGTTGCTTTAGTTCTTGGTTGTGCCTATTAATAGCATAAGTTGTAGATAGTCACCAGGAAGTCTCAGGTTTGGTAGAAATGGGGAGGAGAAAAAAGGTGGCATGACAAGCTCTTCTCTAGCATGCCATTGTGTACTTCTTTATACCAGGGCTTCTTAAACTTTCCCATTTGTGACTCCTTTTTGCCCAAGAAATTTTTACACAACTCCAGGTATATAAAATAGGTATATATAACCTTTTACTGTTGCCAGGTTTTTCTCGACTCCCTTCCCCCACATTCAGTTACATGATCCCATCAAGCACCTTTCGCAAGCATGCTGTAAGCCACTGACCCTATACTAAAATTTGGCTGAGTGAACCCCCTTCTCAAGTTATGGATGGAGTCTTTAAAATAAACATTTAAGTCCAGGAAAACATATGAAAAGGAAAGGAAGTTGACTTTGTACCTCTAAAATACAGGATAGGAATAGCTTATCAGCAAGTATGAAATAACTATAAGTGGTTTGGGGCTGACTATTTAAAACAAGTTGATAGGATATTAGAGAGCATTTCTTGTTCTGATTTTGGACAAGTCAGCCAAATAAATCTAACGCTGAAACCACAAGCTCCTTTGCCTTTTAGGATAGAGATAGATGAGCATGTTTTCAGGCTCCACAATACCATATATGTGAATAGCTGATTCAGAACTTCCCAGATAATTGTAGGTTACAAAAAGAGAAGAAAAGATCAGGAAGTAGAAATGATTTCAGGGAATGAAGAAATCTTATGGGGTGGGAAAGGAAAAACTTTGTGTGGGTAAGGAGATTTAGTATTAGAACAAGAGTTTTTATAACAGGATTTTTGTCCTGAGAAATTCAGTAGATCTGAATGGTATAATCATACCAATAGCTGACTTTTTTTGTCTGCAAAACACTTGAGGAATAATAATTAGAGCTCACACTTAAATAACTCCTTACAGTATACAAAGTGCTTTCTCCACAACTCTATAAAGTAGAAGTACTATGTTTTATTTTCCTTGTTTATCTGATGAGAAGCCTGGTGGGAGATTATAAAATGGGTGTCCTGGGTCCCCTCCTTAAATGGAGGGTCTGGAAGGAGCTCTCTGATACCCATCCTCCACCCTTTCCAGTGAGACTTTACTCTCTCCTGCTTCTCCCCTACTTCTCTGAATGCTCTTTCTCAGTCTCCTCCCTAGGTCAACTCAGGGTATCCCACAGGGCCATCATCTCTGTGCTGATGATTCTCAAATCTACTTATCCAGCCCTAACCTCTTTTCTGACCTCCATTATCATGTTTCTAATCAACTATTGGGCATCTAGAAATGGATGCCCTATAAATATTTTATACATGTGTCCAAAACGCAACTTATTATCTTTCCCTCCAGCATCATCAAGCTTGAAACCAAGGTATCCTCCTCAACTCCTCACCCTCCTATCCTGTCTGTTCCTGAGTGCTTTGTCTTGTCTCTCTCTCATTTCCTTTCTCTCCTCTGACAATGTTAGTATCTTCATTCACCTCTCTCCTGGACTATCATAAGAGACTTCTGGTTGGTCTTCCTATTTTAAGTCTTTCCCCACTGCAGTCCACTCTCCACTTAGCTGTCAGATTGGTCCTCCTGAAGCACAGGTCTGCAAGTGTGCACACACACACACACACACACACACACACACACACACACACACACACGGCTCCTTATCACTTCTAGGATCAATTCCAAAATCCCACTGGACATTCAGTGCCCCCTTCCACCCTTCCATTCTTTTTACATCTCACTCACCTGCATGTTCTTCTGTGAGTCAGTGATGCTGCTGCCCTCCTTACTGTTCCTTACACACAGTAATCTGTCTCCCAGCTCCCCAAGCCTTTTCACTGGCTGTCCCCCAGACCTGAGGATCTCTCCCTTCTCTTCTCTGATTTCCTTCAAGTCCCAGCTGAAATTCCAGCTTCTTCAAGAAGTCTTTCCCAACCCCCGTTAGTGCTAGTGCTTCCCTCTTTCTCTAGCTTGTTTGTAAATAGGAGTTTGCATGTTGTTTCTCCCAGTTGACTGGTAGCTCCTTGAGGGCAAGGACTGTCTTTTGCTTTCCTTCCTCTCCCCAGCTCCAGCACAGCACCCGGTACACAGTAGGTGCTTAACAAATGTCTGACTGACTATGGTGCATTTCAGATGAGAATGAATGTTTGTGGAAAGCCCCTTTGAAAAGTGTGAAGGTGCTATACAAATATAAGGCATCATTTGTCACTGAAACTGGGACCAGCAAGTCCTAGAATTGAGTTTAGTTTAACAAGCATTTACCTGAAATCTCTACTAAGAAATCCTAGGATTTCTTAGAATGTTGATTTTTTAAGTGAGAATCAATTTTTAAAACCATTACTCACCTTTAATACATTTTTTTTTCTTTCAAGGGGAAATACTGTGGAATCAGCCTTGGGACTTTGGAGTTAATGTCTCAATACTGAGTCCCTTCCTGAGTTTACCTGACATGGCTGGCGATGGGGTTCAGGATCTGCTCCTCTTCACCAAATCAGGGAGAGAGGTACAAACTTTTCTTTCATATTTTGTAGTCAGAGAGAAGGAATCTTCTTCCAAGCTGTGAAGGAAGGAATGCATTGTTGCTGCACTGTGGGGGGTTTTCCCTAGCCCTGTCTTGATTGCTTCCCTTTTCAGATTTAATGGTTCCTTACTAGTTCATCCATAAACTAAGTCCTGACTCCTTTATAGCTCTAGAGTAAGTTGATATTACAATAATTTTATAGCTGGCATTTATAAAATACTTGTCATATGCCAGGTACTATGATAAATCCTTTACAAATATTATTTCTATACTGTTTCTGTGACCTTTAGTCACAAACAGCTGAAAATTCCTGGTTTTCTTTACTCTTACACACATACTCTTTTATTTTCTCCTCTGTGTTTTTTCTCCACACTTTCTTTTGTCTTCCTTTAGTTACAGATTCTTGAGTTAAGGCTTCAGGGCCCTGGTCATAGACAGCAGGGGGAGGGGGAGATAGTCTGCCTCTGCAGGGGGTGAAGACTGGATAGTCTTTTTTTTCTTTCTTCTTTCAAATTTTGCTGGGTAGCAGCCTCTGCAATGTGGCCCTTCCTTTGCCAAAGCGTTACACAGCTACCAAGGTAGCTAATTTAAAAGTTTTATTTTTTAAAATAGTTCCATTTCTGTTTCAGGCCTCTAAGGGAAATCTTTATGAGGTGGAATTCTTAAATAAGAAAGCTTTCCCAAACTTTTAGTTTTTTCACAATGCTAAGTGCTGAGGTTGGATTTTAATTCAGGTCCTCCTCATTCCAGACCCAGTGTTCTATCTACTGCTCCACCTAGTTTTCCAGTGGCACAAGAGTAATTGCAACATTCTGATTTTTTTTTTTGGGGGGGGGGGTTCTTTTGTTTTCCAGGTTAAAAGTTACCTCTATTCAAGCAGTACTGGTGACCAAGTTGGTTCCATGAGTCACCTAAATCTAGAAGAAGAAGTTGTTGATTATATCATGCATACCACAAACTCGGGAGCCTACTACATTATTTTTCTTTCTGGTATTTTTTGTTTTGTTTTGTATTAGCCCTTTCTCTTTTTAAAAAAATTTAATTAACAAGCGTTAATGTTCTCTCTCCTGCTCTCCCACTGAAAAAAAGAAAAGGAAATCTCTAGTAGGAAATGTGCACAGTCGAGCAAAACAAATTCCAACTTTGGTTATGTAAAAATGGATGTCTTATTCTTCACATTAAGTCTAACACCTCTCAGTCAGGAGGACAATAAGATGTTTCATCCTGAATCCTCTGTTTGGTTGTTGCATAGATCAGTTTCCCTCTTCCCCTTTATAAAAAAGAGGGTGGTAAGAGAAAAGTCATGTTCTCAACACAGAGGTCCAGGTTTGCTACATTCTGCCTTTGTTCTCTGGTGCCCCCTTCTCTTTCCCTTTTTTCGGAGCCCAATCACATGTTTTTTCTCTTTCATTATAAAACTTTATTCTCTAATTTCAGAGATATACCTTTTTAAAGTTTGTTTATCTTAGAACTAATCCCTCCCTTAATCTATCCTCCTTTTTACCTTCCCTCTCTCTTCTCCCCTTTCCTTCATGTTCCATGTTGAATGACATGTGTTTTTGCAGTCAACTGTATGTGTGTTCTCTTCCTTCTCCTACCAGTTTAGATGAAAATGAAGCTTGAATGTCACTGGCTTTCCTCACTCCTTCCTCCTCATTTGTACAGCCTTCTACTTGTGTAACCAGATTATGTTAGTTAATTTTCCTCCCCCTTCTCCTTTTTTCCCCCTTAGTGTATTCCTTTTCCCTTCCAGGTTTAAGATCATCAAAACATGAAAAACCACTCCCAGGCCCCCTTTTCTTGTTAAACTTTCTCTATAATCTCTGATGACATTAAGGTTCTGAGGAAAACCTTATCTGTCTTCTCTTATTAAAATGCAATCAGTTCATCCTTGGTTAGTACTTTATTGCTTGTTTGTTTTATACTTTTCTTGACTCCTTTGTGTATTTCAAAGCTTCTACACAGCTCTGATCTTTTCATCAGGAATGCTCAATTTCATTAATGGTCTATTTCCCCTTCCCCCCTATATGATTATACTCAGTTTTATTGAGTAAATTATTCTTGGTTGTAAGCCTAGATCCTTTGCCTTCTGAAATATTCCAATTTCTGCTATTTCATAGAGGTGGCTACTGATTGTGTGGGATCCTGACTGCTGGCTCCCTCTGTATAATACTGGAATTCTTTCTTTCTGGCTATTTGCAGTATTTTTTATTTGACCTGGAAGTTCTAGATTTTGGCATTGATGTTGCTGAGAATTTCAATTTTTCTGTTTCTCTGAGGAGGTGAACAGTAGATTTTCATTAGTTCTAAGAGATTTTCTTTTGTGATTTTTCAGAAATAGATCTAGTCTTTTTTTTGGTCATGATCTATAGGCAGTCCAATGATTCTTAAATTGCCTCTACTTGTTCTGTTTTCCAGGTAAGTTTCTGACATGTGATACCTTATGCATTCTTCTATTTTTTCAGTGTTTTGGCTTTGTTTTAATATTTCTTGTTGCTTTATGGAGTCATCTGCTTCTATTTGGTCTATTCTGATTTTCAAGAAGTTTCTTGATTGGGTAACAATTTACACTTCTTTTGCCAAGCTGCTAATTCTCTTTCTAATTCTTTCTTCCATACCTCTCATTTCTTTTCCAGTTTTTCTCCCTGCCACTCTTATTTCTTTTCCAGTTGTTTCCTCTAGTACACTCATTTTATTTATAAAATCATTTTTAGGTCTTTTTCAAAACTCTTACTTTATCCCTTCCAGGAATTCTAACTGAACTTGTATCCAAACTTTTTTTCTTTGAGACTTGTTTGTAGATGTTTTAGAGGCCTTCTCTTCTGGATTTGTGTCTTTGACATCCCTTTCAGCATGATAGTTCTTTATGGTGAGATTCCTTTTTTATTTGTTTATTCTCCCAATCTGACTTTGTACTTTGCCCTAAGATCAGGTTCTTAGTGCTTCTGGAAGGAATGGCTGGACTGTCTTTGATCCTGTTTTGTGTCTGTTTGGTACTAAAACTGCTTGCTTGGGTTATTGGGTATTATGTCATTATAGGATCACAGGAATAGCTTAGTCTGAGGACCTTCAAATTTTGAGTGCTCCCAAAATAGTCTAATCTAGAGTAAAGTCGGAATGCTTGGCCTCTTGGTCTAAATTCTGCAAGTTCCTTGAACTGACTTGGGTATATCTGTGGGCCTGCCCTCGGTTATAGTTTCCTGCTATATTGCACTATCAGTCAGCTGGAAAGCTCTGCAGGTTCAGAGTGACTGAACTGCAGATTCCCCTTTGGTTTGGGTTTGGTAGCTTCATTATTCCACTGCAGGTTTCAGATTAGACTGAGGGCTGCTTCTGCCCTGGGGCCAGAGCCACTCAGCTATTGTTTGCTTTTTTGTACTTGTTCCACACTTAGTACAAAGCCTGGGTCCTGCAACTGCTTATCGTAGGATGCCACCCCTAGGCACAGGCTTCCTCCTCACTCTACCCTGGATCTTAGTTCTCCTTCTTGCTCTGGGGCACACTCGTGTGAGACCTTCCTCCAGGGTCTAGACTGTAATGCTCCTTGGCCATTCCTGGCTGTACCCCACCCTAGGGTCTGCAGACTTCTCTGCCTGTTTCCCTATGCCAACCCAGGCTGGGAAAATGACTCAAATTATCTTTAAGATTTTTCTGGATTTCACATTCAGTAGTTGTGGGGGAGAGCTCAGCTATACCAGTTTCTCCTGCTCTTCCATCTTGAGTTACATTCTAACCATTTCTCAGAAAGATCCTCTGGATTCTTCTGATGCAAATTGTGTAAAAATTATTTAAAGACTCTTGGAGAGATAACAGTAATAATACCAATAATAATAATTCCTGTTAATACAGGAATTGTAATCTTGCAATAGCTACTCAAAGGAAAATTGAATTGCTCAAAATCACACTTTCTAGAAAGTATAAAAGCCCTGACTCCAACCCACCCCTTCTAATTCCTAAGTCCAGAGTTATTTTCACTATTCCATGTTGTGTGGAATACATGTTATGCTTTCCAACCCAAAAATCCTTAAGGTTTTGGTACATGAGCTTTGGTAGAAGATTGGCATTCCTTAGCCCCAGGTCCTCTGAGCCAGTGCTTATACCTAGACATTTGATTCATTTTTCTTTTGTGCAGCATCTTCCCTCTATGGATTCTCCCTGAAGGAACTTTATGAGGAAATGACTGGAGCAAAAAATATATTTGAAGAAGATCCTCAGTGGAAGAAAATGATCGACAATGTTACCCACAGAATGCCTCCTCTCAGGTTCATTTTGTACACAGTCACATTTTCTTGCACTTCTGTAGTATAGTTGATATTTCTCTGTGGAGGAGGGGAACTCACTGCTGAAGAAAGTAATTGATTCATGCAAATGTTTTTGAAATAAATTATTGCTGGTAGCTTTTATTTTATATCACCTATATTTCCCAATATATATTTTCCCCTCACATTCCCAAATAGCTATTCCTTATGACTGGTTCAAAAAAGGAAAACAGTTCAGCAAAACTAACCAGCATATCAAAAAAAGTCTGACATTATAATATTGTCTTTTACACCCCAAGTCTCTTTTTCTGCAAAGAAAGTGTGTTCCTCCTCTTAGACCTTCTTAAAGGTCAAGTTTGGGGATTACTGTTCCACAACATTCAATTTGGATTGTTTTTCTCTTGTTTCTCTTTTTCTACCAGCTCACATAAGTCTTCCAAAGTCATCATATTTATTTTTTCTTACAGCATAATCATATCCATTACATCATGGGTTCTGAATCTGGGGGTCCAGGAATTTGGCTTTTTAAATACTTTGATAACTATATATTTCAGTTTAATTGATTTCCCTTAAAATCCTTTGTAGTTTATCTTATTCATTTAAAAATGATTCTAGGGCAGCTAGGTGGCGAAGTGGATAAAGCACCGGGCCTGGATTCAGCAGGACCTCAGTTCAAATTCGGCCTCAGACACTTGACACATACTAGCTGTGTGACCCTGGGCAAGTCATTTAACCCTCATTGCCCTGCAAAAAACAAAACCAAAAATGATTCTAAGCTGTTGTTCACAGACTTCACTAGATGGCCAAAAGGGTAGGGTCTGTGACCCAAAAAAGATAGAATGTTTAGCCATTCCCTAGTTGATGGGTATCTCCTTTGTTTTCATGTCTTTGTTACCACAAAAAGTGCTGCTATCTATTTGGTGTGTATGAAGGCCTATGTAAAAGCATGAAAGACTGTGGAGACTAAAATGTTAAGCAGTTTAAATTAAGGTTTATTGCTATGTATCATATTCAAGTTGTAAGGAGTAAAGAACAAATAGAAGTAGAGATAAAAATCAGAAGAGAAAAATAAGGAGGGATTGACCATTTAGTAAATTCTAAGTGCCTACTATATGCAATGCTCTAGGCACAAAGAGAAATACAAAAGATGTATTCCCAATGATCAAGAACTTACAGTTCATAGGGGCGGCTAGGTGGCGCAGTGGATAGAGCACCGGTCCTGGAGTCAGGAGTACCTGAGTTCAAATCCGACCTCAGACACTTAACACTGACTAGCTGTGTGACCCTGGGCAAGTCACTTAATCATAATTGCCTCACTTAAAAAAAAAAAAAAGAACTTACAGTTCATGAGGATGTGATAAGGCATGGTCACACACAAATCTACTATGAATAAGAGGAGTATTCTGTGAAATTGGGTGAAAGATTGCACCCAGATGGGGGGGGGGCGGTTTGGAGAAGGGAGTTGGACATTATAGGCATTAGAAAAGGAGTGAGCAAAAGGCACTGAAAGAAAAGAGCATAGAATGAGAAGTGGTGTTGAGGGAAGGATGGGGAGGAGCCCAACAGCTGAAGTTGGTGGGAAGAGCCTCCACTACCAGCATTCAGAGCTTGTCTACAGGATTAAATACTGTACTAGAGCAGTGGAAAGGACTGGAGTAGTGGATTTGTGTGATCAAATTCTATGCTGGGTCTGGCATGTGGTAAGTACTTAATGCTTATTGATTGAAATAGTAATTGAAAAGGGAAAAGATTATAGAGAAGAATAGTGAAGGGAATATGTCCCTTGCTTTCCATATAAAATTAAGTCCTTTTTCTTTTTCATATTGTTTTTGTTTTTTTGTTTTAGTGAGGCAATTGGGGTTAAGTGACTTGCCCAAGGTCACACAGCTAGTAAGTGTTAAGTGTCTGAGGCTGGATTTGAACTCAGGTACTCCTGACTCCAGGGCCGATGCTCTATCCACTGCGCCATCTAGCTGCCCCTTCTTTTTCATATTGAATGAAGTGAATTGGCAAATGCTTTTGCTGGTCAGGAAACTGGAGCCCAGCAAGGTTGGGTGAACTTCCCCAGGGTCACAGAGGTAATTGGGATGGGTTTCAAAATCTAAGTCGCCCTCCTCTTGACTCCAAATCCAGCATTCTTTCCCCTACATCACACTAGTAAGAAATAATTACCAAAGGTTTGAAAAACAATCTCATGTAATTTATTATTCATTGTCTGAAATCGTTCTATAGGCTGTTTATCTTGTGTCAGAAAAATTTCAAAGCAAGAATTATATTATCTCTTTTTTCATGGATAATTTAACTTTCTATCCTGTAGAAAATAGTATAACCGGGGGCAGTTAGGTGGCGCAGTGGATAAAGCACTGGCCCTGGATACAGGAGGACCTGAGTTCAAAGCCAGCCTCAGACATTTGACACTTACTAGCTGTGTGACCCTGGGCAAGTCACTTAACCCTCATTGCCCTGCAAAAAAAAGAAAAAAGAAAAGAGTATAACCAAAAAAGAAATTAAATCCTTCAAGAATTTAAATTGAAATAAAATCTAATTTCTAACTATATATCAGATATTTTAAAATACATTTATTGTCTTCTAAGTGAATGAGAAAGTATGCAGAAATGAGTTGTTTTGTGGAACCAAAAATTACACAAATCTTCTCTTTAGAGAAGAACTTCACTCTGACAATAAACTTTTTAAAGTCCCATTCGCCTATTGACTTTGATTATAAAAATTGAAATATTTTCCCATTGGATGAGGAATGCTTTCCCCCCCCCATAGTAAATCCCATACATAGCAAGTAATTAATTTATTTTAAAATAGGACAGTTTAATAACTCTTTGGTCAGCAATACTACTACTAGGTCTGTTTCCAAAGATTATTAGGGGGAAAGGGAAAGAACCTATATGTTCTAAAATATTTATAGGAGCTCTCTTTATGGTAGAAATTGCAGGGATGCTTATCAGTTGGAGAATGGCTGAACAAGTTGTGGTATATGATCATGATGGAATACTAGTATGCTATAAGAAATGATGAGCTTGATGATCTTAGTAAAACATGGATACACTTGCACAAAATAATTAAGAGCAAAATGATCCGAACCAAGAGAATATTGTTTACAGTAACTGCATTATTGGTCTTTGTTTTGTTTTGTTGGGGTTTTTTTTCGGGGCAATGAGGGTTAAGAGACCTACCCAAGGTCATACAGCTAGTAAGTGTCAAGTGTCTGAGGCCAGATTTGAACTTAGGTCCTCCTGAATCCAGGGTTGGTGCTTTATACACTGTGACACCTAGCTGCCCCTGCAATATTGTTTTAAGAACAACTTTGATCTACTTAAGTCATTTTGACTAAATATCCAAATTTGAATATTTACCCAAATTAACTGCAAAGGACCTATGAAGGAAGGAAGATTCTATCTGCATCTAGAGAAAGAGCTGATAAATAGGGTGTGTGTGTGTGTGTGTGTGTGTGTGTGTGTGTGTGTGTGTGTGTGTGTTTGTGTTTGTATTTAATGGTGGCCAGGTGGCCATGGCAGGGATGGGCTAAAAGGTACAGGATAATTTTATTATATATTTAAAAGAAATAGCAAGTTGTATATAATAGATTTGTAGTTTCATATGCAATCATCTTTTTTCCCCCTATTCTTCTATGTAATGGAAAGGCTTGTTTTATTTCTTAAGTCCAGAATTTAAAAAAAAAAAAAAGAGGACAGTATTTCAAATGTTTTAGAAGAGGATTAACTGAAATAAGTAGGCAACTATATGATTAGAGATAATATAGACAATCACCTCCAGAGGTAGGGAGCCACCATGGAAGAGCCAGATCTCCACTTGTCTGTCTCTGGTTGGCCAGTCAGTCTCGCCAAAATGAATGCCCCTTGCCTTTCTTTATTTTTTTTGGGGGGGGGGGCAGGGCAATGAGGGTTAAGTGATTTGTCCAGGGTCACACAGCTAGTAAGTGTCAAGTGTCTGAGGCTGGATTTGAACCCAGGTCCTCCTGAGTCCAGGGCCGGTGCTTTATTCACTGCACCACCTAGCTGCCTCCCCCCTTGCCTTTCATAATTCAGTTTTGTCAGTATCAAAATAAAACTAATGTGTTTATTTTTCCCAATAAACCTCTGTTGTCTTACTGATCTTTCCCTCTGTATTTCTACATAGCTCAGGAACCATCCGCTACCTAGCGAATATACCTGGAGATACAGGGGAAGACATACTCCTTGTGACATCTACTGGATGTGAGCTGTTTGATGGGCAGAAGCTTAGGTCCAAGTGGACCCTCAATGCATCTGAAGTTGTGAGGTATCCTTAGCCTCTGAAGCAAAGCTATTCTGTCTGAGATTGTTTTTTTGTTTTTGTTTTTGTTTTTGTTTTTTAAAAAGGGAAACTGGGGCAGCTAGATGGAGCAGTGGCAAGGCACCAGCCCTGGATTCAGGAGTACCTGAGTTGAAATCCAGCCTCAGATACTTGACACTTACTAGCTGTGTGACCCTGGGCAAGTCACTTAACCCTCATTGCCCTGCCAAAAAAAAGGGGGGGGGGCCTTTTTATCCCAGGGCAGCAGGGTGGTGCAGTGGATAGAGTGCCAGGCTGGGAGACAGGAAGACCCAAGTTCAAATCTAGCCTCAGGTGCTTACTAGCTGGGTGACATTGGGCAAGCCACTTGACCTCTGTCTGCTTCTGTTTCCCCAGCTATAAAATGGGAGTGGTGATAATGATAATAGCACCCACCTCCTAGGGTTATTGCAAGAATCGAATGAGACCATTGTAAAACTTAGCACAGCACCTAGCACATAGTAGGTGCTTAATAAGTGGTTGTTCCTTCCTTTGTGAAGAGGGGAGAAGCTTAGATTAGTAAGAGGAGAGGGGCAGCTAGGTGGCGCAGTGGATAAAGCACTGGCCCTGGATTCAGGAGGACCTGAGTTCAAATGTGGCCTCGGACACTTGACACTTACTAGCTGTGTGACCTTGGGCAAGTCACTTAACCCTCATTGCCTACACACACAAAAGAGCATATATAGATTATTAAAAGGAGGAAACCTCCTGTGATAACAGTATCACCTTTTGTTTGTTCAGTGCTTATATTGACAAACATTTCAAAGTAAATCACCCAAACAACCATGTTATAAGGTGGTATTCTGTTTTATATATGAAAAGTGAGCTTTGCTAAATGATAGGCCACAGATCACACAGCTGCAAAGGGGCTGGAGAACCTGGATCTTCTACACCACTGCCCTTCCCAGTAGCCTGCACTGCTCACAGTGTGGAAGGAGGAACACCATCCATTCAACCTAAGGGCCATGTCCAAGCCTATGCTGCCTTTTCTGTCTCCTTCTCTTAAGTGAAGAGATACTGTTTGCTTAGGAGTGAAGAGCTTTGCTTTACCTCTCCCAGGGAACTGCCTCTTTGCAAGGAAAGCTCTGACATTCATTGAATATATTTTAAATTGCTGTCAAGGTACGGTACAGGCTGGCTATGAGGATCAGCTGCTGTGCTGGATCCTGGAATGTTAGTTACTCCAGTGACTTTCTTTAAGAATCTTCATCTTGATCTCCCTCCTCTTATCCTTCCAGAAAACCAGTCCTTGGCTACTACAAACCAGGTGCCCTTGCTCTAGTCCTTGAAAATGGAACCGATGCCCAAAGAAAGGTTTGAATGAACTCCTTTGCTCAGTTCTGTCTTTCTCTGAAGCTTGAGGCAGATAAGTCTGGGCAGCCAGAGTGTGCTAGGACCCAGTATATTTCTTGGATAGGGAATAAGAGACTTGCTTCTGGGGTCAGAGGGGCCTGGGTGATGAAGGGAGGAGGGTGCCAGGCAGAAAGGACAAAAAGATGGTGATCCAGGGTCCTGGAAGGTAGGATTTGTGGGGCCTTGCCTCTTGGGAATGAGCATAAAGATGGGCGGAGAGAAAGTGACCTCTCTTAGGAGGGCTCTTCTATGAGTGGTTCAGTGTGTCTCAGTGACTATTGGTGCTGACATCCACGAAGGTCAGGTGGTGTGGGGGTTCTTTTGTCTTTCCTGCTGCCAAGCCAGAGAAACCAGAGGACTGAGTGACAGAAATGTCCTGGGATGGCAGGTGCCATGTGACCTCTCTTTACAGATGTCAAGAATAAAGCACGGCCCATCCATTCCAGTGAGGGAGATAATTACACGCTCACTAGCAGTGTAACCCTGGGCAAGTCATTTAACCCTGTTTGCCTCAGTTTCCCTACGTGTAAAATGAGCTGGAGAAGGAAATGGCAAGCTACTCCAGTCGAGTTAGACCTGGCTGAAAATGACTAAACAGTGACAACAACAAAATGGAAGTGGAGTGATATATGAATTGGGCCTGTGTTCTTATTGGTCTAGGATACTCTCTCTACCATTGCAGGGGGTAGAACTTCTCTGAAACTTACCGTCTTAGGTGCCCAGAGAAGTGAGAGGTTCAGTATCAAAGGTGGGACTCAACCCCAAAGTTCCTGACTTCTTAGTCGATGCTTTATCCACTACAGCATACTACCTCTGTGTGTATATAAAAATAAATATATGGTTGTTTGGAAGGGAGGCCTCGTTTTAGAGGCTGGTTCTTCAGTTCTACTTCTGAGGCAATGGAGGGCATGGGGTGAGCCTGGGCAAAGGCCTAGAGAAAAGGAGAGATCCATGACCTGGGAGGGACCAAGAGAAGGGACACTGGCTGCATCACAAAGAGCAGGAGGGGGAATGACATCCAATAAGTTGAGCCAGGTAGTGGAGCCTTTGAGGCTAAACCCTAGGTTTCTGCTTCCAGAAGCAATAGGGAGCCCTGGGATTTGTTGAGTCAGGTAGTGTAGCATATCAGTAGCAAACATGTCACATAGACTAGGTTGGGAAGACCAGGTAGGCCTCAAGGAGGGTGGTAATTCTGTAAGTACAGGAAGGCCTTACAGAGGGGTGGTGGGAGTGGAGGCAGAAAGGACAAGACAACTGACTGGAGACGTCAAGTGACCGAGAGTGAAGAGTCAGGGGTAACACCACGGTGGTGGACCTGGGAGACTAGAGGAATGGTGGTGCCCTCCATAGAAATGGGGAAGTGGGAGAGAGATGGAGACAAGGAGGAAGAGCATTCTAGGGATGGGAGACCACCAGCAAAACTGCCCAGAGGTGGGAGAGGAGTGTGCCAATAAGGTAGCCAGTATCATTAATCACAGAGTATCCGGAGGGAGGGGGCACTGAGGTGTAAGAAGCCAAACAGAAGGTTTTCTATTTGATCCTGGAGATAATACAGAGCCACTAGTAAGAAGGTGACTAATAAGAAGTAGCATGTGTATAGTGCTTTAAGATTTACAAAGCACTTTACAAACATCTCGTTTTATCCTCATAACAACTTTGGATAGGTAATTTGCTATTCCTCATTTTACATATGAGGAATCAGAGGCAGAAGTTAAGTGACTTGCCCAAGGTCACATAGCTGGTAAGTGTCTGAGATGGGATTTAAACTCCTGGTCTTCCTGAGTCCAGGTCCTTGTAAGCTGTGGCCATGTTGTTGACTTTGAAATGTCCAGTAGGCCATTGGTGATGCAGAATTGATGCTGGGGGTTCTTCAGAAGACCTTTGGTGGCTCTCTGATGCCCATTGTATGAAATAGAACCTCTTTGGCCTAGCTCTTCACAGCCTGGCACCTCCATTCACATCATTGCTCTTTCTAGTCTATTCTCTAAGCAGAACCTTTGCTTTGTCATGCCCAGCGTTTGCTCAAAATGCCCTCTTCCCCTTATTCTCTTGTTGAATTCCTACTCCTCATTTAAAGTCCACTTTCTCAAATGCTACTGCTTCTGCTTCTAGGAAGCCTTCCTTTCCTCTCTCCTTCTCCCCTCTTCTCTCTTCCATTTGTTCCCAGCGCTCTCATTCACTGCCTCATTGAAAGGCATCCCAGCATAGCAGACAAAAATGGGCCTCACAACCAGGAGGACCTGATCAGACCCCACATGTGACATGGATGAGACTGTGTGACTTCTCTTAGGTGGAGCTACAGAGAAGGTGCTGACCTGTATTGGTAGAGGGAATGTCTTTCACCTGGGAATTCCATCTACCCTGTATGAAATCACAGGTTCAGTCCTAGCTGTATGACCCTGGGCAAGTCGCTTAATCTCTTTCTGCCTGGATTTTCTCAACTGTAAAATGGAGATGATAAAAATAGCACCTCCTTCCCTGGTTGTTGCATAAAATGGAGATAACAATAGCTCCTACTTCCCGTGGTTATCATCAGCATTATCCAAACCTTTTATCTTCTTCCCCAGGGCTCTACACTTAGTGGACACTTAATTGATAGAGGGCAGTGTGGTCTCTAATATATACGGGTTCTCTGTTATAAGCAGCTCCAAATGGGCAGTCACTGGGACGGGCCAGTAAGATCCCCAAGTGGACGGCGGCTGGCAGCTCTCTTTCGGGCCCATGAGCTGCCCCCGTCCTCTCCTGTGGGCACCTTCCCCAGCATGCCTCCTTCTGCCCTCAGATCTTGATCGTGGACGCCACCTCAGGTGCCATCCTTTGGAGCCACACCCTGAGCTCGTTCGCAGGGACTCCCAAGTCAGCCACTGTCCAGACCGCAGACCGACGTTCTGCCTTTTTCTTCTGGGGTAACAGTAACCAAACGGTATGAGGCAAGACCATATTGAACCTGGGCTTTGGAGTTGGAGGACCTGGGTTCAAGCCCCAGCTCCACCTCTTTGGTCTTCTGCAAAATCAAGGGGTTGAAAATCTTTGAGTCCTTCAAACTAAATGAGCTGATCTTTTTGTGGGGAAGCGGGAGGGGGTTCACAAGGGGTGCCCAGGAGTCCAGAGTATCCTAGGACAGATACCAAGCACACTAACTATCCATGGGTTTGGGTTTTGTTCTCTGTAGGAAACTCTGTACATGTTCCACCCCACTTTTCCCGATATCCTTTTGGAACTTACCAGCATTACCAAAAACATTGTGGCCTTTAATGGTAAGTGGAAACCCTTGCTCAAGGGACCCAAATGCTCATCTCCCCTTTGGTTTTAACTGGTGGCAGCCTGGGATGGTGAAAACATAGGTCCTGTGGTGCTGGGTTGGTAAGAGGGCTGGTGTTCTAGAGACGCCAGAGAGACCCTGGCCCCCTTGTGTCTCCCCTGCCGTAGTGTTGTTTGAACAGCACCACCATGCCTCTTATGTGCTGCTGACTGGGCCCACGAGTCAAGACTGGCCTGGCCCGGTGTCTTTATCAAAGCAAAAGGTGAAAGAGAACATCCTGAGTGCTCAGGTGATCTGGCTGGGGCAGGCAAGCCTCGAGAATGACCAGAGCATTAAGAACCGGTTTTATGAGCTGAGATACAAGAGGAAAGCCTGAACTCCTCAACAGTCAGATGGTATCCGGTTTTCCCCTCTGGTTTTTCTTCTTCCTCCCTGAGAAACCAACTGAAGCAATTAAAAATCCAAGAAAACTACTTTTCACATGCTCTCCAAACTGACCTGTCATGTGCATAGGCCAGAAGTGCAGTTTCCTTCTCCAGGTCTTTCTCCAGGTGCCTTGCTCTGGGACTCGGGTTTAGGTGGCATTTTGTAAGAACAGTTAGGAAAGGTAACTCAGGGGAAGCCAGACTCATTATACCTTTGGTAGCATCGAGTCCCACTTTCTCAGTGCGTCTTCACTCCCTGGTTGGGGTAGGGGGAGTCTCCCCTCGTGATTCTCTTGAAGGAGCCTATCTGACTTCTCCAAACAGGTTCTCCCTCGGCCCTCTGGTGTTCACAGCCGTGGCCAAAGCTTCTCTGAAGGCAGCCTTACTAGGCCATGCCCAGCCCTCCAAGCCAAGCTTTCTTAGGCCATCCACTTTACTCGAGAGCCAGTTTATTCCATTTCTGTTGAAATGGCCCCCTTGAAGGTATACGGGCTCTGGGGCTGCTGAGTTAGGCTGAGGGAGGTGGGATGCTCTCTTGCTGGTTTTCCTGTCTCTGTTGAGGAGCATCTCCATCTGGCCAAGCTAGCAAGATCCCCTAAGGGTCCTGAGAAAGGAAATAAGGTAACCCACAGGGTGACTCAAATGCTGACACCTGTAGGAGATTCTAAAGCAGATGATACTTTGGGACCCCAGACTATCCCTCCTCCAGCTTTACCAGACTTCAGACAGCAGCATCTCTGATTAAGATCCTCCCATCTCGCCCCCAAATCCTACTTCAGGAAGCTTTCTTTAGCTTGGTCCACTGGGGATTTTGGCCCGCCGGAGCCCTTTGGGTTGGGTCCCTGAAGGGAGCTGATGTCAGACTCTATAGCTGTAGCTAGAGGGAGAGAGCAGTGCTCCCAGCAGCTTTCTGATGAGCAGAAGGGGGTGGGGCCCTGGGTGGCTGTGCATTGACGTGAAGACAGTTGCTCACCCAATTTGGTGGTTTCAAAACTGTACACATTAAATGCTTGTGCCATAAACTCCAAAACATACCCAGCAGAGGCAACACACACTCGGGAAATTTCTTTGCACCAGCATCCATAGGAGACAGTGGTTTCTGGGGTGTTTTTACCCTGGGGCTGTTCTTCTTTATGGAATCAGAATGAACTGGACTAGTTGCCTTCGAAAGTCAACACCCCCCCCACCCCCACCCCCACACAAATGCTGCTTAACATTCAGCAGACGTCTGAGCCCTTCTCAGGGCAGACAGTGCACTTGTTCGGGCAGGCTGGGGACAGCACATTCTTCCCATGCTTGGTGGCTTCTGTGGCAAAGGGCTTCACTTCAGTGCCTTGTGGATCTTAAGCCCCTCTCAGGGCTTGACCTTTATAACTTAATACAAATTGATTTGAACCCTGCAGTCTCTTCTGGTCTTTTTCAATAAATGTTTTTGTGTTGTTTGTAAATGCTACCAGTGTGTGGAGTGTGCAGTGGGGACCAATGGGCTGGGCTCCCTGGGATTGTTTGCAGTGGGGCAGATTCAAAAGACACAGGCCCAGCTCACACTGCTGTGTTTACTCTTTTTTTTTTTTTTTTTTTTAGTGAGGCAATTGGGGTTAAGTGACTTGCCTAGGGTCACACAGCTAGTAAGTGTTAAGTGTCTGAAGCTGGATTTGAACTCAGGTACTCCTGACTCCAGGGCCGGTGCTCTATCCACTGCCCCATCTAGCTGCCCCTGCTGTGTTTACTCTTAATGGAGTCTCTTCGCTTCAGGTTCTAGCCCTGTAAGGAAATCCAGGGGAGTAGCCATGAACAATATACTGTCTCAACAGCCCTCCAGCCCCACCCTGAAGACTTGAGTAGCCTTTTTAAGATAGCACAGCTCCAGCCAGTCCAGATGGGTCTTGCCATACTCCCCTCTACTTAGAGAAATGAAGAGGGAATGTGAAGGCTTGTGTGGAAGAAGACCTTGTACAGTCACAGCACAGAAGTGAACCACTTAGAACAAAGATGGGAAGAATAGGAATGAATCAAGAGATGGGGTTACCCAGGCAGTCAATGGATAGAGAGTCACCGAGGGGAATTGGGAATGCGGGGCAGCTATGTGCCCTGATAGCGTATATCTCTGTGTACCCTTGAGCTTGCAAATGGTTTTCACCTATGTGGCAGCATGGCTGGAAGAAAAGGTCTATCACTTCTAACACACCCTCCCCACTCAGCCTCAGTTTTTTCCCTCTATAAAATGGAGAGAAGATGTAGTCTTGCCTAGAGAAATGGGAGGAGAATGTGCTGACAAAACTTTTTCAAAACCTATGGATAGATGTGGGGAAAATAGAGACTAAGCTTTGATTACTAACCCACAATTCTTTACACTATTGCTGGGAACTGTGAGTTTTCTTGGCTTTTTTGCATAAATTAAACCTACAGTAAGTATCATGCAATCTCTGAATAAATACTGGGTAGGAGGAAGTTGATCTGTAGTAAGAGTACCTATTAATCTCAACCGTAGAATAGCAAGAGATGATTTTAATAACAGACACTCCCCTTCCAAATACCCACAAACGACTTCAATCTTAGCAGAAGTCTCCTCACGTTGCTCCTCTGCTTTGGTGGTTTCGTATTTTCCACTGAATCAAATTCAGATTTCTTTGTGCCATGGCACTCAAAATCTCCCGCGTATCTTTCTAGTCTTATTTCACATAATTCTCTTTTACATATTCTATGTTCTAGACAAAGTGGACCCCTCTCAGGCGACCCCCTCCTCCCACTGCTGCCCTGCACTCTAGCCTGGATGAGTTTTGATGTCTACCTCCTAGAAATATTATCAGGCCTGTGATCCCCACCCTGACTCACATCCATTAAAATTTTCCCTTTCCTTCAAGGTCTAACTTGGCTTTTTTCCCTCTATGCAGCGTGCTGTGATCCTCCTGGCTAAAGATGATCTCTCCTATGTCTCAGACCATTGACCTATTATATGCCTAACAACATTTCTATCAAATTATAGTTATTTGTGTGCATGTCTTATTCCCGCCCATTTGACTGAGAGCTCTTTGAATCACAGTTTGTAGGAAGACTTTTTCATCACCTCTACATCTCCTGAAAAATTGTTTAATAGTGAAATTATCCACCCCCTATAGTTCTTCTCCCCCGCTGAGACCCAAAGAGGCAAGAGAAGGAATTCCTTAGGAGTGCCCTAGCCCCAGCACCCATCCCAGGCTCTAGGAATTCCCCTGTTACTACCTTAAGTTCCGGTGTCAGTGGGTATTAAAGGACCTTATAGAAGTTGTCTAGCTGGTTCTGGCTGGTTACCTGAAAAAAGCTGCCTCCCCAACCCCAGCCAAGACTGAGGAGGCCAATTTTTGCTCTTGATCAGGCAGCTTCCCATGTTCTTCACTTACCATATCCATGAATCCCTATGTTTATTCTGATGAGTTAAATTGGCTACGTCCCTGCTGGGCTTTGTGTACTTTGTATCCACTGGTATACCCAGTGCTGGCAGCAGAGCTGCATCCCAAGCCTTGCCTTTCTGCTGTTTCCTTGAGCAGGACAGGGCTTTTTTTTTTGGGGGTTTGGTTTTGGTTTTTTGCGGGGCAATGGGGGTTAAGTGACTTGCCCAGGGTCACACAGCTAGTAAGTGTCAAGTGTCTGAGACCAAATTTGAACTCAGGTACTCCTGAATCCAGGGCCAGTGCTTTATCTACTGCGCCACCTAGCTGCCCCCTAGTACGGGGCTTTTTAAACGAAGGGGCACACACGGAACTCGCTATGTCCTAGTGTCAAGACTGGAGCAGCAGATCCTGTACAGCTTTGTGGCATGGGCCTCCCTCTGGGCCAGTTGGCTCAGAGGACGGGGTATAGGGAGCTTCACACTTTGTTCCTGCTAGTCAGCTTACATGTTTGTTGAACACAAGGAAGCCTGGGTGAAAGGGGTTAGATAACATTTATATGAGGTTGACTATGTGCCTAGTACTGCACTAAGTATTTTGCATTTCTCCTTTTATCCTCGTGAGAACCCTGGGAGATAGGTACTTTTATTATCCCCATTTTGCTGATTGAATAAACTGAGGCAAACAGGTGAAGTGACTTGCCCAGGGTCACACAGTAAGCATCTAAGTTCTGATTTTAAACTCGGGTCTTCCTGATTCCAAGCCCAAATTCAGAACTCCCCCCAATGAAGGTAAGCAGTGTTAAGGAGAATGAGATATCATGAGAAAGCCTGAGGACTAATGATCTTACTTCCAGCAAAGATGGAAGATAAGGATCGGAGTGGATTGCATTTGGTATAGGGAACTCCAGATGAGGAGACAACTTATTTCACCCATGTCAGTCAGCACCTTCACTGCGACGTATAGCTTCATTGAGTGCACCAAACGTTTTACGTTTCCTGCCCAGCATCACACAACCAGGTGTTCCTGACTTTAAAGCCAACTTCCAACTTACTAAGCATTGCTGTCATACAGGATAAGGAGGATTTGGGTGGTGGATGAAGTCAGGGAAACCTGGATTTATAACCCACTAAGGTAAACACAGGCTGGTTACTTCCCTGAAGCTCAGGTTTCTCATCTGGAAAATGGGGATAATAAAGTCTTGGGATTGTTGCAAGGATTGTTTGAGATTCATTTGTACCAAGCTTTTGCAAACTTTACAAACCACTGTGTGAGTTATGCAAAACTCATGGAATGTTTGTCTTCTCGTCATGGCCAAATAACTTCTATTCATGCTAAGAGGGAAATCTGGTCTCCCTTCTAGAAGAGCAGGTCATGAATGAGCCTGAAAGAATGCCTCTTCACTCTACAGGTTATGAAGGAAAATGAAGTATTCCTTTTCTTTTTTGCGGGGCAGTGACGGTTAAGTGACTTGCCCAGGGTCACACAGCTAGTAAGTGTCAAGTGTCTGAGGTCAGATTTGAACTCGGGTCCTCCTGAATCTAGGGCCAGTATTTTATCCACTGTGCCACCTAGCTGCCCCCCGAAGTATTCCTCTTCTTAAAAGTGCTAGGCTCTAAAATTTAGTTTGAAGAAGCAGAGAAAAATCCTGAACTGTACCAGAAGTTTGGCAAGTGGATGAGTTTAAAAAGAAGTAAAAAAAAAAGGACCAATGAATGCTAGAAGAGACCAGTAATGTTGGTTGATGCAGCCTGCCATGGGTGCCCAAGAGGTCTGCTTTCTTCTAAGAGCACACATCTCTAAAACATGGAGTACCTCACCAAAGTTGTCAAACCCAAGGACTACACTACCCATTTCTTGTGACTTATATGGGAGAATTAATTGCTATTGAGTCATGGTGAAGAAAGTGAAGACTTGAGGGGCACAAATGGCATTTTTCACTAGTCTGCCAATAGAAGTCAAAGCCTTCAGAAGAAAAGGGTAAGTTTAGAAAGTGAACAGTTGGCAACCCAAATGGATTTGGGATTTCTGGGCCACAGATTAAAGCATTGGAAGGAATGATGGACTCTTGCCAGGGATGAAATTGACCTAATAAGACCAGTAAAAAGGTATTGCTTGGAGTCTCACAAATCTGATCCACAGAGATAGGGATTAGACCAGTGATTTCATTTACATAGTAGATAACTTCCAGGTGAGGAAATTCCCTCTGCCAGGGTAGGTCAACATCTTCTGCAACTTATAGTTTTAGAGAGTTGCCTGTAGGCACTGTGAGGTTAAGTGATAGGATGATACAGCTAGTATGTATCAGAGACTTGAACCTAGGTCTTCCTGGTTCTGAGGCCTGCTTTATCCACTACACCAGTGGCATCAGATAGAAATGCTGCCTGTGGGCTTCATATGGATGTAGAAAACCACATATTGACACTATGTTCTGTTGTGTTTTTATTTTGTTAAATATTTCCCAATTACATTTTTTTTTTTTTAGTGAGGCAGTTGGGGTTAAGTGACTTGCCCAGGGTCACACAGCTAGTAAGTGTTAAGTGTCTGAGGCTGAATTTGAACTCAGGTACTCCTGACTCCAAGGCCGGTGCTCTATCCACTGCGCCACCTAGCTGCCCCTCCCAATTACATTTTAATCTGTTTTGGAGGAATGTTATGCTCCACCACCCCATGCTGCCCCTCTCAAAAAAGTTTTAAATGAAAAAGAAAAAGAGACAGCCCCCAATTACAGCAATAGAGATACCCAGAAATTCAAAAGAGGTAAAATCCCCAAAAAAGGAATAGCAATAAAAATCCATGGGCTCAGAGACCTATGCTTTTGTACATCAGATACTTTTTGGGCAAAGGTTAGTGATAACAATTCAAGGAAGCAAAATTTGACCATAGTTCATCACTGAGACTTGGTGGGATGAGACCCATGACTGCCTTTGAAAAGATTAAAGAATAACAGGGTAGGCAAAAGGAGATGGGAGTAGAGGGTGGCAGGATAGGAAGTAGCATTGTATATTGTGATCTTTATATACCTATTTTTAAAAATCTAGGAATTTGAGGAAGAAAACATGGTGGAGAACATTTGCATAAAGATCAACAGAGACAGGAACAGAACTGATATTGTCATTACAACATCTCTTCTGGACAGAAAGGAAATGAGAAATTTCAGAAACATCACAAGCCTGGCAGAGAGGCCTGGTACAATAGTGACAGAGGACTCCAATTATATAGACATGCGGTAGTGTGCTCCCTTTGCCAGAAAGCAAAGTAGCCAACACTATCTTGGCTTCCCTTCAGAAAGCTAACATGTTGGATGATAATACCAGTATCCAAAAAGGTTCTGACATGCTAGATTATGGAGCCAACTCTAATTTGATAAAACTTAGTAGGAATAAATATAAATTCTCACTTTTGGATTCAGAAAACTAACTTCATAAGTGCAAGATAGACATGTTGTGGCTAGACAAAAGTTGGTCTGAAAAAAGATCTAGGTGTCTTAGTGGACTGAGCTCAAGTCAAGAGTATGATATGGCAGGCAAAAAATGTAATGTAATCCTAGGCTGCATAGCACAGTGTTGAGTACGAGGGAGATGATAGTCCTTTAATACCCTACCCTGGTCAGACTGCATTTGGAATATCAAGTTCAATTTGGAATGCCACATCTTAGGGAGTACAATGATAAATAAGCTGGAGAGTATCCAGAAGAGGGCAACTTTGGTGGTTGTTGTTCAGTTGTTTTTCAGTCGTGTCCCACTCCTCATGACCCCGTTTGAGATTTTCTTGGCAAAAATCCTGGGAGTAGCTTGCCATTTTCCTCACTTTATTTTACAGATGAAGAAATTGAGGCAAACAGGGTTAAGTGACTTGACCAGGGTCACTAGTAAGTGTCTGAGGCCAGATTTGAACTCAGGAAGATGATTCTTCTTGACTCCAGGCCTAACAATCTATCCACTGTACCACCCAGATGCCCCATTTTGATGGTAAAGGGTCCCAAAATCATGGCATGTGTGGATGAATTGAAAGAATTGGGGATGTTTCATTTGGAGATAGCTTGGTGATAGCTGTTTTCAAGTTTCTAAAGTGTTCTCCTAAAGATTAGAGCTATCTAAAAGTAAAATGGACTCCAGGAAGTAGCAGGCTCTCCCCCTCTAACAAAGTTCAACCAACAGCTGGATGGATAACCAGTTGTTGGCCAGGTAGAGCAGAATCTTGTTCTGATATGGGTTGGACTAAGGACTTGTGAATTCCCTTCCAAATCCAAGATTCATTTACTTGGAGATCTGTCCCTTTTGGGCAAACTGGAAATGAGTGGCTTCAATTTTTTCTGATACTGGGGAAGCAGGAAGTTTTACCTATTTTTTTCCTCCCAGCAAATTTGTGGGGTTCCTGCCCTATCCTGGAGGATCTGGTTAAACAGACCTACTCTTCTTGCCACCTTTTGGAACTATGAGAACCTGCCATGGGAAGGAAGAAGGGGAAGCTGGGTGTTTATCTATGTGCACACATGTAATGAACAACGCCTGGAGACCTTAAGGTAGATAACAGCTGATTTGACCCTAAAGAGCCTTAAAAATAACTACTCACCTATAGAGCCAGGAAGGTTCTAATGGAGCCTGTGAAAAAGCCACCAAAGCCAGGGCTGGCTGGACAGGGGATCAAATAATGGAATCTTAGAGTTGGAAGAGAAACCTTAGGGAGCACTTCATCCAAGCCCTCGTATCACCTAAGTAACTTGTACAGGAGGGAAATTGAGGCCCACAGAGTGACTTGCCCAATGTTAGGCTGTGCCCTTACTCCTAAGCCCCTTGATCTTTCCACCACACCATGCTGCTTCTCCCAAAGGCTGGGGAAAGTGTGATACCTGAGGACTGAGGATTAGGGGTAAGGAGTTGGTGGGCATTATAACATTTTCTTGGAGGAGGCTGGAGATGGCAGGGAAAAGGAGAGAGAAAAGGGGAGCCCTCACAACCATCAGTCCATGAAATGCTTTTCTCTCTGTCCCCTTCCCCACACATCACCACCAACCCCTCCCCTCTCCAATTACATCTTCCAGCTTGTCAACCAGAGGAGAGGGAGAAGCGACAACAGAGGGAAAGGGAGGCCTGCTTTGCCTAGCCTTCCCCTTCCCCGGTGGAGGTGCCAGAAGCCAGGGCCTTGCCCTTGTCCTCCCCCTTGGACTCCTGTTCTCCCGAGGGCAGGAGGAGGGCCGGGCTAGGGCTTGAATGGCGCTGCTTCCTCATGAATGGGAACACTCTAGAAAAAGACAGAGAGAGAGGAAGGGGGAAGAAAGGATGAAGGCAGGGACCGCAGAGGGTCAGTGCCAATGTGGAAGCCTAACACAGGGTGTAGATTATCTGACACCATTAACTCTACTTCCTCTTTCTCATTTTTTGATATTTCTCTTCCCCAATGGGTCAGAGTAGAAGGAGAAAGGGAGTGGCAATTTGTACATGTTGATTCTCACGAGCTTCTATGGAAAAAAGGATATTGAGGATCGAGACTTTTGGCTCTTCTCCAGTTTTGCCCCCATTCCCCTTGGCTCAATAAGAGACTTCTCCCCCAGGCTTCTCCCCATACCTGTGGAATGGGATAGGGTGAGGTTGACATGCATGGTAAGTCCCAATTCCAGCTCTCTTACATGACAGAGTGTTTATTGGTGGCACAAGGCCAAGAGAAAGACTGCCTCATCCCTCCTGTCCCCCAACCCCCCCTACAAACCCAAATTTGGAGTCTAGGAAAATAGAGTGAATAGGATCGAGGCACTGTGTGTGTGTGTGTGTGTGTGTGTGTGTGTGTGTGTGTGTGTGTGAAGCTCACCGTTTCTTAGTCTCAGGTGGAATCACAGCTTCTGCCAGAAGCGTCTTATACATGTCAGACTTTAAGAACCTGGGATAGGAATCCTGAAAGACAGGCAGGACCACCTTATTCCAATAGCATTACTTACACAGTTGCTTTGAAATCTGTGCTTTTTATTTCCCAGGACCATAAAATAACACTCCTGCAGAACAGAAAGAGATGGTTCAAGTAGTTTGCTATAGAACCATGGATTTAAAGGTCTAGTCTAATCTCTTCATTTTACAGATTAGGAAAATGAGGCCCAGAGAGATTTATGATTTGCTCAAAGTTACAAGTAGTGAGAAGCAGAGGATTCGAACCAAGGCCCTCTGACTCCAAATTCATAGCTCTTGCCACTACCCCATGTTGCCTTTTAATAAGCCTCTTATTTAAAGAGAGATGATTCCAGAAAAGAGGAATGTCCAAGTTCACGGCTTCCTCCTCAATTTGATAACACACACACACACACATACACACACACCTTTAGGGAAAACTTGTGAGAAAAATCTATCAGTGACCCCATTCTTTCCACATTCTTATAATTATCAGACCTGGAGTAAGGAAGACCTGAGTTCAAATCTGGCCTCAGACACTTTTACTAGCTATGTGACCCTGGGCAAGTCACGTAACCCTGTTTGCCTCAGTTTCCTCATCTGTAAAATGAGCAAGAGAAGGAAATGGCAAACCCCTCCAGTATCTTTGCCAAGAAAACCCCAAATGGGGTCACAGAGAGTCAGACACAACTGAAATGTCTGAACAACTATGCAATAACATTACAACTCATCTCAGATGCCCAATAACATCTGCTCTACTCCTTGTAATCAATTTCGTCTTGCTTTTGAGTTTGTTTTGTTTTGTTTGATGTTTGTGTTTCCTCTTGTAAGTAACCTTCAACTCAAAACCCACTTGGAAGCTAGTGGGGAATAAAGCATGAGTGAATAAATGAATGAATGGATGTATTCTGAGCCCCAGGTACTTTTAGTTTTTCTAAGTTAAGGATCTCCTGGCTTCTAACTCAGGGCTCTACCCCAGGGCTACTTGACTGTCCTCCCAAATAGGGAGTGAACCCCTTAAGACAGGAACCTTGGGGGCAGCTAGGTGGTGCAGTGAATAAAGCACCAGCCCTGGATTCAGGAGGATCTGAGTTCAAATCTGCCCTTAGACACTTGACACTTACTAGCTGTGCGACCCTGGGCAAGTGACTTAACCTCGATTGCCTCGAAAAAAAAACCCAAAAACAAAACAAAAAAGACAGGAACTCTTTTGTGGTTCCAACTCCACTGACCCCTTAGCCCCAGCACCTTTTTCATAAGCATGTAGATATGCATCTGGGCGTCATCCATGACATAGCGATGGGGTCTGCGGATCCCTTCAAGCGTCTTCTCCATAGTCTTGCTATCAATATTGACCCAGCGTGTGGCCCCAGGGGCAAGAAACTGTCTGAACCCCAACAGGTGGAGAGATATGGACAAATTAGCAGAAGGGCATGTGACCTGTGACCTACCTTTAAGATACCGCTGACAGGGGCAGCTAGGTGGCACAGTGGATAAACCACATGCTGGATTCAGGAGGACCTGAGTTCAAATCCAGCCTCAGACACTTGACATGTACTGGCTGTGTGAGCCTAGGTGAGTTGCCTAACCCTCATTGCCCCCCCTTCAAAAGATACTGCTGACCATCAAGGCACTGGGGAAAATCTTGAAAATTACCTTTGGTGCTTTTGCACTCCCCTGATCAGTCTCTCTCCTTCCCCATTCTTAAATACCTACTGTGTAGCTCATTCTTGTTCTCTCCTGGCTGTTAAAGTAATTCTCCCACTCTTTTAGGTGAGATATTACCTATCTCAGGAATGCTCAGACTTTTCAAAAGAGTGGAGACAGAGGCACCACCCCTGTGCTCTTTTATTCTGTTACTAGGAACCTGTGTCTTGGTATACCCCACCCCCAGGCTGTTCCTCACCACTCCTCATGCAGCAGACTCAGCTGGACCCCCTAGAACCTCAGAGCATCCAGTGGCCTCTGTCTAGCTAATCCCACTCACCTTCATCAGAGGGTGAAAAGAGGGTGTACCATTCCCAAAAGGAAGCATAAAGTGATCCATTTGGCCTCATTTGGGGAGTGGAAGGGAGGCAGCTTGGGGCTCAAGTGCACCCTCACACATGATACCAAAAATTTCCCATCCTATCTTTATCCTAGTAGACCAGGATACATAGACAACAGAGGAATGGACCAAATGACCTCTGAAGAAAAACCCCTTCTGACCAGAAGACGACATGACCCTTTCTAGTCTCTGCCTCACCCACCAGGAGGAGTAGAGACCCAGAGCTGGGATCTGGGGGGAGGGGAAGAGGTGAGGCTCACTGGTAGACAGAATCGACACTCTCAGGAATCTTGGACTGTTCTCCATATCGCAAGTCTTCACATGCTTCCCAGAAGCTCAGGTTCTCCGCTGGGTGGTGGGGAGGAGGTGGTGACCAGAGATGAGATGAGAGAAGAAATGGCTTCTGGGAGAAGCCCCTCAGAGAGTGAGATGGGGCCCCTGACTACACACCTACTTATCTTCCTCAACATCCTCCCATTCCCACAAACCCCACTACCCCACATCAACTGGGAAGGAACAAGTCCTTGGCTCACAATATTCTGGTGAAGATACAATGCTGGAGAAGTGGAAAGAAAAAGGCTGAGCCTGGGGCAGGATGGACCATATCATCACCATTCCAGGCATGATAGCATCTAGGTGGCCAGGTAGAATACTGAACGTGGAGTCAGACACTTATTTAACCCCTCTCTGCCTGGGTCTCCAGGGCATGCTAGTTATCACCCAGCATCCTCCTGGGTCCCTGGATCCCTTGTAGGAGCATGACCAGGGGTGGAGCTGCAGGTAGGTGTCTTACCACTGAACTCTTTCTTGAGGAACTCCATGAACTGTATGTGGCCCAGAGGATCTCCCAGGAGCTCTCCAAAGTTAAAAGCCCAACGCTCAACCCGGAGCTTGGTAGGTGTCGTCACCCTGGGCAATAAATGTGTATGTGGCAGGATGGTGGCAGCAACTTTTCTGTCCCCAGGCCCAAGGCGGGGAAAAAACAAAACACGCAAGCATCTGCCCATGCATATGCCTTCAGAATTAGAGAAACCTCTCCAGCGCTTATTAGGCCAATTACCATTCAAGTCCCTTTAGGACATGGCCCGTAACTCTTGCCTAGCTTGGTCCAGGAGGCCCACTAAGTGGGAGGGCCTGGGTGAACTCTGGAGCCAGATTCCCTGTCTCTGGGCCCATGATCCCCACCAAGAATCAGCAGTATGTATAGGATGGTGATCCTGCAGGAAGCTAGGGTTGCCCAGTCTTCTCCACCCACCCACAGCAGATGGGATAAACACTCACATGGGGGCATTCATTGACCAGTAGGCGGTATCATCAGTGATCCAAGGGTTACTGGGCAGGCAGCCAGACATGATGGGGTCGTGGGCCATGTACTGGTCATTGAACTTGAGGTATCTGGGTGGAGAGGGCCCACAAAGATAAGAGGAACATGAATTTAGAATCAGAAGGAAACTTAGAGGTCAGTTAATCCAATCCCCTCATTCTACAGATGAGGGTACTGAGGCAGAGCCAGGAGAAATGATGTACCCAAGGTCATAAAGGGAGTAGGTGGTGGTGGTGGAGAGTAAAGATAAGTTGGGGGAACCCTCACCACTCGAGAAGGCTTTGTAGAAAGAAAAGGGGCTGCTATGGTAAAGGTAAGCCCAGGGAACCACAGATGGGCAATTCAGAGCCAGGGGAGTCTGGGTGGGGACAAAGGAAGAGATTTGGGGTGAACATGTATGACATCCTCCCCCTCCCACTTGCCCGGACACCTTCCTCCCAATCCAAAGGCACTCACGCTTCCAGGCAGATAGAAGACTTCACCCTAGTCCTACCCATCGCCTTCTTAAAGTACTCAATCTGGGCAGAGGCACAAGAAAAAAGGGGTGAGGGAGGGATCAGATGGTGCCCCTTTAAGGCCCCCAGACTAGCCAGGGACAACCTTCCAATTGGGTGGGTGGGGACAGCCAAGGCTCCCTTGCCTTTAATCTTTGTCCATATCTACCCAATTAAAAATGTTTAAAGTGGGATATCCCCATAGTCAGGATTCCACCCATGGCCCTGCAGGCCTTAAGCTAAAGGATCCCAGGGCCTCCAGATTTGTTTCCCCTCCATAGAACCCAAGGACAGTCTAGCAGCTTACCTCTCTCTTATAAAAATCCATATTTTTAGTCTGGAAAAGATTAAGACAGGGAGGGTGAGGGCAGGGCAGAGCAGTTTGGTGAATGGGGGGCTGGGAGAGACCCTAATGGGGAATAACTTCTTTTTTTTTTTAATTAATAAAGTACTCCACTTCCTTTCTGTCACATGTAAAGATAGTTCCCAACTCCCATCCATACAAGCTTTCCAACCCCAGACCCCTCTCCCTTCCCCCAGACAGCAGGCAATCTGATATAGGTTTATATATATATATATACATAACATTAATCCTATTTCTGCACTAGTCATGTTATAAGAGAAAAATCAGAGCAATGATGAAAAACCTCAAAATAGAAAAACAACAGCACCAAAACCAAAAGAAATAGTATGTATGGTTCATTCAGCATCTATGCTCCACAGTTCTTTTTTTTTTTCCTTGGATTTGGAGATCCTCTTCTATCATGAGTTCCCTGGAACTCTTCTGTACCATTGCATTCGTGAGAAGAATATAGTCCATCACAGTAGATCAACACTCAATGTTGATGATACTGTGTACAATGTTCTTCTGGTTCTGCTTATCTCACTCATCATCAGCCCATGCAAGACCCTCCAGGTTTCTCTGAACTCCTCCTGCTCATCGTTTCTTACAGCACAATAGTATTCCATTGTATTCATATACCACAATTTGTCCAGCCATTCCCCAATTGATGGGCATCCCCTCAACTTCCAATTCCTTGCCACCACATAAAGAGCAGCTATAAATATTTTGGGGGGAATAACTTCTTTTGGAGGGGGGTTGGTGAGGCAATTGGGGTTAAGTGACTTGCCCAGGGTCACACAGCTAGTAAGTGTCAAGGGTCTGAGGCCGGATTTGAACTCAGGTACTCCTGAATCCAGGGCCGGTGCTCTATCCACTGTGCCACCTAGCTGCCCCGGGGAATAACTTCTAATGCCTTCCCTCCTACCCACAATCAGAATCAGGGAAAAGGAGTAGGCACAATTAGTGAGCGAGTTACCTATGTGGCATAGAGGATCGAGTGCTAGAATTGGATTCAGGAGGATCAGAGTTCAAATTCTGCTTTAGACTTACTAGCTGCAAAACCCTGAGCAAATAACTTAACCTCCTCAGTTTCCTCATTCGCAAAATGGGGATAAGAATAGTTTCTATCTCACCAGATTGTAATGAGATTAAAATAAATGCTGGCTATTTTTGTCTCACAGGCAAAAAACCTTAGTGCTCATTGGGTAGAACTTCTCCCCACAATTGCTGATGAAGGCAAGCTTACAGTTTCCCACACACACACACTTCTGATCACTTCCCCAGGCCCAGCCCTGGCTGAACTCTAATCCTACCAACCCCTCACATAGCAGCATCTCTGATCATCAAGACAACCAGGAGAGAGTGTGGCTAACTCAGTGGCATTCACCCCCTTGCTGTTGGAGACACATCTGAGGTCATAGCCTTAGCTGTAGTTCAGGTATCTATAAACGTCCATAATTTCAGAACTTTAGAGAACCCTCTTGTTCTTGTTCAGTCAAGTCTGACTCTTCATGACCCCATTTGAGATTTTTTTGTCTTTTTTTTTTTTGAGAGGCAATGGGGGTTAAGTGACTTGCCCAGGGTCACACAACCAGTAAGTGTTAAGTGTCTGAGGCCGGCTTTGAACTTGGGTCCTCCTGAATCCAGGGCCAGTGCTTTATCCACTGCGCCACCTAGCTGCCCCCACATTTGAGGTTTTCTTGACAGAAATACTGGAGTAGTTTGCCATTTCCTTCTCCAGCTCACTTAACATATAAGGAAACTGAGGCACAGAGTCACAAGCTAGTGTTTGAGGTCACATTTGAACTCAGGTCTTCCTGACTCCAGCCCAATGCTCTGTTCACTATGGTGAGACCCTTAGAGGTCATCTAGTCCAGAGCTGCTTAAACTTAGACCTCTTTTCACCTGAGAAATTTACAGGTAAATAAAATAGGTATACATACCTTTTACCACTGCCAAATTTTTTGCAACCCCCACATTCAGTTACCCACAGTTTAAGAAGCTTTGATCTAATCCCATCCCCTAATTTACAGCCCAGGAAATGGGCCCAGAGGTGTACAAACTTGCCAGGAGGTTGGAGGTTGGAGACCAAGCTTGCATTAGACCCACTTAGCTCCCATTCACAGGGCTGGGGTCAGAGGCAAATCAAATCAGTTGAGTGCTAACAAGAATCCCTGGTCGCATCTCAGCTTTTCCATCTTAGGGAGCTCCTGGGGCAGTATCTGGGTACAGCTAAAGGCTCTGGCCATGGATGTATCTCTAATCTCAGGGTCAATGTTAGCCATGCCAAGGCTCCAACTCCAGTTGGAATAGATTGGACTTGGCTGGAAGGGAAGAGGCTTTTGGAACTCTCTTTTGAAGGGGCTGGAGTCCAGGAAGGGGGAGGGGTAAGGAGGGAAGTTTCTACTTTCCAGGGGTTTCCTCATTACTAGTCTCCTCTGCCAATGAAATCACAGGTCTGGCTCCAAAACAAACCAAACCAAAACAGTTAGACAAGGAGTTCAGCCTGGTCCGCGCTGGTCTAAAGCAATCAACCATTACCAGCCAGAAGACAATTCTGAGCTGCCTAATCCCTCCCCAAATCTTCTGTTCCCATACGGGGCTTCATGGCTCCTGGCCCCCCCGGGGCCTCTCAAAAAAGAGAACCTACAACCTCTTTTTTTTTTTTTTTTTTGCGGGACAATGGGGGTTAAGTGACTTGCCCAGGGTCACACAGCTAATAAGTGTCAAGTGTCTGAGGCCAGATTTGAACTCAGGTACTCCTGAATCCAAGGACCGGTGCTTTATCCACTGCGCCACCTAGCCGCCCCCTACAACCTCTTTCTTACCATACTAACTGTGTGGCTCTGGCCAAGTCACTTGACCTGGGGTCTTAGCTTCCCCACCTGTAAATGAGGGGTTGAGGCTAAGTGGCATTCCAGCTCTAGAATGTATAATCTTAGGGATCCTTATTCCAGGAAATGCTTCCAACTTCCTTAATCACCCTTCACATCATGCCTTGGTGGATGGTCTGGGGAGGGGGGTGGGGATGGGGGTAGAACTAGGGATATGCTAGGTCTTGATCCAAAGCCAGAGCTGGAATCCAGCTGAAGAGGGAAGAAGGGAGATGGGAGACAAAGGGAGAAAGGAGGTCAAGGCCGGCTCTGGCTATGGATCCAGAAATCCTGCCAGCCAGCCTTCCTCGAAACTCCTCTCTCTGGCAGATAGGGCAGGGGTTACTATGTTCTATAAATGGGGGGGGCAGCTAGGTGGCGCAGTGGATAATGCATCAGCCCTGGATTCAGGAGTACCTGAATTCAAATCCGGCCTTAGACACTTGACACTTATTTGCTGTGTGACCCTGGGAAAGTCACTTAACCCTCTTTGCCCCCGAAAAGAAAAAAGAGAGTACAGCCCAAGGATGGGGAATGGTAGTGCTCATTAAATACACAAGACAGAAACAAATCCTACAAATGGGCCACTCACCATTTGCACCCTAGTAGTGTAGCAGTTACCCCGCTCAGGTCCCTGTTCCATCACATTCAGGGCTCCTGGCTGACAAAGAAATGGGGGGTCAGATAGAGGTGCAGGGGAAATGGAGGAGTCAGCTCTCAACTTCTTGTTGTCCACCCCCTGCCCAAACCCTTTGTCCACATTGCAGTTCCTAGCCCCTGGGGTACAATGGAATGAATGCTGTCGATGAAGTCAGAAGACCTGCAACCTGTTTCTGATGTGGTGCTAGCTGTGTGGCCTTGGTCAAGTCGCTTGACTTCTGGGTCTCAGTTTCCCCAACTGTGAAATTAAGGAGTTGGACTAAGTGGCATTTTAGCTCTCTATAATTCTTGTTCCTGAAATTAATCATCCTTCACATTAATGCCAGGGCACAATGGAGCCAACTGGGCAAGAATTTAGGTTCTGCTGCCTACTCCCAGGCCCAGGCCCGTAGGGCAGGGTCTCTCCAGGCACAGAGCCCCCTGCCTCCTGGTGGAGGATGGGAATGAAACCAGCCAAGAAATGCCATCCTGTCCTAATTTCACAACGAGGGAAAGGGGAGCCTGGTTTGGCATAGGGGTAAGGGGGGCAGGGCAAGGAACAGCTTCAAAACTAAACATCTCTAGGATCCCAGCCCCCAAACGCTACTGGGTGGCTCCCAGGGACTATGGTTACCTTCAGCTACGGCAGAGGGAGATAGAGAGTAGAACTGACCCCAGTCTGGCCTGAGAGTGAGGGGTTGAGGGCAGCACATCATATCCCAAAGTCCATCCATCTGACTCTGTCCCTTCTCCACATCCTCCCTCCCATAAGACCCTGCCAGCTCCCTCCCCCTACTCAGTTGGCCTCAGAGGAAGTCTGTCTTCTGTACCCCTTTTTCTGAGCTCCTCGCCTAAATCCCCTTCCCCACTGGTCGTTTCCAAAGACCCATTTCCCCCTGTCTGCCAGGCCTTTCCTCTTTCCTTTCATCCCCTCTACTAGTCCAGATCCCTCATGGTAATAGGGAAGGGATCCTGAGGTCCAGAGTGGTCAAACACTTTGCCCAATGTCACAGAGCTTCCTGGTCTGAGGGGGACGTGGGGAGAGCCTCTCACCGGGGGCCGATTCACCAGCCAATAAGTCTGTTCCTGACACTCAATGACAATTCTGTCCCCTTTCCGACGCTGCTTGGCTGCTCTGAAGGAAAGAGAAGATACTCTGTCAGAGACAGGGCAGGGAAGAGGGCAGATGCTGGGTCAGACAGAGATCAGGCCGGGGATGTGTTGATCTCAGGGGACAGTGTAACTCCAATCCCTGCTCTCAGAGAAGATTAAACAGGGTGGGGAAGGGGTGGGGTAGAACCCAGGGGTTGTTGGATTAGCCCACACTCTCCCCCTAATATCTGGAAAGCCTGCTGACCAACATCTGGCCACCCCCATTTTCTCTTATCTTCCTTCCTGGCTTAGTGGCTCAGCTGTTGCTTCTATGTTATCCCTCCCTCCCTCCTCCACTCCCAGCCCCCCACTCCAGGCAGTGCCAGGAGATCAGCTAGGAGGGGAGGGGAGGGAGTGAGGCAGGGGAGGGTTTGACAGTCCCTGGGACAGACCACAGGCTCAGGGGCACAACACGGCCAGCGTAGCTTCAGGCCCAAGACAAAGGGCAGGGTTTATATGGTGGGGGGTGGGGGTGGGAGAAGAGGGGCAGAGAAATGCTCACCTCAGCTGCTCCCGGGCCTGCATCACGACAAAGTCCCATGTGTGATTGATCTTCTTATGCAGCTGGTTATAGTAATCCTGGAGGAGGGGGAGGAGGAGAGGGGCTCCAGTGGGGGGGGGGGGCTAGCCAACCATACCCTGCCCCTGCCTCAAGCCCCATCCTCACTGGAAGAGAGAGGCAGGGCCCTGAGGCAATTCTGAGGAGCGGGGGAGGCTAGCCAAGAGGGGAAGGAGCTGGTGATCTGTGTGGCATCTGCATTGAAGAAGCAAGGCTGCTCATATATCCCCATAGGAATGTTCCAGATAGGGGATCGGGGCTGCCCTACCTTTTCATGTTCAATCAGGTCCCCTTGTTTCCGGATATTCTTCTTGGCCAGATAGATAGCTGCAAAGGCAGACGGGATTGCACAAACACGTGTGCGTGCCAATACACGCACATGTACCATAGACAGAGGGAAAACCGGTGGCTAAACACCACCACCACCACCATCCTCGAAGGAAGTCCCACCCCATCTCTGGAGTCCTGAGCTTGTGCCCAGCCAGCCAGCTACAGACTAGCTAAGGGCCTGGAGAGGAATTAAGGGAGAAGAGCTGAGACCCAGTGGGGCAGGAGCCCTTCAGCGAATAGCTTTGAGACCTTGGGCAAGTCCCTCACCCTCTGTGGATCTTGATTTCCCTAAATTGTAGAAAGTGGAAGCTGAACTGCATGACCTCTCGGCCCCTGGAGATCTGACATTTATGTGAGTCTGACGGTCTCTGCACACCCCCACCCTCCCCTATACCATGGAGTCATCCAAAATCTGTTAGCCAGAGCCCTGCTTCTGGCCCTGACCCACTTACCGTAATCCAGTTCAGCAGCTGGCCACTTAGTGCTCATCCAGAAATAGGGTGTCTATCGGGGAGAGTAGGCCATTAGGGCTGGAAATAGCAGAGCGGGCTCCCCCCTCCAACCCCTGCCTCCTCCAGGAAGCCTTCTGGAAGAACGCAGACCTTACTCTGAGCAACTCCCCCCCCCAAAAAAAAAACCCACTGCCCCTGTCCTGAAGGAACTTACATTTCTAATATGGAGACCACATGCAAATGACCTACCTATGCCTACAAGTTTTTTACAGGCTACCTTGGAAGTAATCTTCTAGGGAAGGCCTTAGCTTTGAAGGGCACCAGGAAATGAGGGGAGATTCTGATTCCCGGAATTGTACAGAGTGATACAGAGCTGGCTGCTACGGACAGATAGGATTAGTGAAAAATTAAATCCAAACCTTAGGCAGAAGCCAGATGCTCTTTCAGAAGGATGAAGAAGCAGAAGGAAGAAACAGAAGGATGCTCTTTCCTGAGGACAGCATCCCTGCTTCTTCTTGAACAAGCACGTATGGCCTATCCCACTCACCTGAATCCTGAGAACCCTGGTCTCTGTGATAGAGGGCCTCGAATGTCACAATTAAGGATGGCCTTCAAGGCCCTCTACCACCCAGATCAGAGCTCCAAACTGCCCCTCTACCATTCTCTACAACTACTGAAGACAGATTCTCTCTATTCTCTGAATTGGATTTAAAAAAAAATTTTACCTGCGCATGTCCTTTTCCTTGACCTAACAATGGCCAAGGGAAGGGCTCTAGCCCTGGAAAGAGGGGTCCTGGGCTCTGGTCCCAGCTCTGCCATTAATTCATTGTGAAATCTTGGTCAAATGACTTTGTCCAATGGGGACAATGATGCCTGCTCAGCTTGCTCCACAGGGTTGTTGCAGTGATCAAACAAAAATGTGCCCTGGAAACTACAAAGGCCTGTGTACTTTTTGTTTTGTTTTGTTTTTTAGTGAGGCAATTGGGGTTAAGTGACTTGCCCAGGGTCACACAGCTAGTAAGTGTCAAGTGTCTGAGGCTGGATTTGAACTCAGGTCCTCCTGAGTCCAGGGCCGGTGCTCTATCCACTGCGTCACCTAGCTGCTCCACCTGTGTACTTTTGAGAGACTCTTATTTAAAGCTAGAAGTGGTCATTCAGTCAACTTCTAGGTGTGCATCCCCAGAGAGGAAGAAAACTAGCCCAAGGTCACACACAGCAGAAGGAGCACTGAATTTGAAGGTAGAAGTTCTGAATCTTGGGAGCAGCTAGTTGGCACAGTGGATAAAGCACTGTCCTTGGATTCAGGAGGACCTGAGTTCAAATCTGGCCTCAGACACTTGTCACTTATTAGCTGTGTGACCCTGGGCAAGTCACTTAACCCTCATTGCCTTTCAAAAAAACAAACAAAAAAGCATATTAGAAATTCCAAATCTCAGCTCTGCCCCTTATTCCCTGTGTAACCCCGAGCAAGGCATTTAGCTTAGCTGAGCCTCATTCAGTCTTCCCATCTGTAAAATGAACAGTTTTAACTAGAAGGTTCCCCAAGGTGCCCTTCTAGTTCTAAACCCCTATAACCCAACTCTCAGTCCTAACCCATTTCATCATTTCCCATAGGAGAGGTCTCCTGTAGGGTGGCACAAAGCTGATTTTGGCACTAAGTCAGCTCAGTTCCTTATCTCCTTCTCACACTCACATCCCATGGCTACCACTTCCTTCCCCACAAGAAGAGGGCAGGGCAGGCCCCGGGTGCCCACCCTCCTCACCAAGTGCCCTCCCAGCCCCCCTTCAGGGGACTCCATCTCTAGCTGCAATTAACTTCGCTGGAAATAGGCTCCCCAGTCAACATGGCTAAGTAAGCCCCTGCCCCCTTACCCCAGCAAAGGTGCTGAAAGGTCTGGGAATAGGGAGGAAGAGGAGGAAGTAGTAGTCATAATAATGGGATCATAGGCTCACACATTGAAAACCAAAAGGGACCTAATGAGGAAACTGAGGTCCATCAAATCTTCAAGATGGCCTCTCTTGTCATAAGGCGAAAAGCTGGGATTTGAACCCAGGTCATCTGCCTCCAAATCCTTCTTACTTTTCTCGGGCACTGTGATCCACAAAGCTCTTGGCTGCCTAAAAATCCCAGAAGATAAGCGACTCAAGCATTAGGAAACGAGGCTCAGAGAGTTTTGAGGACGTGCCCATAGTCAGACACTGTCAGGCTTGAGCCCCCATCTTCCAACAGTAAGTATAGAGCAGTCCCCACCACCACCTCATTCTCTCTCGTTTGCCATTTTTATAAAGTAAAAATAATATGTGAGAAATGCAAATCAGGTCTTTTGCTTTAAGTGAAGAACTGGGAGAGGGACCAGCTGCAATCCAGGAGGCCTGAGGGGCGGGAGTGCAGAGGAACTGAACTGCACCTATGTACAATGTTAGCCCCAGCCTTGTCCACACACACACACACACACACACACACACACACACACACACACACACACACACACACACACACACACACACACACACACACACACACCCTCTTAGAAAAGCCAAACCTGGGGCAGCTAGGTGGCGTAGTAGATAGAGCACTGGCCCTGGAGTCAGGAGTACCTGAGTTCAAATCCGGCCTCAGACACTTAACACTTACTGGCTGTGTGACCTTGGGCAAGTCACTTAACCCCAATTGCCAAACCAAAAAAAAAACTCAAGTCAGAAAAGCCAAACCCAGGAACTGGATACCCTGGGCCTTTGCCAGGTTGGGGGGCTGGCTGGAGGGTGTCCCACCGTGAGGTCTGGACACCTCTCCATCACCACCACCACTATCACTACCACATTCCAAATCTCCTGTGTGACGTTGAGAAAGTCCCTCACCCTCTCTGGGTCTTGAATTCCCTCAATTATAGAAAAACAGAGTTGAACGGAAGACCAGTCTCACCTGGAACCTGTAAGGGGAGTCATCTGCTCGGAGAATGAGGCACCTGGGGTCCTTCAGGGGATAGATGTAGCCATGTTTCACAATGAGGTTCCCCAGGTGGAGAGACTCTGCAGAGGGAGATTTGGGCTTGGATCACTTCTGGGAAATGGCATCTGGTTCTGGGGACCACTTTTTAAAAGTGTTGATATCTTTGATTTTTACATAACCTTCACTTCCAAATTTGTCCTTCTCCTCAGTTCTTTTTTTTAGAGGTTTTATTTATTTTATTTTTAATTTATGGAATAAAAAAGCATTTTTATAACCGTATGATAAAAAATGACTGCACAAGAAATTAAAAATCTATTATGTACTACTTGCTATTCCTTTTAAATATATGATCAAGTTATCATGTAAATTTCTTTTTTTTCCTTTTTTCCCTCCCCCCATTTCCTGCCCTAGGTAGCCATTTCCTGGCTACCTTTGGACACACACACACACACACACACACACTATATATATATATATATATATACACACATGTGTACATGCACACACACACACACATATATATAAATCATTTTATACATGCTTTTATTAACCAGTTCTTTCTCAACCCTTCAACCAGGTCTAACAAGGTACAGGTAATCCACACCTATACTTCCCCAGTTCTAGAGTAAGCAATAATACAGGGTGTCCCAAAAGTTTCAGTGCAGCTTTAAGCTTTCAGGTTAGCCTAGTATTATTTAAGCCTTCTTTTTTTTTTTTTGAGGGGCAATTGGGGTTAAGTGACTTGCCCAGGGTCACACAGCTAGTAAGTGTTAAGTGTCTGAGGCCGGATTTGAATTCAGGTACTCCTGAATCCAGGGCCAGTGCTCTATCCACTGTGCCATCTAGCTGCCCCTATTTAAGCCTTCTTTAATAGCTCCCTACCCTGATTAAATCATAGCTCTGGTCAAAAACAAAACTACATTGCCAGGCTCTATGGCTACAGAGACAATAATAACATCAAACATTTATATAGGACATTACATGTTTGCAAAACATCTGACTAATAATAATAATAATAATATGTTGTTCAGTTAACTCTTCATGACCCCATTTGGGGTTTTCTTGGCAGAGATACTAGATTGGTTTGCCATTTCCTTCCCCAGCTCATTTTACAGATGAAGAAAGTGAGGCAAACAGGGTTAAGTGACTTGTCCAGGGTCACACAGCTAGTAAGTGTTTGAATAATATAAAATAATATATAACATAAGCAACTATAATATTATATAAAATAATAATAGCTAACATTTACATAGAATATACTTTGTTTCTTTTTTGGTTTTATTTTGCAGGGCAATGAGGGTTAAGTGACTTGCCCAGGGTCATACAGCTAGTGTCAAGTATCTGAGGTCGGATTTGAACTCAGGTCCTCCTGAATCCAGGGCCAGTGCTTTATCCACTGTACTATCCTAAGCACTTTACTATTTATTATCTCATTTGATCCTCACAACAACTGGGTGAGGTAGGTGCTATCAATATCTCCATTTTAGAGATGAGGAAACTGAGGTTGAGAGAGATTAGATAATGAGCCTATGGTTATATATCCAAGAGGTAACCAAGTCAGAATTGGAACTCAGGTCTTTCTGACTCCAAGTCCCCCACTATCCATTCTACCAGCTAGCTGTCCAATTTCTGCCCTTAAGGGCTGACATTCTTTGTGGGGGGGGGACGACATGTACACATCAAAGTGATTAAAAAATACATACAAAGTAACTTCAGGGTAGGGAGGCATAAGACAAGAGAAGGAATCGGCAAAGGCTTTGTACAGGAGCCAGTGCGAGCTGAGGTTGGAAGAAAGCAAGGGATTCTGAGATTTTCTCATCTGTCAAATGAAGCATTTGGTGTATTCCTGCACTGAATCCCATGATCCTATAAGCCTTGAGTGAGGAGAAAGAGGAGGAGGAGAAAGAGAAAGGGGAGGAGGTGGAGGAGGAGGAGAAGGAGGAGGAGGAAGAGGAGAGGGAGGAAGAGGAGGAAGGAAGGAAGGGAGAGGAGGAGGGAGAAGGGGAGAGGGGAAAAAGGAGGAAGAGAGGAGAGAGGGGAAGAGGGAGGGAGAAGGAGGGTAAGGGGAGAAGGAGGAGGAAGAAGAGAGAGGGAGGAGGGGCAGGAGGAGGAAGGGAAGAGGGAGAAGGAGGAAGAGGAAGAGAAAAGGGAGGAGGGGAAGAGGGAGGAGGGGGAGGAGGACAGTTAGAGTGTGATCCAGGCCAGGGTGATCAAGGAAGGCCTCAGCCCCAGCCAGCCTCCAGCAGCTCCCGCCCAGGCCCAGAGGTTATGGTCAGTTATTGCTTCTGCCCCAACGCTCTCCTGCTATTCAGTCTCTGCTGTCTCCCAGTCTCCTGAGAGGAGCCGCCTGTTTTCTTGCAGTGGGCGCAGAGCTGGTGAATTCTACCCAGGTCCCAGGAGGACAAGATAAAAGCCTGGCTCTCCAGCCCCATTAAAGGCTGCTGGAGGGCGGGGCCTCAGACTTCTAGAGCTTGTAGCTGGACCAGGAACCTGAGCTCTGTAGGAAAATGGGCCCCATCCCCCTCCTAAAGGCTCCACTCCCCACACTGTGCTTCCCGGCCCCTCCAGGGAGGCCCCCCACCCCCCCATCCCGTCCCAGATCACAGAATTTCAGAGCCAGAAGGGGCTTTCCAAGCCATCCCTCCCAACCTGCTACCCAACCGTCCCTCCTCTGCTCTGCTGGAATACCTCTGGTGTCGGGGAACTCGCTACTCTGACAGCTCACTGCCTTTGGAGACTGCACTTCCTAACAAGGAATGAAATTAGAAAACGATAATCATCTCAAAGATTGGGCTGAGCCCTCATTCTCCTCAAGAGGAAAGAAAGGGAAGGGTAGAGGAAAGACCATATTTAGAGACTGCAGTTAGAAATCGGCCCAGCTCGGTGCCTTCGCTGACCGGCAAATGAACTTTGGGTTTCTCCTGCTCCCCGGAGGACTTGGAGGACAGGGGCAATGTTTAGTCAGCCCTTCCTGCCCAAGAAGCAGGAAACTGTTCCCCCTAATCTTGATACCCTCTTACCTTCCTCTGAGATAGAGAATTTCTGGATGAGCCACTCCACAATGTCACTGCCTTTTGAGAGAGACAGAGAGAGAAGGAGAAAGTGAGACAGACACAGAGACAGGGCAGCAACCCAGAGAGGCCAAAGTCAGGCCCAGCCCCAATAAGGCCTCCCTTTCAGCCTCCCCTTCCCCTCCTTCCTCCATGTGAAAAGGGAGAATTTGGCAGTACTGATAAGACTGGTGAATAGGCAGACAGGAGGGAAGGGATGGCATGGGCACAGAAGGTGCCTGCCACTGCAGGAGACCCCCTTCCACAGAGCAATGACCCAGGTCAGTGGGCAGGGTTTCTAAGGCTGGTGATGTCACTGGGCTCACTACTCCACCTCCTTCTGTCCCCTTCCCAAGACCACAATCAGATATGGGGAAACTCTCCTCATTTCTGGGGCCCCCAAGAGAGGATACCAGGAGGGCCACTTCCTGCCCATCTCTGTTAGCTGGGCAAAAACCTCGGGGCTCCAAGCACAAAATGGAGATGAGATGGGGTGGGGTCAAAAAGCCAGGAAGGTCTGGGGTGGGCAAGGGGGGGCAGCACTGCTCTCCAGCAAGAAGAGGATGGAGCCTTGGACCCCAAGCTCTTCTCCACACAATCCCTGCCCCCACCCTGATGCATAATTGATAAACAAGTGCATTAATGGCAGAGAAGCTGGGAGGAAAAGCAAACCAGCTCTCTTTTCTCAGGACTGGTGGGCGGCGCCCACCGCTGTGTCCTGGCACTTCATCCCAGGGGCTTCTCGGGGCTGTGGGGAGCCCAAGGCCTGGTCAACCTCAATCTGCAACAGACTGGCCTTTCCTCTGCCCAGGTGGGGCCTCATGCTGAACTCGGGCACCCTAGAGGCTCCCTCCTCTCCAGTGCCCTCAGGACTCCCTGGCTCACCTGTCATGGCATGGGGGATCACGGTGATGAGCAGGCGCTGATTCCGCATCTTCACACCCATGTCTGGGTCCTGCATGCCCACAATCACACGCTCCATCTGCGGGAGACAAGGAGGAGAGCCCCCCCCATAAGGCTACCATGAGCCTGGACACTGTCCAGGGGCATCATTTCTGTGGGTGCAGAGCAGGAGGAAAAGTCTGCCATCTTTCCCTCTTCCATCCCCTCGCCCAGAGCCCTTTTTCTCTCCCAGTGGGCCCCACGTGTCTGTGCACTTGGGGGACCCGGTATTCTCTCCATTTCTCCATTATTAAAGTCTGCTCCCAGGAGTATTTGCACTTTAACTAGGGATCAAATCAAAGGAATGAATCCTGAATGGTAGAATTTCAGGTGCCAGGTAGTAAGTAGGAGAGATCTCTTTTTGGTGGGGGAGGTAGATAGGAGGGACTTAAGAGCCTCTGAAATCACCCTGGACCCCTCCACACAAGCAGCCATACCCACTTCTCCAAAAAATTGTTCCTCCACTCTGGGGACACCCCAGCTGTGCTCCTGGGGGTGGAAAGGGGGAGGGGCTGCCCAGGGCTGGGCAAGAAGCCAGAGGTAGAGGAAACACCAGCCTCCTTTTTAACATTTTGTCCCTGGGGCTGAGAACTCTTGGGAGGGCAGAGCAAGAGCAGCAGGGCTCCCCCTCCCCCAGCCTTCCCTCCAGGGGGCTAGGGCCAGGAGTCTAGTCTAGAACAAAGCAGGCAGCTTTTATTTTTAGCATTTGACTAAATGCCTTCCCAGCTCAGGGCTTGGCTCTTTCCAGGGCCAAGGGAAGGACGGCGCCGATCGGCCCAGGGCTCTGCTATCGAGCTGTTTATTCCTTCCCAGAGATCAACCAACAGCCAGGCCTCTCTGAAAAGCCAAAGGAATGCGAGTGCTGGGGACAGAGAGACTCTGGGAAAGGGTCCTGCCCCGGCTTTGAGGAAGCCCGGTCCAGCCTCTAAGCCAGTGCTACAAAGTTCCAGGGATTCTGAGGTGACCAGAGGGGGAACGGAGCTTGGAGAGCCGCTGCTTAAAGCTGATGGCGTAGGAAAATAGTCAATCAAAACTGGGGGGGCGGGGACTTTCTCCTCACTGAGCCTCAGTTTTCTCATCTGCAACCCCTACTTTTGATATCTAAGGTCCTCCATCATCTATAAGCTAACATTTCCTGTTCTAAGGACCCCCTTCAGCTCTGACATTCTCTGTTCCATGTTCTAAGGACCCTTCCACCTCTGATATTCTGTGTTCTATGTTCTAAGGACCCTTCCAGCTCTGACATTCTCTGTTCCATGTTCTAAGGACTTTTGCACCTCTGACATTGTTTTCTATGTTCTAAGGATTCTTCCACCTCTGACATTCTTTGTTCCATGTTCTAAGGACCCTTCCACCTCTAATATTTGATGTTCTATGTGTTCTATGTTCTAAGGACCCTTCCACCTCTGATATTCTATATTCTGTTAGTCTATAGTCTTTCTTCTTAGGTCCCTTTTAGCTCTGATATTTTATTTTTTTTCTATGTTCCTAAGATACTTCTATCTTTGACATTCTACGTTCTAAGAACCCTTCCACTTCTGATAGTCTATGTTCTAAGGTCCCATCAGCTCCAACATTCTGTGCTCTGTGCCCTTAGGTCATTTCCAGCTTTGACGTCCTATAGTCTATATGCTGAAGTTTCTTTCAGCGCTGACACTCTATGTTCTATGAAGGCCAACACAATTTTGCCAAGGGACATAAAGGCATGAGAATAGTCCCAGGACCTGGAAAGACTTTAGCAGGGACCCAGTGCTTCTGGAGAGGGACCAGGCCAGGGCCCAGTGGAGGCCTTTGCCAAGGATGCTCAGGACCGCAGCAGCCTCTGGCCCCAGCCCCTGATCCAACCACAGCCAGGACTGAGGGAAATCATTGTGCCACTCCCAGAGGGTGCGGTGGCAACCCTATTCATACTCACAAACATCAACCTGCTCCAGGGGAACCCAGAGCCAGGAGGACATCAGAGAGAAGAAAGGGGAGGGCAGGAAGAGGGGGAGAAAGGGTCTGAATCTGGAGATAAGGGGAGGGGGTACAGCTCCCCCAAAGAGAAGGGACAGTAGACCACCCAGGACTAATCAGCCGCTTGGCACTGGAGGAATCTTGCAAGTCTTGTGGCTAGAAAGCTTAGTGTCCCCAAGCCAAGACTCTCCTCATGTAAAGAAGAACAACGGTGAAGGTATCCCCAAAGTCCTCTTAGAGAAATGGATTTTTCCAGGTTCCTCCCACACCATAGGGCCTCTGCTAGGCTGCCCCTCTTCTGGGTTCCCCTAGAGCACACAGCACCCCTTCCCAGGTTCATTCCAGGTCAGAAGGAGTCTGCTAAGCCGTCTAAAGGTCCCAGGGTACTCCCCACCCAGGCCACGGTATCTCTGCTAGGCTGTCCCGAGGGACAGAATCCTTTCTCTCCCAACCCTCTCCAAGCTCTCCCAGGACACAGGACCCTCCCTGGGCTCTTTCCCCATGACACAGGCTGCCCCAAACCCATGACCTCTTCTGCCCAACAAGGAAAGCGCGGCTGCCCCTTAGCCCCCTCTTTTGAAACCCCACCTTCTATCAGTTGGCCAGGGAATCAGTGGACAAGAGAGATGAGTTCATTCTACCCCCCAGGGAAGGACCATGGGTTCACCAGGCACAGGGGGACAGGATGTAGGCTCCCTGTCCCTCTTACCTTGCTCAGACATGGCATCTGGACTTTGTAGCTGCCCCCCTGGTGGAGAGTGTTGATGGTCATGGCCCCTGCTGGGCCAGGCAGATCAGCCGGAGGAGAAGAAGAACAGAAGGATGAGGAGGAAGAAGAGGCGAGAGAAAGAAGCCGACCCAGGCTACTGGAAGCTCCAGGATGCTGAGCACTGAGCTGGAAGCCCCGGGGGGCATCCCGCCCACTGCCCCACCCGCCCACTGGCCTCTTCGGTTCTGCTGCCACCTGCTGGACATTTGAGGATGGGTCAGTTGGGGCGGTTGGAGGGAGAGAGGACCCAGTTTGCTGATATTGTTCAGTCCTTTTCAGTCATGTCTGACACTTTGTGGCCCCATTGGGGGTTTTCTTGGCAAAGACGCTGGAGTGATTTGCCATTTGTTTCTCCACTTCATTTTACAGATGTGAAAACTGAGAAAAAAAGGGTTAAGTGACTTGCCTAGGGTCACACAACTAATGTCTTAGGTCACATTTTAACTCAGGTCTTCCTAACTCCAGGCCCAGGCTCCATCTATTGGGTTACTTAGCTGCCTGGATCCAGTTTAAGGAAGATTAATTGTCCCTTTCCCTCCCTACCATCTCTGCCCTCCCACAGGGCTGGAGGGGAAAGAACTGGAGAGGTCAGTGTAGCCAGCCCCTCCACCTCCTAAAATAATACAACCCATGGGGGACTCTCTGCTCTTCTGCTTATTGTGATTCTCATTTGATTGATGAAGAAATCAAGGCCCAGAGAAGTTAATTATCACTCAATGCATCAGTGAAAAAGCAGGAGTTGGAACCCAGGATCCCAGACTGGAGGCCAATTCAGCGCTCTTTCTCCATTGTATCCACACTGAGATCTAATGACAAAGACTAAAGAACTCTGGAGAATCTAGGTTCAAGTCCCGACTTATTTTTTATGCATCCCCTTGGCCAAATTAGCTCCCCTCTCAACCTCTGAAACCTCCTCCATAAAATGGGAATAAGAAGATTTTCTGACAGAAGCAGCATTGGACAGAAAGAAGAAAAAGAGCTGGCCTCTGGGGCAGAGAGACCTGAGGTCAAGTCTGCCTCTCAGGCATCCTGGCTGCATGACCCTGGGCAAGTCATTCTACCTCTCTTTGCTCTCAGGCAGCTGATTCCGAAGACCAGAGATGTCAGGGGAGGTGCCCACTGGCATTGGTAGAGGGAGTTTCCTCACCAGGAGTTCCCTGGATCAATGAAAACACAGGTCCCATCCTGAACCAATGAATAAACAAATAAGGGGATAGAGGAATAGACAGAGATAGATGAGAGATGGATAGACAGACAGACAGACATAGGGCAAGATAGACAGAGAGAGGGATATACAGAAAGACAGACAGGTAGATAGATAGGTAGATAGGTAGGTAGATAAATAGATGATAGAGATAGATAGGTAGATAGATGATACAGATAAATGGATAGATAGATAGATGGATGGATAGGTAGATAGGTAGATAGGTAGATAAATAGATGATAGATGATAGAGATAGATAGGTAGATAAATGATACAGATAAATGGATGGATAGACAGATAGATAGATAGATAGATAGATAGATAGATAGATAGATAGATAGATAGATAGATAGATAGATAGAGAGAGAGAGAGAGAGAGAGAGAGAGAGAGATAGATAGATAGATAGATAGATAGATAGATAAAGTGAATAAATGAGAGCACTACTGAGCGTACATGATTGTTGTGGGGAAAGCACTTGGTCAGCCTCACAGGACTATAAGAAGCTTGAATTAATGCTATTAGTATCCTTCCACTTCCATCAGCAAAGACCAAACATGGAAGATTTAAACCCTTATTGAATATTTGCTGTGTACCCAGCACTATACTCAAGGTGGGGAGATTGAAGAAAACTAAGACTCTGCCTTGATAGGATGCGGTGCCCCTTGGGGTGTGGGTGAGAGGAATGGAATAAACGCCTTCCTAGGAAACCAGGAGAGAACACTGTTGGATGATGGGTAACAAGGTGGGGCACAGAGAAGGGAGACTTCATCGGGGAGGTCTGGGTTTTCCCAGTTCCAGACATTTCCTTCCCCAAAACAAACCCAGTGAGCCCAGAATTGGGAAGTCTGCTCGTCCCACACCACAAGAGAAAAGCCCAGTTCCAGGGGACAGATATATTTATTCAATCACCTTGGGCATGTTATTTTCCTCTAATGGAATATAAGTTCCTTGAGGTCAGGGACTACCTCACTTTGGTATTTGTATCTCAAGTACCTAGCACAGTGCCAGGTATATAGTAAATTCTTTTTTTTTTTTTTTTGGTGGGGCAATGGGGGTTAAGTGACTTGCCCAAGGTCACACAGCTAGTAAGTGTCAAGTATCTGAGGCCGGATTTGAACTCAGGTACTCCTGACTCCAGGGCCGGTGCTCTATCCACTGTGCTACCTGGCTGCCCCATAATAAATTCTTAATGAAAGCTTGTTGACTGATTGAGGAAGAAGAGGCAAGGACTGGTTTGCTAAGTCACAGAATCACAGAGTTGTTAGGAGATCTTGATGCCCTTTTAGTCCAATCTCATGCACTACGGAGACTCCCTACTACAACACCTTACCTGATCCTCCAGAGGCCTGCTTCTTGTTTTCTAGGAATTATGAGCATCAGACCACTAATTTAAAGCTGGGAGCGCTCTTTGAGGTAGACTAATCCAGCTTCATGTTGTTAATGAGGAAACTGAGATGCAGAGAAGCGACTTGCCTAAGGTCACACAGAAGTATCAGATTCTGGATTGAAACCCGTGTCCTTGACTTCAAACCCAACATTTGTACTACTATTAATAATAACTAGCATTTATATTGTACCCACTGTGTGCCAGTCTCCGGGCTAAGTGCTTTACAAATAAGATCTCATTTGATTCTCACAACCCTGGGAGCTAGGTGCTATTATTATCCTCATTTTACAATTGAGGAAACTGAGGCAAAGGTTAAGTGACATAGCTAGTGTTGAACAAAGGTTAAACAAAGGTTAAGTGACATAGCTAGTGTTTGAGTCTGGATTTGTTTTGGTTTTTGGTTTTTGTTTTTTTTTGGGTTTTTGGTGAGGCAATTGGGGTTAAGTGACTTGCCCAGGGTCACACAGCTAGTAAGTGTTAAGTGTCTGAGGCTGGATTTGAACTCAGGTACTCCTGAATCCAGGGCCAGTGCTTTATCCACTGTGCCACCTAGGTGCCCCTGAGTCTGGATTTGAACTCAGGTCTTCCTGACTTTAGAGACCTAATCACTGTGTCACCTAGCTGCCTGTACATATCTCTTGTACTACTTTATTACCAACTAGCATTATTGTATGGGACAAACATGGGACAGTTCTCAAGGGCTTCAGTAATTATAAGGGTGAGGGTCAGAATGGGGAGAAGCATATAAGAGAGGTATCCATTCATCCACTGATCCATTCATTCAACAAACATTTTGGATTATAGATCAAAGAAGGGAGAGTTTACAGGTCCGCTAGATCAATCTGGTGATTTTACAGAGACGTTCCTGATCACACACAGAGTAAGCAACAAGAGGGAGTATTTGAATGCAGATCCTCTAAGTCTAAATCTGGTATTCTTTCCACTACACTAGGGCCAGTGTTTTTATAGCCATTTTACAGATGAAGAAACTGAGGCTTAGAGATACTAAGTGATTTGCCCATGATCTTACTGCTAGAGCCAGGATTAAAATCCATTCCTTTTAACTACAGGCCCAGTATTCTTCCCATTCTACCAGGACATTATTTCTGGCTAGTTCGGGGATCAAAGAAGGCTTCATGGAAGAGGTGGCATTTGAGCTAGGTTCCGGAGTTTGGGTAGGATGTCTACAGGCAGGGATAGGAAGGCAGGCACTGGGGACAAAGGGTTCTATGAACAGTGTGTCTTCTTGTCTAACTGAAACAGCGTACTGCATATAAATGGGGGTAGTGAGAGGGAAGACCGTGAGATAAAGAGGCATCCGAGTTCAGAAAGTCTTGAATGTCAGAATGAGTTTGTAGTCTGTTCTTTAGGTAATAGGGAACCGTTGAAGTTTTTTTTGAGTATAGAAGTGACACAATCAGAAAAATGTACAGGAAGATTATACAGGCAGCAAAAAACATATGCAAGACAAATTGGAAGGGGAGACTGGGAGGCCCCTAACCGATTTAGAAGACTATTGCCCTAGACTTGGTTAGGGTTGATTAAATGCTGCATTAGAGTAGTGGCAGTGTGAGTGGAAAGAGGCCAGGGGGAGGGGGGAAACAACTGTGATAAAATTAAAGAAAAAGCAAATTTTATGAATAGAGTGGACTTTTAATGGAATGAGTAAATGTTAGAGCATTTATTTTTTTCTGGGGATATTGAATTTTTTAAAATAATAAACATTTTTGTTTATAGCTTTGAGTTCCAATTTTTATCCGTCCTTTCCTCCCTCCCCTCCCCTCTCCTTGAAGCAGTAAGTAAGCAGATATATATTATACATTACCATATTAGTCATTTTGTACAAGAAAACTTGAATAAAAGAAAAAAATGAAAGAAAGTGAAAATAGCATGCTTCAGTCCGTGTTCCATCAATATTAGTTCTTTCTTTGGAGGTGGATAGTGTGTTTCATTAATAGTCCTTTGGGACTGTCTTGGATCATTGTATTGTTGAAAATAGTCAACTCATTCACAGTTCATCATCAAGCAATATTGCTGTCTCTTTGTACAATGTTCTCTTGGTTCTGCTCACTTCACTATACATCAGTTCATACAAGTCTTTGCAGGAGTTTCTGAAATCATCCTGCTTGTCATTTCTTATTGCACAATAATATTCCATTACCATCATATACCACAGCTCGTTTAGCCATTCCCCAGTTGATGGGCATTCCTTTGATTTCCAATTCTTAGCCACCACAAGAAGAGTGTTAAAACATTTATTAAGAACCTGCAGTGGGGGCAGCTAGGTGGTGAAGTGGATAAAGCACCGGCCCTGGATTCAGGAAGACCTGAGTTCAAATCCTGCCTCAGACACTTGACACTTACTAGCTGTGTGACCCTGGGCAAGTCATTTAACCCTCATTGCCCTGGGAAAAAAAAATAAAGAACCTGCAGTGTACAAAGGCTTAGGAGTATAAAGAGAAATAAATCGAAACAATCCTTGTTCTTAAGAAGCTCACATTCAAAGGGGGTGGAGAGTGGGGTAGGGAGGAGACCACACACACAGGTTTCAGCTAGACAGATGGAAAGGCCCTATAGTCTTTGAGGTGCAGCAGTAATACCTTTTCTTTAATGCCATTTTTATGAATAAAGCTATATCCATTTCCAATGTGGAATCATTGGACAGTGATGAGGACTTGGGGGGGCGGGGCAAGAACTTTTCCAAGTCTTCAGCAGTCATGGCTTTGGGGGCCAGGGAGGTTGCCACCAAGGCAATTTCCTCAGACTATGGCTTTGGGGGGACCAGGCTGGAAGGGGGGGCGCTGTTGCTGTTCCTAGGGTTCTTTGGCTGTCAATGGTAACCTGTCAGTGGGTGGTAGTGGTGTCAGGATATTGAAAAGAGGAACAGTAAAATGGAAGATGAGGCTGGATACCCCAAAGGGGAATGTTGTAAAGAAGGGGGCACCGGGGCAGCTAGGTGGTGCAGTGGATAAAGCACTGGCTCTGGATTCAGGAGGACCTGAGTTCAAATCCAGCCTCAGACACTTGACATTAGCTGTGTGACCCTAGGCAAGTCACTTAACCCTCATTGCCCTGCAAAAAAAAAAATTAAAAAAAAAAAGAAGGGGGCACCTCCCAGCCCCGGCTCTCCACCCCTGCCCCGGCTAGGTTTTTATCTCTGAGATAGTTAACTCTTTCAGAGTCTCAGAATTTATATTCTCTTCCTCCCCTTCAAAACCTGCACATGACACCTAGGGGTGTGGAGGAATATTCTAAGGATTTCCTGTCCAGGCAAAGAAAGGGGGAGCAGGATTTACTAATGATATAACCAGATATCTGGGTTAGAGGACTCCCCTTCCTTTTAGCTGCCCCCCTCCCCACTAGGGACTCTCTTGTTACAACCCAGCAAGCAGACCAAGGTTGCCCTCTTGTGACAACCGAAGAAAAGACACCAGTGTCCCCAACCCTTCGTCTGAGAATTGCAAGTTTCCAATCCCCTCCTCCAACCAGGAAGAGACTCCTGGGAGATCATTCAGTCCATCCCCACCAACTCTGTGTCCCTCGATGAAGCTCTGGCTGTGGGCTGGACGCCAGGCTTGGACAGGTACTTGAATGACCTGTAGGAGTTACACAGTGGGTCCCTGGAATATCCCTCTGTGACAACTCACTATCCAGCTAGATTCACAGAGGTTAGTCGGACGAGGCAGAAGGTGTACCCTGAGCTAGGGACAGGGGTCGAGTCAGTATCGGTGTAGGGATGAATGAGAGCTCAGTGAAGAAGGATGGGGCTCAATGACGGGATTGGAAATGCCTCAGTGACATGAACAAGGGCTGAGTCAGTGGAAAGAAAAGTCTTCTGGAAATGAGTGAGGGGATGGGGGCTCAGTGAAGAGAGCTGCATCTCCATGAGGAAAGTTGATGGAGGCTCAGCGATTATGACAGGAGCGTAAGAGAATGCAGGCTCGGGCTGCTAGGTGGCACAGTGGATAAAGCACTGGCCCTGGATTCAGGAGGACCTGAGTTCAAATCCGGCCTCAGACACTTGACACTTACTAGCTGTGTGACCCTGGGCAAGTCACTTAACCCCAATTGCCTCACTAAAACAAACAAACAAAAAAAAAAGAGAATGAAGGCTCAATGAAGAGTTTGGGGCAGCTAAGTGGTGCAGTGGATAGAGCTCTGGGCCTGCAGTCAGGAAGACTTGTGAGTTCAAATCTGACCTTGGACAATTACTAGCTGTGTGACTTGGAGCAAGTCACTTCACCCTGATTGCCTCAGTTTCCTCTTCTGTAAAATGGGCATAAGAAGGAAATGGCAAACTATTTCAGTATCTTTGCCAAGAAAATCCAAATGGGGTCAGGAAGAGTCGGGCTGAGACTGAAATTACTCAACGACAAGACTTTTGGAGGCTAAGTGAAAGGGTTGCTATTGTTTGTCCTTCCTTCTTGAAGAGAACCATGCCATTGAGAGGTGATATCATGACTTGCAGTGAATTGGATTTAAGTGAAGAAGAGCTATGCAAGGTCACCAACCTCACTCTTCACTCTCTCCTCCACAGCCATCTGGATCCAGTGGCAAGAGACCTATCAGGACGACTGGAGATGACTCTGGGTGTTTGAGGCAATCGGGGTTAGGTGTCCAGGGTCAGGCCCAGGGTCACATAGCTAGTAAATGTCTGAGGTGAAATTTGAACTCAGGTCCTCTCAACTTCAGGGCCAGTGCTCTTGAATGAGTGCTGAATGACTAGGCGGGGCGAGGAATCGGTCAAGGTTAGAGGATGAGGTTAGGGTGAAGGGGATGAAGGCTCAGTCAGGAGCACTGGAGGGGGCACCGTGATAGGGAAGGAGTCTCAATGAAGAGGGGCCGGGGCCTAAGCTGGGGTCAGTAGAGACTTGGCGAAGGACGTAGCGGGGCTCAGTGAGGGGCACTGGGGTTTTATGAAAGATCAAAAAGGCCAGCCCTTGGAGAGCCCTGGCCGGCCAGAGCAGAGCGGGGACTGCAGGCTTATTGGCTGAAGAATGAGAAACTCCCTGCTTCCTGGACCGCGGGTTCCGCCCGCCCGCCCCTAGGTCCCGCGCAGCCCCTGGGCCACCGCCCTACACTGCGAAGCTGGGCTACGGCGGCTGCGAACTTGACCCTGCGGCGGCTGCGAACTTGGCCCGACGAACCCGAGGTGAGGACCCCGAGGGGCGGGGACGCGGCCGGGGAGAGGGGGCAGGGGGCCAGGGGGCCAGGGGCTGGGGGAGAGTGTGAGCGGGAGCGGAACTGAGCGTGTAACTTTGTAAACGTTCAGACGGAGCGCCAGCCAGCCCGGGTGTGAGAGGCTGTCAGACGGTGTGAGTTGAGGGGTGGGTGGTGTATCCACTGGAAGTACTCTTGGGACCGTGAAGGGAAACGTGTGTATTGGCGATCGTGTCACGGCGGGTTGCGGTGTGGCTCAGGGGCTCCTTTCTACTTTCTGGGACTCTGGGTCTACCTGGTAGGCGTCAGGGTGTTGGTGATTGTGAGCATGAGACAGACAAGGAGGAACTGGGACTGTGTGTAGACCTAGTGGTGAGCGGACTTGTGTGTGTGTGTGAGCGGGTGAGGGGAGTGTGTGTGTGTGTGTGTGTGTGTGTGTGTGTGAGCGGGTGAGGGGATGTGAGTATGTGTGCCATAGCGTGTGTCGGAGTGCCCTGTGTGAGCAAACTGGCCTTGCCCAGTGGGGGGGGGGGGATGCGGCCACAGAGCCCCCTTTGTACTTGGCTTAAACTGGCTGGAAATGCCTGGCTTCTGGGGTAGGACTCTTCCCAGATTCCTACTGGGGAGGGGTGTATGTAGGTGGAGCCACCCGGGTTGACCTACTTTTACCCAATTCCCCATCTAAAAGGAAGAGAAAGGGTGAGACACCACCCCCACCCCCCTTCCACACTCACACACACCCAATCCCTGTACTCTTTCCAAGCCATTCAGAAGAGCCAACCTGACCTGCCCCCTCACCCTCTCCAGGGAGTACTGGGACAAGAGGTGCTCTGGTCTTGGACATGTGAGGAGTTGTTTTTCTGCAGGGACCTACCCCCTCCCCCTGGGTCCCAGAGCTCCCAGACCCCCTAGCTTCCCTTTCTCTCTTGGCTGGTCTCCCCCACCCCCACCCCCACCCCCTTTCATTTGAATTTGAGAGATCATTGGTCCCTTCTCCAATGGCCTCCTAGCCAGCTTCCTCTCCACCTTTCTCTTTTTCTCTTCCTGCTTGTTAGCTGTGGCACATTTGGCAAGTCACTTCACCTTTCTTAGCCTCAGGTTGGTTCCTCATTTGAAACGTAAGGCTGATAATCCTTTTACCCTCTCTGTCGCTGTATGGATGAAGCACCTGGTAAATTGCTAAAGAAATACCATAGAATTAATAGTATGCCTAGGTCTATCTCCTACCCTACAGTTCTTCTGTCTGCTTTATTTATTTTTTCCTGAACTGTCCTGCCTCTAGTCTTTTCTCATGTCTTTCTCTAGGCCTGGAATGGTCTTTTATCATGCAACCTTCCCAGTTCTGTCTGCTTTATTTGGGCTGCCAAGTCTGACAGTCAGATTCTTACTTCCCCATTCCTACCACCCCTCCTCCTTCCCCCTGCCTTGCCCCTTTCAGGAAACTTGGAGAAGAAGAATGAGCCCAAAGGGTTCAGGAAAGGGAATGGTCTAAGTGGGCTTGCTGAAGGCTGGGTCACTGGAAGCCAGAAGAGTCAGAAAGAAATCATCCTTCCCCCTCCCACCCCTAGGAATCCCTGGACCCAACCCTCTCCTAGTCCAGGCCCAGCCCTAGGTTTCATGCTGGAATAGGGTTAGGTTTAAGAGGACCCCTGGGGCACTCTTAGACACTGCTTTGCCTGTCTTGGAAGCCTAGAACGTCAGGGTGGGCTGAAGGGGTCAGTGGGCAGGAAGCAAGGGTCCTGGACTGGAAGTCAGAGCTCTGAGTCCTGATCTCTTCTCTGTTGGCTTTTAGCTACTTTTTCCAGACTAATGTCTTGATGCTTATAGGGCCAGCGAGCCTCAGAATTCTTCCTCTCCTCCATTATCCAATCCCACATCTTCATGGGAGCCCTGCCTCCTGGGAGTCTGGTGTTCCCATCTGTCTAAGAGGCACAGTAATATTCATCTGTCTGGAGTGAGGCTGGGGGCTGCCTAGAGTATCCCTCCTTTCTTTTTTTTTTCCTTTCCCCCAGGGTAATGAGGTTTAAGTGACTTGCCCAGGGTCACACAGCTAGTTAAGTATCAAGTGTCTAAGGCTGGATTTGAACTCAGGTCCTCCTGAATCCAAGGCCAGTGCTTTATCCACTGCACCACCTAGCTGCCCCGCATCCCTCTTTTCAATCATAAACTCCTATTTCAAATCTGGAAGGTCATTTAGGCACTCCCTCATTTTACAAAGGAGGAGACAGAGAAAGGGGGATGGGGGGAAAAGGCCAGAGAGATACAGAGAGAGAGAGAGAGAGAGAGAGAGAGAGAGAGAGAGAGAGAGGGAGAGAAAAGGGAGAGAGAAAGAAAAAAGAGAGAGAAGAGAGAGGGGGATTGACTTGCCTCTGATCACACTGAGTTACTTGAAGAAGTCTTCTGTCTTCTAGTTCTGTGCTTTAGGCAACACATCAAGTAGCCCTAATTTAAAGCCATCCCTTTGCTTATGGAGGAAACCCTCCTTACTGCTTAGATCTGGCAAGTGGCCCTGGGAGCATCTATCAGCCTATGTTCTCAGTTAAGTCATGACTGAGAAGCCTTTGAGTACTCCATTGCTGGAGATAAAAAGAGAACATAAGAATGCTAAGAACTAGAAGTAACCTTAGGCTATAGAACATAGACTGAAGAGGGAAGCAGTCAGTCCACTTCTTCCCTCCAATAGTCACTGTCCCTGCCCCTTGCTCATAATCTTCTGCTGGCCCACACCAGGCAGCCCCCCCCACTCCTAGGGTACCATGGTACCTCTTCATTGGGCTCGTCTTCCTCTAATGACTAAGCTTATCTAATGTGGTATAGCAAAAAAAGTATGCACCGTGAGTCAGACACCCTTCATTCAAGTCCCTCAGGTTCTTAGGTGCCTCAGGTCACTTGTTCTTCTAGCTGTGTGACCTTGGGCAAGTTACTTAACCTCTCTGAGCCTCTGTTTCTTCATCCAAAAACTGGGGAGGGGGGCAGCTAGGTGGCGCAGTGGATAAAGCACCAGCCCTGGATTCAGGAGGACCTGAGTTCAAATCCAGCCTCAGACACTTTACACGTTCTAGCTGTGTGACCCTGGGCAAGTCACTTAACCCTCATTGCCCTGGAGGGGGCGGGAAGGGGCGGGGCATGGAAGGCAGCATAAAAGGCCAAGAAACAAAAACTGGGGATAAAAACATTTGTCCTTCCTATCTCATAGTACCTTAAACTATCAAGCTCATTGCCAGGTGGGTTGTTCATGTTATTAAGAAACTGTTGAAGTAGCCCCAGGCTACCTCTTCTCTAGGCTGAGCTCCATCATCCATGGGTGGTGTTGGGTTATAATTAGATGTGCCTGAGTTATCTCTATGCGCAGAGACTAAATTTATTCAGGTACAATGAAAGCTTCTTTAGCGTGTCCCAGTGTGTGCGGTATTTATAGGCTGACTGTGACACTCAGAAGGGCTCAGGTGGCCAGCTCACCTCCATGATGCGGCCTCCAGGTTTCCAGCAGCCTTCGAGCAGATTGTGACTTATGTAGAGCCTATGGTAACTGTACCTCCTTCCCCTCTTTCTGCGGTGTTTGGGGTCCATTCCCAGAAGAAAACCAGAAGTCAGGCTTCTTGGTTTCTTGTGAACAGTTTTCTTTTGAAAAGGTTGGGCGGGGGCAGCTAAGTGGCCCAGTAGATAAAGCACTGGCCCTGGATTCAGGAGGACCTGAGTTCAAATCCAACCTCAGACACTTAACACTTACTAGCTGTGTGACCCTGGGCAAGTCACTTAACCCCAATTGCCTCACTAAAAAAGGAAAAAGAAAAAAAAAAAGGTTGGGCAGGAGAGGACAGAAAAACTGTGAGTTTGCAATAACCATTTTGGATTATCTGTGGACTTTTGTTATCTGCCCTCCTCCATTTACCCCATTTCTCTACTTTCCTATTATTCGTCCCAGCCCTACCCCTACCTCAGCAGCCTAGTATACATAGTAATTCAGAGGCAGATCTCTGGGGGGTACTCCTCCTCTTGGTGGCTGATTACAGGAACCACTGGAATTACCCACCCACGGAAGCATGAAAGAATTTAAGCTGAGCCTTGAAGAAAATCAAGCATCAGGCCTTAAAGATGGTGAATGCACTCTCTGTCTTACACCCTCCGCCTCTGAGTTGGGCTTGTCTAGAGACTAGTGGCTTCTTTGTAGGGCCAAATTAACATCTTCCATTTCTCCATCTTCCTCTCCTCCTCTCCCCTCTCACTCTTCCTCTACCCGCCCCCCTCACCTCCTTTTTCTACTCTCCTCACCCCATACTGGGTGAGTTGCTGATCTGGTTCACCCAAGGTTGGGGGTAAGGACCTGGAGGGATCCCATGTGTCCTCTCTGGCTTCCAATCCAGGTCTCAGGTCACTGGCTAGAAGTAGGAGACACCTCCCTCCCCCACCACTTCTAAGCCTGGTCCCTCCTCACACATTCCAAAGCCTCTGAGTCACTGGGAGGGGCTGTGTCATACGGGAAATGGAGACCTAAAGACACTCCTGGGTTCTGGTTCCCCTGGCCAGAGCACCTTCCCCAGTCTGTGACCGCCTGCTCTGAGCTCCCCACACCCCTACCCCATCCCTGGCCCCAGCCTCTAGCTTCTTATATTTAGTTCTGTTTTCCTCACAATACACCCTGGGAAATAGCTAGTGTCAATATTATTGCTCCTGTTCTACAGATGAGGAAATTGAGGTTTCAGAGTGAAGCTCCTTGCCTAAATTCACATAATTACTCAGTGTTGGAGCCAGAACTGGAACGCAGGTCTCTGACCTCCAAGGCCAGTGATCTTTGACACTGATCCACCTCTCAACAGTAAGGAGAAGAGGAGAGGCCCCAGCAGGGTGGCAGTAATGGAAGGGAGTCGGGGGTGGGGGAAAGAGGCAAGGGGTAGGCCTGGGAAGCAGTTGCCCTGTGAAAGCACCTATAAAATCTGGAGACTTCAGCCCAGAGCCTGGAACTACTCTTCCCCTGACTCAGGGGCTCACTCTGGAGACTCCTTTTCCTCTTGTCCCTTCCAATAACTAGGGTGTGCCCTAGGGACTTTGACACAGGCTTCTGCAATTTAGAGGGTGCTGCCAACCCTTGCTGAAAGAGAAACAGCACAGCACCTTGTTAGCAGGAATAATCAGTTAAAATAGAAAGCTACTCACTGGCACCTAGGTTGAGAGCCTTTCTCATCCTCTCATCCTCTCATCTATATTTTCCTGAGCCTCAGTCTCAAGCTGGTATCCCCACCATGTTTTCTGGGCATGGTTTGTAGTGCTAGTTATTACTCAACAAACATTTATTAAATGCCTACTATGTGCCAGGTATTGTGTTTAGCTAGTACTGGGGATACAAAGAAAGGTAAAAGACAGGCCCTGTTCTCAGGGAGCTCACAGTCTAAGGGAGGATACAATAGACAAACAGCTATGTACAAACAAGCTATAGAAAAGATTAACTGGAAGCAATCTTGGAAGGCAGCAGGATTAAGGAGGACTGGGAAAGGCTTACTGCAGAAGGTGGTATTTTAGTTGGCACTTGAAGGAAGCCAGGAAGCAGAGATGAAGTGGAGGGAGTTCCAGGCATAGGACACAGCCAGTGCTAATGCCCAGTGTCTGGAGATGGAGTGTCCTGTGTGTGGAATGGCCGGAAGACTGGTGTTACAGGATGTGGAAGGGACTAAGGTGCAAGAAGACTGGAGGAAGGAATGAGGCTAAATAGTGGATTTTCTATTTGATCCTAGAAGAGGGAAAGAGGAGTGTGTAAGGACCAGAGATCCTTTCCAACTCCAGCTGTAGATCTGGGATCCTATGGTAGAATGGAGAGGGAATAGACAGTAGGTAGGCTGGCCGACCAGGGAGCTGTTTTACTAGACCTGGGAGCTGTTTTACTAGATATGGGATTGGCCAGAGGAGATAAGGATCTGAGCTAGGGGAGTAACCATTTGAGTGGAGATGAGAGAATGGATGCAAGAGATTTGGGGAAGATACAATTGGACTTGCGGGAGAGGGAAGGGAGGAAAATGACTCTGAAGCTTCAATCTTGGGTGACCAGGAGGATCCATGGTACCATCAAGAGGGGTATGGAAGGGGGGCAGCTAGGTGTCCCAGTGGATAAGGCACTGGCCCTGGATTCAAGAGGACCTGAGTTTAAATTTGACCTCAGATACTTGAAACTTACTAGCTGTGTGACCCTGGGCAAGTCACTTAACCCTCATTGCCCTGCAAGAGAGAGAGAGAGAGAGATGGATGTCAGGAAGAGGGAAAGGTTTGAGGGGGAAAGGATGATGGGCTTGGCATTGCTGAGTTTGAGGGGCTACCATCCAGCAGTTCAGAAGTCAGTCTGGATCTTAGGAAAAATGTTAAACTGGAAAAAGAGATTTGGGAAATAGCTACGTAGTTATTCTTAGCTTCAGGGGGCCCAGTTCCCTCAGGGAGACCCTTCAGCAGATGGAACTTGCTTTTTCAATCTTTTGAATGAGAACATTGACACTGGATAAAGTCCTTGTCCTGCCCTAACCTGGATGTTTGGAGGTTAGAGGTGTTGAGGGATTCTGATTCCACAGGATGTTGCAACTAGGAAGAACAACCTCTCTCCCCACCCAACTTTTATTGATGTGGAAATTGGAGCCCTGAAAAGGGGAATTATTTGACCCAAGTTACACAGGGGCGGAGCTGGGACTGGAGTTCAGGTGTGCTGATACGATGTCTGATGCCCTTGTGCCACATGGCACTTCCCTGAGGCTTGGGGGTGGGGTGGGGTTCCCATCCAAGGGATGAGGATTTGGGGACCCAGAAGTCTCATTCATAGTTGACCTTCTTTAGGGGACCTTGGATCTGAGGTGAGGTCTCAAACTCCTTAGAGGGAGTGGCAGGAATGAGAAAAGGGAGGGAGACATGATAGAGCTAAGGTATGATGGAAGGAAGAGAGAAGGGAGAAAAAGGAAGGAAGGGGAAAGGTGGGGCTTAGGGGAGAGGGGCCTGCAGAGGCGAGGGGAGGAAAACTCAAGATAGGAAGTCTGATGGAGAGGAAAAGAAGGTGGGAAAACACATGAGGGAAATAGGAAGGAGGAAAAGCAGAAGGAAGGAAGGAAGGAATGGTGAAGGTGTAGGAGAAAGGAAGGGCATCAGATAAGAGAAAGCAGCTATTTAGTAAATAGGTGTTGATTTGCATTGTTGAAAGAGAGAAAAGGAAGGAACGAGGCACCATGGGAGTTTAGAGGGAGAGATCACTAGTAGTTAGATAGAGGGTAAGTTCCTTAAGGACAAGCACTGTTCCATTTTTGCCAATTTATCTGCAGAACCTAGCACAGTTCCTGGCACATAGTAGGTACTTAATAAATGTTTGCTCATGGATAGACTAAAACACTGGGCTTGAAGTCAGAAAGCCTTGGGTTGATTCCCATTTCAGGCATTTCCTCTTTGTTTGACCCTAGGCAAGTCACTTAGCTGTGCCTCAGTTTCCTCATCTGTAAAAGGGGGGGGAGGGAGGATAATAATAGCACTTCTTTCACAGGGTTTTGGTGAAAATCAAATAAGGTAATATCACAAAGGGCTTTGCACACCTTAAGTTGTTATAGAAAAGTCAGCAATTATTACTCTGGTTGAGCTAAGACTAAAGTAGGAAAGAGAAAAGCATTGACTTTCTGAGCCAGGCCCTCTGGAACCTATCTCCCCATCCCTGGAGGTCTCACCCCAACATTTCAAAGGTTTCTGGACTTTGAAGGCCAAGGCTGAAGGGGACGCTGCCCTTGGGGGAGTGGGCTTGGGGTACAAAGAAAAGACTCTCCAAGCCCAGTGAAGGGGTGGGGGGGACCCTCTGTGAAAAGGCCCAGCCCTTGGGCAGGCCCTTCCCCTAGACAATAGGTACAGGCCCCTGGGACAGCCCAGGGAAGGGGGGAGTGGGACACAGGTGTGGGGCCCCAGCTGCGGAAGGCTGCCTCTAAGGAGGCCCTGGGGAAGGGCGCAGACATCTAGGAGGCTGGGGAGGCTGGGGAAGGGAGGTTACCTAGAACCAGAGCAACATTGCTCTTCACCTTCCCTTCCAAGCCTTCGCCCCCCCCCCCCCCCGCCCCCCTCCACATACACACAAACCCAGGTCTTTCAATGACAGGCACCTAAACGACCCTCGCGCGCGCGCACACACACACACACACACACACCACAGCCACACTCGTGACAATCACCGACATAAGCTGAATGGCACACACACTGACCCAGGCAAACCAGGACACCGCCAGATAGACACACAAGGACACACCCACAGACGCACCAGCGGTAACCCCGGAATCCTAAGAAACACAAGCTGACACAGATCCACTAGGGACACATGCGTGGACACACGCCCCACGCCCCTATAACTGTTGGGAACACCCACGTTCACCCCCACCCTAAGCCTGCAGGGCTTGGAAAGGAGGCTGGGGCTGGGGAGGGAGGGGGAATCCCCGGGGCTGTGCCCCGCCCTGTGTGCGTGTGTGCGTGTGTGTGCGTGTGTGTGTGTGTGTGTGTGTGTGTGTGTGTGTGCGTGTGCGTGCGTGTGGCTGCGCCAGGCCCACTGTGGTTGGTATGCGGGGGGCGCTGTGATGAGCTCACTGCAGTCTGGCCGATAATGAGGGATGGGACTGGGGAGGGGCGGGGGTGGGGGGGGACGGGGAGGGGACGGGAGGCAGCAGCGGCGGCGGCAGCAGAGGTTTCTCGGAGCTTAGAGCTGGGAGCTCAGCGCTCAGCATCTCAGGCTCCAGCGCCGGCCGGGCAGACAGAGCCAAGGGTCGGTCCATGGGCCTGCCCTGCTGCCGCTCCTGCTGCTGCTGCTGCTGCTGCTGCTGCTTCTAAGGAGGAGGAGGAGGCGGCGGCGGAGAGGGAGCGGCCGGCAGGCAGGCGGGCGGGGGCCCCGGGAGCCGGCACCATGCTGGGCTTGGATATGTGCGAGCTGGGGGCGCAAGTGCTTGAGCTCCTGTGGCTGACGGTGTGCGCCAGAGGTGAGCGCCTGAGGCCCGAGGCTGGGGCAAGGCTGGGGGTTCCGGGGAAGACACCCAAGCCAGGGGTCCGCAGGGGGAGGACATGGGGAGACACCCATGCGAGAGGCTTAGAGGGGGAAGACACGGGGAGACACCCATGCTCGGAGGCGGAGGACATTGGGAGACACCCATGCCGGGGGCATGGAGATGGGGGACATGCTGGGAGGCCCCCATGCCGGGAGACTTGGGGTGGGAACACTGGAAGACTACACCCGTGCCAGAGGACCTGGAAGGTGGCATCTGGACAAATGCCATGGCCAGGGGTGAAGAACACTGGGGAACACCTGTGCTGGGGAACAGGGAAGGGGAGCACCTGGGGAGGGAAACTAGGAAGCGGTAGCCAGGAGACATGAAGGAAGAATCTAGGAAAGGTGAAGAGAGGACTCTAGGTGGTGACACACTCCGGGTTAGTACCTGCTGGGCCCTGCCAGTCCAACCCCTCCCCACGGTAACTTTGGAGAGGTGCCCGCCGAGTCAGCAGCAGCCCAACCTCCAGTACCTTCCAGGCATTGGGATCGGGTCTTCCTGGGGCGGAGGCTCTTGTGTACAGCTGGGTTGGGTTGAGGGGAGAGTTGACTTGTGGCAATGGATGGGGGTGTGGAGGAAAGAAGAACGCAGGGGTCCCATCTTTCCTATACTTCTCTAAATACCCATGGGGGAGCTGGGGCAGCAGGTGAGGCTCCCACCAGCTCCTCTGTCCTGGGGGGTATCTGCATTCATTCCCCTGAGTATGAGAGGGAGCAGGGCACTGCTAAAGAGAACCCCTCCTCCCCTAGCCTTCTGGCTCCAGAGAAGCAAGGCTATCCGCAGATGGGGGGTTTGGAAAGGAAGTGTGGGGGAGAAAACAAGAGTGGGGCCTCTCTAGGACAGAAGGCTTTGAGGGAAATGGGAGGCTGGGCACAGGGAAGGCAGGAGTGAGATTTGAGGAGGGACAAGGTGGTGGTGATGGGGAGGGGGGATTTTATTCAGGAGAGAGGAGGGTCTGTTTTAGGGAAGGGGGCATTCTATTTCTATACCGGTAGGTCCTTATTTCTGTGTAGAGAAGGGATCTCTGCTAGGGTTGGGTCTGCATTGAGAAACTGAGTCTACTGGATTAGAGAGGGAAGAGGAAGCCTGTTAGTATTTCTGTATTTGGAAGGAAAACAGAAGGATTGTGACGCTGTGAGAGCCTCTCTCCTAGGGACCCACCCAGAGCCCACCCTCCACTGGTCCTAAGTGCAGAGCAAAGACAGAGGTGTCTCCCTGGGACTCACTGGGATGGGGCTGGGGGCTGAAAGAGACGATGGACTGAACCAGCCCGGAGATACCTCCCCACTGTGTCCTTGACCATTGGAGGAACAGGACTGAAGAACCTCAGTTTTAGGTCGATATGAAGAGGGCCCCTGGAGCACTATGGGAATTCCATTCAGCTCAGTAACCATGTATTGTGCCCTCATTTTATGCTAGGCACTGGTGGTACAAACACAAATCAAAACATTCCCAGCTTTCAAGGAATGTGAGGAGGGGGAATAGACTTGGCAATATGCACACAGATAAACTTATTATACAAAGTAATGTTAGAAGGAAAGAACACTTAATCACTTAGGGATCCAGAAAGCCCTATGTAGGAAGTGGTGCTTGAGGTGAGTCTTGAAGGAAGCCAGGGTTTTAGGAGGCAGAGTTAAGAAGGGAAAGAATTCCAGGCCTGGGGGTGGGGGGCAGCTGTGTAAAGGAGACTGGGCATGGAATAACATCTATAGGGAATGGGCTTGTGGGCTACTTTGTGTGGAACAGAGAGTTTGAAAGGATGGAGTAAAATCAGTCTGGAAAGGTAGGTAGGAAACCAGTAGTAGAGATTGTAAATGTCAGGCTGAGTGATGCATTTTGTATTTTATCCTGGAGGTGATAGGGAACCATTGAAGATACTAGACTAGGGGAGTGACCTGGTTAGATCCGTGTTGTAATAATATCAATTTGAAAACCATTTGGAAGATAGAGAAGTGAGAGACTGGAAGCAAGGAAGATCATTTTGGAGACTTTTGCAATAGGGCAGATAAGAGTTAATGAGGATCTGAACTAGGGTAGAGCCCTTTAGGACTAGGGGCCAAATGGAAAGAAGGAAACAGATTTAGAAAAACGTTGTGGAGGTGGAATTAACAAGCCTTGGCAACCGACTGGGTGTGAGGGTGAGGGAAAAATTAAAGAAGCTAACTCTAACTTTATGAACCGGGGTGGCAGGAAGAATGCTTGTGCCCTCATCAGAAATAAGGAAGTTTGGAGGAAGGATGGATTTAAGGGAGAAGATAATAACTTCAGGGGGTTTTCCCCGCCTCGTTTAATATGAGTTCAGTTTTTAACATAATTAGTTGGAGATACCAAGGGGATATTGAGGTGGAGCTGCCCAGCAGACAGTCGGCAATTTGGGACTGGAACTCAGGAGAGAGATGAAGGCTTGGCTGTATATAGAGATTTGGGAGCCATCTACATAGAGATGATAATTGAACCCCTGGGAGCTGATGAGTTAGAGAGAGACAGAGACAGATGAGGACAGAGGAGGGGGGAGACAGACAGACAGAGACACAGAAAGGAAGTCAGAAAGAGGGAAATGGAGAGAGAGAGAAAGAAAAAACAGAGGAGAATGGCAGAGAGGGAAGGAGGGGAGGCGGGGGGGGGGGGGGGGGGGGAGAGGTAGGCCCAGGACAGAACAGTCTCATCAGTCCTTTGCCCCAGAACTATGGGAAGTGAGGTCAGAGAGTCCCCTGGAAAGAGACAGTCCCCAAAGCACTGTGGGAAAGGATTCAATTCAATTTAACAGTCATTTATTAAGTCACTACTAGGTGAAAGGCACTGTGCCAGCTTCTGGGGACACAAAAACAATGCAAGTGTCTGCCCTCAAAGAGGTTACATTATCCCAAGGAGAACAAGGGGAAGTGAGAGTTGGGGTGGGGTGTGGTGATATAAGAGGTGATGGATGGAAAGGAAAGAGAACAAGAGAGAGAGAGAGAGAGAGAGAGAGAGGGAACAGCAGCATTGGCTGGGAAGAATCTACAGCTTCTGAGCTGACCCTCGAAAACCAAGAAGGGTTTTGTGCTAAGAGGCAGAAGTAAAGGGGGGCAATGTACCAGGAATAGGCCACAACCAGAGGACATGTTAGTCTCTTGCTCTAGGGCACTATGGGAAGATAGTCCAGGGCTTCCCCAGGCCCCAGATCTGGGCAGCTCATGCTAGTGAGAGCAGGTGCTGGATTGTGATTCTGGGAAGATTGGTTGGGAGTGGGGAGGGAAAAGGTGAGACCATGAAAATTGTCCTCTCCAGCGAGAAAAGTCTGGAATAATGGAGGGGATGGGGACAGGGTAGAAATCTGGCTTACCCAAATTCCAGGACGTCAGAATCAAGCATCTCCAGATATCCACCTGGGGAGAGAGGGTAGGGGAGACAGACTCCCAATTCAGCTCTCTAGAGTGTAGGGTAAGCCCACGACCATCAATCAGCCAGCATTTATTAAGCACCTGTTGTATGCCCAGTAGTGTGTTAGGGCCTAAGAATAACAGGGACAACAAGGAAACAGTCCTCCCTTAGGTTTTATTGGGGAAGATAACACGTACATGTCATTTTATACAAGATAATTTTGAAGCCAGGGGATGCCACCAGCAGCTAACTGTGGTTCAAAAAAAGCTTCACGTGGAAGGTGATTTATTGATTTCATGACCCCTTAGTTTTTCTGAGAGAAGTGTTCAGAAAATTGAAATCATTTGCAGGTACAACACTGGATCAACACCCTTTGTTTCTGACCACGTCACTCCTCAGTTCAAGAAGTTTCTGTGGAACCCAGTTTTGTGTAGTATAAATAACTTTTGGCATTCCCTTCTCACCTCTGAAGGATATACAGACCTTCCTCACCTCATGCTGGACCACTGTGAGAGCTTGGTGGTTGGTCTCCTGCCACAAGTCTCTGCCCACTCCCCCTCCTCTTCCATTCACTCATAAAACGGATCTTCCTTAAATCAGGTCTGACCCCTATTCAGTGAATTCCTGTGGCTCCCTATCACCTCTAGAATCAAATAGAAAAGGCTCAGTTTGGAGCTCAAAGCCCTTCATAACTTGGCCCCTTCTTCCTTTTCCCGACTTTCATCTTACTCCCTGCTACACACTCTGATCCAGTACTACTGGCCACCTTGTCATTCCCAGCAGACACTTTTCACTGTCTCCCATGCATATAGGCATGTTCTTTCTCCTCATCTCTGTGTTCCAACTTCCCCAACTTCCCTGAAGTCCCAGCTAAAATCTCTCCGTCTACCAGAAGCCTTCCTCAGTCCCTCTTAATTCTGGTGCCTGCCCCCTGTTAATTATTTCCAATTTTTCTGTAAATAGCTTGTTTGCACACAGTTGTTTAGATGTTGTCTCCCCCATTAGACTCCGATCCCCTTGAGAACTGGGACTGTCTTTTGCCTTTTTTTGGGCGGGGGGGGGGGGGCAAAGAGGGTTAAGTGACTTGCCCAGGGTCACACAGCTAGTAAGTGTCAAGTGTCTGAGGCTGAATTTGAACTCAGGTCCTCCTGAATCCAGGGTTGGTGTTTTATCCACTGCGCCACCTAGCTGCCCCCTTGCCTTTCTTTTTATTTATTTCATCACTAAGCACAGTTCCTAGCACGCAGGAGATGCTTCATAAATGCCTGCTGACTAAATGAATTTCAAACTTTTTCATAATCTGGTTCCAGCCTCTCTTTCCAAACATTTAACATCATGCTCTTACATTCCAGTCAAACTGGGTGTTGCTGAATGACACTCGCCTTTCGTCTCCAGCTGTCTCCTTGCCTGGAAAGGTTCACCTTCCATATCTCAGCCTCTAGGAATTCCTAGCTTCCTTTGAGGATTTCCTCAAGGGCCAGACTATTCCCAATCCCTCCCATTCCCCCACCTCTACTAATGCTGCTTCTCTGAGACTTTGTGTATATATATATATATATATATATATTTTTTTTTTTTGGCGGGGCAATGGGGTTTAAGTGACTTGCCCAGGGTCACACAGCTAGTAAGTGTCAAGTGTCTGAGGCCGGATTTGAACTCAGGTCCTCCTGAATCCAGGGCCAGTGCTTTATCCACTGTGCCACCTAGCTGCCCCTTTGTATATATTTTGAATTGTTTGTGTATATGTGGTTTTCTCCTAGTTAGAATTTAAGCTCCTCCAGGATTGTTTTTGGCTTTTGTCTTTGTATCTGTCCCCAGTGTTTAACACAATGCCTGGCATGTAGTAAGCATTTTTTGTTTGTTTGTTTGTTTTATTTTTTTGCAGGGCAATGAGGGTTAAGTGACTTGCCCAGGGTCACACAGTAGTAAGTGTCAAGTGTCTGAGGCCGGATTTGAACTCAGGTACTCCTGAATCCAGGGCCAGTGCTTTACCACTGTGCCATCTAGCTGCCCCCTGTAGTAAGCATTTAATAAATATTTCTGAGTTTAAATTTGAGAAAGTGATGAAGCACAGTAGCTAGAGTTAGAATTGTTTCCTCTCCCCTGCCCTGGGCTCCTATCCGTGGAAAGCTGCTATGGTTGGCTCTAGTGCTGGCTTGCCCCAAGAGGAAGGGCACAGGGCTCCCCTCAACAATTTCCTTTCTCAGGGGCAGCTAGGTGACGCAGTGGATAAAACAGTAGCCCTGGATTCAGGACCTGAGTTCAAATCCAGCCTTAGACACTTGACACTTAATTAGCTGTGTGATCCTGGGCAAGTCACTTAACCCTCATTGTCCCACCAAAAAAATAATAAAATAGAATCTCGCAATTTCCTTTCTCCAAAAATATGTCTCATCAGCATCTGGGGAAACCTCTTGGTAGTGTCATATCCCAGAAAATAGCATTTTATGAACAGAGGCTGGAGTTTAGGCTTGGGGTCTGTAGATGCCCCTGGAAGTATATCTAGGTCCTCTACTTTGGACAGGTGAATTTCAAGGTTCTCAAGAGTTTCTTCCCCTTCTCACTTTGTTCCCTGTGCTAGAAACAGAAACATAGTTCCAAGTTGCTCTCCAAAATGGCTGGAGATGTTCATGACTTCAAAAAAAAATTTTTTTTTAAAGTAAGGTAGTTGGACTAGATGGCTTCTGAGATCCCTTCTAGCTGAGTGGAAGGCAAAGAATCTGGTTAGGGTTGCTTCGTCAACTGAAAACACGCACGCCAGTTGACCGATTAATACCACTACTAGGTCTGTATCTCAAAGAGATAAAAAAGAAAAAGCTAAAAGACTTCAATGCACAAAAATATTTATAGCAGCTCTTTTTGTGATGGCTCACAATTAGAAATTATGGGGATGCCCATTAGTTGGGGAATGGCTAAACAAGTTGTGGTCTATGATTAGGGTGAAATACTATTGTGCTATAAGAAATGACAAGCAGGATGGTCTCAAGAAAACCTGAAAAGACTTACATGAATTGATGCAAAGTGAAATGAGCAGAAACAGGTAAACATTGTACACAGTAACAGCAACATTGCATGATGATCAACTGTGAATGATTTAACTATTCTCAGCAATGCAATGATCCAAGACAATTCTGAAGGACTCATGATGAAAAATGCTATCCATCTACAGAGAAAGAGCTGATAAAGTTTGAATGCAGATTGAAACTTACTTTTTTGGGGCTTTCTTTAGGTTTTTTTTTCTGTTTTCTTTCACAACATGACTAATGGAGTTTAAATACATACACACACACACACACACACACACACACACATATATATTTCAATTAACAAAGAATTATTTTCTCTCTCATTGGACTATGGACTACATCAAGAGACTGATGACTAAGGGTCACTATTCCCTGGATGTTTGATAAAAGACTAACAAAACCCTTCTAACCAATACTCATAGTCAAGCAAAACAAATTCTCGCATTGGCCATAACCTAAAACGTGTGTCTCATTCTGCATCTTAAGCCTTTGTCAGAAAGTTTTTTCCTCTCTGTGGGTGGTCATTGCACTGATCAGAATTCTTAATTCTTATTATTAGTTAAGTCTTTCAAAGTTGTTTGTCTTTGGGGGCAGCTAGGTGGCACAGTGGATAAAGCACTAGCCCTGGATTCAGGAAGACCTGAGTTCAAATATGACCTCAGACACTTGACACTTTTTTTTTTGAATTTTTTTTTTGGTGAGGCAATTGGGATTAAGTGACTTGCCCATGGTCACACAGCTAGTAAGTGTTAAGTGTCTGAAGCCAGATTTGAACTCAGGTCCTCCTGAATCCAGGGCCAGTGCTCTATCCACTGTGCCACCTAGCTGCCCTGACATTTGACACTTACTAGCTGTGTGACCCTGGGCAAGTCGCTTAACCCTCATTGCCCTGCCCCCCCCCCAAAAGTTGTTTGTCTTTACAGTATTGTTATTGTATACACCGTTCTCCTGAGTATGCTCACTTTGCTCTCTATCAGTTCATATAAGTCTTCCTGGGTTTTTCTGAAACCATCCCCTTCATCCTTTCTTATAGCACCTCATAGTTACATTCATGTCCCATACTTTGTTCAGTTATTCCCCAATTAATAGGAACCCCTTTATGTTCCACTTCTTTGCCACTACAAAAAAAAAAGCTGCCATCAATATTTTTGTACATTTTCTTCTTTCTTTTATCTCTTTGGGGATAGAGGCCTGGTAGTGGCATTATTGGGCCAGAGGATATGCAGAGTTTAATGACTTTTTGGGCATAGTTCCAAATTGATTTCCATCATTGGCTGGACCAGTTCACAGCTCCACTAACAGTGCATTGATGCAATCACCTTATTTTAGGGATGAGGAACATTAGGCCTAAGGAGTTTAAGAGACTTGTCCAAGGTCACACAGAGTATAATTGTCAGAGTTTTCTTACTGTGTAGTCCTGCTTTGCTGGGGGAGGGATCAGGTTGAGGAGGTAGTCAGAGGTAGGGGTGAGGCCCAAGAGTCCAGTCCATATGCCAAACTAGGCTGAGAGTGGGAGTTATTGGGGAAGGGATATATGGACTAGAGATTGAGGAAGAGGTGGCTGGGGAGTCCCCATGGCTAGTAATTCTTCCTCCCAAACCATCAGAAAAAATCACTTGCTCTTTTTTCAGGACAGAGGTCATGGATTATAATAAAAACATAATATAGGCCTTTAATTTTTGCAAAGCTCTTTCCACATATTATCTCATTTGATCCTCACAATAATCCTGTGAAGTAGGTGCTATTACTATCTCCATTTTGCAATCAAGTCAACAAGCATTTATTAAACACCTACTGGATAATTTGGAGATAATCTCAGAGGGGAATGAAATTGACAGAGGTTAAGTGACTTATCCAGGGCTACCCAATTAGTACCTGAGGCAGGTTTTGAACTCTGGTCTTTCTCTTTGCAAGTGCAGCATTCTATCCTCTGTGCCACTCAGCTGTCTGAGAATGAATGGTTTCCTTCATTTTACAGGCCCCTGGGTCACTTACCATGCCAAGTATTTATCATAAAGCACTGTCTTCTGCTTCTTGGTCCTTGGAAAGGGTGGAACAATGGAAATGGCAGTGGCTTTAGAATCAAAGGACCTGGGTTTAAATCCTGCTTCTGATGGTTACTATGTCACATCTGGCGAGTCAGTTAACCTCCTTCAGTCTCTGTTTCTTCATCTGTAAAATGAATATTGGATTAGATGATCTCTGGGGTCCCTTCAAGGTCTAGATCTATGAGTTTCTGAAGGGAAGGACTTAGAAAGCCTGGAACTTATTTTGATAGGTGATAGATCCTGGGAGACTAGACCTTGGCTGTCTCCCTTCCCTCGACTGGGTCAGCTTCATCTCTGGGATGATAAGGATGATTCTCTCTGAGGGCCTACAGTATACCCAACCTAGTGCTAAAGGGATCCCTGGCACATAGGAAGAACCCAGTAAATGCTGGCTGAATGAATGGGCCTGCCACAGACACCATGGAATGTCGCAGCTGGGAGAGACCTTAGAACAAAGAATGATGAAGTTAGTTCTCAATCCTTCTTCCTCAAATGATCACATAAGACCAGGCATGATGGTCCATGCCTGGAATCCCAGCTACCAGGAAGGATCTCCAGAGCTCAGGAGTTCTGGACTAGAGTGCTCCATGCTGATCTTCAGTCAATACTAAGTTCCTCAATATGGTGGCGCTCCTAGAAAGGGGAGGAGGGCACTAGGTTGCCCAAGGAGGGTTGAACTACTCTGGGCCAGAAAAGGAGCAAATCAACATTCCTCTGCCAATCAGTTGTGGGATTGAGTCCATGTCTCCGCATGATGAAGAGACCCAGTTTTTTATTTATGTATGTGTATGTGTGTATGTATGTAAATATTTTAATGTATAAATATAAAAATAATCTAGATATATACACCCATACCATCCCCCGACATAATATGTATATATCACAGCTATACTTTTTGTTGTTGTTGTTGTTGAGGCAATGGGGGTTAAGTGACTTGCCCAGGGTCACACAACTAGTAAGTGTTAAGTGTCTGAGGCTGGATTTGAACTCAGGTCCTCCTGAATCCAGGGTCGGTGCTCTATCCACTGCGCCACCTAGTTGCCCCACATTAATACTTTTTACATGTATCCACCACCACCGACCCAGTAGAATTTAAGCTTCTTGAAGGCAGGTCTTGCTTTTCCTTTTGTCTTCATATCCTCATTACTTAACACAGAGATCTGTACCTGGATGACAAGTAATAAATACTTGTCAGATTGGCTTATATCAGACCTTAAAAGGAAGAATGTTAAACATGGGAGGGGACCTAGGATCTGATGTGATCCAGTCTCTTCATTTTATAGAGAGGAATCCTGAGACTCAGAGAGACATGAGTTGCCTCCCAGCCAGGTCTCCTGACTTCCTAGCCAAGGCACTTTCCATCACGGAAAGGTCCCTGAGTTCACAGTCCATTTGGGAGGAAAACTTGTTGTTCAGTCATTTTTTCCAGTTGTGTCCGACAATTCGTGACCCCATTTGTTTTTTTCTTGGCAATGATACTCGAGTGGTTTGCCATTTCCTTCTCCAGCTCATTTTGCAGAAGAGGAAATTGAGGCAAACAGGGTTAAGTGACTCACCCAGGGTCACTCAGCCACTAAGTGTCTGAGGCCAGATTTGAACTCAGGAAGATGAGCCTTCCTGATTCCAGGACCAGCGCTCTATCCACGGCACCCCCTAGCTGCCCAGGAGAACTTTACAGAAAAGGTTAAAAAGAGATCCCTTTATAGGAGTTTAGAGAAAGAGAGATGCTCAGTGTTAGCCTGGTAGGACTTTCTGGAAGAGGTGAACTGTGTGACAGAGGTAAAGGGTAGAGGGAAGGAGAATGAGAGGGGCAAAAAAATTCAAGGCATGTTAAGGTGATATATCAGGCCGGAGAAGAGGATGTTTGTAGGAGACCAGTGGAAAAGTTGATTGGTTACCCCTCTCCCATTTGTCCCCTTCTCTCCACCACCCTTGTTTCAGGCCCTCATTGACCCTCACTGGGATTCCAGAAAATGTTCTGCTTCCCTCCCCACCCACATATGCTAGTGCACTTTCCCCAAACTACCTTGTATTATTTTGGGTGCAAGCATGTTTGTATATCTGTACAGGTGTACACATATATGTATCTATACACATATATACATACACATATCTGCAGACAGGCAAGCAGCGAGTCAGTACATAGAATGTTAGAGGGGCAGCTAGATGGTACAGTGGATAGAGCACGGGCCCTGGAGTCAGGAGTACCTGAGTTCAAATCCGGCCTCAGACACTTAACACTTACTAGCTGTGTGACCCTGGGCAAGTCACTTAACCCCAATTGCCTCACTAAAAAAAAAAAAAAAAAGAATGTTAGAGATCAGGAGACAGGAAGACCTGAGTTCAAATGCTGCCTCAGATATCTCCTTATCTCTATGACACTGGGCAAGTCACTTAACCTCTCAGCCTCAGTTTCCTCCTCTGTAAAACAGGAATAAGAATAGCACCTACTTCACAGGAGTTTAAGGATCAAAGGAAATGATACGTAAAGCATTTTTCAAACCTTGAAATACAATATCAGTGCTGGCTGTTATTATATACTTACAGATGTGCACTAGCTAGAATGTAAGGTCCTTTCAGTTTTGGCTTTGTGTCCCCAGCAGAGTAGGTTTATTTGTTTGTTTGTTTTGGGTGAGGCAATTGGGATTAAGTGACTTGCCCAGGGTCACACAGCTAGTAAGTGTCAAGTGATTGAGGTCAGATTTAAACTCAGCTCCTCCTGACTCCAGGGCCAATGCTCTATCCATGGGTTTAACAAATGCTTGTGGGTCAGTTGGGTAGGCAGGAGAAGCTGAGGTTGAAGAAGTCTATTAATGTCATGATCTGGTGGTCTGGGTGGAATCTCTCCACCCTACCCAACAATCTTCCTTTTCCTTCTCCAAACAGATTTCATGGCGGACAAGGAAGGCATCCGGGCTGTCCATGAGGAAGACCTGGATGAGGTGGACTTGGACTACAAGGCCCCAGAGAAGAAGACTCTGCAGGAGATCCAGCAGCTGGACCAAGATGATGAGAGTCTAACCAAGTACAAGCAGGCCTTGTTGGGGCCCATTCCTGAGGCTGTGGGTAGGAGGCTGGAGCTGGGGTGGGCACACCAGCCTGAGGGACCAGAGGGTCTGGGACAGTGGGGCTGGGGGCACACACCAGCCTGAGGGACCAGAGGGTCTGGGACAGTGGGGCTGGGGGCACATACCAGCCTGAGGGACCAGAGGGTCTGGGACAGTGGGGCTGGGGACACATACCAACCTGAGGGACCAGAGGGTCTGGGACAGTGGGGCTGGGGGCACATACCAGCTTGAGGGACCAGAGGGTCTGGGACAGTGGGGCTGGGGACACATACCAACCTGAGGGACCAGAGGGTCTGGGACAGTGGGGCTGGGGGCACATACCAGCCTGAGGGACCAGAGGGGCTGGGACAGTGGGGCTGGGGGCACATACCAGCCTGAGGGACCAGAGGGGCTGGGACAGTGGGGCTGGGGGCACATACCAGCCTGAGGGACCAGAGGGGCTGGGACAGTGGGGCTGGGGGCACATACCAGCCTGAGGGACCAGAGGGGCTGGGACAGTGGGGCTGGGGGCACATACCAACCTGAGGGACCAGAGGGTCTGGGGTACCAGGCATGGCAAAGGGCAGGGGACAGGGACAGAGGAGGCTAAAGCACCAGATATCAGACTGGCAGATGAGGGTGGGAAATCAGGCAGCTGGATAGATTTTGGAGAGAGGGCATCTGGAACCTCTCCAGGACCAGTAACTAACAACATGACTTCTTGGTCTCTCTAGCAGTTCTTGCCCGCCTCCTCCTCCTCCTTCTCCTCCTCCAGCAGTTCACAGTTCATAAAGAAGAGCTTCCCCTAAGCCTGTCCTCTTTTCCTCTCTGCTCCCCCAACCCCCAACACACACGCAGAATCCTAGGATTTAGAAGTTGGAAGAACCTTGAATTTAATTTCATCTTAATGCTTTCATTTTATAAATTAGGAAACAGAAACTCAGAGAATTATTTCTCCAAGGTTACACAGGAAGGAGGAAAGTCAGATTCAAACTCAGTCCTTCTTACTGTGAAGGCAGAATGTCATTCACTGCTCCACATACAAATACCTAAAAGAAAGTGGTACCAGGTGCAGATCCAGTTCCATTCCCATGTGACGCATTAGTGGTCGAAAAGCCCCAATCAGAAATGACCCAAGCCAGAGACAGGGAGTGAGACCTGGGAACTGGTGGCCCCTTAACTCACCTTGGGATCCTTGGGGGTTTGGGGTGGGGGGTGGGGGTGAGGGATTATTTAGCCTAGAGAAGAGATGGTTTATGAAAGGAGTTAGAGGAAGCTAGGTGGCACAGGAAGTCAGGAAGACCTCAGTTCAAATCCAGCCTCATACACACAACAGCTATGTGACCTTAATCACATGACCTCAGTCTGTCTCAGTTTTCTAAACTGTGAGATGAGGATAATAATAATACCTACCTCCCAGGGTTGTTGGAAGGATCAAATATTTGCAAAGTGCTTTGCCAACCTTAAAGCATTATATCAGTGCTAGCTATTATTATGATTAATTCACATGGAAGAGCGAGATCAGACTTGGCCCTAGAAGACAGAACAGGGGGCAGTGGGTAGAAGCGACAGAAAGACAAGATTTCAGCTCTGTATGAGGAAAACAATTCCCAACAATGAAAACTATAGAAAAATGGAATAAGGTGTTTGGGGAAGTACTGAGCTACCCATCACTAGGGGTCTTCAAGAAAAAGTTGAATGACCACTCAGTGGGGCTGTTGTTGAGGGGATTCCTGCTCAGGTACAGAAGGGAGCTAGCTACTCAATTAGCCAAGGTTCGGCAGGGGACAGGGGTTTCTGGGGTCTGGGGTCTCAGGGTTCACATTCTATGAATTCTTACAGCCTCTGCCCCCCAGCTCCTGAGCTCTGTTCTGGCTCCACTAGCCACCTCTCCTGTGGAGGGCTCTGATCCCAGATCCAAACATATACATAGTTGCATACGAAGGGCCTGCCTTCTTGGGGAGGGGAAAAACTGAGAGAGGTGGGGTTAGGATGAGAGGACTCTGGGGAAGGAGAAGAAGCTATCTCCCTGGGGCACCAAACCAAGGACAAAGAAATGAGATCCTTGCCAGCAAAGCATTAAATTGTGAGCCCCTTCAGGGCAGGACTGGTTCGTTTTTTATCTTCTTATCTCCACCTTCCCCCCAGCTGTTCTTGCCACATAGTAGGCATTTTTTTTTGGCAGGGGTATGGGGGTTAAGTGACTTGCCCAGGGTCACACAGCTAGTAAGTGTCAAGTGTCTGAGACGGATTTGAACTCAGGTCCTCCTGAATCCAGGGCCGGTGCTTTATCCACTGCAACACCTAGCTGCTCCTATAGTAGACATTTAACAAACACTTGTATATTTGAATTTAAATGAATTTAGTCATGTGAATAATGGAAATCTACTTAGTTCCAAACTATCTAGCTTAATTTCTCTAGGCCCAAGGCCTGGCTTATCTGGCTGCTTCATGGTCCCCGGTGAGAACAGTAACTTCCCTTGAAAAGCCAGTTTTGGAATTCACCTACTTAGACTTACTGCATCTAAACAATTGGTCTATTTTTTCATTCCCAGAATCCTCTTGATGGCATGGCTGGGGGTGGTGCTCCACTGCTTGTATTATGATACCAGTCCTTAGCTAATTGGGTAGCTAACTCCCTTCTGCCATCCAGGGAAAATGAAAAAACACAGCTTGTTCAGACAAGATTTTTCCTCACCTTAAAAATAAAAATCAAGCCACTTGACTCACCCTTTCCTCCCTGCCCCCCAACCCAAATTCATAACTGACACTCCTTCCTTTTGCATTGGGCAGAGCAGGAGACAACACCCATGTCTTCAAGGGATTTTTTGGGTCGGGGAGACCAGAGACCCACAGAGAAAGATAACCATAGTACAGAACAGTGGGGGCTGTGGGGAGCCAGAGGAGTGAGAGTGAGCGGGGATGAGGAGAGCCAAGGAAGGTTTTCTGGACCTCAGAGGGGCCTTGAAGGATGTGAACAACCAGAGAAGGAGGGATAAGAGTGTTCTGGATTAGAGTGATAGTTCTGGGACAGCAGAAAGACTGGTGACAGGAAGGGTCACTAAGGCATGGTAGGGTCTACTCTCCCCTCACGCATAAGCTCTTTGCCTAACTATCCTGCTTTTCTGCGCCCCAGATCCCAGCCTCCCCAACGTGCAGGTGACACGGCTGACGCTAGTGTGTGAGCAGGCCCCTGGACCCATCACCATGGACCTGACAGGTGATCTTCGCCTCCCACTTTGTGTTGGGTGTGTTATAAGGGAGAGAGATAGGAGGAAAAGGGACCGACTCTTTGCCTTCTAGGAAGCTTCCAGTGTCTCTAGGAAGCAGAGACCCCCAGAGCACCCCCTGCTCCCCTCTCCCATCTATAGTTCCTGGGCTATCACTGGGACCTCTCATCCCAATCCTGTCACTATGGACACCATGCCCTAAGGCCCAAGAAAGGGCAGCCTTACTCCTAGCCCTGTTTCTCTCACCTCTACAGGGGACCTGGAATCTCTCAAGAACCAGGTGTTTGTGCTGAAGGAAGGCGTGGATTACAAAGTGAAGATTTCTTTTAAGGCAAGACCCAACTCAGATCCCCTGTCCCAGCCCTGGATGTTGCTTGTAATGGGTGTTCCACCCCCCCCCCTCCTCCCCGCCCAGATTTTCCCACAATACCTCAGAAGAGACCAAATGATTACTCTTTTCTCTGAGGCCTTTCCTCTTCAGCCTGATCTTGGTGGGGGGCGGGGGAGGGGGTGTCCTTGGTTTCCGGGCATGTTGTTACCATGGGCAGCACCCGGAAATCCACCCCCTTTGGTTTCAGGCTGCCCAAGTGGCTTGGGCTGGACTCCTGTCTGTTGCCCTGGTGGGAAACCTTAATTCTAGTGCATTTCCAGTTCCATATACATAGAACCAAGGTGGCCTCTCTTTGACTGGGAACATTCTCTCACTTGCCTGCAGGTCAACAAGGAAATTGTGTGTGGTTTGAAGTATCTGCATCACACCTACCGCAAGGGGCTACGAGGTGAGGCCAGCCACGGGCCTGGGAATGGGGACTGGGGGGCACAGTATTCTGGCATTCAATACCACCATCCTCACTTTCCTTAGAATTTCCTGGGGTAGGGGGCAGCTAGGTGGCGCAGTGGATAAAGTACTGGCCCTGGATTCAGGACGACCTGAGTTCAAATCTGGCCTCAGACACTTGACACTAGCTATGTGACCTTAGGCAAGTCATTTAACCCTCATTGCCCCACAAAAAAAAAAAAAAAAGAAGAATTTCCTGGGGGTAGAACCCTCCACTGGACCCTGGAGGGAGAAAGGGGAGAAAGCATGGTCCCTTGGGATCCCAGCAGTCCAAGGAGAGAGCCCCTATCCTTGGGGAGATCTTGTACTGAATGGGGGGGATGGTCCCTGCCTTCTAGGAGCCCTGAGTCTGAGGGTGGGGGGAGGCAGGGCAGTCTCCACAGACAGCTCCTGACCTTATCTTACCCACAGTGGACAAGGCCGTGTACATGGTCGGAAGTTATGGGCCAAGGACAGAGGAGTATGAGTTTCTGACGCCAATGGAGGAAGCCCCCAAGGGTCTACTTGTTCGAGGCACCTACCACATCAAGTCCTTCTTCACGGATGATGACAAAACAGACCATCTGTCCTGGGAGTGGGACCTCAACATAAAGAAAGACTGGAAGGACTGACCCCCACCCCCCACCTACCCTCTAACCCCTGTCCCACCTGCACCTTCCTCAGCCTCCATTGGGGTCTAAGGTCACCCTTGGACCAGGCTGGCAGGGACCTTGCCAGGGGGGCTGAGAGCCCAGAATTGGAGCACTAGGTGTGGGTTCCCCCTTCCTTTATCCCTCCCATTTTGGGGTCTTCCTCTGGCCCCTAGAAAGCAACACCCTTAGCCCAGGAAGGGGCTGCCTCCAACTTCCTCCCCCTCCAGCTCCCACCCATGCCTAACCCCTTACTTCTCCTTGGAGGTCTCCCTCCTGGGGACCTAGCACAACTCCCTTACCCCAATAGGGATTCCAAAGCACCTGACCTGATCCTCTTCCTCCATTGCATAACTCTCCTAGCCATACAAGCTCACCCCATCAAAAGGCCCTTTCGTGTCTGCACCAGGTTATACAAACAATCCCTGACTTGTCATCCTCTCCCCCTGGTCCTCCCCACTCAGGGTCCAACAGCCGTATTCCTGGAGGAGGTTTCCAGGGACAGGCGGGAATAGAGTGGGGTGGAACAGGTGGGGAGCAGTGTAAGCCTTCAGCCATCCCCACCCACCTGCCGGGGGCTTGTGTCTGTAACCAAAGCTCATCAGAATTGCCTTGTGTCCCTTGCCCCTCACCTCTAACCCGTCACATTCCTGTGGTGGCCCCGGCATCGCTGGGGCTGGACCACCTGAGAAGGAGAGGCTGTGTTCCTGCCTGGCCCCACCCCCCAAACTGGGGGGTTCCCGTCCTTTCCCCGATTCCCTGCTGTCTGTGTTCTCAACTGTTCCCATTAAACTTCAGCGATTTCTGTCTCTCGGCTCGGGTGTATCTCTTGAAGATCTCTCTCTGCTCCCCTCCCTGCACCGTGGGCCTTCTGTACATAGCTCCACAGCCATTTCTAGGACCTTAGAGCTTGTGTCATTGGGGGCTGGGGCCCGAAGACCCTGGCTGTGTCCTGGAAGAAGGAGGGGGTGGCCCTCCCCACTGAGCTGAATCATCCTATCTCATTAGTAAGGTCACAGGCTATTTGGAGCCTAGCCGACAATGGGCGGCCGGTAGAGATTGTCCCAGACCTCTCGGCTGCCCCCTGCCCAACCCTAGTTAGTCCCAGAGCCTGGCCCCAGCCCCAACCAATTCCCCCATGGCCGTGCCTTATCTTTCCACCCTGCACCTGGTACCGAGGCTCAGGAACTGCCACGTGGCAGCAGGTCCTTGGTCTTCCCACCTTGTTATCTGCCCCCACCCCCCTTCCCAGGGCACAGACACCAGCCAGCATTTGCTCCCAACAATGAGACTTGACTCCATCCTTCTGTTCTTTCTGCTAACTGTACGGGCCTGGGCCCTGGATGGGGAGGAGGGCGGGGAGAAGGAGGCCAAGGCTCCGGAAGAGGCCACTGCAGGACCCCCCTCTGATGAACTCCTGGAGGAGGACGACATCTTGGTCCTCACCCAGCACAACCTTGATCGGGCTCTACGAGAACACCGCTACCTGCTGGTGGAGTTCTGTGAGTGCAGGGAATGGGGGAAGGGCTGCCCCCGATACCCCCACTCCCATCCCCCACCCCCCCAACACTCTAAGATTGGGGGAGGGAATGAGGAGTTGAGGTTCAGGGGGAGAGGGCAGATCAAAGGAGTTATTTGGCAGGCCTTGGGAAAGGTGGGGCTTTATGGGGGAGAGGAGTTGACCTGAGGGACTTCCTGCTCTGCTGTGGTTTGCACCAGCCCTTTGTCCTACCCAACTCAGAGATGCTGGAAGTTTTAAGCCCTAAGCAAATTTTCACCCTGCCCTGTCATGGAATTCCTGAGAAACCTTGAAATACCCGCCCCCCATAAACACTTGTAGACTTCTCTTTCCTCCCCTGGACTCTCCGATGTCTAAGGTCTCCGTAAGCTCAGACATTCATTCTATGGTTTGTTGACCTCCATGACCCTTTCCAGACCTTGCCCCATCCCATTTCTGCTCTGGGGAACAGCCGGGAGCAGGGGAGGGGGCCCGAGTCCCTGGGCCCAGCTGGACCTTTTCCCACTGCAGAGTTAACCATTAAAGTGCTGGAAGGGAGCACCACCTTTTTCCTCCTTTTCACTAGTCCCCCCTCAACACAAAGGGACAACCTCCCCCACACCCCCAACCCAGTGAGCTTGGGCAGGGGTAGAAGAGTAAAGTCCAGCCTGGCTTGTCTCAAGTCTGTCCACCCCAAAGGACTCCATGGTCCTTTGCATCCCTTTGTACTTCAGGCCTGGAGACCCAGAAACCAAGAACAGAAAATTAACAGGGATCCCCCCCCAAAAAAATTAACAGGGAAGCATTGAATCAGTAAAGCAAAGAAATGACAGCTACCAGAGGCACTTACAAACATGGAGGGGATACAGAGCCCCTGACACACAAACACACACACACACACACACACACACACACACACACACACACACACAGCCCTCTGCCTGATTCAATGGCACTGAGCTGCCTGGACATTGATCTTGGGCCTTGGTCTTCCAAGACATACAAACCCAGCATCCATCTCGGTGGGTCATTAAGAGACTTTCCCACAAAAGGGGCCTGTTCCCACGAAAGGAGCCCAGAGGAATCTGTGTGAGGAATCCCCGAACAACCGGGATACTCCCCAGGAAGCTCTTGGGGACTGGAAAGAGGATTCACTCCGGTGAAGGTCCACCGGTCCCTCCCTCAACCTCCCCCCACCTCCTCCTCAGACCCTTTGGTTTGTAGAGGAGATGGTCAAGGAGCTTCAAAAGGGTCCAAAGCCTGGCTCAGCTGTGTGATCCCGTGTGATGTGGTCTACTAAAAGTCACTGTTCTCTCCATGGGCCTGGTTTCTCATCTGTAAAACACAGGCTTTGGACCAGTTTCACTAAACATGCCTTCTGACCAGTTCCTATGATCTGATGAGTCAGATGACCATGAGATACTTCAGTTAAACTCACAAAGGGACGGCCGACCCCTGAGGATGATAGGACACAGAGGCAGGCTCCCTGGAGAGAGGATTCTTGGCCACAAATGGACAGTTTAGGTGTTGACCTGCCTGGTGGCATTTGGTGGTTAGCCCAAATAATCCTTCTAAAGACAAAAGAGCCAGTGAAAGTTTCTGAGTGAGAGGCAAGATAAAAATAGTGGATGAAGGAGGGTTGGGGAGTGGGAAGTGGGGCCCTACTCACTGAGTTCTCCACCCACTTACCCAGATGCCCCCTGGTGTGGGCACTGCAAGGCTCTGGCCCCTGAGTATGCCAAGGCAGCATCCTTGTTGAAGAATGAATCCTCCGAGCTGAAGCTGGCCAAGGTGGACGGCCCCGCAGAGAAGGAGCTGGTGGAAGAGTTTGGGGTGACTGGGTACCCCAGCCTCAAGTTCTTCAGAGATGGGAACAGATCCCAACCTGTGGAGTTTACAGGTGGGGATGGGGCCTAGGGTTGTAGGCGGGGACCTTTGTGGGGGCAAGAGCAGTTTCTCAAATGGGAATGTCAACAGGGAGCAGTGAACAATTTAACTGATATCCAGGAAGTCTGGGTATAGTAAGAGGAACCCCCAAGTGAGAGTCAGGTCTGACTTCTAACCCTGGCTTCATCACTAAGTTGCTGTGTGGCCTTGGGCCAGTTACCTTCTGTCACCTTTCCTTACCTATAAAATGAGGGAGTTGGACTAGAATCTCAGGTTTTTAACCTGTGTGCTGTGATTGTTTTCAAAACTATTCCAATAACTGCATTTCAGTATAATTGGCTTCCTTTGTACTCTTGTGTATAGTATTTTACACATTTAAAAATATTCTTTTGGGGGCAGCTAGGTGGCGCAGTGGATAGAGCACCAGCCCTGGAGTCAGGAGGACCTGAGTTCAAATCCAGCCTCAGACACTTAACACTTACTAGCTGTGTGACCCTGGGCAAGTCACTTAACCCCAATTGCCTCACCAAATCCAAAAAACAATAAAAATATTCTTTTGAGAAAGGGTCCATGGGTTTGACCATACTGCCCAAGGGAGCTATAACACCAAAAAGATTAGAACCCTCTCTGAGGGCCCTTCTGAAGGTGCTGACATTCAAGGACAAACCATCCCTTCAAAAAAGTCCATATGGGAGCCAGAAAACCAGAAATCCTGACTCATTCTGGCTCCGTTGATTCTTGCCTGGTAACCTTGGGCCATTCCCAGGAGTGAGAGCCAGGTGGTAGTGGGGGAGGAGTGGGGAGGGAAGGAGCTCAGGGTTACTTCTCATTCTTCTGTCCCTGGTTTTTCTCCAAGGGCTGATGGGAAGCTGAGGCCCTGACCCCTGAGAGGAGGAGGTAGGATTTGATCAAGTTTCCCTTCCTGTTCCTGAAGATGTGCAAGATGTGTAGGCTGGAAAATAGTCTAATCAGATGGATCCAGCACTCATTGAATGTATGGATCAAAAGTACTAATAGCTCCAAGTCAGCTTGGAAGGAGGTCTCTAGTGGAGTGCCCCTGGGATCTCTCTTCGGACCTATTTGATTAACTGTCAATTACTTTAATATTAATGTTAAATTAAATATTAAATATTTGGACCTATTTAATTTTTTTAAACCGATGATGTTGATAAAGGCCTAGACAATAAAGACAAAAGGTATCAATAAAACATACACACAAAAATAAACCTGTAGATGGCATGCTAATTAAATTTGCAGGTGACATAAAGCTGAGATGGATAGCTCTTGCTAGGCCAGAACATTGAGCCAGATCTAAAAAGACGAACTATAATAAGGATAAATGTAGAATCTAATGCTTGTGTTCAAAAAAATCAACCTTCATGAGTTTAAGGTGAGGGAGAAGGGAAATTTGGGCAGATAACAGTTTATCTGAAAAATATCTGGGATTTGGGTGGACTTTAGGTCCTATAAGAGACAATAGTAATAGATATATAGATATATAGATATAACCTATATCAGATTGCCTGCTGTCTAAGGGAGGGGGGAGGGAGAAAAATCTGAAATTGTAAAGCTTGTATAAACAAAAGTTGAGAACTATCTTTACATGTAACGGAAAAAATAAAATACCTTATATGTAAAATTAAAAAAAAAAGAGACAATAGTATAGGATCTGGTAGCTGGAGAAGACAGCCAAATGCAGTATTAGCTGGCATTCAGAGAGGTACAGCATCCAGCAGTGAGACAGTATGGTGGTGGCTGTCCTGTCACTGTCCTCTGCCCTGTTCAGACTGAATTTGGAGAATTGTGTTTAGTCCTAGACACGTATCAGGAAGGACACTGGAAACCTGGAGAGAGGCCAGAGGAGAGTGATCAGGTTGGGAAAGGGAGGCCTTTGAAATCATGCCATATGAGAGTCAATTGGAGAAAATGGGAGTGTTTGGCCTGGAGAAGAAAAGACTACTTTCAAGGGATAGGGGGAAAATGACATGACAAATTCTTCAAGTATCTGGAGGAAGCTTCTTCTTCTCCTCCTTTTTTTTTTTTTTTGGTGGGGCAATGAGTGTTAAGTGACTTGCCCAGGGTCACACAGCTAGTAAGTGTCAAGTGTCTGATGTTGGATTCGAACTCAGGTCCTCCTGAATCCAGGGTCGGTGCTTTATCCACTGCACCACCTAGCTGCCCTCAGAAGAAGGTTATGTGGAATAGGGAGTAGTCTGCAGGGCAGAAGTAGGCGAGTTGGGTGGAAATTGTAGAAAACCAAATTTAGGCTTGATGTTGGGAAGAATTGCCTAACAATGAGAGCTACCCCAAAGTGCAGTGACCCATTTGGAAAGGTGGTGGGCTCCCATCAGTTGAGGTCTTTGAATGAAGTTTAGAGGATGACTTACCAGGCATGTTGTACAGTGTGGCCTTACTAATTCAGGCACGGGTTGGATTAGATAGCCCTAAAGTCTCTTCTAACCCTGAGATTTGTCCATTTGGGGTTGCCTTGTAGGCCCACGGGAGGCCGAGGGCATTGTTCGTTGGCTAAAGCGACGTTTAGGTCCCAGTGCCACTCACCTGGAGACTGAGGCTGAAGCTGCACAGTTCATTGATTCCCAGGACATTGTCATCATTGGGTTCTTCAAGGTCAGCACTCTTTTCTCCATCCCTACCCTCCATCCCTGGGGACCGAATTTTCTCAACTGTAAAATAAAGGCATTCCAACCAGGTGATTCCCAGGGTCCCTGCCAACTCTGACATTTTATAATCTATGGTTCCTTCTAATTCTGACATTTTATATTTTATGACCTATGGAGGAATTGAGGTATATGGGAGGTGTCAGGGAGAGGGCTGGGTTGCCCCTGGATTCACATTTAAGCACGGACACAGGACCTCCAAGATGAAGATGTGGCGGAGTTTTTGGCCATTGCAGAGGATGTTGTTGATCTGACCTTTGGTCTCACCGACCGACCAGAGCTCTTCCAGAAATATGGCCTGAGCAAGGACACAGTGGTACTCTTCAAGAAGGTAAATAAAGAAGGAAAGGCAAGAGGAGGGGACAAGATAGGGAGGGGACTTCAGATGCCAGGGGGAGATTGGAGGCTAAAACTCACCCTCTGATCTCAGACCACTCTGGTCCTGGTCTCTGTCTTTCCCTTCCTTGTTCCTTCTTGGGCCTGGCCTTACTGTTCCAGTTTGATGAGGGGCGTGCAGATTTTCCAGTGGATGAGGAGCTAGGATTGGACCAACCGGATCTCACCCGTTTCCTCGTCATACATAGCATGCACCTTGTCACAGAATTCAACAGTCAGGTAATGTTCCAGGCCTTGTCCCCAACTCCTCTTGAGTCATAAGAACTGAGGGGGGGCAGTGAGGGTTGGAAGTGATCTTGTCAACACAATTCCATGTACCCAAGTTATTTGGGTAAAAGAGGAGTATATCCATCCCTCCATCCCTCCATCCATCCTTCTATCCATCCATCCATCCATCCATCCATCCATCCATCCATCCATCCATCCATCCATCCATCTATCCATCCATCCTTCTATCCATCCATCCATCCATCCATCCATCCATCCATCCATCCATCCATCCATCCATCCATCCATCCATCCATCTATCCATTCTTCTATCCATCCATCCATCCATCCATCCATCTATCCATCCATCCATTCATCCTTCTATCCATCCATCCATCCATCCATCCATTCATCCTTCTATCCATCCATCCATCCATCCTTCTATCCATCCATCCATCCATCCATCCATCCATCCATCCATCCATCCATCCATCCATCCATCCATCCATCCATCTATCCATTCTTCTATCCATCCATCCATCCATCCATCCATCCATCCATCCTTCTATCCATTCATCCATCCATCCATCCTTCTATCCATCCATCCATCCATTCATTCTTTTGTTTATTCATTCAACAAGCATTTGTTAAGTACTTATTATGCGCTATACATTGGGTTGGGATCTTGGGCTACAAAGACTGAACCAAAGCAATCCCAGATCTCAAGGAATTTAAATTATGCTGAGGGTTGGGGAGGGGGTTGTAAATAAAATGTACATAAATAAATAAACACTGTATGGGAGACACTTAAAAGAGATATGCTTGGGAGATTTATTGTAGGGTAATAGTGGGTGGAGCAGACATATGAAAAGAAATGCTAGGAGAGGCATTGGGGAGGAATGTTGATGGGGACCCTCTGCTCTTTCTTGATCAATCTTCCCCCTCCCCTCCTAAAGACATCCGCCAAGATCTTTGGGGCCAGGATCCTCAACCACCTTCTGCTCTTCATCAACCAGACACTTAACTCACACCGGGAGCTTCTGAAAGATTTCCAGGAGGCTGCCCCACCTTTCAGGGGAGAAGTATGTAGGGGAGGAAGGGATGAGGGAGATGTGGGCTCACAGGGCTGGCCTTTCCTGCTTCTTAGTAAGTGGCGGCTCTGCCTGGCTTGGTCTGTGCCCCAGGTCTTGTTTGTGGTGGTGGATGTGGCTGGAGAGAATGACCACGTGCTGCAGTACTTTGGCATGAATGCCACAGATGCCCCGACTCTGCGATTTATCAATGTTGAGACCACCAAGAAGTATGTGCCCAACACTGAGGAGGAGATCACAGCTGCTTCTATTACCACCTTCTGCCAAGACATCCTTAGTGGCAAAGTCAAGGTCAGCCCCACACTAACTTCTTCATCCTATCAGGTTTTTCATTGACCTCCCTAGAGTTTCTGAGAAAAAATGTGTAGAAGGACCCCTGGGTATCCTGCTTCAGCTTTCAGCAAATTTGAGTTGTTTCAGAAATGGGAGCTTGCCCAGTCCCCATCTCAAGAGTTATCATCAGGAGGATGACTAGGCTGGGTTGAGGTAAAAGTGGCCTTAAATTGGGGCAGCTAGGTGGCACAGTGGATAATTGAGCATCGGCCCTGGATTCAGGAGGACCTGAGTTCAAATCCGACCTCAGACCCATGACACTTACTAGCTGTGTGACCCTGGGCAAGTCACTTAACCCCAATTGCCTCTCTCTCTCTCTCTCTCACACACACACACACACACACACACACACACACACACACAAACCAAACCAAAACAACAACAAAAAAAGAGTGGCCTTAATCCCAGGACTCCCAGCCCACAGCTTCTACAGGCCCAGATGCCCCATACAACACCCTGGGCAGTAAATGCAGGAGTCCCTAGGTCTCCTTCTGTCCTCAGGAGGGCAGAGACAGTCTCAGACAGGCCTTTTCCCTCCCCCAGTACATGCAGACACATGCTTTCTTGTTCCTTCCCAATAGCCCCACCTCCGGAGTCAGGAGATCCCAGCAGACTGGGACCAGAAACCTGTCAAGGTTCTTGTGGGGAAGAATTTTGAACAAGTAGCCTTCGATGAGACGAAGAATGTGTTTGTGAAGTTCTGTGAGTATCACCGAGGGACAAGGGAGCCAGGGGGGTCTTCATTTTCTGGGCTCAGAGGCTCTGCCAGGAGACCTCAATGGCACAACCTCCCTCTAGGGCTCTGGTAGGACTTGGGGTGGGGGCCAACGTCTTGGTGGGCAAGGACTCTACTCTTGTCCTCCTTCCTGCCTCAGATGCCCCATGGTGTACACATTGTAAGGAGATGGCCCAGACCTGGGAGGACCTAGCAGAGAAATACAAGGACCATGAGGATATCATCATTGCTGAACTTGATTCCACAGCCAATGAACTAGAAGCCTTTGCCATCCGGGGCTTCCCCACCCTGAAATATTTCCCAGCTGGGCCAGACCGAAAGGTGAGGCTCTGGGGAGAGCCAGGGGTTGACATCCTGCTGGTTCCTGGCATACAGTAGGTGCTTAATAAGTGCTTGGTTAACTAAGCTGGGCTGGGGAGGCTAAAGTGAAATCAGTCTTCTTCTCCATCAATCACCTCATCCTGCCCATTGAGAAGAGTCTTGGTGGGCTGGACTATCTCTAGCAGCTCCCTTCGGCTCCCCTCTCCACTCTCCTCACAAAGGGCCATAGTGGAAAGCACCCAATACTTGAAGTCAGGGGATCTGGGCTTGATGTATGAACCTGGAAAGTCACTTTACTGGTCTGAGAATAGTTTTCCTCATCTGTAAAATGGCACACTATCATTGGGGCAGCTAGGTGGCGCAGTGGATAAAGCACCAACCCTGGATTCAGGAGGACCTGAGTTCAAATCCAGCCTCAGACACTTAACACTTACTAGCTGTGTGACCCTGGGCAAGTCACTTAACCCCCATTGCCTCACTAAAAAAAATTTAAAAAATAAACAAATAAACATTTGGGGCAGCTAGGTGGCGCAGTGGATAGAGCACTGGCCCTGGAGTCAGGAGGACCTGAGTTCAAATCCAGCCTCAGACACTTAACACTTACTAGCTGTGTGACCCTGGGCAAGTCACTTAACCCCAATTGCCTCACTAAAAAAAAAAAAAAAAGGCACACTATCCAATAATTGGACATGTGTGCATGCCTAGCTCCACAGGGAGTGCTCCAATTCTTCCTCCCACTTCCCAATAACATCTGCCCCAGGAAAACGCTTTGTCAGCCTGAAGGTACTAGATCATTAGGACTGGTTGAAAGGGGGTTCAGCTGCCTGTACGTCTAGAACCACAAATGGGCTTCTTTTACTCGGAGCATAATCAATTTGGGGTCCTAGGATGGTGGCAGAGGTAGAAAGGATAGACTTGACTGGGGGGGGGGCAAGTCTCTCAGTGTCTGCTCTGCCCCCTCCCCAGGATGGGTGGGAGAAGGCAGGCTCTTCTGCTCTGAGTGGGGAGGGAGCAGTTTCAGGAGGTCTCCTCCTCAGACTCCAACTCATTCTCTTCCCTGGCAGGTGATCGAGTATAAAAGTGCCAGGGACTTGGAGACCTTCTCCAAATTCTTAGACAATGGTGGTGTCCTGCCGGAGCCAGAGCAACCTGAGGTCCCCCTCCCGGTGGGTGCTACTTCCCCATATTCCCTTCTCTTTCCTCTTCTTTCCTGTTCCCAAGATGCCTGGGGCCTGCTCTCTTGGGGTCAAGGGACTGGGGCAAAGAACTTTAGTCAATGACCTTAGTCAAGTTATTTTCTCTATTTGGTCCTTGGTTTTTTCAGTCTGTAAAATAAGAGGGTTGAATTAGATGATCTCGGGGCAGCTAGGTGGCGCAGTGGATAGAGCATCGGCCCTGGATTCAGGAGGACCCGAGTTCAAATTTGACCTCAGACACTTAACACTTACTAGCTGTGTGACCCTGGGCAAGTCACTTAACCCCATTGCCTCACCAAAAAAAAAAAAAAAATTCAATGAGTTAGATGATCTCTAAGATCCTTAGACATTCTATGCTCTGGAGTTGGGATGACACAGAAAAGGGGGGAAAACCTTAGGAACAGGATCTTGGAGACTGTGCCCTAATGGAAAGAACACTGGATTTTTGAGTCAGAATATTTGGGTATAACTTCTAGCCCTGCAACTTACTACCTATGTGACCTTGGGTAAGTCTTTCTCCTTTTTTGGGCCACAATTTCCTCATCTGTAGAATTGGGAAGGGGAGTGGGAATGGATCAGATGATCTCTAAGGTCCCTTCCAGTCTCAGCTAAATTCCCACATTCTGCAAGGAACCTTTCCCAATCTTGCTTAATCTTTGAGTCTTCTCTCCAAGATTACCTCCTATATATACCATATGTATTTTTATTTTTACACCATAGACATATTTTAATTTTATTCTATATTATATTACTGTTATATTATTCTTTTTATATATTCTAGATCTACCTTATACATAATTATATATTTATACCATATATCTTCTTTTTATTATTTTGTTCTTTATACAGTCTATATTTACTTTAAATATCATCATATATTTGTACCATATATCTTCTTTATTTTATTCTATTCTTATTATTGTTACTCTTTATATATATTCTATATCTACCTTATACATAATTATATATTTATTCCATATATATCTTTATTTTATTCTATATTCTTATCATGCTATTCTTTATATATATATTCTATCTCTACCTTATATATCATTAAATATTTATACCATAAATATATATACAGAGTTGTTTGAATGTTGTTTCTTTCATTAGACCATGAGCAAGGACTGGTTTTTTTGGTGGGTTTTTTGCCTATTTAATCCCCAAAGTTTAGCACAGTGCTCAGCACATAGTAGGTGCTATTAAAGTATTAAGAGCTAGTTGACTGATGACACTTTTTTCTTCCTAGGAGGCTGGAACCAATGACAGCAAAGCACACAAAGATGAATTGTAGTTGGCCACTTCCCTCTCCTCAGTCACGCATCTCAGAGGTCCTGGAGAATTCAGAACTTTTAAGTTAAATCACCTTGACCCTTAACTTCCTTCTGACAAAGCTGCTCTTCCTTTCTCACTCTCTTAGGCACCTAAGGAAGGTCTCCTGCTCCCTTCCCCACCTCTTGGTCTTTTGGGTAGGGTTCCTGGGGGGAACAGCAGGCAGAGATGTGAGAAATGGGGGAGAAGTCTGACCTGGGTGGAGAACAGATGACACCAAGATAATAAAGGTTTAATAAAGGCTTCCATAATAAAGGTTTTGAGTCCAAGATTGTCCTTGATGCCTGGGGTGTGGCAGGGAGAAGGGAAGGGAGAGACCTATCAGTGGAGATTGGTTAAGGTGCTGTCAGGATAACTGTGGTCCGGTTCCCTCAGGCTTGTTTTTTCTCTGCTTCCCAGTCCCTCTGTCAAGGGACAGACTTTCATCCTTGGGAGCTTGCGACCTGGAATTTAGACATTAGCTAAGTCTATCTTGGCTCCCTTTCTAATTTACACAGACCCTTCACCTTTAGTTAGGAGGGCTTTGTGCAGTTGAGTTCTGGCAGGAGGACCATAAAGGATCTTTTCCCACGAGTTGTGGTGAGGAGGGGCCACTCCTCTTGTTTTATCCTTTGAAAAAGATGTGATTAAAAAAAAAAAAAAGATGTGTATAAAGGATACATCCTTGGGCCTTAGGCTTTGCTGAATGGTAACTATTTCCTGGCAACCAGGTCCTCCATTTTGTTTGTTTGTTTGTTTGTTTGTTTTTGCAGGGCAATGAGGATTAAGTGACTTGCCCAGGGTCATACAGCTAGTAAGTGTCAAGTGTCTGAGGCTGGATTTGAACTCAGGTCCTCCTGAATCCAGGGCTGGTGCTTTATCCACTGCACCACCTAGCTGGCCCCAGGTCCTCCATTTTGAACCAATACGAGTTCATTCTTCGGCTTCATGGATTTAACTTTCCACTACTTTCTAAAATCACTTTGATGTGGGATGGAATTAAGGGTCAAATTGATCGTGAGTCGTCCCAAAAGAATTACAAGACTCAGTGATTCAGTTTTCCAAGTTTTATTGCAATACTGTGAGTGAACACAGGGAGAGAACCAGAAAAGTGGAAAGGTATCTCTCGAATAGGGAAGGAAAAGACAGTTATATTTATAGTATGGATAAATTGATTATCGGTCTCATTATAATAATCTCCACCTTAGGGAGATACAGGGGAGGGCCTGTTCTTCTCATTATAATAATCTCCACCTTTGGGAGGTACAGGGGAGGGCTTGTTCTTCTCATTATAATAATCTCCACCTTTGGGAGGTACAGGGGAGGGCCTGTCCTAATTTGGAGTTCCTGGGGTCCTAAGACAACCCCCAAGGTGGGTACCTTTTTCCATGGAGGTGTGTTTTGGGGGTTTACACATCATAAGGTGAATATGGGGACAAATTTGGCCTTTTTTTGCAACATGTCACTTTTTGATTCCCATGGCTAGTTTCAAAATACCTTCATTTATCAATTAGAATTTCTCTATCCTGTCAGTGTATCATTGTTATAGTTAAAGTCTCTCTGACCTGACTCTTTATGTTTTTGTTATGGGTGGTGATTCATGTGGGTAAGAGAACCTAGGCCCTGACTTGTTTCCCAAATCTTTTTTTTTTTTTTAGGCAATTGGGATTAAGTGACTTGCCCAAGGTCACACAGCTAGTAAGTGTCAAGTGTCTTGGGCTGGATTTGAACTCAGGTCCTCTTGACTCCAGGGCCGGTGCTTTATCCACTGCGCCACCTAGCTGTCCCATAGTTATCCATTAAATGGGGTCTGAATCCCTTTTAGAGCTCAGATCTAAATTAGAGCTTGGGTCTTAGGTTTTTCTGTTAACCCCTTTTTGCCTCCTACATCATTCTCCATTAACTTCAGCTCTTTTCCCTTTGTAACCAGATTCCTTGGGCTGGTATTCACTTTTCCCCCCTTCTATGTGTCATCTCCACACTTTTCAAGTGTTTTCTAAGCCTTATTTCCAAGGGAGAAGAGAATATGCAATTCAAAAATATCAGGGTAAGGAAATTAGAAGTGTTAATTTCAGACTAGGCTGTTCTTAACTTCAAAGCTATTTCTAACTGAGCTAAAGGTCCCAGGAACAAGCTAAGCTTGGCCAATCCTGATTCCCTCTAGGCCAGAATTCTCCTTAAAGGTTGAGTCCCAGAACACCCTGGCCCTGATGTTCATATTCACATATACATTTTTATATTCATATGTAAATAAGACCATCAAAAAGTTTTGGGAGAGAGGGCCCTGGAGGTGGTGCAGAGGATCAGCAAAGGCTTTATGCAGAGGTGGCATTTGAACTGAATTTTGAAGGAAACTAGGAATTATAACGGGTGGAGGAGAGGGGTAGAGCATTCGGGGCCAGTATAAAGGCATGGAGGTGGGAAAGAGCAAGTTAGACAGTCTGGCCAGAGGATTATAAAATGCTGCAGAGGGGAGAATTATGTGACATCAAAAATGTCAGGCTTTGGGAGCACAACTGACACTGTACTTCAAAGATTTAAGTGTAGGTACTCCCATGTCTCCACTAGTGAGGTAGCCTAGCTAAGGAGGTAATTTCTATCCCTTTCTCTGAAGTTAGCTGTGAAGCTTTGAGCAAGTCATTTAACCTGAGCCTCAGGAAACTCTAAAATTCATTTACAAAGGATTGCAAATAACCCTACCTCTCTGATTGATAAAATTAAAGATCCTTGTCATATATCAAGGACTCCCTCCACTAACTGCAATCCCTTCATGTCAAGAGGATGACTGGCGGAAAAAAAAAAAAAAAGAATCACCAACCCTGTAATGAGCCTCTCCAACTTTAATTAGGTTGAACAGGAACACAGCGATGGTTAAGCCTGTACTTAACAGCTTTTCCATCGTGGTAGTGTTTGTTAGTTTATATTTCATTGCCATAGCCTTTCTTGAATGTAGGATTATTTCTACCATGTGATCAGGAGTCCCCACCTTCTGACTAAAGTGAGACAGGGTATAGACATCAAAATCACCCCTAATGCTTCAAAGAATCACAACCATCCAATGTGATACACAGGTCTATTTGGAGGTTTTATCAGACACGACCTTTCCCTTAAAGGGTGATCTCCCTGAAGATCAAGATGGTGGGTTTTCTGTCTGTACTGGACAGAAACAGGGAATATTAGCTAAGACTCAGATGGGCCATTTACAACACTTCCTTCTTTTTGTTATTTAGAGTAGCATCCTATATACATCCTAGCTTTTATTGCTGTTTCATGAGGAAAGGTCAGGTAGGGGTAAATCATCTCTTCAGTAGCCCCAACACCATACTCAACTCTTCCCCCTTTTTTTTTTGTGGGGCAATGGGGGTTAAGTGACTTGCCCAGGGTCACACAGCTAGTAAGTGCCAAGTGTCTGAGGCTGGATTTGAACTCAGGTATTCCTGAATTCAGGGCTGGTGCTTTATCCTCTTCCCCCTCTTAAGAAAAAGCTCTTAAGACCTAGGACCCCAATTCTTTTGACTAGCACTTCCTTCTACCTCCATTAGAAACCACTTGAGGTGGAGGGTCTTACGTGAACTGATGATGACTGAGATGAGCAGAACCAGAAGAACATTATACACAGTATCATCAACATTGAGTGTTGACCTACTGTGATGGACTATATTCTTCTCACCAATGCAATGGTACAGAAGAGTTCCAGGGAACTCATGATAGAAGAGGCTCTCCAAATCCAAGAAAAAAAAAAAAAGAACTGTGGAGTATAGATGCTGATTGAACCATACTATTTCTTTTGTTTTGGGTGCTGTTGTTTTTTTTTTTTTCTATTTTGAGGTTTTGCATCACTGCTCTGATTTTTTCTCTTGTAACAGGATTAATGCAGAAATAGGATTAATGTTATTATGTGTATATATATATCCATATGTATATGTATATAGAGATATAGAGATATAGATATATAGATATAAACTATATCAGATTACCTGCTGTCTAGGGGAGGGGGGAGGGAGGGAGAAAAATCTGAAATTGTAAAGCTTGTATAAACAAAAGTTGAGAACTATCTTTACACGTAACGGGAAAAATAAAATACCTTATATGTAAAAAAAAAAAAAGAAACCACTTGAGGGGTGGGGGCCAATGGGTGGTATTTGGAGACGGTTATGATGACATGAAATAGCCAAGTTATACATAGTGGGGGGGTGGTATGGAGGACTTGATAGTTCTGGGGGTGGGGTCCTCTACACTGGGGAGGGACTGGCCTACAGCAGTCTTTGCTGTTTCTATTTCCTAAAGCATTCACATTTACAAGGGGCACCCATGAGAAGCTGTGCTGGAAAATGCCAAGGTTTGTCTGAACCAGGTAGGATTTCTTTACCTGATGTCTGCAGGCCAGGTGCCACAGCTGAGACTGTCAGGCAGTCTAACAAGGAGGTTATGGAGTTACTTGTGGGATCTCTAAACAAAACCTGGGGATCCTTACCATTGGAGTGCCTGGAAGCAGAGGGAGAGACAAGATAATTTCTTTAGGGCAAAGCTTCTTAAACTGTGGGTCATGACCCCATAAACTGAATGTGAGGGTTGTGAAAAATTTGGCAACATTAAAAGGTTATGTGGGGGCAGCTAGGTGGCGCAGTGGATAAAGCACCAGCCCTGGATTCAGGAGGACCTGAGTTCAAATTTGGCCTCAGACACTTGACACTTACTAGCTGTGTGACCCTGGGCAAGTCACTTAACCCCCACTGCCCTGTCCAAAAAAAAAAAAAAAAGGTTATATGCACCTATTTTATATACCTATATAACCTGGGTCAGGTAAAATATCTTGGGTGAAAAGGGGTCATGAGTGGAAAAAGTTTAAGAAGCCCTGATTCAGGGAAACAGAACTCTCCTGCCCCTTGCTCCCTAATCCTATATCCCAGCCTCTTTCAGTTTCATCCAAACCACAGTAACAGTAGCAGACACCTGTGTTTTTAAAAATTTTATTTAATTTCATTATTATCCAAGTACCTTTGAAAAGATAATTGTACAAGTCAGAGCATGAAAAATGGTCTGGGGCAGCTATTCACTTGCCCTGGCCTTAGAAAATGTACATATTTACAATGAGACCCTTTAGAAACAGGGAAATGAAAAAGGGCTATGTTTGGGCCACAAGAAAACATGTCACTGGACAGAGGATACACTTAGAACTTTAAAAAGAGTGAAGAGTCAAATGCAGTTAGTTCCCTGGATGAAGACAAGTTCTCATTTGCTGGGGTTCACACAGTGGCAGGCAAATGACAAGACTGCGTTTCAAGGCACTCGGTGACATATACAGTATTAGAGGCCCCTGCCCTCCCTTCCCAGGGCTTTGCTATACCCACCTAGGGCTGGGGGTCCCAGTTAGTGAGATGTGGGCACGAGTGGAGCCATGCTGAAGGGAGAGCAGCAGGGGAACCACAGGTAAGAAGAGAGGCCTGGTCACTCTCGACATCGCTGGAGAGGAGGCTGATCCCTTGCCTTTCCAGTGGGTCCAGGCGAGATGGCCCATCAAAATCCTGTCCTGATCTGACTGAGATGGAAGCTTTAAGGACCGACAGTTTCCTCAGACAGGTCAGGGAGGGATGGTTAGAAAACCACAGCGGACACATTATGTAGTTAGCAGCAGTGAGGGCAAGTTCTCCTCGGAGGACAGGCCTTAAGTTACAGAGAGGGGATGGGAGTGGTGGGAGAGAGAGGCCTGATCTCTCTCAGTGCCAGGATCAATTCAGTAATGCTCTAGGGCAGTGGTAACAAACTCAAAAAGAAACAGGGGCTACCAATCTATACATGAGGACCCCTGTGGGTTACCTGTTGACTTAGCTTTAAAATGCAGTATTATCTACATTTCATTGTAGTTTCATTTATTTTGTTAACTATTTCTCAATTACATCTTAGTCTGGTTCAGACTGCACCTGGGAGGGCGTTGTGGGCCATGTGGGCCATGTGTTTGAAGCTTCTGCTATAGGGAATCTGCTGTTTGACAGCAAGTCAGCCTCCAAAACATCCTGCGACAGCTCTGACCTCTTTGATATGGGCAAATTTCCTCCATGGAGGGTTGGGTCAAATTATGTTAGAGAGAACATTAAGTAGTAAGTGATCAATGGCTTGTTCCCACAGGAGGAGGCATGGTTGCCTTGGCTAGACTCCCAAGAAGAGTGTGTGTAGGTAGATGGGTCTCAAAGGATATTGACTGCTCTGGGGGTTTAACTCAAGGTGCACTGTTAGGTTTTCAAAGAATGACCCCTCCCCTTGCCTAGAAGCATACATAAAGATAATGTGAGAGAATGAAATAAAATCACCCAGATGGAAGAGATGGAGAGTGGGAGGTTTGCAGGTAGAGGGAAGGGTATCCAGATGGGACAGATCTAATGGCTGTACACATTTGGCAATTTCCAAAGTACCTATATGTCTGACATTTACATAAGAGCACTGGGACACTGGAAATATCTTCCTTTATTACAATATATCAAAAATATGAGCTTTAGTAAACAAGGTCATATACTTTCTAGTACAACTGTACAACACTACATTACATATAATAGGTTCTCCAAGGGGACTCCTCAATCCCTTGTGGACAATGCTGACTGGGGAGGGTCCACAGGAGGTTACAACCCGATGGGGTCTGTATGATGCCCTTGGGGACAGAGAGCTGAGCAGGAGGCTGCCAATCCCGGCACTGCTCTGTTTCTGAATTCCTCGGCAGTGGCGCCCAACCTGGAAGAGTGTGGGAGATGGGAAGTCCAGGGGATTAATCAACTTTCTCCACTTTCCCAATAATTTTCTCTTCAAAAATGGGCAAGATGGCCTCATCTTCTCGAACTTCCTCAAACACTACTCCACAGTCAAATTCATCACTCACTTTCTTGAAGTAATATCTGCAAGACAGAAGGAAACTAGGTAAGGGAGAGTTTGCAAGAAGAGGAGCTGGAACAACAGCAGCAGTCACAATTAGACCCTTATTTTGATCTCCTTGATCAATGATGCATTCCATACATTATCTCATGTAGTACAACATCTTGATGAGGCAGGCGCTGTTTTCCCCATTTCACAGACAAGCAAACTGAGGCTGAGCAAGGTCACAAAGTTACTAAGTGTTTGAGGCAGTACATATACCTCAGTCTGCCCAGATTTCAAGTCAAGTGCTCTATCCTCTACATCATGCTGCCTCCCCTAAGGACGGTGGTATCTGTAGGTCAATTATGATTCTTCAGTTAACACATACCCCAAAGACTCTGGGATACAACTGGTGACAGAGACATCAGCAAGGAGACAGGGTGGAGCCACCAGGATCCAGACACTAAATCTAGGCCCAATTGACTCAGGCCTGGCTTTTAGCTTCTTCAACTCTGTCTTGTAAAGTCTCTACCCCAGTTTTCTCACAGTCTCTAGAACACAGGCTTCTCACAGATTCCTGTCTCTATACAGCCGTCTCCTCACTACCTGAATCTTTTTTTCCTCTCCTTGATGTTAATCTACATCTATCACTGCCTTCGAAATCAGGTTCAAAACTCATCTTTCCTAAGAAGCCCTTTCTAGCCCACCCCCGACTTCTTGGTTCTCCTTTGTCTTAGGCTCTTGTAGTATATGCCACCACACTTCATACCCACTGTTCTGTGACTATCCTCAGTCTTCTTCAAGCTGGAGCCTCTGCACCTAGGAGAAACTCAGTGTCTTCTGAATGAATATGTGAACAAGGGAGGATTATGTATTGGGGGCACCGAGGGTCCTGTGATACCCTTATGCTAACCACAAACACTCACATGGATGATGTGGCTTTCATTCCCAACTCCTTTACTCACATCAATGTCTATCTCAGTCTTCTCCAATGATTCAACTCAATTACACGAGTATTTAGCTGAACACTTGCTACATGTTAGCTGGGCACTGTTTTACGAGTTTTCTGCCAGGAGGCCAGGAGCTAGATGCCCTAACCACTCCTTCCCCCAACTTTGCTGATACAAATACCCCTTATTGTAGGTTTGAACAGAGAAGGCCCCTGCTCCTGGCTGATCGCCCACATGAACCAACTTAGCCAGGAAGGCTGGGCTGTGCCTCACAGACATGGCTGGCAGGACAGAGGCCTTTTCCTCTCTTGAAATGTAATTCCCAAGAAGAGTCACTTTGGTAACAATGAATCATTGGTTGTAACCTTTACTGGGAGACCCTCCAGAGCTGGTTCCCGCCCTGTGGGCGGGCGGCATGTCGAAGCCCATGGGCTGGAAATAACTTGAGCATGTTTATAAATGGGAAACAACACAGCTCTGCTCACTCTCCACCCTAAATCCCTAAACAATAGCTGTGGACTCAACCTCCAGGCTGTGGCTTATGGGGAGATTCTAAGTGGGGGAATAGTGTGTTTCTATATTGGGGGAAGTAGGGAATGGTATAGACAGAAGAGCGGTAGTTGGGTGTCTTGTAGAGCTGTTGATTTTCCCCAACAGGTCACACCCTTAAAATGAGCTCACAGGGGAAGATTTTCCTGGACCTTTTATTGACATGTTTCCATGATAAAATTGCTAAAGAAGGTGGTGTGAGGCAAGGGAAGCACTGCTAGCAGAAGCCCTGTAAAGAGATCTAAGATGAGAAGCCTGGAGCAGGATTTCTGGGGCATCAAAGGGCTGGAACGGCCTGTTCTGAAAGGTGGTTGTCAGTCACCCTTCGCTTTCTCCTCCCTCCAAGGTGGAGACCCACACCTGGCTTCTGAGCAGACTGTGAGTGGGCTGTGCTAAGCTTCTTTCAATCCTGTCTGTCACTTGAACTTCTGCTGCCATGTCTACTGGAGCCTTTGCCATCTCTGCCCCTGTGCCTCCAGGTCTCTGGCCCACCCCAGCCCTGGCAACTGTGTCATAAGCATCTGAGAAGTGCTGAGGGAGGGAGGAGAGAGTGAAGAGAGTGCACAGAGACAGTAAGGAGGAGGAGGAGCAAGCGCTAGACTGTGTTCTTTCTTAGCACTGTGGGCACGCCCACCTTCTCAGGAGCACTAGGAGGGGAAATGAAGGAGATGTGAGGAGTGGGCAGGGCTGGGGACCCATGTTTTCACTATTGCTGAGCTGGTGCTGGGCATAATGGGGAGGAAGATCATGTCATTTATCAACCAGAAAGAAGGGGGCTCTTCTATCCATTTCACATGTAAGGATTGGAAAACACGCCATGTGAATACTGCCTGGCTTTGTGTGAAAGCGGGCATGGACACAGCAGAGAGAATCACTGAATACTAGAGTGAAGGGGTCACTGAGGTCAAGAGATGGGAGATGATGTGTCCCAAGTCACCAGAACTTGAACTGAGCCCTGGGACTCTTTCCTGGCACCGCTTCTAGAAGAAACAACAGCCAAGCTCTCCTCTGGGGGCATTTCAGAACTCTCATCTGTTAGAAGTCTCTGCCTTTAATTTAGGCATTCTTCTCAGTGTGTTTCTGTTCCCCTAATACAATGAAAAGGGGCTTAAGATGGAAGGACTTGAAGCCAGTAGAAATAACGAGACATACATAGGATTTCTAAGGGACGAAGTATGGATAACTGTTTTGACTAAAAGAAAAAGAATCTACTTTCATTATTATGGAATGTTACTTCTACAAAAGTTAGTGGAAGTAACTACGCCTTAAGGGTCACCTATCTGATCCAGAGCCTCTCAGGAGCAGACCATGGGAGATGACTGGGTTATTTCTTTAAAAATTTACATTGAAAATACAGATCTTCAGAGCCAACTACAGAGCTAACTACTGGATTTATTATGCCTCTTCTTCCCAAAGTATAAGGGGGAAGAGAAGCTGAAAAAAAAAAATGCCTTCATTTAGTGGTTAAACTTCTGTGGCTGCTTCATAATCCATGAGGCGACCCGGAAAGATCTGAGAGGGAAACCCGGGCGATGCCAAACAAACTTGGGATGCCAGTAGCACATCACTAACAAACACTGGAGGCAGGGCGAAGCACTTGCCCCAGATTCCCAGATATGAAAGCTGAGAACAAAATGAAGAATCAGGCTTCCGCTGGTGATTCTCTAGGCCTCCAGGCTGTAATGAAATTTCCTGTGTGTGGGACTACCAGTCAGGAATATTTCTGCTCTTACCTGTAGTTCCCTTTCTTGGTCAGGAGCTCTTTGAATTGACCCAGGGTGACCACACGTCCCTTGACCAAGGTCCTATAAGGGATTGGCTCTCCACAGAAGTAGTAAGCTACCACAATGGTATCGCATGGTGGGGCACTGCTGTTCCCTAGTTTCTTCTGCAGCTTTGTCCTGGGATTCAAAAGCAAAACAGAGTTGGTTAGTTTTTGTAGAAGAGGATACAGTAAAGCATTTATTAACAAGAATACACAAAAGGTTTGTATACAGTAGAGAAAGTGTACAGTGTATGTATACACACATACACACACACACACTCTAAAGTACACTGTGACTAGTGCTCAGTTATGACCCGCACAGTTTTCTGGTATAGTTAAAGATTTGGCACTCAAAGAAGAGTTAGAATAGCCCTGAAGGGTCTGCATCCTAACCTCTGGCCAATCAAAAAACAGTAACAGGCAGACACCCATAGCTCTGAGCTACCAACCTACTTATTAACCTGCCCAATCAATCATGAGTCTATTCACAGAATAATCTCCAGCCCTAAGATTTCAGTTTACCTTAAAGGCACTATCAGAAAGAGAAGACAAATTCTAACACTAAGATTTGTAAAAGCAGAAATTTTATATTTTACCCACACACTCCTTTTCTCATCTACCAATCAATCTGTGTAGTTCACAGATTGGTGGTATGTACTATCTGAGACTCTTCTCATATGGATAGCATGTTGCTCCTGGAATCAGGAAGACCTCAGTTCAAATTCTGCCTCAAGACATTTACTAATTGTGTGACCCTGGGCAAGTCAATTAATACTTCTCAGCCTCAGTTTCCTCATCTATAAATGGGGATAATAGCACTTTCTTCTCAGAAGAGTTGTGAGGTTCAAATAACATGTAGAGTGCTTTGCAAACCTCTAAGAGCTATGTAAATGCTAGCGATTACTGCTGGTTGTTGGGGTTTTTTTTTGGTGGGGGCAATGAGGGTTAAGTGACTTGCTCAGGATCACACAGCTAGTAAGTGTCAAGTGTCTGAGACTGTTTTTGAACTCAGGTCCTCCCAAATCCAGGACCTGTGCTTTATCCACTGTGCCACCTAGCTGCCCTGATTACTAATATTAATGAGGATCCCAGCACATACAACAGTGCTATTGCCCACATGGACATTGGTGGATCTTGGCAAAACCCCGTACGCAAGGCTGGTTAACCACAGGGAAGTTATTCCCTGTGTCTATGCTCACTGAGTCCTTTTATCAGCTGAATGTTATGATAGAGTTTGGGTTTCTTAAGGGATGTACTCAGTCCCATACTCAATCAGGTCCTATAGCTGGTATGCTACAGAATCATATTTTAAAAACTTTTTTAGGGGGTGTGGGGGGTGGGGACAATTACATTGTTCACTGCAAGAAGTGGTTGATATTGCTTGTCTTAACTGAATCTACTTTTGGGACATGTCCTATCAGTATTCTAACTTAATCGTTAAGAGTTACACCGATTTTAAATGCTCAATAAATGACCTCTTTTCCTCCCCCCTCCCTGCTAGAGAAGCAGGACTAAGCAGCCTAGAAAGCAGCCAGGCGATGGTGTGCCTGGGTCTTGTGGCTACAAGGCAGGCTGTCAGGGAGCTGAATTAGGCTCCCCAGTCCTGCTAACTCCTTTCAACTGTTCTGACATGGCATCTACTTTGACTCATAATCCCTGAGCTTCAAATGGAAGTAAGACCCACAGGAGTCAACTACCCAGAATGGAGTTTGTGGCTGCCTGAATTGGGGCCCACAGTTTGTTCAGAAGCCTTTAGAATGTTCTTTGGGCAGTGTCTGGAGGTGACAACAGTAAGGTGGCTACTTAGGAGATGGTGAGTGAGGCAGAAGCACACCACCAGCAACCTCAGTTAGTCCACTTTACCACAAGTCATGGGCAGAATACAGAGGCTTTCATGCCAGATGCCCCCAAACACCAGGGGAGCAGCTGACCTGACTGTCTAGGAGTAAGGAGTTCATTAGGTCACAAAGTGCCTTCGAGGGAAACTCTAAGCCACTATCTGAGACTATGCAGAAAGAGGCTTGGTATCCCTATGCCAATTGATAGGAATGGCAGAATCTTAAGAGCTGGAAGGAGTCTTGGAAGTTCTCTAGTTCACTCTCTAAGTCCTCGTGGCACTCACTGCCTTTTCACAGAGCTTCAGCTGGGATTCTGATCTGCAAACACAGGAAGTATCCTGGCTCCCAACACAGGAGGCTTGCCTGGTCAGATCATTGTCTCCTTCCTCTGAAAATGGGACTCCTTTGTTGTTAAGCCTCCACAAAATGGAAAAAAAACTACAATACAACTCATTCATCAGCTGGAGGATGGACTACTTTTGCTTACTTACTCTTACTGCCTCTGGTAATAGCAGGAAAGGGGAACAGAAAAAAACAATTCTTCAGTAATTCCTTCAAAAAGATAGTTTCTTTCAGCCTCTGATTGACAAGCTTTTGGACCTACTCAACTGAGAAGCTGGCAAAGGGCTTTAAGATGACACGTTCAAGCAAGGACCTGCAGCCTTAGCACCAATTCTTTCTTTAACACTCACACAATTTGTGGGGAACACACTGGTTCTGATATTTAACACAGTAAGCGCTTCAAAAGATGGGAATTTGTATTTTGTTTACAAACCACATTCTGATTCTTTTGTACCACCCACTTTGTAGGGATTTTGGCCAGAAGGTGTGGCTATATGGGAAACCTTTTTAATTTCTAGGGTCTTTAATAAGTAGTCATTCAAATGAGTATTTTCTGTAGTTGTCATTTCATGTAAGAATTTCAGCATTTTTTAAGCATACAGATTCTCAGTAAGCAGAGTGATACTATGTTCACCAAGATACTTTTAAATAAATAATTTTCATTAACTTGAAGAGCTTTTTTCCAAGAAACCTGTCTTTTTCAAATAGGTTATAAATGAGCCACTCTTGGAGTACTGAATTCCAAAGTTTGGATGGGTTGCTTTAAAAAGGGGAGAGGGGAACAAAAAGGGTATAAAAATTGTGTTGTTATAACACATACATAGTTCCAAGGCCCCTTTTAGGAAAATGTGGCAACAACTTTCCAATCTATAATTGACCATGGACTCAAAATAGATGGATGGGCTAACTCTCTGCAAACCTGAATACTGCCCCTAGCTGTACTTATGTGAAAATGTCTTCCTTTAAAAGATTGGGGACATAAAAAAAAAAGATTGTGGACAAAGGGCTGTATACCATTTAAAGGGAAAAAAAAAAGCACGCACACAGGCTCTAGCTCTATCTGTACCTTCTAAGGCCATGTCTGTTTCCAAGGCCAAGCTGGTTCTGTAGTGTGGGAGCTCCCTAATTGTGGGGTGAGGAAGGGAAGGAATAAATTGATAAATTATTCAATAGCTAGTGAATTTTGCCATCCTTAACAGCAGGCCTCTGGGGCCTTGGTTCCTAGATGTATAGAGAACACATGAAGCGTAGTGGCACCTACTCAGACTCGGAGAGGTCCATGTCGGAGACAGCTGGTACCACATTCAGCATTGGCATACAAGCTGGCCTGACAGAAGAGCGACCCCGCTGGATAACCTCTTGCACATACCTAAAGAATAATCTTTATATATTAGATGTGGCAGGTTTACCCCCATTTCTATGATCCAACATCAGTATAAAGCTACCTTTTCAAGGAACAAAACCTTAAATCCTTTGTTCACTTTACCCATTGTCTACAAGCTTCTTGGAAGATAGTAAAGTATAGAAAATATAATGAACTCTTGTAACCCAAGGTAAATTAATCAAGCTTCCCAAAGCCTCATAGATAGCTTTAGACAATGCCTTATACATAAGAAGACGGGAGTTTGTCCGTTTATCCATAATGACACTATTTACCTCTGCACTGTAAGCCATAATGAATTCTACAGACAAACTACCATTTAGCACCGAGAGACTAAATATTCCTCGCTTTTTCTCCATTTAATATGGTTATTAGTAAGTCACCCTTTCACCAGTTCTCACTTGAGACAACATACACTTTTAAAAATCTGAAAAGGCTTGGAATGAGGCCTTTAAGAACACATTTCCATATATTTCACTTTAATATTAATGACACCACCACCTTTCTTTGGAAGATCTCAAATAGCAAAATTCTTATTAAGCAATTTATATTAATCTGATTTCCTTCCCAGATTAGTTATATACGATGCCCTTTCTCCACATTAATGAAATGTACATATTTGTGTGTATAATTCTGTACAACTCAGGCAATACACTTTCATTATTGATAAATTACACATACACAGACTGTTAATATGAAGAAGCCAAAACTTACTTAGAAAATGTTTCAAGGCAAAAATGGTAAAAATGGGTCATTGTAGACAATAATTTCCTATCTCAGAACCTGTATGTACAAAAAAATTTATAGCAATTCCTTTTGTGGTGGCAAAGAATTGGAAACTGAGGGGATAACCATTAATTGGGAAAGGTTTGAACAAGTTATGGTATTTAGATGTGATGGAATACTGTTGTGCTGTAAGAAATGAAGGGGATGAAGGTTTCAGAAAAACCTGGGAAGATCTGTGTGAACTGATGACACAAAGTGAAGTGACAAGAACCAGGAGAACCATTTATACAGTAACAGAAATTTTTAAAGATAATCAACTTTGAAAGACTAAAGTAACTGATCAACATGATGACCAACCACAATGCCAACAGACTCATGATGAAACATGTTATCTACCTCCAGAAAGAGAATTTATGGATTCAAACAGTACAGATTGGAAACACATTTTTTCTCTCTTTCTCTTTTTTTTGGGGGAGGGGCAGAAGGGGAGGGAAGAGAACATTGCTGATGTGGAAATCTGTTTTGCATGACCATACATAATTGGAATGAGTTTTGTTTTTCTCGCCTTCTTAATGGATTGGGGAGGGAAAGAATTTCAAACTGAAGATATAATAAAACTGAATTTAAAAAAAATTCAGTTTCTCCCCTTCCCAATTCTTCATCCCTCTCATTACAAAACCAGTAGCTGCTTATAAAAGCAAAATGAAGCAAAGCAAACCAACAAAACTGCTAATCCTACATCAAGAAACTCAAGCCAATATTTTTTCCTCATCCTTAAGAGTCATCTGTAAAATCTTAACTTTATTCTGGGGAAACCTGGCAGCAAAAAGCAGGATGCAAAGGGGCATGGAGAAAATGGTTTTCACTGGGTTTAAATATTTATTTTTATCAATTTCTAGCATGACTTTATGCAGAACAACTGGCCCTAGACTGCACAAACAACTCTAAGATACAGATCTACCTTTAAGGAGATTCCAAGTGAAAGGAGATAAGACATATATATATATATATTTTTTGGAAACAAAGAAACAAACAAAAAAAACACCCCAAAACTATTGCAATAATAAGCCAAGAAACTTTTTAAAATGGGAAGAACACAGAAAACCAGGGACTTATTGAGTTCACGTGGAAGCTTTCATGGCAAAGACAATAAACTAGCTCCTGATATCAACACTGACTGCCCAAGTGCAGAACTGGTCATCTAGCTTGAAAAACTTGTGAACTGGTCTTCCAACAGGGAATATAGACAGAGAATAAACCCATCTGGGTGTCAGGGACCTTGCTGAGAAGAATGTGTCTACTTCTGACAAGATGAGGAGGGTTAGAAGAAAAAAACCTTGATGACCTCTTCAACTTGTGCTAGCCTTAGGAATTAGAAGGACAGGGAATATGAGAACAGTTGGTCTTTGGGTGTCTAAATAATTGTCATCATTTTTATGTCCTAAAGCTAGTAAGAGGTGTTAAGAAATATTTACTAATTCAGAACATACCTGCCACTTTGCATACATTGGGACAATAGATCTGGGTTATTTATACAGAAAAGGCAAAATTATAACTTTAGCTCTCATTACTTTTCTTTTGTATACATGAATGTGGTCATTAGTTTATAGTTAAGAGGAATTGGGAGAACAAGAGGGCAATTGGGAAATAAGGAAGATTGGTTTGCTTTTCTCTAAAAATTCAGCAAAGCTGAAGATAGGCAAGACCTGCTTCAATTGGACAAAGCACTTCAGCTGCATTGAGAAAGGAAACAATTTTGCCACAATTTTTAATTGCCTAATCCTTAAAAATTCTTGCTGCCAGTCAGTATGTTGTCATGTATTTTTCTACTCAATATCTTTCATGTCTACATATCTGAATAGCTTCAGGGATATTAACTAGTCTGTGATCCTATACCTTCATCAATGCCTTTTTTTTTTTCTTTTTTTTAGTGAGGCAATTGGGGTTAAGTGACTTGCCCAGGGTCACACAGCTAGTAAGTGTTAAGTGTATGAGGCCGGATTTGAACTCAGGCCCTCCTGACTCCAGGGCCGGTGCTCCATCCACTGCTCCACCTAGCTGCCCCTATCAATGCCTTTTATGTTTTTGTGGGGCAATGTGGGTTAAGTGACTTGCCCAGGGTCACACAGCTAGCAAGTGCCAAGTGTCTGAGGCCGGATTTGAACTCAGGTCCTCCTGAATCCAGGGCCAGTGCTTTATCCACTGAGCCACCTAGCTGCCCCATCAATGCCTTTTTAAAAACACCCGTTCTACTACAGTTCAATATATCAAGGTGTAAGATGGTCAACCTACAGGAAGATTCATTTGAATAGAATCAGTTTTAAAAGATGGAAGGGATCTTAAGAGATTATATAATCCAAGGCCTTTATTTGTCAGGTGAAGGAACTGAGACCCTGAGAAGACAAGTGATTTTCATCACAGAAGAGTCAGATTCAATTTAAATTGCTGCAGTCTAATGGTATTGTGGCAAAAAATTATTCGAGTTTTAGCTGACTCATTTGGGAGAGGCCACATCTAGCCCACCCCGAAGTTATATATACTACTGAGGTCAGAAGGTGAACTCTCCACAGGCAGTTTTTGAAGGACCTCCCCTTTTGGGGGAGAAAGATTGAACACTCCCTGAGGAGAGGCTGAGGTACTTCCAGAACTCTAGCTCTCTCTGGCTTCTGCCTTTTGCAGTGGCGCGAGCAACTGTAGACATTCCAGGTTTTGGTGAGTGAACACAGAAAACCCTGCCTTCCTTTGAATTAGCTCAATTGAAAACGATCTGGGGATTGTATAGATTTTAGGTTAGAGTTAAGAGGATTTATCTGTATTTCTTTTTCCTATTTCCTTATCTTAGAATTTTATTAATTCCACAGTAATAAAATCTGATCCTTTTGTGAATTAAAGCTGTAAGGCTCCTTTCTTATTGGCCTGGGAGAAATATCTAAAAGGGCAGTTCAGAGGGGAGTGAGCTTTGAACCTAAAGGTCCCTCATATTTCGGCGAGTCACCCAATTAACGCTCTGTATATTAAATTTCGGCCCTCACAGTTTGGCGAGCCAGCTAGGAGTTGTCAATAATACCTGAAAAGGTCCTTTCCAAGTGGGCTGGGTCCCACTAGATCGCTGAAAATTCTTAATATATACAATTGTCTCTAGGATTTAAATCATGCAAGGAAAAATCTAAAGGACCAGCTTGTACAGCAACTCCTGCCTCATGGAGTTCGTGTAGCCTAGTTTGTAATTCCTGTATATAGGAGGCAACAGAAGTATCACCTCCCACCAGTGATGTATAAACTGGGGAAAAAATTTTAGCCTGGATAGGAGGGTGACCAGGAAACATTTCATAAGGAGATATATGTTCTCTTCTTGGTCTACTGTGTAGAATAATGCCAATGGTAGAACATCAGGCCATTTCAAATGGGTTTCAGTACATAATTTGCCAATCATACTCTTAAGCTCTTCATTCATACATTCAACCTGGCGTGAACTTTGTGGGTGGTAGGGTGTATGGAATTTTGGAATTACTCCCAAGAAAGAGTAGATTTGGGGTAAAACTGAATCAGTAAAATGTGTGCCTTTGTCAGAATGAATGAGGGCTGGTGGGCCAAAGTAAGGAACTATCTCTTTAAGGAGAGTCTTGGCAACAAAGGCAGCTGTGGCTCAGGGGGCTGGGAAGTGCCTCCACTCACCGAGTATTTCTGGGACCTCAATATTTTGGCAAGTCACCCAATTAAACGCTCCATATATTAAATTTTTTTTTAATTGAATAGAATTTTATTTTCCAAACTATATGTCCGTATATTAAATTTAGGCCCTCACAGTATCATAAGAGTACTCAACACATTTTATAGTACCCACACTCTGTGGAAGCACTGTCAGTGATAAGAGAATCTCCTTAGATAACAACACTTTATGCACCTCAAGTTGTTCTTGCAGGAAAAAGTCAAAGGTGCCAAACTCCCATTTCATCAAAAATTAAGGGCAAAGTGTGGTTTAAGGGAAAAGTTCCTTTGGCAGGGAACTTAATAGTAGGTTCCCACTGGATACCTTCCAGCCCTACATCTATGATGCTGTGGTATTTCTACTATTGGGGAGATCCTGATGAGATGACTGCTGCAAAGCTCTGTCTACCCTCCATGTCCCAGGCACACCACTTGAGTCCTGGAATGAAAGATATAGCCAGAAGAAGGTGGATAATTTTTACAGCTGCACTTAATATAGTTAAACTAAACCGGTGTGCAATGTTTTATGGATATGAGGGCTTAAAGAAACCCATTTATCAGAAACATTGAATTTGCATGCCCCCAGCATCACTCATATTGAGTTTACTGGTACACATGTGGTAGTGAAGGTTGTTTTTTTTAAAGAAAAATAAATAAAATCATAAGATGTGGTAGTTTACATTAACACTACAATAAGGATGCAAATTAAAATGCAATTTAGTTAAGAAATGGAGTTACTGACCTTTCAATATTAGTATTCTCAAGAATGCATAATCCTACAGTAGTCTTGCATACTAATTTATGAATACTAGGGGTTAGAGGTCTATCAGATAGAATTTTGAAGTTAGAAAAAAAAATTTGGGGGGGGGTGTGTGTGTGAGGCAATTGGGGTTAAGTGACTTGCCCAGGGTCACACAGCTAGTAAGTGTCAAGTGTCTGAGGCCGGATTTGAATTCAGGTCCTCCTGAATTCAGGGCCGGTGCTCTTTCCACTGCGCCACCTAGCTGCCCCCAATTTTTTTTCACTACTGAGTTTTTGTTTTGTTTTGTTTTTTTGTTTTTGGTGAGGCAATTGGGGTTAAGTGACTTGCCCAAGGTCACATAGCTAGTAAGTGTCAAGTGTCTGAGGCCAAATTTGAACTCAGGTCCTCCTGACTCCAGGGCCAGTGCTCTATCCACTGCACCACCTACCTGCCCCTTGAAGTTAGAAATTTTATAGAGATTCATTTTATACATATGAAGTCCACAAAGCTGACCAGATTTTGAGGTTTATTTCCTTAATGTAGTTGTAAATATAGCTATTTAAAGCTCTCACTGAGAAGTCTTTACTTTAGTACTTAAGCATACATGAAAAACCTATTTGCCTGAAACTAGTTTTTTATGTTACTCTGAATCATTCTGGGGATACAATGTCATCTTTCACCCTAAAGACAAAAAGACAGGTCTCTCTTTCAAAACATCTTTTCAACCTGACCAGTGTCACTGTTAGTGATCCAGAACACTGATTAGGCACTGGATGAATAATTCTAATTTATTTCCTTTCAGAATGACCCAGGATAGCCAGAACCCTGCAGTTTCATCACACACCTTCTACTCCTTCTGGCCCTTTATCAGAGCATTCAGGAATATGGGGCCTATTGTGTTGTCTTTCTCTTCTGACTGAAGAGGCTGGGGTAACTACTCATGGGAGTGGTCCAGCCCTTAATCCCTAGACCAATAATGACCAATAAATGTCATTAACTAAACTGAACTGTCATGCTCAAAAGGTTCTCTGTTGTGAATCTCAGGAAAAATTTTTTAAAGGATTAACCAAGATAAAGTGGATATCACTTAATGTAGTCAGATTGGCTGAGGAGGGACTGAAACACAAGCAGATAGCATCAGTTTAAAGTAACAACTAAAGGCTCCTAACTAATGTCCTTTTCTTGAATAGGGTATTTCAAGACAGATAGCTCACCAAATTTATGTATTTTGGAATTCCAGAAAGCTGAGATACCATAATGCTCAACGCTTACCTCATTGTTCTTATAACATTAATTTTCTCTGAAACGCCAATCAATTGAAAATAGCCCCTACCTCTGCTTGGTAGGAAGTTTTCCAGCTCTTTTCTCTTCCTCTTCCAGGCGCCTTCGGGCTTCTTCCAGCTGAGTCAGGGGGTTTGGGGCTGGGTTAGGTGGCATTGTGGGGTCTTGGATGAAAAGATGAGAAGGTTGGACAACATTCCGGAGCTGAGCGCTCACCCAAGGATGGACAGCACCAGGACGCTCAATGGAAAGGGGTCTGGAACTATCATGGCCCAGCTGCTTCTTAGTCCCTGAAGACCTATTTAAAATAAAAAGATGAGATAAGACTCAACAAAGATCTTTTTTTTTCCCTTTAGTTTAATATTTTATTTTTTCCCTAGTTACACATAAGAACAATTTAACACTTTTTTCAAAGTTTGAGTTCCAAATTCTCCCCCTCCTTTTCCATCACCAACATTGAAAAGGCAAGCAATTTGACATAGGTTATATAGGTCATAGGTCATACAAGGCACATTTCTATAACACAGATCTCTGAAGGAGCATCATCAGCTGCATTAGAATCATTACTCTTTTCTCTCCCCAGTCTGTGTAGCTACAGAACATTTCACAGATTTTCACAGATTGGGAAGGCAGGTCCTTAAGTATATATCATACCCCGAAACCAAACAGGGTCACTGTCAACACCAATTTATCTAAAATAATTTTATTTAGTTACCTTATTTTCAGTATCTACTCGAAACTTACTCTGCATGCAGAGGCATAATTACTTTAAAAAATTAAGATTGTTCACAAAGTAGGATTACAAGGTTAATTACTGGTAATAGATGCATAGCACAATAATTTTGTTATATGTGGCTACACTATAAAGTGGATCAGCTTTAACTCTCGGTGACTTGGTATGACTGTCTTTTCTAGACATATGGAATGCTGAAGTGTATGCTGTAATTCAATTTTTAAACTCTCAAAATGTATCAGAGCAGAATCTGTTGCCAATTTTTTGAAGTGAATGCAAAGAATAATCTTGGGTGACAAACTATCAGTATTTGTACAAAATTTCTGGAAGGGAGGAAGGAAAGAAAGAAGGAAGAAATTTTTATGATTCCACTGTGTTCTAAGCACTATTAAGCACTTTACAAATATCTCATCTGATCCTCACATAAACTCTAAGTGCTATTATTATCTCCATTTTACAGCTGAGGAAACTGAGGTAGGCAACGGTGATATGATCTGCCCAGAGACATACAGCTAGTAAGAGCCTGAGGCTGAATTTGAACTTAGGTCTTCCTGATCTAGCTGGGGAGAACTGGTGATGTTTTCTTAGTGTAATAATTGGAATGACTTACTATAGGAAAGTTCTGCCATGAAGTGAAAGTCTTTGAGGGCAAGACCAGGAGTCTTCTCTTTGCTTCTGGGAGGAAGAAAGGGGGAGCCTGGCGCTCTGACTGGGGCTTTTTCCTGAGGACGCTGGTGGAGAAGGGAGCTAGAAATGTGCTCTCCCTTTAATAGATAGATGAATGTAGGCCTTTCCCTCTCTCTGTTTACCAAATTCTTATTCTCCTTAATAAATGCTTCAAAGTCTAACTCTTGCTAAAGCTTATAATTTATTGGTGACCACTCATTAGATTTTAGACAGTCTAGCTAGAATTTTAGCCTTTAACATTAGGTAGAGCACAAAACACAAACTTGAGAACTATAAATTTTATTTGACCAGTTTCAAAAAGCCTGTTCCATTGCAAAGATTGTCTGATGAACATTTAAAATTACCAGGTGACAGACCTGTAAAGGAAAGTCATCTATACCATAGAGATACTTGTAGATTACATGCTCTATAATAAAACTAGTTTCTTTTTGTTTTTTAATTTTTAGTGAGGCAATGGGGGTTAAGTGACTTGCCAAGGGTCACACAGCTAGTAAGTGTTAAGTGTCTGAGGCCGGATTTGAACTCAGGTCCTCCTGACTCCAGGGCCGGTGCTCTATCCACTGCGCCACCTAGCTGCCCCTAAAACTAGTTTCTTAAAGAACCGTACAAATGTATTTTTTTTAAAACAATTCTCCTGAATAACTGATATTTTAGTACTTCTACAGTGTGCCTAAAATTCAGACAACTGTCAGTAATACTAGCTCTCTTATATATAGTCCTTTACAGTTTGCAAAGCACTTCCTCACAATTCCTGAAGGGAGGTGGTGCAAAAGATTATGATTTCCATTTTAGAGATTAAGAAACTGAAGCTCAGAGAGATGATATGACTGAACTAGGATCTTTTAGACCTATCCTCTGACTCCTAGTCTAGTGCAGGGCTTCTTAAACTTTTTCTACTTGTGACCCCTTTTTGCTTGAGATTTTTATGTGACCTCAGGCATATAGGTACATAAAATAGGGATACATAATCTTTTACTTTTGCCAAATTTTTCGTGACCCTCACATTCAGTTATGCAACCTCATATGGGGTCAGGACCCACAGTTTAAGAAGCTTTGCTCTGGGGGCAGCTAAGTGGCACAGTGGATAGAGCACCGGCCCTGGATTCAGGAGAACCTGAATTCAAATCCGTCCTCAGACACTTACTAGCTGTGGTGACCCTGGGCAAGTCACTTAACCCCAGTTGCCTCACCCCCCCCCCAAAAAAAAAAATAAAAAAAAGAAACTTTGCTCTAGTGTTCCAAGACCCAAGGTATATTCTTGACTGACTCAGGAAGAATTATACTATAGTCACTATCATGTTTGTAATGTCCCATCAAGAAGAAACTATAACTCTTTTATGTCAGTGTGCTTTAGCCCTACTTGCAAATTACTTAAGATAGAAACCACAATCAATTCAATTTCCAAGATCAAAGGAAGATTGGGGGGCGGGGGTGGTGAGTGCATATGATTTATGTCTTAGAAATCTACAATTTTAGTTTGAATTTAAGCAAGTATTCATACCATGCTGAGACCTCCCTTGGAAGGGTCCCAAAGCCTGTGCTGCAGTTAGGTTTTAGAAAAACAACTTGCCTTCTCACTTTCCTTGGGCAGAAGGATCTGTGTGTTTATATATATAATAGAGTGATTCATTACAATAAGAAGAGCAAAATTACCAAAGGAGGAATATAGGGAGGCAATATTATCCAAATGGGAACCTTGTTGAACCCTTGATAAAGAATGTATGGTTTCTGGTCTCTATGGCTTAGGTATTCAGGGCATTTCATTGAAAAGACAGTATCAATAAAAAAGAATAATTCCATTCTGGTGTCTCCCATGGACCTTGCTCTTATTTTAAGGAATAACCTAATCTTAATTCTACTCATAGCATGTTCTTTCTAGTTTCTGACACATCTAAAAGGCACCAAATCTTAATTTTAATTTTTTTTTGGACACACAAAATCTTAAAAAAAAAGTTTCTGCTGACCCTTTCCCAAGAAAGGGAGGCTAAAAATTAAGATTATTCTTAGTTGTGGGGGTGGAGGATGAGAAGGGAATAGTGAACATATAAGTTTGGGGACCAATGAACCCTAATTTATAGGGAATTTGCTTCAGAGTATTTGTCTTTTTATTAAGTATGAATGTTTAGGGGGGCAGCTAGGTGGCGAAGTGGATTAAAGCACCTGCCCTGGATTCAGGAGAACCTGAGTTCAAATCCAGCCTCAGGCACTTGACACTTACTAGCTGTGTGACCCTGGGCAAGTCACTTAACCCTCACTGCCTCCCCCCGCCCCCCCCCCCCCCGCCCAAGTATGAATGTTTATGTCTGAGAGTAATCCTAAGGACAAAAGCATGTTACATCAGGGACATGGTCAACACTGAGCATAGACATTGGGGAGAATGAAAAGTGATGGGAAAAACTAACATCTTACTCTTCCTTTAAGATTCAACTCAAATACTAGCTCATCTTATACCTTCCCTCTGAACCCTGAACCATTCCAGGGATCCCATTTAATTTCATAGTACTCTAAAAAATTCATACACACATCATATTCTAATAAGTGTTTAATTCATTGTTTTATGTGCCTTATCTATTTAGATCATAAATTCCTTGAGGTTAGGAACAATGTTATTATTATTTTTTTTGTATTTCTTCTAATGTCTAGAACAATACCTTGTAAATGGAACTTAATGTTTACTGAATTAATTCCTTACCCAATAATATGACTAAGCTAAATGGACTCCAAAGGAGATACATGAGAGAGAAATGCATATGAGAAGTTTTTGGAGTTAGCTGCTCTGCATGCAATATATTAAAATAATCTCTACATGATTAATACCCCCTGTTTGAATGCTTTTTAACAATGCTGAACATGCAGGTGGGCATTCTAGTTTTATAGCAGGACAAAAGAAAGGCACACCATGATGAATAGGGAAATGGGAGCTCAGGAGAGGAAGGGTTAATAGAAATAAGAAGGATTAGAAAGATTTGGTCCAAAGTTGGGAGGGAGGGAGTAGTTCTATTTAGAAAAGATTTCTTTTAAATATGATCTAGAGAAAGTGGAAGAAATGACTGATTAGTGAGGGGCTTGAACAGTGGCAATCCCTAACACATATGCCAAAGATAGCACAAAGTTCAATTTTCTTTGGCACTGGGACTGGTTAAATGTTGCCATTGCTGATATGAGCCATGAAAATTATTGGTCGGAGAATGATACTACTTTCCCTGCCTTTGATTTTGAGTCAACCACTAATATACATCTCAGCTCTTCTCCTGAGCATAAATCAGATGCCCTCCAACCTACCCTCTGCAACCAGAACATATTCAATACATCACTAGCATTCTTTAACTTTTCCACAGTCCCTAGTAAATTAGCACCACTTCTCCTGCCACAAAGAGGAAGGGTTCAGTAGACAAATGGCTTCTTCTTGTTTAGTTGTGTCTGACTCTTGTGACCCTGTGGACCATACTGTTCATGAGGTTTTCTTGGTAAAGATACTGGAGTAGTTTGTCATTTCCTTCTCCAGAGGAATAAGGCAAACAGGATTAAGTGACTTTCCCAAGGTTACACATCTAGTAAGTGTCTGAGACCAATTTTGAACTCAGGTCTTTCTGACTTCAGAAGTTTCCAGAGCTCTAAGCCACTGAGCCATCTAGCTGCCTCTGGATAACTGGCTTAGGTTACAGCTAATTGTGGATAGGGCCTTTTTAAGCTGGAACTAGGGTTGGAGGTAGAGTCTAGCAATAAAGGATTGAGTACCGCCAAAGGCTGGAGCTAAGTATCAGCTGGAAAACATGAGGGAAATAGGAACTATAAAAAGAAGATGTGTTGTTACAACAAGTTGGACAAAATAACCCAACAGTGTATGTGTAATTTAAATACTTGTATACATTTTATATGGAGATTTCATCACACGACAGTTGAGTGAACTACTTTGCACTCCAAAAGCAGGATGACTTACTACAAGAAAGGGTTAAGAGAGTCAAAAGAAACTAGTTTACACCTTTTGCCAAAGAATGTTAAAGCTGGGAGGGACTTTAAAGTGCATTCATTCTAAGATGTATATTTTATAGACCAGGAAAATGAAGCTCAGAGGTTAAGCAATGACTTTCAAGGTTGCAAATTAAAGGGAACATTCCCTAATCCTTTGGGTAGTGGAAATGACCAGATGCTAAAATAGGGTATCAAGGGTGTTTCTGTCAGACTCTGATTCACTTTTGTCTTTTAAGTGACAATCAGGTGGTAAACTCCTAAAATACTTAGATCATTCTCAGATGAAGTCATCACCACCCCCAGAAATAAACATGTGAGAGCAGTACCACAGTGCTTGCTGGAAAATAGAAATGGCCTAACAACAGGTCTTGTCCACCATTATTTTTCCATATTCTTTCCAGGTTTGCTGTTCTATGGGTTTGTCTGACACAGAATGAAAGGATCTGAACTGAGGACACTACATTATGTGAATAATTCTAATTTAAAGGTGGTATGTGGCATCAGTCTGCTAGGCACCTGAATGATGATATTTACTCTAGGCTAATTACCATTAGTACTCTTAAATAACAACACCACCCAAACAGTCTTCAGTGCAGCTTATCCTTCACACCACACTACCTTAAAAATTCTTGACTTATGGCAATGCTGGCTACAAAGGTAAGGTACCCCAGGAAGCAGCATGATGCAGCAGAAATAATCCTAGGTGCTGGCCTGGGAGTCAGAAGACCTGGGTTTTAGCTTTGGCTGTTACCCTTACTAAGTGTGTAATTCTGGATAAGTCATTTGAAACCTTCTAGAGTTGTTAAGAGGAAAGAATTTTATAAACTGTATATAAAGCAGTAGTCAGTGAGGCCTAGCATCCTGAAGCCAGGATGACCAGGATTCAAATTCCTTAAATTCTCACTGCCCTAGGCAACTGAGAGTTGATAAATTGCAGAGAAAGTGGCAAACTGAATTGATAATTTTCTCACCTGGGAGTTATATAGACCAATGAATCACAGGTTTAGTCCCTATTCCTAAATAAAGCACTATTGAAATGTGAAGAATGTCCTTCATAATGTAAATGTATTACTATCCACCTTCAAGGCTCAGATGAGTCACACAAAGTATTTGTTAAATGTGGTGATTATGTCTGGCAGAAGGCCTGACCTAACACAATATACTTGAATTAATATAATAACAGAGAGTGATTCTATTTTCAAAGAGGTAGTGTTTGCTGGTTAACTAACTTTAATACTTTCTTTTAGATCCTTCCTGTAATTTTATCTGCATGGATACTATTTCCACTGATATTGGTCATAATTTCTCTATAACCACCACCACCACCACATAATGTGATCAAATTGGACAGCAATCAGAGAGCATGTCTTCAGAGTCCCCTGTACAGGAGGAGGCCTGGAAAAGGAAGTATCCAAAAGCCCAGCTCCTTCCCCCTCCTCTTCAGTAGGCCCTCTCCACTCCATTGCAATGCCTTTCTTCGGGCACACTTTTCTAAATGAGCCCCTCTGAGGTTCATTTCTACCACAAAGGTTAAATTACTTTTATAACCAGTTAAAACAGACTCTCATCCCATAGTTCCTTACCCATGGTTAGTTTTTTTATGCCTGCTGATTTCCTTTTCTCCTTCTATTATCCACTGCATGATTTTCTGGTTCTTCTCCACATCTTCCGGAGACCCAGGCATTTCATAGTTGGGACCAGTACTTTTCCCTGAATCATTCTTCTTTGAATTTCTTTTTGAGAGCATACTGGTTTTACCACTGAAAAAAAAAGATTTTAAAGGTTAGTTTTTTCCTCATAGAATCACACAGCTTGGAAGGCAGAAATCTCCTCTCTAGGATAGTAGAAAAGTACCAATTCCTTCCTGGGAAGATGTCTGTGGATGGGGCAGCCATTGCCTCCTGAGACTGACCATTCCATTTCTTTACAATTCCTCTTTTTAGAAGATTTTACTAATGTGCCAAAATCTAATACTATAATGACTACCCACTACTCCTGATTTTTTTCTCTCAGGTAAGGTAAAACAAATCTGATTCCTCTTCCACATGACTAATTTCATTTTTAAGGCATTATCACTACAGATATGGATTCTTCAACTAAAATATAACCAATGGCTTTCTACCATCATCTCTGCATGGCATCTTATTTACTTGGTAATGCTCAGTAAACACTGACATAGTAAACAGTAGCCTGACAGAGAAGTATAGTAAGAAAAATGTTTCTCTGATAAATGGAAAAAAAAACCCAAACAAACCAAACCCCAAAAAGAAAAACAACAACAACAAACCACCGTTTTTAAAAAAGAAAGTTAAATTGGGATGTTTTGGCCTCTCTGACTTCCAATTTTTGCGTGACTGATCATAGGGATCATGTAATCTATTATTTGTTTGATTCATTCTCCTCAGAGAAAAAACAGGGGAGCAATCACGTTTCCAGAAGGGCAACCTAAAGAAAGGTTTAGATGTAGCTTCATCATATTGTAGTTGAAGATGACTATTAACCTGGGTTTGATGACAGTACCTTCCTGGAGACAGTGGGAAAGGAAAAGCCACACTTCTTTGGAACCCTTTATCCCAATGTTCTTGCTTTATACCCTACTACTTAGGCCAGAGGGTTTTAACCAGGAGTCAGTGGATTAAATTTTTTTTTGATATTTTATATTTCAAAAATTAATTGTTGCCTTTGTAATCCTGTGGATTTTTATTTTATGCATTACAAATATTCTGAGAAGTGGTCCAAAGGCTCAAGGGCCTGTGAGTCCATGAAACAAAAAGCTTACTCTTGTGCTAGGAAAGCAACGATATTCTACCTGGGAAAGCCTGGATGAAGTGCGATACATGGCCAGTTACACCCACCCTTCTTCAGTGGAACTGTAGACTTTTAAGGTGTGTAAAAGAACAGAAACCCAGCTTTCATTCCTAGTGGGTATCTAACACTTTAGAGAAAGGTGAAAGCTATAATGTATCTAGCAGTTGTGAAAAAAGTACTTTATCTGAATGCTCAACTGTTGAGCAAAATATGTTAATTTTCTCTAAACATGTACACAGACTCACTGCTGGCAGAGCAGGCATTTGGGTTTGAGTGAGCAGGCAAGAGAAGAAATACAGGCAGCAACATGCAAGTTAGGCCATCTCTTGCCCAGTCAAGGTTAAATGACCTATGAAGAAATAGCCAGTTCTCTAGATAATAAAGAGATGGGATCCTCATTGGTTTTCTGGATCTAGGCTCACTTGTTTTTCAATTTTTGAGCACTTTTGAAATTTCTGTTCCATTCTGTATGCATCTATAGTTTTACCCCATCCTTTGTACTTAGTGGTTGCACTAAGACTGAGAAAGGAAGAGGGAGCATAGATGTCAAGTGTGAAGACCATTCTGGCTACAATTTTTCAAGTACAGTTAGAGAGGAAGATAAACTTTTTTTTTTAAGGGGTGGGGCAATGAGGGTTAAGTGACTTGCCCAGGGTCACACAGCTAGTAAGTGTCAAGTGTCTGAAGCCGGATTTGAACTCAGGTCCTCCTGAATCCAGGGCTGGTGCTTTATCCACTTTACCACCTAGCTGCCCCAATAAACTCTAAGAGCACTGTGGAATTTCTGTTAGCAGGGGCTGGTCCACTTCCCCTGGGTACTCTGAACTTAGTAGTTCTCAGTAGTGCACTTCTCGTTTTGTTTTTTAAAAATAATAATCTAGGAAAAATATTCCAAGATTTGTTCCCTTTTTATAGTAATGATTGCTCTTGCTAGGTTAAATATAATTTTTAAAATGCATAGCTTCAATTTAGAAATACTTTCAAAATCCACAGGTAACAATTTCATACAATGTGACTCACTCTTCTACAAAGGGGCTCTTCTTCTACAGTTTCATGCCCCTTTCCAAACTCTTTCTTCTTGATTCTCCCTAAAACAGGCCCAGCTACAGAGATGAAGGACAACCACCAATATAATTAATACCAGGGGGTCTGCTTTCAAAATTGTCAACTCAAGGCAAAAACTCAATTTTTCATCATTCAATTATTCTCTAGGACACTTACCTGTAGCCTAATCCATCCATTGGATTTGAAGCTAGCCCCATGCTTTCATTGTAGTTTCGAGATTTGGTTGCATAGTTATGTGACTCTGCATTCCAAGCAAAGCTGTTCTGAACCCTCTGAGTGGCTTCAGCCTCAATCTGCTCTTTTGGTTTCATCACATTGTGGTGATGAATGTGGTGGTAGACATGTTTGTGATGGTATAAATTAGCTGCATCTAGTTTCATTCCTGATTTTGTACTGTGCTTGCTGTGCCCAGGAGGTCCTGTACCCAGTGTCCCTGGAAGCTTAGCTACATGACCATTGTCTGGGGAGCGTGGCTTTGGGGAATGGTGGCCAGGTCCTGGGGACTGGCAACCTGGTGTCTTCATGACCCTCTGCACATGCTCATCAAGGATGCTCTCAGGATTTTCCTCATGAACATCTCGGATCCCAGTGCAGCCCATTTCTGCATAACGGGGAGGGAAATGGTGCAAGGTCTGCGCAGAAGGCAGCTTGTGACTAACTACTGAAGGACCAGAAGAGACGTTTGCATCCTCGCCTTCTTCTTCCTATTAGGAAGGAGAAAGTAGTGCAACTTAAGCAATTCATTTCAAGTTCAGTTTTTGTTTCATTAGAACATCAAACCAAATGAAAAATAGGAAGAGGGCTTGCTCAACAGATTGCTTAATTTCTCTGAAGGTTTTCTACAAAAACCAGACAAAGTTTCCATAGTGTTTTCTGATGCGTTAATGCTGAGCCTGCCTGCTAAAGTTGTCACAGCACAGTTGGTAAAACGGCATAAGGAAAGGAGAAGAGGAAACATTTCAAAGATAGTGCCACACTACCAAGAACATTAGCATGTGCCCAAAGTGCACAGGGAAACTTAGTAACCTCTGATGTCTCTCCTTTATTACTCAGCTATTGAGTATCTGAGGGAGTTTACATTGATTGGAGATTACTAAGGGTATTGGAGTACACAAATGCCCTGATATTGGTACTATCGGCCTAGTAAGAACAACAGGGAAAAGGAAGAATGAAGGAAGAAAAGACATATATATGTAACTTTATTGGTAACAAAGAACATTTTGCAGACTGCATATTGTTTAAATCATGTTGGCAAAGATGTCTGCTTTTTAAAAAAAATAACTACTTATAATATTCCTAATATTACTCTGTAATTTTTTTCATAAATTGTTATATTTCAAAAAATGATGACAATTATTCAGGATGTCCTACAAGTCTTGGTGAAATTTTAAGTGATTCAAACTTAAATAAATTCTGAACTGCAAGGTACTTATGAGATTATCAAGGGCGATCACTTCATTTTAAACTATTAAAGCTTAAAACTGTACTAAGACTTCTGGGACACACTGTACTACTGTACAGTTCTCATATAGTTTCTCATATAGTATGGGTAGAAACCATGTGTGGTACTTTTACAGAGACTGGTAGTTCAAGAATCATGAATTAAATATTTAATGAATAATATGTTGACATATATACAAAGGAAAATAAGACAAAGTCCAGTAGAGGAGGTTAAAAAGTAAAAAAAAAGAGTGTTACAACACATAATGGAACCTAACATTGTGAGAGAGGTAACAGTGCTGTGAGTGTCCCATCTTGGTGGTGATGGTAGAATCAAAGAAGGTTTAATAGGGAAGGTATCGTTTGAAGTAGGGTTTTTATTTATTTATTTATTTATTTATTCATTCATTCATTCATTCATTTATGTGAGGCAATTGGGGTTAAGTGACTTGCCCAGGGTCACACAGCTAGTAAGTGTTAAGTGTCTGAGGCCGGATTTGAACTCAGGTCCTCCTGAATCCAGGGCTGGTGCTCTATCCACTGCACCACCTAGCTGCCCCTGAAGTAGGATTTTAACAGAGAGAGTGGAGTAAGAGAAGAGGAATGACAGCTGACATTTGTATAGTTGTGTTAAATACATTATTTCATCTGAGCCGCATAACAACCCTTTGAGAAGGCACACTACATTTTACAGATGAAAAAACTGAGGCTCAAAGAAGTTCAGTGTCCTGTCTACGGCCACACAGCTAGTAGGGGTCAGAAAGACAACTTGAATCCCAGTCTTTCTTATTCTAAGTCCAGCACTTGACCTACAACAGCACACTGACTCTCAAAGAAAAATCCGTCTAACATATTGTCTAGGAATCAATAAGAACAAAGATATAGAGGCCCGTGGGGTGGAAAACTGGAGGAATATAGTAAGTACTATCTATCTCTGTGAATAGTCAATAAATGCTTGATGATGATCTAATATATAAGAAGGGACTGGGAGGTAAGGGGAGAATAAAACACCATCTGGTGGTCATAGTGAAAAGAAGCATTATACAATTTAAAAAAATAGGCAGTGAATCTGTGGTTCTGTCAGAGTATAGCAATAATATTTCCTCTTCCCCAAATCTCCTTTCTCTTTCACCTCAAATGAGCAAGAGCTATTTTGTCAATTTCATAAACATTTATACTTATGTGCCAAACCTGATAGTACTAAGCAAACATATTACTACAAATGTACGAAGATTTAGGATTTTTTTGCTCGTAAATTGATCATAAAATTCAGAGCTGAGAGATATTTAAGTTAATCAAGGCCAATCATCTAGGTATCATGTTTGAAATAAATTCAAACCTAGTATGACTCCAAGGCCATAACATCTATCCATCACATCACCTGACTCTCAATGTTGTGGCTACTCTACTTACCAATATAGACAGTAATTCCTGTATAACTTTTATGGTAGAAGTGAGAGTCTCATTTCATTTTAATCTTGAATGTGAAGTACTAACTAACCTGGAATAAGTCAGATTTGCCCTGCAACTCAGCAGATTTTCAAGAGTAGTAATTAGGACTGACAAAATAATTACTTTGTAGCAAACCAGTGATGAAGCTCTGGTCAGTCCTTGGACTGAAACCTTACTGTAACTTGATAGGACCTATAAGACTCTGGAGCAATAGCTATCTAATTAGGGCTTTTGGACCCAGGAAACCATAGCGGGACAGTGCGCCTTAGCTAAGATCCTTTCCTGATCATTAAAAGCAATTGAAAAGAGTAACAAAGTGGTTCATTCAAAGGATAAGTTATGTAACTTTGTAGTCCCATAAATGGATATTCAAACACACAGTCAGAATCTTTAGACTGAGTCTCCTTTACCCAATTTTTTTTTCATGAGTTTTCTTCATGGTTCCTCAAAAGAATTTTGAATCACAGAATTTAACAGATAGGTCAGAATTTAAGAAATCTGAGAAAGCTTCTTTTTTTCAGACACCTCTATTTGATGCATCTAGCTCCTTGCTGAAGCAAAGAAGAGGCTATTGTACCTGTGCACATTATATGCTTCTTTTGCAAAGTATTTTCAAGAAAACATATTTAGTTATTCAACACATTGCTACAGATAGATATCATTTTAAATTAAGTTTTGAGAAAAATTGTTGACTTGAAAAATTCATGAGACAACTAATTTAGAACACAAATTAACATTCTACTGCGTCAAAAATAAATTTTTACACTCCACAGCTATGTTCCTATATTTTCTTTCCAAAGGAGAAAAATATGTTCTTGATCATTTATTAAATGAAAAAATGTACTAAAATCAGAAACAGAACTCATAGAGAATTGAACACTGACCACTAGGTGGGGTATAATTATTACATTATCAAAGTCCTTATTATGAGAATTTAGAATTTTAGATTTAATTTTTTAGAATTGTTTATTCAATAAACATGTTGAATATGAACAAGGTGCTCTCCTGGGCACTATGGGAGATTTTAAAAAAGTAAGAAATGATCCCTCCTTTCTTTAGTTTCATAGATCATATATAATATATAAAAGAAAGTTATTTTCCTCAAAAATTGTTGAGAAATCATGAAAAAAACATAGAGGTCTTTTTTGGGTACACAATTGGTGCTATCCTATATCTTGGCTTGGTTTTGACTATTCATTTAATTATCTCAATAACTTCTACCAGAATCATGAAATTAAATGCACTTACAAACATCCCATCATGTAATATCTTAGTTGTGCTAATTACTTCCTTCATGGAATTATTATAATTCCAAGACTGTTTGGCTATTTCATTTATCATGTTAAGTAAGCAACTCACTTCTGTCTTTTCATTCGAGTCAAATTTAGAATGAACTCCTGGTTCAGAAAAATGCTGCTGCCATTGTAACTTGGGGAAAAAATATAGGCTGTGGGGAGAGAGGGGAGATAGTGACAGTATTGTGAAAAAAAGAAAAGAGAAAAGAAAGAAGGGACGATGAAGCATTTATAAAATACACCAAGGAGAACAAAAAGAAGTTTTGGGAGGAAAGGAAACGTTTGAAGATAACATTTTGAAATAATTACATTCCTTTTCGTACAAACTACAATTCTATCAATGCAGTCTAAGGTTCATTAAAAAGGTTTTTTTGTATTAATACAATGCTTGCAGTAAACAGTCTATCTTAGAGAATGTGGGTGATATGAAAGAAACAAAGCATATTTCTGACTTCAAGAACTTTGTAATTTAAATGTAGAAGAAAAACACTCTAGGGAATATAAGCAAACTAACAAGTAATGAAACTAATCAGGAGCTGCTTTTTGGAAGAAGTCAGTCAGACTGCATCAGGAATAAGAGACAATGGCTACTTCAAGTCCTACTAAGCAGTGGGGAGCCAGCCAGGTTTTAAAGTTGAAGTGCTATGATGTTGAAGAAGGGATTCATGTGTCAGGTGGGAATTGTACTAAATAGTCCTTAAGGTTCTTTCTGCTTCTAGAATTCTATGGAGCAGAAAAGGATACAAATTCAGTGTAGCTAAGAGATCTTCTTTCTTCTGAATTTTGCAAGAAAGGTCATGAAATATTTGGGAGCTGAAAATTTTATTATAAAATACTTCAACAGAATAATAGATGGCTTTTGAAAGATAGCAAGATAAAATCTGAAAACCATGAAAAGGAAACAGGGAAACCATGTGCCCAATAAAGGAAGTTCTATATACAGAGCAGAAGGGGACAAGGGTATCTGGAATCTAGAAGGTAATATGTAAAATTAACTCCAAAAAGATGGAATACTTAAGAAGCTGAAAATAAATAGAAGAGGCCTGCTATTATAATGTACAACCCTATTTCTGTGAGTAAATTTCTCAGCAATAAAGAGTCCAATTTGAGTGGCTAGGTGGCACAGTAGATAGGGCACTGGGCTTGGAATCAGGAAGACTCATCTTCCTGAGTTCAAATCTGGCCTCGGACACAAACTGTGTGACTGTAGGCAAATCACTTAACCCTGTCTGTTTCAGTTTCCTCATCTGTAAAATGAACTGGAGATGGAAATGGCAAATCACTGCAGTATCCTTGCCAAGAAAATCCCAAATGGGGTCTGCAAGAGTCAAACACAACTGAAATGATTGAACGAGATTTTAGATTCATGAAGCAGAATAGTCTTTGAGTAAATATGAAAATAAAATCTGTAAAATGGCACCCATATAACATCCATAATGATGAGGACAAAGGATCTTTTTATCAACTGACAATTCATCATAGGGAGAAAGGTTTTGAAATATCTAAAATTATAGATATCAGTGAAATTCCATTTGTTTCCTTTGCTCAATCAAATGAGATTAAAAATTAGGAAAATACAACAACAGGCAGGATCAGATAGAAGATGATGTTATATACTTTAAGCTGATGGGTTATACCATTAAAACAAAGCTGAACCCCAAATGTATTCAGGAAAAAATTTCAAGGTTTTTCTACTTAAGACTGTCAACTCCTGGGAATACTGTAGATAAATTATAGTGCTCCCAGGTAAAGGGGAAAATACTGTAAGCAACCAGAATCAGGTTCACACAAGATTTTTGCAGTTTCCATAATAAAGACTTGGAATATGATATTCCAGAGAGCAAAGGGGCTAAGATTATAACCAAGAATAACCCACTCAGAAAAAATGAGCATAATACTTTAGTGGAAAAAAAAGAACATCTAATGAAATAGAGGACTTTCAAGCATTCCTGATGAAAAGACCAAAACTGAATAGAAAATTCAACATTCAAATACAAGCCCCAAGAAAAGCTTAAAAAGGTAAACATGAAAGAGAAATCATGGTTTGTTTTTGTTTTGTTTTTGTTTTGTTTTGCGGGGCAATGAGGGTTAAGTGACTTACCCAGGGTCACACAGCTTGATGAAAGAGAAATCTTAATAAAGTTAAATTGCTTATATTCCAATAAGGGAAGATAATATAATTCCTAAGAACTCTGTCATTATTAGGGTAGTCAGAAGGAGTCCTAACAAATTCCTTCTATGACACAAATATGGTTTTGATACCTAAACGAGGGAGAGCAAAAACAGAGAATGAAAACTATGGACTGATTTTCCCTAATGAATATTAATGCAAAAATTTAAAGTAAAATACTAGCAAGGAGATTATTATGACCAGGTGGGATTTCTACCAGGAATATAGGGCTGGTATAATATCAGGAAAACTATAAGCACAACTGACCATATCAATAACAAAAACAATAAAAATCATGATTGTATTGACAGATGCAGAAAGAGTCTTTGACAAAATACAATTCCCATTCCTATTAAAAATACTAGAAAGCACTAGAATAAACAGAGCCTTTTAAAAAATGATAAGTAGGGGGCAGCTAGGTGACACAGTGGATAAAGCACCAGCCCTGGATTCAGTAGTACCTGAGTTCAAATCTGGCCTCAGACACTTGACACAGTAGCTGTGTGACCCTAGGCAAGGCACTGAACCCCAATTTGCCTCACCAAAAAAAAAAAAAAGAAAGAAAGAAAAGATAAGTAGTATCTATCTAAAACCAAGAGTAAGCATGATCTGTAATAGAATACACTAGAAACCTTCCTAACAAGATCAAGGGTGAAGCAAGGATATCCATTATCCACCACTATTATTCGATATTGTATCAGAAGTGATGGCTACAGTAATAAGACAAGAAAAAGATGATGAAGGAAAGAAAAACAAAAACCTATCACTCTTTGCCAGGTGATACAATGGTGGACTTAAAGAACCAGAATCAACTAAAAAAAAACTAGTTGAAACAATTAACAACTTTAGCAAAGTTGAAGGATATGAAGTAAACACATAGTCAGTTTTTATATATTACTAAGAAAACACAGAAGGAAGACATAGAGAAATTCCATAATTGCAGACAACATATAAAATACTTAGGAGTCTACCTGCCATGACAAATCTAGGAGTTATCTGAACATAATTACAAAATGCTTTTCACACAAATAAAGGCATCAAAAAAAACTGGACAAATATTAATTGCTCATAGGAAGGCTGAGCTAATAGAATAAATTACCTAAATTAATATGCTTATTCAGTGCTATTTATAGCTCTAGAAAAAGTAACAAAATTAATTTAGAAGAACAAAAGGTCAAGAATATCAAGGGAATTAGTGAAAATAATGAGAAGGAAAGTGGTCTAAGAGAACCAGATTTCAAACTATATAACAAAGCAGTAATCATCAAAATCTATTATTGGCTAAGAAATAAAATGATGAATCAGTATATACAATAGGTATACAATACACAGTAGTAAATGACCATAGTAATCTAGAGTCTGATAAACCCAAAAATCTAAGCTTTTGGGGCAAGAACTCATTCATTATAGGATAAAAATTGCTGCAGAAACTGGAAAGCAATTGGGTAGAAATTAGGCATAGACCAACATCTCCCACTGTATGCCAAGATAAGATCCAAACAGATAAAAGACTTAAATATCATAAAGCAAATTAGGGGAACATGGAAAATATTGCCTGTCAGATCTGTGGATAAGGGAAAAGTTTATCATCAAATTAGAAATAGAGAATCACTGGAAGAACAATGGATAATTTTGATTACACTGAATTAAAAAGGTTTTATACAAACAAAACTAATGAAGCCAAAATTAGAAGGGAAGTAGGACACTGGGAAGAAATTTTAAAGCAAGTTTTTCTGATAAAGGCCTTATTTCTCAAATATATAGGGAACATAATAAAATTTATAAAAATTAGAGCCATTCCCCAATTGATAAATGGTAAAAAAATATGAACAAGCAGTTTTCAGAAGAAGAAATCAAAGCTAGCTATACTTACATGAAAAATAATATCCTCTAAATCACTACCGACTAGAGAAATGCAAATTAAAACAACTTTGAGGTACCATCTCACACCTATAAGATTGGGTAACATGATAGAAAAGCAAAATGATAAATGCTGGAGGAGATCTGGGAAAATAGGGATACTAATGTACTGTTGGTGGAGCTGCGAACTCATCCAACCATTCTGGAGAGCAATTTCAAACTATGCCAAAAGGGGTATAAAACTGTGTATGCCCTTTGATCCAGCAATACTATTACTAGGTCTATATCCCAAAGAGATCAAAGAAAAAGAAAAAGGAACTATATATACAAAAATAGCATTTTTTTGTAGCAGCAAAAAATTGGAAATTGAAGGGATGCCCATCGACTGGGGAATGGCTAAACAAGTAATGGTATATGATGATGATGGATTGTTATTGTGCTATAAGAAGTGATGAGGAAGGTAGTTTCCAAAAAATCTGGGAACTTCTATGAAATGATACAAAGTGAAGTGAGCAGAACCAGAAGAACACTGTATATAGTAATGGCAATACTTTAATGATCAAGTGTTTGTGAGAAAATAATAGGGTTTTGGGAATGCCGGAATACCCCCCCCCCCATTGGATTAAGATTGATTGGATTTTGGATTGACTGATTTAGCTGATTAACTCACTTAAAGTTAATTCAATTAAAATTACACCTGCCTGGCCCTCAAGAGGGTGTGCTCTCAGAGGGTGTGAACTCTGACCTCAACATGGGACCACCCTCAAGTCCAGTGAACCAATAGATTTGGTTGAAGCTAGCCAATTAGCTTGAAGCAGTGTGTAAGGACTGCCTCTCTTCTAGACCCAGAAAAAGCTTCCACACTCAGTTACTCTCCGTCAGATTCTCTCAGAGTTAGATCCTCTTAGAGGCACTCTTGGTGGCAGAGGACTTGGAGGAAGAAGCAGGCCAGGCTGAGCTTTATTCTCTCCTCTAGGTTAGATAGGCCTTTTATTAACTTTCTGAGCTCGTGTTCTCTCTTTACTGATATTTAATATACTTTAATAAATGCTTAATGCTCCAAAACTGGTGCTAAAGCTTCTAATTTATAAGTAACAACTATATTAGGAACCCCAGCTAATTTTCCCAAACTTGGGACAGAAATAAGGCGACCACATATAATTTTACTCGTCACATGTTGAAAGACTTAGCTACTCTGATCAATACAACAATCTAAGACAATTATGAAAGAATCATGATAAAAAATGCTATTCATGTCCAGAGAACTAATGAACTGAGTAAAAATTGAAGAATAATTTTTTAACTTTCTTTCTTTTTTTGGAAACATGGCTAATATGGAAATGTTTTATATTATTTCACATGAATAAGTGATATCATATTGTTTGCCCTCTCAATGGGTATAGGGGGGTCTTGAGGAAGGGAGAGAATTTGGAACTCAATATTTTAAAAAATGAATTCTCAAGATAGATATATAAACAATAGATTTGGGGGGGGCGGGGGCACAATGGGGTTTAAGAGACTTGCCCAGGGTCACACAGCTAGTAAGTGTCAAGTGTCTGAGGCAGGATTTGAACTCAGGCACTCCTGAATCCAGGGCCGGTGCTTTATCCACTGTGCCACCTAGCCGCCCCCAACAATAGATTTTTTTTAAAGCAAGAGAACAAATACTTCATAGGCTTATCATGAGGGGCAAATGAGACACTAAATACAAAGCATTTTGCAAATTCTAAAATACTATATGAACACTAGTTATTTTCTTGGGGCAGACAAAAAGCGATTAGAGGAAGGAGATGTGATAAGATGCTGGGTAAAGTAATTCAGAGGAAGGATAAAAACATACCAAGTTATGATATATCATTCACTTTTTTTGGGGGGGGTTGTCGGGGCAATGAGGGTTAAGTGACTTGCCCAAGGTCACACAGCTAGTAAGTGTCAAGTGTCTGAGGCTGGAATTGAACTCAGGTCCTCCTGAATCCAGGGCTGGTGCTTTATCTACTGCTCCACCTAGCTGTACCCCCGAAGTTATGATATAAAGGGGCTACAAAGACACTATTTTCTATCTAGAACAAGAAAGCTGAATCAGATCTGCAGTAAGAAAAGACAATGGCAACAATAATTATTGTTTCTCTTCCTCACATTCCTATAATATCTAACTAACATTTATGTAGCACTATTTGGCTTATAAAGTACTTGTCCTATTATCTCATTTGATCCTCACAACAACTTTGGGAGGTTGGTGGTATTTTTTGTTTTTTGCGCAGGGCAATTGGGGTTAAGTGACTTGCCCAAGGTCACACGGCTAGTAAGTGTCAAGTGTCTGAGGCCACATTTGAACTCAGGAATTCCTGAGTCCAGGGCCGGTGCTTTATCCACTGCGCCACCTAGCCGCCCCCGGTTGGTGGTATTTTAAAGATGAGGAATCAGAAGCAGAGAGAGGTTATGTAACTTGCCCAGAATCACATAGGATTTGAACTCATGTTTTCCTGACTTCTTACTCTATACATTGTGCCACCTAGCTGTTCACAGAGCATGGGTTCTTAACCTGAGAGTGTGAAGGTGTGGGGGTTGTGAACTTATGTTTTTGTTTTTAATATTTTGATAACTTTATTTATAATTGACTTTCTTTGTAATTTTAAGTATTTTATTTTATGCATTTAAAAACATTATGTGGAGGTGTCCATAGACTTCAGACTGCCAAAGGGTTCCAAGACAAAAAACAAAGTTAAGATCCTTTGAAATATAGCATTCAAGTTTACAATTTTTTCCCTTACAACAACCATGAAAAGTAGGTAGTAAAAATGATTAATCTCATTTTACAAATAAGGAAGCTGAGACTTAGAGAATTTATAATAGGATGGATTCTCAAACTTGACCATGTGTTCAGGGATAATGTACTAAACTGGCTGGCCCAAAGGAGGATCTGGGTCAGAATCATTAAGAACTAGACTAACATATTTAGTTATATTAAGCTAATTTAAGTAATAAGACTTTGTATCTATGACATGTTTATCTTCTGTACTCCACACAATTGAAAAATGTCTACACCTGAACCAGCTGCCTGAGCTTCTTAACATTGTGCTCAGGTCTCACAGTGCAGGAGTTCCCCAGTGATGGGCTCTACAGAGGACTTTGGTGGTAGTTGATCATTAGCAGAAAGGAAAAGTATACAACTTGTTGGCTAGTTAGTCTAGCACATCCAGTGAGTGAGATATGCCAGTCTACTCACTGCTCGGACACGTTTTAGACGCTCCTCTAATTTCTCCTCTGCTTCCCGTGTCCGCTGGACAGCCTCCAAACGATTGATAAGCTCTGCTGCAAACTTTTGTGGTTCAACACGGATTTCCTTTGGCATTCGGTAAGTGCGCTAGAAGGTAAAAACATAGATTAACCACTGATAAAGTTTTATAGGTGCTCTCTTCCTTTCTCTTGTTTATTTTCTCATTTTTAAGGAAGTTAGACAAGATGATTTCTGAAGCCCTTTCCACCTCAAAGTTATGTGACTCATCTTCTTTTCATAAAGACACTCATAAATTTCTCTTCTGTCATAAATCCCTGTTCAGTTCAAAACAGCAAACTGCTCTGGTTATAGAAGACAAATGGATTAAGAGTTTCAGAAAGGATATCTGATGGTTTGAAGGACAGACAACAATAAGAATGTTATCGTCACATCAGAACAACAGCAGATCGAGATGAATTAAGTGATTGTACATATATAACCTATGTCAGATTGCTTTCTCCCTTGGGAAAGGGGGAAGGAAGGGAGGGAGAAAAATTTGGAAATCAAGAACTTATAAAAACTTATATAAAATATTGAAAACTATCTTTACATGTACCTGGAAGAAAATACTATCAAGATTGGGAAAAAAGAATATGAATTAACTGCTGTTGTACTATGAAATAAGGTATCCTGGGATATTAGCATGTAAACATGATATATAAAGGAATGAAACCTTATTGTTATGAATGGTCTATAGCGGGCAAAGAACAAAGCAAAAGGAAGATTTTGTACTAAAACTTCACATGTAATATGAAACACACTAGAGCATGAATGTGATACAGGAAAAGCAAGATGGTATGAAACCTTATTGTTTTGAATGGTCTATAGCGGGCAAAGAACAAAGCAAAAGGAAGATTTTGTACTAAAACTTCACATGTAATATGAAACACACTAGAGCATGAATGTGATACAGGAAAAGCAAGATGGTATGAAACCTTATTGTTTTGAATGGTCTATAGCGGGCAAAGAACAAAGCAAAAGGAAGATTTTGTACTAAAACTTCACATGTAATATGAAACACACTAGAACATGAGTGTGATACAGGAAAAGCAAGATGTTTTGGTTTTACACCCAAGAAGATAGCCAAGTGCTAAAATTTTTGTTACTAATTCTAGTTTTCAGCAATTTTGCTGCATTTTGCAAAGGACTTATTTATTACTTTGCTAGTGGTATAAGCCAGGTCGAATTCACTTTTTTTTTTCGGGGGGGGCGGAGGGGGCAGGGCAATGGGGGTTAAGTGACTTGCCCAGGGTCACACAGCTAGTAAGTGTCAAGTGTCTAAGACCGGATTTGAACTCAGGTCCTCCTGAATTCAGGGCTGGTGCTTTATCCACTGTGCCACCTAGCAGCCCCCCGTGAATTCACTTTTAAGAGGTGTTCTTTTAAAAAAAAAAAAAGTCAACAGTTAGGCTAAGGTCCCTTCTAATATTATGAATTTAAGACAAAAATAGCGTAATTCGCTTCTGAATCTAGTAAAGTTTTCTGGTAACTTGGCCTAGGATATTGATCATTGCTCAATCTGTTGTATTCCTATCTCTTTAAGAGAGATGCAGTTTGTGTTACCTCCTGAGAAAATTACCTCTAAGTTGCTTACCAATATTTCTCAAGGAGAAAGCAAAAGGATTTGATGATTCAAGGCAGTAAAGGATAATATCTTGTAATCAGAAAAAGCTCACAGGGTGATGGCAGAACTGTGGCTCTCCTACAGGAGCTGTTCTAGACCTTCAATTCTGTTACTTGACTTGAAACTCCTCCCACTGTTTCTGAGTCAGACAATTTTGATTCTAAACTTCTTATGCCATCTTACAGAGAAAATCTAACACAGCTTTGAGTCCAGTGAGGACTATGTAGCCTACGTTTCCCCACTTCTGTTCATCTGCTTGCAAGAGAAACACCAAGTTGAGCACAGGATGGATGCCAAACAACAGCAACATTTACTTATTCATTAACAGGATCAAATGAGATAATATTTGTAAAGTGTTTAGCACAGTACCTAACACAAAGCAAGCACTTAAATGCTTATTACCTTTTATTTTCCCTCTGTGTGCATCCATCCTCTCCAATTTAATACATTCAATTAGAGCTGCCATAGAACAAATGTATAGAATGAAGACCCATATTTCCTTTCTGCTTCAAAAGACGATTAAGACAACTGCATCATTTAGGTTCCCAGAACTCAATTCCACCTCTACTTAATGTCATTTATTTGATTCAATTTATTCCGAATAGTGAAACAACTGCTTACTACCCTCCCCTCCAGCATATTCCCTCTGTGGGTTTTCATGACACTGCTTCCTTGGTTCTCCTCCTACCAGTTTGACTATGTCTTTTAAGTCTCTTTTGCTGGCTAATCAACGATATCATATTCCCACCACGTCTCACCATTTCCTTTCTATTCATACAGACGCATCTTAGTTCAGGGTCTTTATGACCTCTTCTGTATATTATTTTAACAATCTTTTAATTGGTCTCTCCAACTCAAGTGACCCCACTCTAGTACATTCTAAACAGTTACCAATGCGATTTTCCTTAAGTACAGAACTGACTAGGTCACTCACCCATTAAATAAACTCCATTGACTTCCCATTGACTCTATTTTTTTTTTTGGCTGTTTGCAATATGTTCTCCTTGATCTGTGAGCTTTGAAATTTGGCTATGATGTTCCAGGGAGTTTTCATTTTTATTATTATTATTATTTATTTATTTTTAAAGTGAGGCAATTGGGGTCAAGTGACTTGCCCAAGGTCACACAGCTAGTAAGTGTTAAGTGTCTAAAGCCGGGGAGTTTTCATTTTGGGATCTCTTTCAGGTGGTGATCGGTGGATTCTTTCAATTTCTATTTTTCCCTCTGGTTCTAATGTATCAGGGCAGTTTTCTTTGATAATTTTTGGAAAGATATTGTCCAGGCCTTTTTTTTTTTTTTAATCATGGCTTTCAGGTAGTCCAATAATTCTTATATTCTCTCTCCTGGATCTATTTTCTGGGTCCGCTGTTTTTCCAATGAGAAATTTCACATTTTCTTCAATTTTTTTACTTTTTTGATTTTGTTTTATTGTATCTTGATGTCTTACAGAGTTATTAGTTTCCATTTTTTTCAATTCTAATTTTTAAAGAATTATTTTCTTCAGTGACCTTTTATACTTCCTTTTCCATTTGGCTAAATCTGTTTTTTAGGGAGTTATTTTCCTCAGTAAATTTTTGTATTTCTTTTTCATGGTTATCGTATTAATTTTATTTCTTTCCCCAATTTTTCTTCAACTTCTCTAATGTGCCTTTTTTTTTTTTTTGGTGGGGCAATTGGGGTTAAGTGACTTGCCCAGGGTCACACAGCTAGTAAGTGTCAAGTGTCTGAGGCCGGATTTGAACTCAGGTACTCCTGACTCCAGGGCCGGTGCACTATCCACTGTGCCACCTAGCTACCCCCTCTAATTTGCTTTTTGAAGTCCTTTATAAGCTCTTCCAGGAATTCTTTTTGGGCCTGAGATCAATTTATATTTTTCTTTGAGGCTTTACCTGTAGCCATTTTGTTATTATTGTCCTCTATGTTTATGCCTTGATTTTCCCTATCACCATAGTAACTGTCAATAGTCAGTTCTTTTTTTTTTTTTTTGCTTCATTTTTGTGCCTTGATGTTTTTTTGAGAGTTGGGCTCTATTCCTGTACTCTCCCAAGTTTTTGTGCTGAGGCTCTGGGTCTTACTGGTTGCTTTCACTGGGCTTCAGGGTTTGGCCTCTTGCTTTCTCTGTAAACTTCCCTTCTGATTGGTATTGGGGGGAATTAGTCCTCCCTTTTGGCCTCCCCTATGTATAAGCTGGCCTTCAGGGGTGGTGTCCTGGTGCTGAGTTGAAAAAGTTAACAAAGTCTTTCTGGTGACTGGCCCTGGAGGAGTGATCTTGTCTGTTGGCCAGCCCCAGCTGGGTTGCTATGGTAACTGAGTTCCTCTGCTAGCAGGCTCTGGAAGGGTAATTTTGTCACAGCTCTGCTGAAGGTTGGAGCCCCCTGTTGCTGGTTTGCCCTGAAAAAGTCTCTACTGAAAGGTCCCAGGGGAGAGAACTTGCTGTTGACCAGCCTTGGGTGGGGCTTCACTGCTGGTCAGAAGTGGGGTCAAAGTGTTAGCTGTGAGGTGCCTGGTGAGGGTCCCTACTATGCTTCCCAGACTACTCACTTGCTTAGGGAGCTCCTGGTTTGCAGGAGGGTGGAGTGTCCCTGGTGATTTGCCCCAGGCTCAGAGCCCTGCTTCAGGCTTCCTGTTGTGAGCCCAGAGACTGCTGCTGTTCTTGGATCACATTTCCCTCCCACCCAGGTAAGACAGACCTTTCCTGCTCGGCTGGTAGGTTGTTTCTCTGTTCCTGGAATGATTGATTCAGAGGCAGTTTTATATTAGTGTGGAGGGGAAATTTGGGAGAGATCCAGAGGGTTGCTTCCTCACTCCATCTTGGCACCAGAAGCCTCCCATTGACTTTAAGATCCCATATAAATTCATCTCTTTAGCTTTTAAAGAATTTCACAATCTAGCAATCTATCTGGTTCAGCCTCCTTGTACATTATCCCACTTGTGCAATTCAATCAAACTAGCCTCCTCTGTTCCTCATATATAACAGTCCCATCTCTGCACCTTGTCATTGTTCATCTCCCAGGTCTATAATGTATTCCTGCCTTATCCCACTTCATAGAAACCCTCTCTTTTTTCAATATGTAGCTATAAAATAATATATATACATGAAGTCTTTCCTGATCGTACCAAATGCTAGTGTCCTCCCTCCCAAATTACTTTGTACTTAACTACTTTGTACTGATTCTCTATATTCTGTATATACTTAAACATTATCTCCAGGATAATGTTTGAAATTCTTTCTAGTTACCAAAGAAGTACAAAACATTCATCAGCACAGGCAGCTCCCCTCCCCTGAGGAGTTCAAAATAAGTATCCTTTACAACTCAAACAAGGGAGAATAAATCCAAGATCGCAAAGATAAAAAAATCACAATTCTGAAGAAAGTAAGGAAAAAAACCTACCCAACTCTTGATTATAGAATTTTTTTGGAGGGGAGGGGCAGAGGGAAGAAAAGGTAAGTAGCAATTGTTTCACAGTTCTTGATTTGGAACTAAAGGGGATATTAGAGACCAACAAGTCTAACCCTTTCATTTTTTATAGATAAGGAAAACAATGCCAATAGTTGTTAAATGACTTCCTATGGTCATAAAGGTAAGTAACGGTTGTTCTCTAATTCCAGATCTATTGCTCTTTGCCCAATACTATCTGTCATCCTTCAGTTTATAATTCTTTTTTTTGTTTGTTTGTTGCTGTTTTTTTTTTTTTTGCAGGGCAATGAGGGTTAAGTGACTTGTCCAAGGTCACACAACTAGTAAGTGTCAAGTGTCTGAGGCTGAATTTGAACTCAGGACCTCCTGAATCCAGGGCCGGTGCTCTATCCAGTGCACCACCTAGCTGTCCCCATAAATATTCAAAAGAGGATAGTTGAGATAAGACTTCTGCATTTACACTTTAAGGCAACATATATGTGATCATACTTTAAATCTCCTATATGAATAACTTCCACTGTATTGTGCTTTGACATGTATTATCTTATTTGATCTTCTAACAACTGTCTAAGGTAGATGGGACAGGAATAATTTCCATCTCATAGATGAAAAAGCTAAGGTTCAGAGAAGTAGAATCCCTCATCTCTGTCATCACAGGAGGCATGGAGCCAAGGGCCTTCTGATTTCAAGTCCTGAGCTTTTTCTGCCATACCACTTCTCTTTTCTCCTTGTTTGATGACTGGATTGAACAGGAAGGTGAGGGATATTTAGAGAAGAAATAATGCTCACCAGACTCTCCTACTTCACTGTGGTATGATATAAATTTGCACTTATTTGCTGTCTACAGAGATTATACCCTTGAATCTGGGATATATTTTCCTATGAGGTTTGTCAAATAAATTTTAACTTCTTTATGAAGCTGCTAATATTTAGAATATAGCACGTTTTGATGAATTTAGCCAAATTCCCTAATTATTTCCCTAAGATTTTTCATCAAGTCATGTGCTGCTTTTATGCAGAGCATGCAAGCACTGATTTTTTAAAAAATAAGGTCAACCTCATTTTCCATGAGGCTGCCCTTTAACCACTTTGTTTTTCAGTTGGATTTTTATGGCTTTTGTTCCCTGCCCATGTTTAGATCTAGCATATGTGCAGCCAACAGCTGCTGCTCTCATACTAAAAGAACAGAGCAGATAAACAGTTCTCTTGTGATCATACATATGGGATGTGAAGGGAGAGCTGCTGTGTATCCATAGGTCACACTATGAAGAAAAGCCTTAGATATCCATAAGATGAACTTCTTAGACAATAAATGATCAACTAAGCTAATGTATTGTAAAGAAAGATAACTCTAGGGAATTGCTAGCTCCAGGCCTTTTTAGGCATAAGCTTATTAACATAAAAAAACATGGAGAAAACATTCACCATTGACTTTACCCAAGAGCTATCAAGGCAAGTTAGCCTCCTGGAGATATTTTAAAAAGCTGATCCATTTTTCAGCAATTTCTCTGATAAAATCCTCTGGGATAGTCCCAAACTGAGTCCCTCTACTATAATTTTACAAAGATGAGCAAAAGATTTACTTTCTGTTTACTAAGTAAAAGTCTACAGCTTAAGTCAAATCTATCTCCATAGCAGGGTTGACATGAAGTATCAAGATATACTGAATTATTCTTGTCTCAGGAGACAGAACACACTTTTAATATATGCAATAAAAATGTAGTTATTTTTTGGAAATTAAATTGAGGAAGGAAAGAAATCTAAGAAGTCCCTATGAAACAGGTGTGTAAAGACTAAGAAATTTACAATGTGCTGGTGCAGACGATGTCTTAGCTCTATAAATACACTCTTCTAATGGTAATAATGACAGGAGTGAACTCAAGCCTCCTCATGAATCCTTCCTGATGATGTCCTGAATCCCTCCCTTCCCCTTCAAAGTTGCTATATAACACAAAAGGAAAGTAGTATCTTTTATAAGACTGGGTTCAGAATAAATTACTTCTGTGTAGAAAAACGGTTAAAACAGAGCTTACTATACATATTTTATGCTGTAATTTCTGAGTTGGCAACCTATAGTTCGGTGAAGACCTGTCAGTACCATGATCAATAGAAAACTACTATTATTTTTATCTAAGGAGTGAAAGTGCTGACAGCCTTTGAAGTCACAGAATATTTACGTGATGGCTCCCACTGTTCAGCAACAAAAAGAGGCCAATCCTTCAAATTTCATCTCTAGAAAAGCAATGATTATAGTAAAAATGGTACTGAGAGGAATAAAAGGGCACCCAGCCAGCCTTTTTCACAGCAGCCACAAAGTGAAAGCAACTGAGTAAGGCTGAGCAACCAGGACTAGCCAAGTTACCACAACTAGAAGTTTATACACAATAGGATAATCAAAGCAATATAGGCCTTCCTGAATCCTAAGAAAATTAATCTAATTTAGCAGAAAAAAGAAATTTTTTAAAAATCTTAAAAAAAAAGTTAAAATAAGGGTGATTCTGCTTAGACTTTACTTGTAAATGGGCAAGAAAGGAAAAGCTGAGAAGCCTTTTCTTTGAACAGGGCAAATGGAAATTCTTAACAGACTGTGCTAGAGTTCATCTATTCAAAGAAAAAGAAATCTTCCTTATTTTCATCTGAGACCTAAATGTCACCTGTAGTACTTTTCATTCCAGCTTTCAAGAATGAGAAAACTTAAAATGATTAACAACACAGATATTACTACCAAGTCATAAGCTTAAACTGAAATAGTGATTTCACACACACACACACACACACACACACACACACACACACACACACACACACACACACACACACACACATATATATTTGGCAGGCAATGAGGGTTAAGTAACTTGCCCAGGGTCACACAGCTAGTAAGTGTTAAGTGTCTGAGGCCGGATTTGAACTCGGGTCCTCCTGAATCCAGGGCCAGTGTTTTAACCACTCTGCCGTCTAGCTGCCCTGTGATTTCTTATATTTGAGATAGGCAGAGTTCACTGTGGTTTTTTTCTAAAAATAATTATTATTGCTATAGATACCAGTTTTGGGTAAGCATTATTATTATTTTATTAATATTATACCAGTGAAGGATTGACCATGAGTCCCCCTAACTTCTCATGGTCTCAGGCAGGTAGAGAAAGCAGGGAGAGAGCTTCAGCATGCCAGTTAGTATGATCAGGAGAAAAACCCCAGAAGACCCATGCTGTCTCCCAGAGAGACAGTGGTCTCAAGGAGACAGAAGAGAGTTCAGAAGACCTAGAAGAACCACACTGTCCTAAAAGAGACATCCTGGCCTTTTCCCAGGATTTTCATCCTCTTTAGATGGTTAGCAGTATTCAATTCCATTGGTTAACATGATTTGAAGGTGGTCTAAATGAAAATGAACTCTACAGGGGGCAGCTAGATGGCGCAGTGGATAGAGCACTGGCCCTGGAGTCAGGAGTACCTGAGTTCAAATCTGGCCTCAGATACTTGACACCTACTAGCTATGTGACCCTGGGCAAGTCACTTAACCCCAATTGCCTCACCCCCCCCCCCAAAAAAAAAAGAAAAGAAAAAAAGAAAATGCAAAAGGTTCCCTCCTGCCCTCCCCACCTTGGACTTTAAGGCAAAGTCCATTATCTAGGTGTGGTGCCATCAGTTCTTCACAGAGCTAGACAAAAGAGTCTATCTCCATTTCTTTTGTTCCCTTTGGATTTTCTGGAGTAGGGGGAAGAAAGCACAGAGAAACTGATCTCTGAGTCCCCCCAAGAAGTCCATTATTAATAATTATTTTCTCACAACTAGAATCCTAGAGTAACATCTCTCTGTTAAAGGAAAGATTCAATCAATATGGTGGCTAAAGCCAACATAGTCTACTTGGAGTAAGGGTGAGTGGTATGAGGTTAGGGGTGTAAAAGAAAAGAACTAACTACATGATGGATTTTAAATGGTTTGAAAATCATTGGGGAGGGGGGGGCAGGTAGGTGACACAGTGGATAAAGCATCAGCCCTATATTCAGGAGGACCTGAGTTCAAATACAGTCTTAGACAATTGACACTTACTAGCTGCATGACCCTGGGCAAGTCACTTAACCCTCATTGCCTCATACCCCTACCCCAAAAATAAAATAAGGGAGCTAAAAATCATTGGGGAGGAAAGAGATTATTAGTTGAGACCGTGCTGTCTGAAATTAGCTTCATAGGATAACTGGATTCTAAATTTAAGAGCTGGCAGGGTCTTTAGAGATCATCTATGGTCTTTAGACATCACCTATCCAACTCCTCATTTTATTAAAAGAGAAACTCATGGTCAGAGAGTTAAGACTTGGCTAGGGTCAAAGAGGCAGTAAAACTAGCATAGCTAGAATTCGAACCCAGGTCCTCTGGTTATAAATTAAAAACTTTTCACACCACATGGCATTTCACAAAAAGTCCTGCTACTTACAGGAATGTGAGGTAGTGGTACCCGTCCATTGGCTTTGACACTTTCCTGCATCTCCCTTCGATGTTGCTTTCGGGTCCTATAAGGTGGTACTCCATCTCTATTAGGAAGAAGATAGCATAAACCCATTAATTCGAATGAGAAATTAAATCAAATGGCATACGGGAATTGATCCCAAGTACTGATCCATTGCCAACCAACAAAGACATATGATGTTTAAAATCTCTCCAGCAATGATTCAACTGGAAATAATTTTGTCCTTTAGATTAAGTGAACATATAAAAATACAGTGATTGCATAAGGAGTAGATATGTGATTTCATTGATACAGAGAACTCCCAGATGAAGAAATGCTCTCTGTTAATGCAGGATGGCACTAATTATGCATCTTATAGTCTTGGAAAATTGCTAAGAACATTAAGAGGTTAAATGACTTGCCTAGGATTTCAGAAGTAGGTAAAAAACAATTTCACTGTGAAGGTAAAAATAATTTTACAGGGGGCAGCTAGGTGGTACAGTGGATAAAGCACCGACCCTGGAGTCAGGAGGATCTGAGTTCAAATCCGGCCTCAGACACTTGACACTTACTAGCTGTGTGACCTTGGGAAAGTCACTTAACCCCAACCCCCCAGGGGGGTGGGGTAGAGAGAAGGTAATTTTACACAATTACAAACCTCAGAATTGAAAAACAAACAAATAAACCCAGTACTTAATCAAGAATCTCCTCTCTAGCATATCTGCCAAGTGGCTATCCAACCTTTTCTTGAAGACCTCTGTAACCCACTCACTATTTTCCGAGGCAAGCTATTCCACTTTTGGATAGTTATAATCATTAGGAATTTTTTTTCTTTACGTCAACCTAAAATATGATCTTCTGAAACTTCTACCCATTGTTTCTGGGGCAATGGAGAACAAATCTAATCCCTTTAATACATATATGTCCTTCAAATACTTGTCCCTCCCAAGTCTTGGTTTTTCTATGAACATTCTCTGCTCCTTTAACCAACATGGCAAGATACTAAAGTTCCTACACCATTCTGATTACCTTCATTCAGATACATTTCGGCTTATCAATGTCCTTCCTAAAACGTGGTATTCAGTATTGAACAAAATATTCCAGATGTGGTCTTGGTGCTATACTATGGTCCAGTAAGGATCACACAGTCCTGGACACCCTAACTTTCCTAATGCAGTAAAAAACATTATTAAAATTTTTTGGCAACTACATCACATCGTTGACTCATATTGAGTATTATAGCCTGATAAAAGTCATGAAGTTCTTCTAAAATCAAACTGCCAGGGGGCAGCTAGGTGGCACAGTGGATAAAGCACCGGCCCTGGATTCAGGAGGACCTGAGTTCAAATCTGACCTCAGACACCTGACACTTTCTAGCTGTGTGACCCTGGGCAAGTCACTTAACCCTCATTGCCCTACAAAACAAAACAAAACAAAAACAAAAACAAAAACATTTGTCACTCATTAGGGGCAGCTAGGTGGCACAGTGGATAGAGCACTGGTCCTGGATTCAGGAGGACCTGAGTTCAAATCTGGATTCAGATGCTTAACACTTACTAGCTGTGTGACCCTGGGCAAGTCACTTAACCCCAATTGCCTCACCCCCCCCCCAAAAAAATCAAACCTCCAGGGGCAGCTAGGTGGCGCAGTGGATAGAGCACCAGCCCTAGAGTCAGGAGGACCTGAGTTCAAATCTGGGCTCAGACACTTAGCACTTATTAGCTGTGTGACCTGAGGCAGGTCACTTAACCCCAACTGCCTCACCCCCACCCCCAAATCAAACTTCCATCTATTTATGCTTTCCCATCTTGTACTTAAGGAGTTGATTTTTTGAGCCATCTTTGCCCCTCCTTCTTTCCTTTGTAGAAGTGGAAATAGTGGTAGGCTGTACACAGATGGAGAATATTGCATTTAATATTAAGATTTACTTGTCAGTTCCGTTGAATTTACTGTTTTAAAAAAATTCTTTGTTATAAGGGATGGCTCTTAGGTAGAGGAAAGGAAAATAGGGGAATCAAAGTACTGTTAAAAGATAAAATATATTTAAAAATTTTCATCTCAGTAGATTTGGCCCAATATTATAGTGTCTGACTATCTGTCTCTCTCCACACATACACACACAGACATTCATTTTTACTTCATCACTGAATTAGCAATTGCTCCTAGTTTGATGTCATCTGCAAATCTGATAAGCATGCCATCTATTCCTTTATTTAAATCACTGAGAAAGGTGTTAAATAACACTTAGTCAAGCATGGCTCTTTGTGCTATCCCATTAAACATTTCATTCCAAGCTGATACTCAACCATTAACGATTACTTTTTAGGTCCAACCACTAAGCCAGTTTGAAATCTGCTACCAGAGTCCATATCTTTCTGTCTTGTCTATAAGAATAGTATGAGTTTTTCCAAACTCTTTTATAAAACCCAAGTAAACTATATCTCCAGCATTCCCCTGATCTATTAGTAGATTAGCCCTGTCAAAAAAGAAAATGAGGTTGGTCTGGCATGAGTGATTCTGATAAAATTATACTAGCAATCTGTGATTGTCACTTCCTTTTCTAGAATATGGGATCCTACATCTAGAGCTGGAAGTGGGGTTAGAAGTTAATTAGTCTAATCATTTCATTATATACATGAGGAAACTGAGGCCCCAAAAGATTGACTTGTTTAAAGTCACACAGCAAGAAGAGCCAGTATTTGAACCTTGGTCCTGTGGTTTCAAGTTTAGCACTCTTTTCACTGCACAATAAACCAATCTTTTAATAGTATGTTATAGAATTTTTGTTAGAAATCCAAGTCAAGTTCATTAGTCAGGTTTGCTCTATTCTCTATAGGTGATAACATCCTCCAAAGCTTACAGACTTAACTTCACTCTTTTGAAAATTGGGATATATGCCTGCTTCTAATCTTGTGGTGCTCTCCCTGATATCACTGAACTTTCCTTTAAATTTTTGTTAAAAACCCACCTTATTTGTATTGATATATTTTATCTTTATTTGCCAATCATTTCTGAATATATTCTTTCCAACCTTACTGAGTGTCCTACAACAAAAATCTAAATTACAAAAAAAAAAAAAGGAATTTGATAAAACTAACCATTGTGCCCAAATTTTTAAGATATCCTTTTAGTCTTGAGTATTTTTTTTTGTCTTTTGGTTGTTTTTTTTTTAACATTAGCAGAATTTCTCCCAGTATTCTTCCCCCTTCCAGAGAGCTATTCCATATAAAAAATACAAGATTTAACAGAAGTCAGTATACTTTTAAGTTCTAATAGCTTAAAGAGCACCAACTTTAATAATACCTTAAATACCAACTTTAATACCTTAAAACTCTTCTAAAACTTTTGAGATGCTATTTTAAAAAATCAGTAAAGTTGTTCAATACAGAGAAAAAGTGTAAAAATATATGCAACATTCCATATTTGTGGCTCTCTTACAATTGCAAAAGTTTGGGGTGGGATTATCTTCTTGTAACTCTTCTTGGGGCCATACTTGTTCTTTATAATTTTGTATCATTCAATTTTTTTTTTTTACGGGGCAATGGGGATTAAGTGACTTGCCCAGGGTCACACAGCTAGCAAGTGTCAAATGTCTGAGGTCGGATTTGAACTGAGGACCTCCTGAATCCAGGGCCGGTGCTTTATCCACTGCACCACCTAGCTGCCCCCTATCATTCACTTTTGATAGTTTTGTGGTTGTTCTTTCCATTTACATTGTATGCTGCCTTTACCATCTTTGTTTTCTTTAGTACCTTTTCCACACCCTTATATACATTTGGGACATACGCAACACACACACACACACACACACACACACACACACACACACGACTTCAATTTTATCAAGTGACACAGTTCATAATCTTCCACTTCCTTTTCCATAAAGTTTTACAAATAAATTTGTATTCAAAATCAGTGTTGCTATTGGCTGCAATGTCTTGGCAGTCAAATGTTTGCTGTCTAAAGTATTAGGGTGGTTTTTTTTTTACTTAAAAAATGGCATAACAGTTAAATTATTATGGTTTTCGTCTATGCCTTTTCCTCCATCTATTTCTCAATTTTCATTTTTTTGGGGCAGGGCAATGAGAATTAAGTGACTTGCCCAAGGTCACAAAGCTAGTACGTGTCAAGTGTCTGAGGACGCATTTGAACTCAGGTCCTCCTGAATCCAGGGATGCTGCTTTATCCACTGTACCACCTAGCGGCCTCATTTCTCAATTTTTAAAGAAAACACCTTCCTTAAAACATTAGGGTAGAGTTCTCCTAAGTGAACATCATCTTTTTATTTATTTTATTATTTTAGCTTTGTATCAATTTTGATTTTTGCTCTCACCAGTCAGTGCTCTCAATATACACAGATGCCAAGTTCAGTAGTGCCTTCTGTATCAGCCCTTGCTAGGAATTTATTTTTTTTTTAAACAAAAGATGATGGATATACAGAAACTCAATGCATGGAGATTTAATATGTGGACATATTAAAGAAATAATAAAATCAGATAAAATTTATAGAATACTTTATAGTTTAGCCCAAAACTATCTTGAGAATTATATGGACAGTGAAGCCTGCTTTGATGAGACTATTGGAAGGGAAGTTGGTTTTTGCCAAGAGATAATCCCCAATATACATCATTAGAATAACACAGTTGACAAAGTGAAATCCTACTATGTTTATGGTTTTGTGATTGTCAAAAAAAGAAAAATACATTTGATTTAGTACTACACAAGACTGACTTAAAAAAAAGAGGTCTAGGGGCAGCTAGGTGGTGCAGTGGATAGAGCACTGGCCCTGGATTCAGGAGGACCTGAGTTCAAATCCGACCTCAGACACTTAACACTTACTAGCTGTGTGACCCTGGGCAAGTCACTTAACCCCAATTGCCTCACTAAAAAAAAAAAAAAAGAAAAAGAAAAAGAAAAAAAGAGGTCTACTCTTAGGAACTTCCATTCAAAAATCAAATTATACAAGATGCTTTATTTTGGTATCATTAATATCAGGTAAGGTATAAAAACAGAGATAAAGGTATTCACTACTGTCATAGACATTCTCTATAGGTGATGACATTCTTCAGAAGCTCCTGTTTACAGATGACCCTGTGCTCACTGAATGAAGCAAGATCTTTTTTTTTTCCCCTTGCAGGGCAATGGGGGTTAAGTGACTTGCCCAGGGTCACAAAGCTAGTAAGTGTCAAGTGTCTGAGGCTGGATTTGAACTCAGGTACTCCTGAATCCAGGGCCGGTGCTTTATCCACTCTGCCACCTAGCTGCCCCATGAAGCAAGATCTTAATGTACTACCCAGGCCTCATGAATGAGTTCCATAATCATGCTAAAGCATTTGGTCTAATTCTCCACATAGAAAAGAACAACTGAAAAGGATACTTCTCGTTCAGGTTATGATATACAAGTGGATGGAGAAACTACAGAGCTCATTCAATAGCATATACTTATCTTGGCCAAATCTGCAAATGGAAAATGAGTTGGGCTGAGAAATCAATATGAGGAAGATTATGTAGGCTGAACAGCCTTTGGGAAATTATACAGTTTTTTAAATGACTCCTACATTGTCCTTGAAATGAAATCTTTAATTTTTAATACCAATAATCTGGGGATATTGGTCTGGAAAGCAATTAGGAATTATGCTAATTAAGTGACTAGAATGCCCATACATCTGATCCAGAGATACTACTGTTGAGCATATATTATAGGGATGCTGAAGATATAAAGAATGGCCCCATATAAATGAAAACATTTCTGGAAGCAGTTTTTTGCCGTAACAAAGAAGGGGAAACAAAGTATGTGCTAATTGAATGGGGAATGCCTAAACAAATTGTAATACATAAATATAAATACACAGAATAAGAAATAAGCAAAATGAAGACTACAATGAATACACAGGAAGGTTGGTATGAAATGATACAAAATGTTAAAGTAAAGAAAACCAGGCAAACAACATGCATGATGACTATAACCAAGTAAATTAAAAAAAAAAAAAAGGATCCTGAATACTGTGAAATTTTAATGACCAAGTTTTGTCCCAAGAAGGACAGAACTATTATTTGTAGAGGTGAGGGCTATGAGTATAAAAAAGGGGAAGGTAAACTATTCCACCTGCACCTCAGTCTATTTTTGTACTATTGAAAACTAAGAATGTTTTCTACATTTTTAAATACAATAAAACTTTACTTACAAACATAAAAAACATTTTTAGCTTGTGGACCCTATGGAAAAAAAAAAAAGCATTGGGCCAGATATTCACTTCTATTGCAGAACAAGAAAAGGACTGTCAAACTTGGCAGATATATGGGTTTTTTCCCCCCTTTTGTTATTCTTTAATATAAAAGGTTGCTTTAAAGGGAAGGAGGAAGAAAATACTGATAAATCAGGCCTGTAAAAACAAAAACTATCAATAACATTTTTTAAATGATAAAATGTGTTGGGTATAAAAAGGCTGCAACACATTAAAAACAAGGAATTATGAGGTAGAAGCAGAGTAAAGGATGTCATTAAAGAACTGCCTAAGCAAAAAATATAGTCTGGTTAGGAGGTGATAGCAAGGAATAACCACTGGACAGATTGTGTGCTCCATATGTGTGCATGTATACATACACATATGGACAGGTGTGTGGGCATGTATGTCTGTACACACACATATGTACACAGGTACATATACACACATGTGTGTGTTTGTGTATACACATATGTCTCTATCCGGGAAGAAACCTCTCCCCCTTCACACACGCACCTCATTGCCCTTCCCCTTCCCCACCCCACCCCCACCCCCAGCCCCGGGCCACAATGAATGAACTTCTTGTGACAAAATTCCAGGACATAGACAAGAGGTCCAGAGGATGGAGATCAGTGGATGGGTTTTAATTTTCATCATTGGAGGAAATACCACATCTATCTGAGAGTAATCAAGGACAAGGACAAATATTAATCGGACTATATGGCTACAAAATGGTTAATTTTCTGTGTTGAGTCACCTTCAACACCCTTTTCAATTCAATACAAGTTTATTAAATGTCTATATGTGCAAAATATGCTGTGGAGAGACAGAGAGACCCATTCCAGCCCCCAAGAACTTCATATTCCAGTAACAGAAATTAAGATACACACATACAAATATAATACAAGTTTAAATAAGTAATATGAGGAGTATAAGTTAAGAAGAAATCAGTTGAGGTTGCTAGGCATATATCCCAAGGAAGTCATTGACAAAACAAAAGTTTCCATATATACCAAAATATCTATAACAGCACTTTTGTGGTAGCAAAGATTTGGAAACAAAGTAAATGACTGTCCATTGACTGGATTCTTTAGACTTTGCCTATGTGCCTTTCACTCTGGCATATTCTTCAGTCCCTTAGGTTACCTTTCTCACATTGGTGAATTCCTCCTAGGGCCATCATTTTGGAGAGCCACAAAACAATCAAAGATGAATGATGAAAAATTATAAAATTATAAAGAATAAGCTTGTCCTCAAAGAAAAGATATGAGAAGAATATGAGAAGATTCCTTCTCCAGCTTTCTTGAAGAAGTCTGGATCCACAAATGTGGATCACTACATCTATTTCAAATTATTAGATTTTGCTGATTTTCTCTCTCTCTCTCTCTCACACAAAAATTTTCTGGCTGTCACAAAGAGATATGTGGGTTTTACACTCAGGCAATGGAAAAAGAAAAGAGACTGATAAAAATCTATTAGATGAAAAAAAATCAGTAAAGGAAGGATTTGTAGAAAAGTTGACATTTAAATGGGTGGGACACTAAAGAAATTTTGAAAACTAAGGCATAAATCTAAAGAGAAAACTAATTCAGGAAACTAAATGACATCATAAGATGAAATCTGATACTGTATCCAAAACCCATCAAAATTCCTTTGAAAACTGGCAGAAATTCCTAATCAATTTTATTTTCTTGTGAAACATATAATGCAATTAGTTATATGTCACTGAATATAGAATTTTAAAAAACAAATTATGTTTCTGCACAAATATAAATAAAACTGTCTCTTAAGCAATGAGATCATTCAATGTGTAGCATTTGGAAATGGACTTCTTAAAACTTTTCCATTTGTGACCCCTTTTCGCCTGAGAAATTTTTATACCACCCTGGGTATATAGGTGCATAAAATAGGTATATATAACCTTCTACTGTTGTCAAATTTTTTGAGACCCCACATTCAGTTATACAACCCCATATGGGGTCACAACCCACAGTTTAATATTTGATTTGGTGAATGGATTTCTCATTGCCAATAAAAGATTTACCAGTACTAGCTTTACCACATTTTAATAAACAAATATATGGATAAATTGCATGAGCATGTCACAGAATCTTCTCAGAATTAATAAAATCAGAAAACTATCTAAAACTATCTAAGGGGAAAAACACTATTTGCAATTTCAAAAACAGTTACTAAATCATCATTGCACAATGCCTATAGTGTTATTCAGGTACATTTTGTCTTTCCAGTGAAATTCTGCCAGTACATATTTTTTTCAGTGTGCTAATTTTCTGAGGGGGATGGGGGAAGAACCTGTCTGCAGACTCAAGTGGATAGAGCTTTAAATCAGTAAATTTAAGAGCAAAAATGCATTTCTAGGAAAAGATATGATTAATAATAATATATTAATATTATAGGTATAGCTACCTAGTAAAAAAGTCTTATTTAAAAATACTCTGAATAATAATGATAATGCCATCATATGGTGCCTTAAGGTCTGAAGGATATTTTCTTCAAATGGTAGAATGTAAGCAAAATTAACCTCTGTGGACCAACTCAAAGGAAGGGACAGAACAAGAGTAGCAAAAGATGGCAGAGAGAAGCAGAAATAGCCATGAAGACCACCTGAGCTTGGATCTCATCTTCAGTTACTGGTCATATGATTGACTGCAGGGTACTTATAACCCTGGGCCCCATGCTTTTAATTTGTAAAATTAGGATAAAAATATGAATTATCAACATCATGGGGTGCTGTAATGAAAGCGCTTTGCAAAACAAACTTTGAGCTATTATTAATTATTAAAAGGTCATTAGAATAACAGAAAGTTTGGAGGATTTGGGGGCAGCCAGATACTGCCAGGCCTGGAGTCAGGAAGACCTGAGTTCAAATCTAGCCTAAGACAATAACTAGCTGTATGACCCTGCACAAGTCACTTAACCCCATTTGCCTCAGTTTCTTCATCTGTAAACTGAGAAGGAAATAGCAACCCACTCTAGTATTTTTGCCAAGAAAACCCCATATGGAATAATGAGTCGGACATGACTGAAAAACAACTGAACTAAGGATAACTTTGCTTACCAAACTGACATTATTCCTTACCTAAAGCTGTTATTTAAAGAAAACATTAATGCAACACAAGATCACAATAATTCTCCAATGAATGCATGACAACAATAGCCAATAAAATGGGATCTACTGAAATGTTTACAATTATTTGTGTGTGTGTGTGTGTGTGTGTGTGTGTGTGTGTGTGTGTGTGTGTGACAGTTGGGATTAAGGGACTTGCCCAGGGTCACACAGCTAGTAAGTGTCAAGTGTCTGAGGCCAGATTTAAACTCGGGTCCTCCTGAATCCAGGGCCAGTGCTCTATCCACTGCACCACTTAGCTGCCCCTACAATTTTCACAAAAGAATTATTTCATTTATTAGAATTACCAAATAAAAGTGCAGTTGCTAACATATATATGAGCTGAAAGTGAACCAAAAGGGGCAATTTGTATATTTGGGCCAACTGTATATTCACTGGAAAAGCAGCTTTTGTTGTTAGATAGGGTGCTGTTAAGTTTTTTCTTTCTTTCTTTCTTTTTTAAAATAATAAATTCTTTGTATCTTCAGTCTGGGTGGAAAGAGCAGACTTTTGTTCACAGCACAGTAGTGAAAGACTGATAATGGCCTCTAATCTATCCAGCTTCAAAACACATGTTCAGCCCTGCTGAGCTTCCTTTGATGTGACTTTAACTAGATTCCCCAGTGCCACCTCTGAACTTGGAACATTCCTTCATTCAAAGCTCACTGCTAACTCAACCAGAGGAAGCAAACTCAAAGATAAGCACTTTAATTTTATCCCCAATAAACTACACTGAAAAGAAATCTGGGAACAGGAAAAAAGAAATGAAACTAATATAACACAAAGTTCTTCTAACTTTTCAGGTAACTTTCTTTTAGTTCTCTTTAACAGCAAGAAATCTGAAAAAGTTGGAAACATGTTCACTGAAAACTCCACTGAAGAATTTTACAATGTTCTTCAGATACTGTCTTGGCTTTCTTTCATTTGTACCTCTAAGTTCTTAAGCAATAAGAAAAAATTTAAAATTGTGTCCTATGGGGAATAGATAATACTAATAACTAACCATATTTCTACAATGCTTCACAGCTTACAAAACACTTTTCTCATAACCCTATGAAATATGTAGCATGTTATATAAACCAGTATTGTTAAAAATTTGCCCATGGGGGGCAGCTAGGTGGTGCAGTGGATAGAGCACTGGCCCTGGAATCAGGAGTACCTGAGTTCAAATTCGGCCTCAGACACTTGACACTTTCTAGCTGTGTGATCCTGGGCAAGTCACTTAACCCCAATTGACTCAACCCCCCCCCCCAAATTGCCCATGGGCGCAAGACTAATAAATAGTACTAGTTCTTTTTTATTTAAATAATAAACATTTTTATTTAAAGTTTTGAATTCCAAATTTTATCCCTACTTTTCTCCCTCCCTTACTCCTCTCTGAAGTGGTAAGCAATCAGATATAGCTTACACATGTACAATTATGTAAAATATTAACATATTAGTCATTTTGTCAGCTAGTTCTTGAAACCAAGTTTGAACTCCAAGTTAGTATTCTTTTCATTACAAGACACTGCCTCTCAATAATAATATAGTGTTGTTCTGAATAAAGACTGCATTCCTAAAGTATGTGTATATATATTATATATATATTGAAAAGTAGCTACAGGTGGCGCAGTGGATAAAACACCAGCCCTGGATTCAGGAGGATCTGAGCTCGGATCTGGCCTTAGACACTTGACAATTATTAGCTGTGTGACTCTGGGCAAGTCGCTTAACCCTCATTGCCCTGCGAAAGAGAAAGAAAGAAAGAAAGAAAGAAAGAAAGAAAGAAAGAAAGAAAGAAAGAAAGAAAGAGAGAGAGAGAGAGAGAGAGAGAGAGAGAGAGAGAGAAAGAAAGAGAGAAAGAAAGAGAGAAACAGAGAGAAAGAGAGAAAGAGAGAGAAAGAGAAAGAAAGAAAGAAAGAAAGAGAGAGAGAGAAAGAAAGAAAGAAAGAGAAAGAAAGAAAGAAGAGAAAAGGAAAAGGAAAAAGAAAAGAAAAGAAAAGTAGCTATTCACTCCTACTCTATTTTGGAAGCTAAGTCTATTCAAACCCCAGAATTTAAACAGACTTTTAGAAGTTGAGAAAAAAGTTAATGTGGACAACTAACTCTACCTTGGCCCCTGCTTCCCAGTACCCTACCTCCTCTTTTGCTCTATTCCTAGGGTGACTTAGCTAATTTGGTTACCAAGCTTAGAAAACAACAAGTACTCTAGAGGATCCACTACCATGACTACTTTTCAGCTCTGTGACATTTAAAAAGAACCCCATGGAACCCAACTCTGCAGTTGCAAGCAGAAGTTCTGGAATCATCCCATAACTGGGAAATAGATCTCAAACAAAGAAGCAAAGTGCATACTCTAACTGGTCATAAAATTCCAATGATCTTGTCCTACCATTTAACCCAGGAGTTTTCACTAGGAGTGAAACCACTCTTGCATTAAAACTTTCCAGTGAGATTGATAAGAGTCTGGAGTAGGAATGCAAGACAGTCATTTGAACTTGCAATACCAGTAGGGGCATTTAGCTAAGATTCCTCTAGTGTGTGTGCATGTAGAGGGTAATGAAGAAATTGATGCTATTGCTTTTGGTGTTTATAGGAAGATCAGTGAGGTCTAAGCTGTTTCTAATGATACTAAGATAATGCTCAAGTTTTATGTGATCTAAATTGGAATGGGGGAAAGAAAGGAGGGTTTGGGCACATATGGTAGCTAGTTTATGTGATCCTTATTAACAATCTGATGAAGTAGGTTATATGAGTAATAACTATTGAAATGTTAAACCCAGAGAGGCTTTACCAAAATCACACAGCTTGTCCTATCTCCATAGCAGTTCTCTACTCAATGCACACTAATTGTCTCTAAGCATATCAAATTTGTTTAATAGATGAACTAGAAGATGATTAAAAGGACTCTCTGAATAACACTTCTCCAACACATGATACAATGAATAAAAAGTTAACTGGCAAATGACATGAACGCTTTCACTGTATTTTAGTGTATTCATGCATGCTTTAATACATATGTGTATTCCTTCCATACCTTTTCATCCAGTGAAATTATTATTCATGTTTTCCCACAAATACTCCATGAAAGATATGTCCAATGTGCTAAAGGAAAAAGAGGGAGGGAGGGAGGGAGGGATCTCTGAAGTATGAAGATTCCATTCAGACTAATTATATACTGTTCCCTTTCTTTTTAGAGAATTAAAGCACCTACATTTCTTGAATATATTTAATGCCATTTCTCGAAGCTCTTTCAGGTAACTTGTAGGTCAATCCTTCTAAGGTTATAGTGTTATCATGATTCACTGCCCTATAGTACCAGGAAAACATTGATGTTAAAAAGAAAGACTGGTGGCAGTGAAAAATCTGGAATCTTAAAAGCCCTGAATAATTTCTCACATTTAAAGTCAGTTCAATCTCTTCATCCTCCTATTCAATTATGGGCTCAGCTGGCTCTTCATTAGAAATATATTTATTATCAATAAACAAGGCACAGCTGCCCAGGAGATCGATATGGTCTCCTGAAATAATATTGACTGAAAATTACTGACAGAAGGAAGGCTTATTTTATGACACAATTCTACTTCTTATGGAAACTATCAGTTCTCTATAAATATAATCAATTATTAACGTCAATTAATAATTGAAGCTGAAACGTTTAACTTTTTTTTTAAGTGAGGCAATTGGGGTTAAGTGACTTGCCTAGGGTCACACAGCTAGTAAGTGTTAAGTGTCTGAGGCCGGATTTGAACTCAGGTCCTCCTGACTCCAGGGCTGGTGCTCTATCCACTGCGCCACCTAGCTGCCCCTGAAACTTTTAATAGCATTAACAATATTAACTCTCTTGAAGAGATATTAAACAGCTTAGCTTCAGCAGAATGCCTGTAAGTTGGACTAGTTTATTTGACAGAGCTGTAAAAGAGAGAGGAAAAAAAGTCCTTTTGCTGTCACTATTCCAATAATTTCCAAGTACTGAAAAAGAGAAAACCTGAGCTGACACAGTTGTGGCAAAGTAGAAGGAATGCTACATTGGGACTCAGAAGAACTGGGTCTAAAATACCAATTCTGACATTAGTTAGCAAAATAATCCTTAGAGAGGTCACTTTCTCTTCTCTGGGGCTCAGTTTCCTTACCTGTAAAATAAATCGATTGGACTAGATTATTTCGTTCTAACAATCAGCGCTTCTAAGAACTACCCATGAACCTGCCTGTTATTTATCAGAATATACTCCTCTCTCTTCCCCTTCCAAAAAAAAGATATCTTACTTTCATACATTTTTCTTACTTGGCCATGGCAGACTGTAATTCTGACACAGTATTTATGTGGCATCTGCTTTTTTATAATATAAAATAAAACCCAGACATTTTAAGGAACTGACATATAAACTTGGGATAAAAGAACAATAAAATATTTCAGGGCCAATGAGAGTTAAGCCCAGGGTCACACAGCTTATGTCAAGTGTCTGAGGCCAGATTTGAACTCAGGTCCTCTTGAATCAAGGGCCAGTGCTTTATCCACTGTGCCACCTAGCTGTCCCTATTTGGCCATTAAAAAAAAAAAAGTATGAACTCTCTAATTAAAGTCCAGACTGTTGTTCTATATCTCTGCTTATTAATAAGTAGAGGAGGAAATACTCTCAGATTCTGGATATATTATCTATTGGCAGCTCCCACACTTACTCAGTTAAGCAGTTAGCTGATTTTTTCTAGTCTGCATTAAAAAGCCACCATGAATATGTCTAAGAAAGTATTTTCTTTCTTTGAATCAAATTACAATAAAAGTTATGTGGTCAAATGAGCAAAGAATGATCTTCCCCTTTAGCAAACCTGATTTTGCAGGTTTGATCTTTTTTAGCTACTGCTGAAAATAAGATCAATGTAACAGAACCATAAAAAAGCAGCTTCCAGGGGGAAGAAAAGCTATAGTGTTTAGCATGGAGTAAAGACAGTAAAAAGAAACAAGTGATGGTATAGCTAGGTGGCATAGTGGATAAGGTGCCGGCCCTGGATTTAGGAGGTGTGATCCCGGGCAAGCCATTTAACCCTCATTGCCAAGAAGAAGAAGAAGAAGAAAAAGAAGAAAGACAGAAAGACAGACAGAAAGACAGAGACAGACAGAAAGAAAGAAAGAAAGAAAGAAAGAAAGAAAGAAAGAAAGAAAGAAAGAAAGAAAGAAAGAAAGAAAGAAAAGAAAGAAAGAAAAGAAAGAAAGAAAAGAAAGAAAGAAAGGAAAAGAAACAAGTGATAAGAAAAGCTTGAACTTGGTGGAAACCACTTAGGACCAATGCTTTCAAGTATACTTAATAAAGATTCTCAAATAGGCTTACAGTCATCAAGTTATTTATGTTTATTATCCCACAAATATGATCTTATTTTATTCTTACAACAATATTGGGAGGTGGGGTATTATTATACCCATTTTACAGAGGAAGAAACTGAGGGAGACAACATTTAAGACACTTGACCAAGGTCACACAACTGGGAAGTCCTGGAGTCTATATTGGAATCCACGTCTTTCTGACTCCAAGTTCAGTGCTTAATCCACTGTGCCACCTCGTTCCCATGGTATTTCTGGGCCTACAAGATATCTCTGCTCTTGAAAGAAATCTGTTGAGGGAATCTGGTGATGTAGGAATTTCAAAGAAAGATTTTAACTTTTTGGGATGCTACTATTTATGAAAGTGTTTCCTTTAAATAAAGCATTAAGATGCTCATTGAGAAGACTTTCACTACCAAATAAATTTCCTTCAAAACAAAGGGACTTGGGGCAGCTAGGTGGCGCAGTGGATAAAGCACTGGCCTTGGATTCAGGAGGAACCAAGTTCAAATACAGCCTCAGACACTTGATACTTACTAGCTGTGTGACCTTGGGCAAGTCACTTAACCCTCACTGCCCCACAAAAAGCCATAAACAAACAAACAAAAAAACCCAGAGGGACTTTAGAATACAGGATAACTTAGTAAAATAATCTGTTCAGTAGGAGGGAGACTGATTTAAAAAAATTCCCATAGTGGATAGGTATTGCTGTATTTGGTAACTTGGGACAAATTCCTTTAGGTTTATGTCCTGAAATGTCAGTAATTCCTAATAAAATGTAATGGTTTAGGGGGGTAGCTAGGTGTCACAGTGGATAAAGTACCAGTCCAAGAGGAGCTGAGTTCAAATCTTACCTCAGACACTTGACACTTACTAGCTGTGTGACCCTGGGCAAGTCACTTAATCCCCATTACCCCACAACCCCCCCCCCAAATGTAATAGTTTACCTAGGAAAGGCCCTTTAAACTTCATAATGAAGTATAAATGTTGACAATATAGATCAAAATGCAGCTTAAAAAGGCTCCTATAGTGGGAAAAATTAAATACATGATACAAAAATTTAAATCTGACTAGTAATCAAATGGAATATGTTCACAAATATACAAATGAAGTCAATAGAAAAACATGGTAACAAAACTGAGTTAAACAAATTGGATCATGCAAAAGGGAGGCATGCTATACTTTAATGATACTGTCTCTTTGCAAAAGAAATCAAAACGACTTACACACTGCTATCAGTGAGGGACATTGTGTCGGCATCACTGGACATACTCTGCTGTTCACTGTCATTAGCACTGGTGGCTGGTGCTAGGGCATAACCAGAATTGACATAGTAAGGGTTGACAGGTTCCCTCCATGAACCATGCCTGTAAGAGAAGAATTTCAAATTTAGTCATCCTAACTTTGAGAACTTTCCAAGAATCATTTCCATCACAACTTTTCCAGTAATTAATATGCAATAAAGAATAACATTTCATACAAATATTGGCAGTTTCACAAATGACCAAGAGAGAAATCTATGAGGATCTTAAAGGCACAAACAATGGTGCTATATACACAAAAACATCTTATTGATATTTTTTGGTTTTTTAAAAAATATCACCAAAGTTTTTCTCAGTATCCTTTCACCCCGCTCTTCCCCAATATCTATCTCACATATAAATACTATTTTTAAGACAAAAAGGAAGAAGAGGGGAAAGAAAGCAGCAAATTGACTGGGAAAGTCTGAAAATATATGCAAATTTCTGTACTTATGTACTTACTACCTCTGCCAAAGAGTGGGGTGATGGTTACCTTTTTAGGTCTTTTCTTTGGGGCTATGCCTGTTCTTCATAATTTGGCAATATTCACTTTTGATTTTTTGTGGTTCTTTCCATTTATATTGTTATAGTAATTGTGTGTATTATTTTCTTGGTTCTGTAGCATGTCCTATAAATTTTATGTATGCTTATTTGTACTTATATTGATTATTTATTACAATACACTAATATTCCATTACATTAATGTACTTAATAATAATGTAATTAATGTAATTAGTTTAGCCATTTACAATTGATGGAAATTTACATTGTTTCTAATTTATAAAAAGAAGTGCTAGAAATAATTTCATCAATTTACATATTTGCAAACTGCTTTCCAAAAGTACCAATTCACAGCTCTACCAACAATGCGCTAGTATTCCTACCCTCTCAAAGCCCCTCCAGAATTGACTGTCCCCATATTTTGTTACCTTTGAGGATTTTCAGGGTGAAATAAAACCTCAGGGTTGTTTCAATTTGCATTTCTCTTTTTATTAGTGACCTAGAATATTCTTTCATATGGGTAAATTTTCATCAGAGAAATTTAATACAAAGGTATTTTTCTCATGCAACCACTTCCTTCTTATTCCAGATGCACTGATTTTATTTGTTCAGAACCTTTTCAGTTTCATGTAATCAAAGTTAGCTTATTTTACCCTTTGTAATTAATCACCTCTATCCCTAGTTTGGTTAAGAATCCATTTATTACCTTCAACTGGGAAAGGCATATGATCTGCTCCTTTCTGTTTTTAAATGGTATGATCTTTAATATTAAGGTCATATATCCATTTTGGATTTTATTAGGTAAGATATAGGTTTAAGCCTAATTTTTGCCAGAAAGTTTTTGTTTTTGTTTCTTTTAGGCAATGGGGGTTAAGTGACTTGCCCAGGGTCACACAGCTAGTAAGTGTCAAGTGTTTGAGGTTGGATTTGAACTCAGGTCCTCCTGACTCCAGGGCTGGTGCTCTATCCACTGTACCACCTAGCTGCCCCTTGACACATAAATATGAAGCCATTTAAGCAATATTGTATAGTTAAGATAACTTTTAAAAATGTTACAGTTATGGAATATTACTGTGCTATATAAGAAACAATGAATATGACATATACGGAGAAGTACAGGAAGACTCAAATGAATTGATACAAAGTGAAGTAAGAAGTAAGAAGAATTAAGAAGGGGCAGCTAGGTGGCACGGTGGATAAAGCACCTGCCCTGGATTCAGGATGACCTGAATTCAAACTTGGCCTCAGACACTCGTTACTTACTTACTAGCTGTGTGACCCTGGGCAATTCACTTAACCTTCATTGCCCCCCAAAACCCCCCAAAATTTTTTTAAAAAAAGAATTAAGAAAACAAACATAACTATTACAATAATGTACATGAAAAGAACAATAACAGCAAGTGAAGCTGAAAAAGTCTTAGCAGTCATGCTTAGCTCAAAAGAATAAATGAGAAAATGCTTCACCTAATTCTTTGCAGAGAAGGAGAGTAAAGGTTTAGCACACTATATATAATATCAGACTTTTCTGATGTGTTGGTTATTTTTTTCCTTTTTATTATTTGTTATGGGATACCTCTCTGGAAGAGAGAGGAAAGAAGAATATATGGGGAATTTTGGTGATGTAAAGGCAAAGTTATCAACAAAAATCTATTTTGAAAAAATGCTCCAGTTATTTATATATTGACTCAGTTTATAGTACACATTTCTATAGTTTTACTCCTAAGACAGAATGATGTTGTACTAAGTAGTGTTTACACCATCAGTAAATACAAATCCTGTGTATATCACTACTAATTAGCTGCTTTACCTTGGACAAATCATCCAGTTTCCTCTTCTGTAAAGTGGTAAGGCTAGCCTAGATAACTGTTAAGATCCCTTCCAGCTATAGTGTTCTTTAATTTTGGACATTAAATTCTATTTAATAAATATTTATTATGGACTTACTATGTGAAGGTATTGTTCTGGGGATACAAAGATGAAAGATATGATTGTTACCAACCAGAATCTTAAAATTACACATATAGGAGGTATACAGTATCAAAAAGCACATTAGAAGGTAGTAATTAGACAAAAAATTTCAAATAATAATTTTATAATTTCTGTGATAACAAATTATAAAACTATTACATAAGACCTTCATAATTCTTTTATTCTACCTATTGTTTATAATACCACCTTACTCTCAAGAAGCAGCTGCGTGTTCTCAAAAGCAAAGTTTAGGCAGGTTCTATCAAGCTGGAAAAAGCTTTTATATGGATCTAGCAACAGATAAGCTAAATTCAAAGAGCAGCATGACTACTAAAGGATTCCCAGTCTTCTGTCTTCTTGCTATGCTGATTCCACTCTGGCTATCAAACCAATCTCACCCCAACCAGAATCTTATATTCTGTCCTTGTGATAACCACCTCTGAGAGGTGAGTTTTCTGTTTATCATGCCCAGAACTGGAATTCTGGGCTATTTCCCACCATCTTCATTTCATGCAGCATCCCTACTTCCCTTTTCTAACTCCCCTTTAGGTTATATCTTCTCTCCTTAAAAAGCAAGCTCCTCAATTTGGAATTATGCCCAAAGGGCTATAAAGCTGTGCAAACCTTTTGACCCAGCAATACCACTTTTGGGTCTTTTTCCCAAAGAAATTATGGAAAAGGGAAAAAGACCCACATGTACAAAAATATTTATAGCTGCTCTTTATGTGGTGGCAAGGAATTGGAAGTTGAGGGGATGCCCATCAATTGGGGAATGGCTGGACAAGTTGTGGTATATGAATGTAATAGAATACAATTGTGCTATAAGAAACGATAAGCAGGAGGAGTTCAGAGAAACCTGGAGGGTCTTGCATGGGCTGATGATGAGTGAGATGAGCAGAACCAGAAGAACATTGTGCACAGTATCATCAACATTGAGTGTTGATCTACTGTGATGGACTAGATTCTTCTCACCAATGCAACGGTACAGAAAAGTTCCAGGGGACTCATGATGGAAGAGGATCTCCAAATCCAGGAAAAAAAAACAAAACTGTATAGATGCTGATCGAACCATACTATTTCTTTTGGTTTTGGTGCTGTTGTTTTTCTATTTTGACGTTTTTCCTCATTGCTCTGATTTTTCTCTTATAACATGACTAATGCAGAAATATGTTTAATGTTATTTTATATATATCTATATATAAAACCTATATCAGATTACCTGCTGTCTAAGGGAGGGGGAAGGGAGGGGAGGGAGGGAAAAAAAATCTGAAATTGGAAAGCTTATATAAACAAAAGTTGAGAACTATCTTTACATGTTAATGGAAAAAAATAAAATACTTTTATCAGGGAAAAAAAAAAGCAAGCTCCTGGGGGACAGAAAGGTGGCACAATGGATAAAGCACTGGTTCTGGATTCAGGAGTACCTGAGTTCAAATCTGGCCTCAGACACTTGACACTTACTAGCTGTGTGACCCTGGGCAAGTCATTTAATCCTCATTGCCCTGTGCCCCCCTCTCCCCACAAAAAAGCAAGCTCCTGGAGGACTATCTTGATTGCTTTTTAATTATTTATCAAATAGTCATAAACATTTGTATTTAAAGTTTTAAGTTCCAAATTTTATCCCTCCTTCCTTCCCTCCCCTAACCCCTCCCTGAGTCAGTAAGCAATCAGGTATGGTTTATACATGTATGATTATGTAAAACATTACCATATTAATCATTCAGAAAGTGAAAAATAGCATGCTTCAGTTTGTGTTCCATCAATATCAGTTCTTTCTTAGGAGGTGGATAATATGCTTATCATTAGTCCATTGGGATTGTCTTGGATCATTGTATTGCTGAGAATATTTGTCATTCACAGTTCTTCATCAAACAATATTGCTGTCACTGTGCACAACATTCTCTTGGTTTTGCTCACTTCACTGTACATCAGTTCATATAAGTCTTTCCAAGCCTTTCTGAAATCATCCTGTTTGTCATTTCTTATAGCACTATAATATTCCACCACCATCCTATACCACAGCTTGTTTGCCATTTCCCAATTGATGGGCATTCCTTTGATTTCCAATTTTTAGCCACCACAAAAGATTGTTTTTTAATTTAAAACCCTTTTAGCATAATGCCCAGTACATGATATGACTGCTTTATGTATCTATCTTTCTGAATCATTTTTTAAGCCACAGCAACTCATGAAACATCTGGAAGGAATGGCAATCTACACTGAAAAAGGCAATATACACATTGATGAAATCACACATCTTTTAAAATAAGTTCATAGTAATTAATCCCATTATCTATCACTAGCCAAAACACTAGGGAATGATACCGAAGTGTCATTGTTGATTTGAAAGGACTGCTGAATAGTAGTAATAAGCTTGGGAAGCAATTACTATGCATCCACAAAAATCAGGTGAGGCATCTATGAAGTGACAGGGTACTAGAACAGGGAAGAATCAAAGTAGTATACTGGCAACTAGAAATTTCTGTATTTCTGGTCTATCCAACAGGATGTAAATTTAAAGTGACATTTACCCAAAATAGTTTTTCTGGAAATGCTGACAATTTTGGTCTCCTGGATCATGTACCTGGTACTGGCACTCATTCCATGTAATAACTGATAACTATTCTGATTAGAAAACTACTGGTTTGTAATTTCAGAAACACTGCTTTAGCTATCAAACAATGATGTGTTATTTTTTAAAACTATAGTATTTAAATCTATGGAATAAAAAAAAATAAAGTCAATGTTAAGTTGTCAGATGTCCAAATTATCAATATAGTACCAGAACTGTTACCATTTATTTCTGCAATTTACCACCATGGGTTGGTTAGCTCACTCCTGAAATTCATTCTGGCCCTCTATATCCCACCCCCTTTACCCTTCTATCTCTGTCTTGAAATACAACCTGTCCTTCAAAGCCTAGCTCAAATATAATTTCTTCTCTGAAGTCTATATGTACTTGTCAAATTATCTCTCCTGGATCTATTTTCCAGGTCAGCTGTTTTTCCAAGGAGATATTTCATATTGCTCTGTTTTTTATTCATTTGAATTTGCTTTATTGTGTCTTGAGTTCTCATAAAGTCATTAGCTTCTATTTGCTCTATCCTAATTCTTAAGCAATGATTTTCTTCAGAGAGTTTATGTACCTCTTTTTCCATTTGGCCAATCTGGCTTTTCAAGCTGTTGACTTTTTTTTTCATGATCCTCCTGCATCACTCTCATTTCTCTTTCCATTTTTTCCTCTACTTCCCTTACTTTTCCCTCTACCTCTCTTACTTTATCTTCAAAGCCCTTTTTGAGCACTTCCATGGCTTGAGACCAATTCATATTTTTCTTGGAAGCAGTGGATGTAGGAGCTTTGACTTTGTTATTATCTTCTTCTCAGGGTGTTTTGATCTACCTTGCTACCAAAGAAACTTTTGATGGTCAGCTGCTTTGTCTGCCTGCTCATCTTGGCCATCTATTTCTTGGCTTTTAACTCCTTAACATGTAGCGCTGCATCCAGGATGCACTGTCCCAAGCTACAGAGGGTCCCAGGTGGTACAATTAGGGGCTCATTCTCAGCTCTCCTGGCCTGTAAGTAACTGTGGGTTGCTTTCTCTTTAACCTGGAAGTAGAAATCTGATTCTCTGTGGTCGAAAGCTTGGTGTACTTGTACCCCTCCCCCACTGGGCCTCTGTCTCTTAAGTCGGCTTCCTGGGCAATGTGGTCCACCTCTGCTCCCAGAGAGACCCCCCACTATTTCCCCCCAGGCAACCACTGAACCCCCTGATTGGTCTGCGAGTTGATTTTCCAAAGAAGCCACTAATGCTGAAGATTATGAGGCTCTGAAGGCATGGTCTGCCTGGGGCTGGATCTGCACCGGACACTGCGTTCCTCTCTCACCCCAAATAGCCCATGATCCCTGTTGCCTATTTAGCCATCTTTGGCTGGAAAATAGTTTCACTCTTTTCTTTTGTGATTTTTGCTGCTCCAGGAGTTGTCTTATGGCATTTTTTTGGAGGTATGTGGATGAATCTGTCAGGAGCACAGAGAGTCACAGCCCTTCCTCCACCATCTTGGCTCTGCCCCCTATATGTACTTGTCTATGCCCAAGTAAAAAAATGATATTCTTTAGACCTCAAATAACAATCTTAAGTTCTTATTATGGAATCATTAAGTTCTCCATATTTATTTATTGTATATTTGTTGTATAGTATTACACAGTAGAGGTTTCACAGATCTAAGAATCTGAAGAATCCTCAGAAGCCATCTTGCCCATATCTAAATAAAAATTTCTCTATAACACACCAAGAAGTGTTCAACCAGACTTTGAAAACCATCTGTCAAAGAAAGTCTAATACCTCCCAAAAGCAGCCCATTCTACTTTTGGATAGCGCTAAATATCAGAAAGGTTTTTTTCTTATATTAAGTTGAAATTTACCTTTCTGCAACTTCTACATGTTACTCCTTGTTCTGTTCTCTAGGGCCAAGCAAAACAATCCCATGTACACATAACAGTTTTCCAAATAGCTGAAAGGAGAGCTATCATGATGTATATAGGTTATGCTCCACCCCCCCAACTTTGTGCTCTCTGAAATCAGGAATCATGTGCTAATTATCTCTGTATCTCTAGCTACCAAGGACATTGTTCTGCAAAGTGGGCAATAAATGATTGCTAAATGAATAAGTCTAGCCCTAAAATTCTATGGTGTTCATGTCCAATGCTAAAAGACCACTAAAAGAAAGCTAAATTTAAAAAGAAATATTAAAACCAAAATAGAAGAGGAAAGTATTTTCCAAAACTAAATCCATTGAACAGAAACTCTATCAAACAAAGTATAACATTCTTTTCTTCAGGGCTAAATCACTTCAATATTGCATCACCTATATTTGATCTTACTCAGAAGTACAGACTGAACAATTCCCAAGTAACGAAAGTCATACAAAATGGAGCTGAGTTAATGGTGCTATACAAATCTTTATTTTTGCATTGCCTGTCTGTTTGTATTCTTAATTTTTATATTCTCCTCTTGTTTCTGCAGTTCTACATTATGTAGCTCAGAGGTGATCAGCAGTGAGAAAATGAGGTTCTACACTACAGCAAAATCCAATATGAAAAGAATTTTAATCTGTGTGCAACCTTCAACACTTGTAATGGTGAGGAACTGAAGAATAAATGGAGGAACTAGAGTAATGAAAAGTAATCCAGATATTATTGATAACAAGCTGTCTATTAAAATATTTGTTATGGGCCCATAGTACCCCAAAAGTTCTCTGGGGCACATCAAAGAACCTTCTTGAAAAACTAAACCAGAAGACAGATACACCTAGAGAGATAAGCAGAACCAGTTCAGACTGAGCTAGTTTCAGGACCCCCACCCTTCATTCTAGTCTCCCTCAACCCTGGGGCAATAAGATTAGGTGTGGCTACTTCCTTTGTGTCCCCAAGAGATGGCTTGGGAAATCTGCAACCACCCCATACCCAACTCTCCAGCCACCACTAGTGGGGGATGGTCCTCCCTTACTAAAGGAACTTTCCACAGTCAGATGGTCACCCCCATCAGTCCTCTATAAAAGTACCTGCCAGTCTCCTGCTTGAGGAGATTGGTATCTCAGAGCCACATGCTTTGTGCCATGCCTCTTTCCCCATTAGAAGTCCAAGGATTTCTCTTGGTTTCCCTTCCCTTCCTCAGCCCCGAAATAAACTACTATCTTATTCTAACTGCTTTTGTGTGCAAGAGGGTGTAATTCTTTAAAGAGGAATTCCTAAAGACCCCAAACCCCCTACCCCATTATCCCCATGACATATTTCTCTATAATCCTTTTAATTCTTCTTAAACTGAATAGGTAGACACACTGTATCAGAGACCAAAGATCTCAATGTCTTATAGCCTGGAACAGTACATTTACTATAGTAACTAGTATATAGTAACTAGTACCAGCATTCATAAGAATGACAATAAGCAATTAGAGTGATTTCAATTAGAGTTTTCTCCAAACACATGTTAGTAACTCTCAGAAATCTTTAATCTGCGAAATGATATTTGCTATGGAGTAGTACCTGTACTACTATTCTAGGAGATTAAGAGCTTTAATTCTACATGAAGTACAAGAAAATAACTAATCAAAATAATAACTAACATTTCTGTAGTACTTCCTAATTTACAAAGTATTTTCCTCACAAACTGGTCAAGTTGGCTGTGCAAGTATTACAGTCTTTTATTTCTACTTTATAGAGGCAAAACCTGAGTTTTTGTTAATTTAATTGCTAAGAGTACATGACAAATTTAACTTTAGAACTGGAACTAAATGCTAGGGCATCCAAACTGTAAAGCCAACACATGCCTAAACTGCAAATTAAACATAGGTAATGGGACCCTTTCCTAGAGCTGGCCAACTCATCTTTATTCATATTCCACTCATAGACATAATCTCAAACAGGAGTACTTTATATCTGAAGTCCTCTCATATAAAATAGTAAATCATGACCCAAGTTCTGGTACACCTGTTGTTGGACATAAAATGGCTCATACTCAGTCTCACTGCTCTATTAGTTAAGGCATCCTTTTCCCTCCCAAGACAGCTGTTATGCTCATCCACTAACTATGACAGAATTTTGAACGCAAGTTCTTTTTAGGTGCCATCTCTATTTTCTGACAAGCTGTTGATGCATACCTACTTTTATTCTGAAATACTGCACTGTAACTGGAGGGAAGTAAGGGAGGAAAGGTAGAAAATAGGGGTGCAGAGTTTTCATCAGAATATAATACCATTAGCATTTCAGAAAGTTTTATTTCAAATGTCAAGCCTTCCTTGTAGATTATGCTTTGTAAATAATCCCATTAAAATGTAGCCCGGGGGGCAGCTAGATGATGCAGTGGAATAGAGCACTGGCCCTGGATTCAGGCGGACCTGAGTTCAAATCCGGCCTCAGACACTTGACACCAGCTGTGTGACCCTGGGCAAGTCACTTAACCCCAACTGCCTCACCAGAAAAGAAAAAAAAAGAAAATGTAACCCTAAACGACAGCTGGTTTCTGAATTGAACCTTCTGAACATTTCAGGATGAAAATGTAAACTGTGCACAGAACAGTAATTTATCTTTACCTTCAAACACAGTTCTGTGGTGATAAATTTAATGACAGGTAAACACACTGATAAAATCTGCACAAAATACATAGAATATGTGCAAAGGCTGAAAATAAACATCTTTCTGATTGAACTTCATTTATTAAAAAAAAAACACTTAGGAAAAAAAGTTGATAGTATTAAGTAATGTGCATATGACAGCATGTAATAAAAAAAAAATTAGAACTTCACCCTAATATTGCTTCTGGGACCTAGACCAAATACTATGGTTTCCAAATGATTATACTATCTTTTGGGGGCAGAATGATAGCTATCTATACCCCAGTGGAAAGTGCAGAAGACAACAACATGGTGTAATGGCAGGAGAAGTTTATTGGATTCTGAAGGCCTAAAGTCACCTCCTGGCTTTGCTACTTTCTAGAGCTGTATGATCTTAGGCAACTCATTTTATCTTTCTGCGCCTCAGCTTCCTGACCTCCTAAATGAAGAGGCTGGATAAGATCATCAATAAGGTCCCTTCCAGTTCAAACATTCTAGTTACATACATATGGACTAGCTATCACACTTCCTTTTTACTGATATATAGTTATATTATCTTATGCTGCCAAGCTCCATGGTATTAAATGCTGATAAATAAAAAGAACTGACTCATAAATTTGAAGTACTCTGGGGGGGAAAAAAGCCTAGTGGAAAAACAGCCATATTTGGGGACTGTTATTCCAAGAAGCATTACTATGTTATATCAAATATAGCATCATAATAATTTCTAAACATGACATTTATCAACTTTGAAAAAAATCTATATTGTTAACTATGATTGGCTGGGATATCACTAAAAAAGTGACATCTGTTAAAATTCTGTTTAATTGCTTTCCTACTTAAGGTAGGGAAGTCTCTTCCATGAAGTTTTCTCTAATTATCCACAGCTATTATTTAGCCCAGTTACTAGGAATTAACAAGCATTTATTTTAAGAACAGTTCATTCAAGCTCATGTATAATGCTAAAGCCCAAATTTAAGGCAATGCACAAATTACTGGGATAATCTTACCATTATCCAGGAATGCCTAATATTAAATCTGGAAGAACCAATTTATAGTATAATATTTACCAAGCTACCACCACCATTAAAGACTAGAAATGAGAAATACTTAGAATGGCAGTGACAGCAGGATGTCCAATATTCTGGAGTAAACCTCTGTTTTGGGAAGACTTAACAGCAATGATTTAGCAACTATGATAAAGTGATTCATGTGAGGAAGCACAAAGGTACATGTCTACATCTCATATTTTCTTTTGTTTTAACCCCCCCCCCCATTAGATGTAAACATATTGGGCAAAGTCAAGTTTCTTCTGCTCCCTTGGTAAATGCCTAGTACCTGGTATAACTGCTGTATGTTGCTAGTCTTCAAATGTTACTGACACTCTTTGTGACACCAAGGTAAATACCTAAAAATAAAATTTTTTACTCAGTCGCAGGATTCATGGCTATGTATTTTATAGTCCCTGGAAAAGATATAACTATTAAAATAGTAAAGAAACTTCCGAGTGAAGAGGTTATCTAGGCTGGTCAAGAGTATCAAATGCTGCACAGAAGTTAAAAAGGAAGTTGGAGCTGGCAATTACAAGATCACTAATAATTTTGAAAGGAAAAATTTAAACTGATTGATGAGATAAGGTTCTCAACTGAAAGACACTGAGAGAAGTTGAGGCAACAAATGTGGCTAGTTTTTTCTAGGACGTTGGCTTTAAAAGGGAAATGGAAATAACTTCAATGGGGCCAATTAAGGAGTTTTAAGGATGAGGTAAACATGAGCATGTTTTTAAGCAACAGCCCCCCCTCTCCATTAATTATTCACACAGAGCCTGTGACCTTATAGAAGCTTAATGAACGCTTGTTAAATTACTTACTATGTGGAAGGTGCTGTCCTTGCCATACAAAGAGAAAAGCAAAACAGAATTTCAAAATCTTCAACTTTTTAAAAAGTGGGCTCAAATGATACCCCTTCATTTGAGGCCCAGTCTTGATTCCTCTCTTACTCTCTTTTCCTCCTAATAGCACCTTGTATTTCTAAGCTGCGGTTAAGAGCAGTCTGTTTTATTTTTGTATTCACATCCTTAATCAAGAACAGCACTTTGGGGCGGCTAGGTGGTGCAGTGGATAAAGCACCGGCCCTGGATTCAGGAGTACCTGAGTTCGAATCTGACCTCAGACACTTGACACTTACTTAACTCCCACTGCCCCGCCAAAAAAACAAAAACAAAAACCCCAAACCCCAGCACTTTGCCCAAAGGAGGCAATTTAATTCAATTCAACAAGCATACCTATCAGGTATCAAGTACTATGAGAAACACAAGGGATACAAAGATTTTTTTTAAAAGGCTTAGCTAGGGTAAAAATAAACAAACAAACAAACAAATAAATAAGTGAATGAATGAATAAATAAATAAATGAGGGGTGGCAGCTAGGTGGCACAGTGAATAAAGCACCAACCCTGGATTCAGGAGGACCTGAGTTCAAATTTGACCTCAAACACTTGACACCTACTAGCTGTGTGACCTTGGGCAAGTCACTTAACCCTCATAGCCATGCAAAAATGAATGAATGAATGAACAAATGAATAAATGAGTGAACAAATAAATGAATGAACGAACAAAAAAATAAATGAATAAATAAATAAAAAGGTTTAGTTATCAAAAAATTTGGATACATTCTACTTGGAGGAAACATACACAGGCAACCAAATATAAAACATAAAGCCACAGAGTGGAGGGAGGATAGTAGGGGAAAGTAAACAATTAGGGAAGGAAAGAAAGGCCTTTGGTAGGAGGTGGCAATTGAGAGCTGAATCATGAAGGGTTCCAATAGGTGAGGAGGGAGAATCTTCCAAATGCAACAAACAACCTGTGAAAAATTACAGAGGCAGGAAATAATTGGAATATAGACTTAGAGATGGAAAGAACCCTCAGAGATCAACTAATCTAATCCCTTTAGCTAAGGCCCAGAGAGGTTTAGTGACTTGCCCAAGGTGACCATCATGGGAAACAACGTACTTTGATTTCAAACCCAGTGCTCTTTTCACTGATGTTTTTAAATGTCTGTGGAACAGATGTTCAGCCTTTAAAGACCTACCCAACCTGGCTCCAGCTTACCTTTCTAACCTTACTAGACATCATTTCCATTCTCTCCTGTATAGCCAGACTGGTCTTCCCAAAGTTCCATATCTCTTGTCTCTGTACCTTTTCACAGGTTGTGTCTCTCCAACTCTCCTCCCCCTTTAAGTTGTGCCAAATCCCCACATGAAAACTACCATAATAAGAATGATAAAAATCAAGAGATTGGTTGGGCCTTTGGCTAAAGGATGAGGAAAAAAAATATTCCAAATCAGACAGGCAAAACTCTATGATATATGAGGAAGCTATGGTTTGTGGAAAAAAAAGATCTGAGATTTTGTATCTGTGGGCTCTAGAGACTTGGCTATGTAACTAACTTGCATGTAACTATCTTTGTAACCTTAGTCAAATCACTTTATCACCTTGGGTCCTTTATCCTTTAAAAGTAAACTGAAATAATTGGGTATGATGACTTCACATGTCTCCTCCAAATGTGAAATTCGGCAATTGTAATCCTTAAGATACCAGGAGAATGACAAAAGACAAATATATGAACTTTGGAGAGATGTGATGCTATTTTAAATATGAGGTCTTTCAAATTAAAAAAATCTATAAAATGATATGGAGTATGATCAGTTAAAAAATGGAAAAACCGAGAACCTGAGATGCTAATTGGTTGGTGTGAAAGAGCTCTAAGAAGTAAAATAAGGCATGAATCTGTTTCGGCTCACCTACCTGATTTTTGGAGTATTTATCATTTCAATTAGGAAAATGCTATGGAGTTGAAATTAATAAGTAAGGCTGGACTCCAACAAGAAGAAGAAAGATGAACTTAAAACACTGCTTGGCAATTTTAAAACGTAAAAGTAAAAGGAATAAGGAGAGGTAAATTGACTTCCTCCACCATCCAGATGCTAACTGCATTAGAAAGTACTATTAAAAGCAACATTTTTGCGTAAGTTTGAAATGACCAAAGAATTCTTTTTAAATAAGTTTTTATTGATATCATCTGTTTTTTACATCATCCTAGTTATCTCCAATATCCCTCTCCTTCCCAGAGTCATCCATACAATAATATTTTAAAGAGGAAAAAAACCCAGCAGCACATCCTTCAAAGTAGTCATTCTGCAAGTCATACACTTATTCCAATGATGTTGTCATGCCCTAGCCACTGCCAGCTGGTCTGGCTCAATGGTAACAGCAGGGCATATTTATATAGCTTTACAATTTACAAATCACTTTTGTGTGTGTGTGTGTATTATTTTCCTGGTTCTGCTTACTCCCCATGACGACAGTCATTTTTTCCCATGCCTTTCTGTTCTTCAATAGTCAGTTTTCTATATTTAAGTAACAATACATTTACATAAATATACTACAGTTTATTTAGATATTCATTAATTGATAGATATTTTTTGTTTCTGGTAATTTGCTACCAGAAAAAGTATTGATGGATGGATGGATGTATACACACACATGGTATTTTTTTTTTCTGTCTTTGATCTCCTTGAGGTATATGCCTGGTAGTAATATTTTTTGGCCAAAAGGAATGGACATTTTAGTCACTTTGCGGGGAGGCAGGGCAATGAGGGTTAAGTGACTTGTCCAGGGTCACAAAGCTACTAAGTGTCAAGAGTCTGAGGCCAGATTTGAACTCAGGTCCTCCTGAATACAGGGCTGGTACTTTATCCACTGCACCACCTAGCTGCCCTGTCACGTTTTTTTTTTTAACTGTAATTCCAAACTGCTTTCCAGGATGGTTGGACGACTTTATAGCTTTACTAATTATTAATTAGAGTGTCCATCTTCCCACAGCCCCTACAACACTGACTCTTTACAAACTTTGCCATCTTTGTCAACTAGGTAGGTGTGAAGTGGAACTTCCTAATTGTTTTGATTTACTTTTCTCTTATTGTTAGTGATTTGTATGACAATTTGGGGTTTGAGAATTTTTCTTTTTTTGGCGGGGCAATGAGGGTTAAGTGAATTGCCCAGGGTCACACAGCTAGTAAGTGTAAGTGTCTGCGGCTGGATTTGAACTCAGGTCCTCCTGAATCCAGGGCCGGTGCTTTATCCACTGCACCACCTAGCTGCCCCGAGAATTATTTTTCTTTTAAATCATTTGACCACGTATCCACTGGGAAATGAACATTGGTCTTATATATTTTAGTTTCCCATAGTTCTTGGATATCCTTTCTTTACTATTTCTTTTCCAATTACATGTAAAAAACAATTATTCCGTTTTAAAAATTTTGACCCCCAAATTCTCTCCCTCCTTTCCTCTCCTCCTTGAGAAGGTAAACAATTTGATATAGATTACACATGTGAAGTAATTGAAAACATATTTCCATATTAGCCAAGTTGCAAAAGAAAACACAAACCAAAAAACACACACCCCAAACCCAAGAAAAAGAAAGAAAATCTTAAAAAGCATGCTTCAATCTGCATTCAGAATTCTATCAGTTCTTTCTCTGGAATTAGATAGCACTTTTCATCCTAAGTCTTTTGGCACTGTCGTGGATCACTGTATTGCTCAGAATAGCTAAATCATTCACAGTTGATCATCATACAGTATTGCTGTTACTGTGTACAATGCTCTGGTCCTGCTCATTTCATTTTGCATCAGTTCATTTAAGTCTTCCCACTTTTTCTGAAAGCATCCTGTTCATCATTTATTGTAGCACAATAGTATTCCATCATAATCATATTCCACAACTTGTCCAGCCATTCCCCAATTGATGGGCATCTCCTCAATTTCCAGTTCTTTGCCACTACAAAAAGAGCTGCTATAAATATTCTTGAACATATTGGTTCTTTTCCTTTTTAAAAATCTCTCGGGATACAGACCTAGTAATGGTATTGTTGGGTCAAAGGATATACACAGTTTATAGTCCTTTGAGCATAGCTTGGCTGGCGCTCTCTCTCTCTCTCTCTCTCTCTCTCTCTCTCTCTTTTTTGGTGAGGCAATTGGGGTTAAGTGACTTGCCCAGGGTCACACAGCTAGTAAGTGTTAAGTGTCTGAGGCCGGATTTGAACTCAGGTACTCCTGAATCCAGGGCCAGTGCTCTATCCACTGTGCCACCTAGCTGCCCCTTGGCTATCTCTTAATAGATATCTGATGTAAAAATTTCCCCTCACAATCCACAGCTTCCTTTTTTTCTTAGCTTCACTAATATAATATGTACAAAAAATTTTCAGTCTATATAATAAAAATGAATACTACTTTATATTTTATGATTTTAGCCACCCCTGATTTGGTTAAGAATACTCCCTCAGGGGCAGCTAGGTGGTGCAGTGGACAGAGCACCGGCCCTGGAGTCAGGAGTACCTGGGTTCAAATCCGGGCTCAAACACTTAACACTTACTAGCTGTGTGACCCTGGGCAAGTCACTTAACCCCAATTGCCTCACTAAAAAGAAAAGAAAAGAATACTCCCTCAGCCACAGCTGTGATATATACAAAATGATTATAAGAATACAAATGGAAAGGAAAAAAAAATAACTGAACGCTGTGTAATTACAATGACCAAGCGTGGACCCTAAAAAAGAGATAAGAAAATGCACTTCCCTCTTTTCATTGAAGAGGTCAGGGAACACAGGCATGGAACAATACAATTTTGTCAGACTTAGTTGCTGTGGCAAGTTCTGATGATTTTTCTCCCTCTTTTTTCTTCTTTGTTATAAGAATAACTATTTAGGGAATGGAGAAGAGGAGGGATACATATAAAAATGAAGGTAACTATAAAAACCAAATATGTCAAAAATTTAAAGTAGTAAAATTTTTTAAATTTCTACATATATTATCTTGCCTTACCCCTGGCTAAGATTGCAGGAAGGGCTGCCAGGTATCAAGTCAACCAGCATCATCAGCAGAGATGTCGAGATCTTTACTACTCTGTCTAGATTCATGGCATGTATGCTACAACTCAGCTCTCCATCACCATTAGGTATGTCCCTGTTGCTTGTCTGCATCCAGCCCAAGATCAATCTTTTACCACCTGGACTCAACAAAAGAATAAATATAACATTGGCAACAGAAAGAGGAGTCCTGTGAGTATCATAAATTTTAGTTGTTGTTTGTCCTTCATTCTCAAAGAGGACCATGACATTAGGAGTGATGTCATGACTTGCAGTGAATTGGATTTATGTGAGGGAGGGCCGTGCAAAAAAATCACCAGCCTTACTCTCTCCTCCTGAGCCATCTGAGTCCAGTGGCAAAATATCTATCAGCATGGAGATATTTAAGACAATCAGGGTTAAGTGACTTGCCCAGGGTCACACAGCTAGTAAGTGTCAATGTCTGAGGTAGAATTTGAACTCACATCCTTCAGGACCCATGCTCTATCCACTGTGCCACATAGTGCCCCCTCAAATAATAGGCATGCATGATAGAAAGATGAATCCTATATCATAAAGTTTAGTAGAAAAACACTAAAGATCCCCCCAAAAATTATAGCACATGATAGTATGAAATCATCACTACTACACTCAGCTTCCTTATCTGTGTTGGATTAGATCCTAGCTTCTTAAACTGTAGGTCTCGACCCCATATGGGGTCACAAAAAATTTGGCAAGAGTAAAAGGTCATGTATACCTATTTTATATGCCTATATGCCTGAGGTCACATGAAAATTTCTCAGGTGAAAAGAGGTCTCTAGTGGAAAAAGTTTAAGAAGCCCTGGACTGATAATCCCTTTCAGCTTTGAATCTAAAATCCAATTTTTCCTTCAAACACCCCTATTTTTATTATATGGTTCACAACATCATCCTCCTTGATTTAGAATCTTGAAAGTTATCTTCTTACATGAAGTGATGCAAAGTGAAATAAGCAGAACCAGGAGAACACTGTACACAGTAACAGCAACATTGTACAATGATCAACTGTGACTGACTTAGCTCTTCTTAGCAATACAGTGATTCAAGACAATCCCAAAGGACTCATGACTGGAAAATGCTCTCCACATCCAGAGAAAGAACTGATGAAGTCTGAATGTAGATCGAAGCATACTATTTTAATTTATTTTTTTTCATGCCCCCCCCCCCCACCCTTTGGTCTGTTCCTCCTTTCACAACATGACTGATATGGAAGTATATTTTACATGTTTGCACATATATAACCTAAATCAAATTGTTTAGTGTTTTAGGGAGAGGGAGAGGGAAGGAAAGGGGGAGGATAATTTGGAACTCAAATTTTTAAAAAAACAAATTTTAACTCTGATGAAAAACACTATCTATCCAGAGAAAGAACTGATGGTGTCTGAATACCGATTGAAGCATACTTTTTTTTAAATCTTATTTTTCTTGAAAGTTTTTTGTCTATGTTTTCTTTCACAATATGACTAATATGGCAATGTTTTACATGACTACACATGTATAATCTATATTGAATTGCTAGCCTTCTCAATGGGGAGGGGGAGTGGAGAAGGGAGAAAGGAAGAGAATTGGAATTCAAAGTTTTAAAAATGAATATTAAGGGAGCGGCCAGGTGGCGCAGTGGAGAAAGCACCGGCCCTGGATTCAGGAGTACCTGAGTTCAAATCCGGCCTCAGACACTTGACACTTACTAGCTGTGTGACCCTGGGCAAGTCACTTAACCCCTATTGCCTTGGGAAAAAAAAAGAATATTAAAATTGTTTTTACATGTAATTGGGGAAAATAAAATACTAAATAAATTTTTGTTTTGTTTTTTGTGGGGCTATGGGGGTTAAGTGACTTGCCCATAGTCACACAGCTAGTAAGTGTCAAGTATCTGAGGCGGGATTTGAACTCAGGTACTCCTGAATCCAGGGCCAGTGCTTTACCCACTGTGCCACCTAGATGCCCCTAAAATAAATTTTTTAAAAAAGAAAGTTAAAAGAAAAATTTAAGAAATAAATGTTGAAAGTTGCTTTTACATGTAATTGAAAACAATAAAATACTTTAAAAAATAAATTCATATCACTGAAATCAATAAACAGTACCAATCAAAGCTTCATTTATTGTTTTGTTGATTGTCTAGAAAATAATAGAAAAAAGTTAATAACAAAGATTAAATTTTAAAGTATAAAAAAGAGAGTCATATTTGTTTCTTCTTTCTTTTCCTCACCTCATATTTCCAATTAGTTATTGAGTCTAGGCATTTCCATCTCCAAAATATTTACTGGACCTAATTCTCCCTTTCTATTCCCACTCAACAACTTTAGTTGAGGAACCTTCTCTTAGACTATTATCAGCCATTTACATTCATTTACCATTTATATGTCATTGTGACTATGTACACTCTGGGTATGGTTTGGAATTATTGTATATATTACAAGTATATCCTCAGTTATGCAGCATAACATGCATTTTTACCATCATACTGTCTTTGGTGCAATAAATATGAGATTTATGAATTATGGAAACTTATTTCAGAGACCAATTGCTCTTACAGTGAACTTGATGGAGATGGTTCAACTCCACAATGCAGATTCTGGAGAGAATATATATACAACAGAAGGAGAGACAGGTACACATAAGATGCCCTAATGAAGGCTGAGAAAACAGCCAAATACATTCAGGTAGTCCATAGTTTGCTTATAATGGCAACTACGTAGACCACAATTGCTGGACATAGACCAGTTTCTTCCTCTTTCCCTCCGAAAATAGCCTGGTGTCATGGAAGCTCCAACATGTGCACCTGGTTTAACTTAACTTGTTTTCTTTTTCTTTCACTCAGTCTGATGGCATGGTCAGAATCCATCCACCTGTGGCCTAGCACAACTACTGGATGTCTCTGAACCACGAGGAATGGTGTCATCACGGATACATTACTAAATTTGGCCTTGATCCAGACACATGGTGGTAAGAAGTGTTATAGATTGCATAACTGCCTCAACTCTATACTATATAAAGGGGGGGGGGTGTTAATATGAGATATATATATGTGTGTGTGTGTGTATGTGTGTATATAAATTTGAGTGAGTTATATTTTGAAGAACTCTCACTGTTTAATTTGATCACTGACAATGCTATGCTTAGGATTAGTGAAAATCCATCATTTCAACAGCTAAAGAAGTAAAAGAGTCCAGAGACAACCAGAGTCCAGTTTTCCTGATGACATCTCACCACTCCAAGAAGATAAGATCTCAAAGACTTTAAATGAACAGTTTTGTTGTGTGTTTTTTTCCTTCTGTTATTATATACACCATTTGTAATATGTATCCTCTGCAGAGGCCCTCCCTCTGCAGACAGTGTCAAAGCACAGGTTCATGAGGGACCGCCCCTCTGGACAAAATTTCCCCTTTCTCCCTTTTCTATATTATTATTAACATATTGTTTGTTAGCATAGGGTATTATATTCTGTTATTTTTTACTGTTTCATCAAGGAAACACCTCATGTTCCTCAAAGAAACAAAGGGGGGAATGTGGTAAGATTATTGGAATTTGGCTGACTGATTGGATTGAGCCAAATCTGGCCTGCCCTGAGTGTCGTGTGCTACTGATGTCAGTAGGAGTAATCACTCTCTATAGGAAGTTTCAAAGGACCTCCCCTTTTGGGGGAGGAAGAGTAAAGGCTGGTTGAGGAGAGCTAAGTCTCTTCTGGAGTGACTTTCTCTTCTAGTGCAAGCAGCAGCAGCAGACAAGTCCTGTGGGCCCTGGCTGCAAAGCTGGTTTTCCATTGAAGCTAAGGACCCTAGGTGGTGAGTTAACATACGAGCCCTGCTCTTTTGAATTAGCTGAACTGGAAGCAAGTTTGGGGATTGTATAGACTTAGGTTAGAGTTAGGAGGATTATCTGCATTTCTTTTTCCCTATTCCCTTGTCTTCGAGTTTATTAATTTCACCTTTGCTGTTTATTTCATTCCCATTAATAAAACCTGATTCATTTGTGGAAAAGAGGCTGTTAGGCTCCTTTCTTATTGGCCTGGGAGAAATATCTAAAAAGGCAGTTCAGAGGGGAGGGAGCTTTGGACCTAGAGGTCCCTCATTATTTCCGGGACCCCAATGTTATGATGAGCCACTCAATTAACTCTCCATATATTAAATTTGGCCCTCACATATCATTCTCTAATTAATCTTCCCGAATCCAATCTAACTCCTCTCTAATCTATCTACTACATTTTTGCCCAAATAATCTTCCTAATGTACCACTATGATCACCTTTTATTCAAAATTTTTCATTGGTTCCTCAGTGCCTACCAAAAAAAATAACCTAACTATGGCATTCAAGGTTTCTTTGCAGGCTTATCTCATACCATTCTATTTTATATCCCAAACAACCTAGTCTACTCCTCATCCCTTTTCTTTCTCTGGCTTCATCTCCATGTCTATGCTTACACTTTTATCCACGCCTGAAACCGAACCTTCCCCATCCCCATCTCTATTCCCAACATCCCCCTACCTGCTTAAGATCCTTCCTTCTTCAAAAGTTCATGGCCTCTAGGTATCATCTACTCCAAAAAGTATCTTGTTATCCTGGGTAAAACTGATTCTTAAATTTCTCACAGCATTTCATATCTCTTTCTTGAGTCATAGTTATCTGTATATCTGTCTTTCCTCCCATTAATTCTTTTAGTGAGGCAATTCGGGTTAAGTGACTTTCCCAGGGTCACACAGCTAGTAAGTGTTCACTTAGCTGTCCCCCATTAATTCTTAAAAGTCCTTGAGGGCAGATCCTGTTCTATGCTCATCACTGTGTCTTAGACATAAGTAGATTCTATTTAATTTAAGTCTGATGAAATAATTTGAATTAGAAAACACAATCCACAATATAAAATTGTACAGGTTCTCAAGGAGCTTAAAATCTAGTACATTAAAATAGGAATATCAAACTCCCCAGTGCAGCCCATCCAGATTAAATGTAATTGGGAAATATTTAACAAAATAAAAATACAACAGACTAGCAATAACATTAATAAGTAGTTTTCTAAGTCAATATATGGCCCACAGGAATCCTTTGTAGGGTTTAGTGGTCCTTGGTTTTTTGGTTTTTTTTAAAGTTTAACACCACCATAATAAAGGGTCATCTTCCCTGCTTTTTTTTTTTTTATTGGTTCAAAATACAGGCCTTTGACAAGGATTTGACAAAGGTTCTGTTAATTTTTGTTGGAACTTTAAATGACAGGACAAACTTACTGGAAAATACAGAATCAAAGAATAATGGTATTACCTACTAGAGACTTCCTTTAGGGGAGAGCCTGAATTTAATCAAACTTTATAGAGCCATCACTTTTAGGTACAAAAAAAATTTATGTTGGTGAAAAAAGGTTGAGTATGGGCACCTTCAATAACTATATAAAATACCCTTTCTGGTCAACTAGACTTTCCTCGCATAGTAATACTACCATTATCTACAAACTTTATTAGAATTGGTAATGATCTATTTGATACTTCTTGAATGATATTGCTTGAACCTTACAGATTTACAAGTATATAAAATTTATATTCCATTGGCTGATCTTAAGATCTAAAGAATATTCTAAATAATTACTAAAAGCTGCTTCAATTAAGTAGCAGCATAAAGTGCGAGATATACAAGTCACTTGATAATAATACTTCCACTAGCATTGTGACTATTACTATTCAAGTGTGTTGTTTAAATTTTGGTTAGACAAAGAATAAACACTTTGGTATTTAGACTGCATGACTCAATGAAGTGGTAATCATTTACTTCCTTTTGGCAAAAGGCCTAATAGCAGGTTGCCATAAAGGCCCAAGATTTACATTAACCATAGGGGGTATACAATTTCAGATCAGGCTTTTAAAAGCCTTCCCTATCCCTTTCAAAACTCACCTTAGTATCACAGAATAACAAAATATTAGAGTTGGAAGAAAGCTAAGTGATCATCAGAGGCCAGGGATGTTAACAACTCACTGAAAGAGAGGTAGAACCGGGATAGGAACTCTGATTTTCGAATGCTTTGTCCAGTGCTCCTTCAAGTTCACCATACAAAGGAAAAGGATATTTCCTGCCAAACCCCCTGACTTAAGCTTAGAGCCTTCACATTAGCAAATGTGAAGTTCTGAGTCTTGAGCTCTCTTACAATGTACTGTGAAGATGCAAAATCTCTCATGGAGATCTCTAAGACAGAATGTCTCAGAGCCTGAACGTGAACACTTGAAAAGAATATAGACTACAAAAAGAATTTCTATATTCCTGGCCTTTATTTCCTCACCTTCCAGTCATTTTTCTACCCATGGCAATATGGTTTACCTCATCAAGACACTGAAATTGCTATCTGCAAGGATAATATATTTTTTTTTTTTGGTGAGGCAATTGGGATTAAGTGACTTGCCCAGGGTTACACAGCTAGTAAGTGTTAAGTGTCTGAGGCCGTATTTGAACTCGGGTCCTCCTGACTCCAGGGCCGCTGCTCTATCCACTGTGCCACCTAGCTGCCTCAAGGATAATAACAATCTGAATTTTAACAGTGCTGACAACTTGCTGAATACTGTCCTTTAGTTTCTGTGTCATTTCTGTCTAATTCTCTTACAACCTGGCCAGTCCTCCTCAGTCTCTTTTCCTGGATCATCTCCTACCCCCTAATAATTAATGTTCCTCAAGGCTCTGTCATGGGCTCTCTCTCCTTCTCTGCCTTGGCAAACTCACCTGTCACCATGGGTACAAACAATCATACAGATTATACCCCAAATCTATCTATCTTCCAATCATCTCTCTCCTTTACTCCAATCCTACATCTCTGTGTGGATATTCCACAAGCATTACAAATTGAAAATATGAAAAATAGAATTCATTAACATGCTCCAAAACCCTGCCACTCCTGCAAACTTCCCTAGTTTTGTCAAGGGTATCACCTTCTATTCTTCTGGTTTTAGTGGGAAACTCAAACTTTACAATCTAGGAATCACACTTTATAGCTTCCTTTCCCCCAATCCTTTAAACCCAATCATATGTTGAGTCCTTTATCTTCTACCTCTACCACACTTCCAGCATCAGTCCTTCATCACTTCTCACCTACATCATGACAAAAGCCTCACTGGTTTCCCTGCTTCCACTCAAGTTAAAACAAAAGTATGACCATGTCACTTTCCTGCTCAAAAATCTTAAGTAGCTTTCTATTACCACTAAGATAAGTAGAAATTCTATAATAAGGCATCTGAATTCTTCACAATATGACTCCAACTTAACTTTTCAGATTTACGTCTCTCAAACATTCTCCATTCCAACCAAAACAGTCCCCTAGTTTTTCTTTAAACTGGCATTCTATCTCACAGCTATGCACACAAGGGTGCCTAGAATGTCCTCCCTCACTATCTCTGCCTCTTTGAACTTCCCACTTTCAAGGTTTAAATGCTACCTCTTCCATGAAGACTTTCCTTGTTTTGCCCCAGTTATTAGTGTTCTCTCCTTTCATAAATTACCTTTTATTTATTTATATGTATAAACATTTTTACCTCCCCCAACCTCCAAAGTAGTTTGTTGAACTGAATATCAGAGTCAGATTGAACTACAAAGGTCATTCTATCTCAGCTTGTTTAATTAACACCACAACCAATCCTATCTGCTATCAAGTCTTCAGTGTGAGTCTCTTTTTCTCTTCTGCTCTGATCTTCTTGCTGTTCCTTACCAAGATGTAGATAAATGGAGGCAGACTTCTGGGCTGTTCTTCCTCAATAAGTAGAGCCTACTCTTTATTTCTATTTTTTTTTTCATTGTTAGAAAAGCCCAAGACTTTAGAAGCATCCAGTTTGGTAGCAACAAAAGATCGTGTACATGAAAAACAGACTGTCATCTATAAAATTAGAGGAAGAGATGTTTAATTCAGAAAGCAATGACTTTCCTCCCTTTATAATTATCTAAATTCTACCCATATGTATCCGCATCTAACTCAGGAGGTCCTACCCTGTCCATGGAAGTCTTCCTTGACCAACCCAATCCATACTGACCTCTCCCTCCTGCCTACATACTCAGTACACATGGTCCATATATCACTCATTTGGTATAAACACACATATGCATCTCTTGAAGTATTATTAGCTTTTCCTAGATGTATCCTGTATCCTCAGAAAGACTGCAAATTCCAAGAGCAGATATGCTCGCATGTATTTATACTTTTCCATATATTTCCCCACCCTCCCACCCCTAACAGGCTATGATAGTATGATGTACTAGCATGAACACTAGATCTGAAAAGCTGTATTCTAATAATTTGTTGTTCTATCATTTTTCAGTCATTTCTTTTCTTTTGGTGAGGCAATTGGAGTTAAGTGACTTGTCCAGGGTCACATAGCTAGTTAAGTGTTAAGTGTCTGAAGCCAGATTTGAACTCAGGTCATCCTGAATCCAGGGCCAGTGCTCCATTCACTGCACCAGCAAGCTGCCCCTATTTTTCAGTCATTTCTGACTCTTAGTGACACATGTGGAGTTTTCTTGGCAAAGATACCGGAATGCTTTAACATTTCCTTCTCCAGGCTCATTTTACAGATGAGGAAACTAATGTAAACAGGATTAAGTGACTTGCCCAGGATCACTCAGCTAGTGTCTGAGGCCAGACTACAACTCAAGATGAGTCTTCCTGATGACAGGTGCAGTTTTCTTATCTACTGGGACCTGACCACCTAGCTTAAATACCCAAACAGCCATAAGTAAAATACTAAACAGCCATGGGGCAGTGTGTAAGCCCTGGAAATAGCAGTACCCTGGAAACCATTAGCCTTGCACCCATAGCCATCATCCAGGTACTGCAAATCCTTTGGAAAAGGGACCCCACCATCTTCCTTCTCATATGTCTCCCACCTCAAAGTGAATGAATGGAAACCCTGCTACATACAGGGCAATGAAGCCAGTCTAGCAAAAGTAACAAGGTATACTAAGGTAGAGGCAGCATGGGCCAAGTAGGTTAAACCATTGCCACCAACTCACCTTGGACCTTGGTAAAGATAACCCAGAGGACTCAAATCCCAGGAATAACTGTGCATCCCAGTTCACCAATCTTGCTTCTAGTCTGACACACAATCACGGCTGTCACCCCAACACTAACCTTCAGCAAAATGTCACTGATAGGCAGGTAAACCCAAGCTCTCAAGGAACAGCAATCCTTTCCCTTCCATCCCCACCCACCCTACTACCAGCCAGGCCCAAACAGCCAATATCCAGGAGTGTAGCTCTAGTACAAATTAACTATGTCAATTGTCTCTGCTAGTGCTATAGACCCTTCTTCCTCAGAAGCTACAACTACTACTAAATTACTAGAAAAAGAGTTCTTATCCTAGTACCTCTCGTATTTTTTAATGATTCCATATTAGAAATATAAATGCTTTTGAAATTTTTTTCTCCCGGGTAATGAGGGTTAAGTGACTTGCCCAGGGTTACACAGCTAGTAAGTGTCAAGTATCTAAGTCTGGATTTGAACTCAGGTCCTCCTGAATTCAGGGCTGGTGCTTTATCCACTGTGCCATCTAGCTGTCCCCCACATAAATGCTTTTTAAAAAAAAATCAATGGATGACATTAAATTACAATTAGATCTATCTGACTTGCAATCAAAATTGATATGTTGTCTTCTGCTATTAGAATGTGAGCTTGAGAGCAGAGATTGTCTTGATTTTCTATTTGTATCTCCACTGATTAACACAGTGCTACATACATAGTAAACTTCTTTTTTGGTGAGGCAACTGGGGTTAAGTGACTTGCCCAGGGTCACACAAGTAGTAAGTGTCAATCGTCTGAGGTTGAACTCAGGTACTCCTGACTCCAGGGCCGGTGCTCTACCAACTGTGTCACCTAGCTGCCCTTCATAGTAAACATTTAATAAATGCTTTCTCATTTGTTCATTTATGCTCTTCTCTGGGGTTCAGTTTCCCTATTTCACAAAGAAGTCTGATAATTCTTGAAATGTCCAGCTAAGTTCCTGGAAGAAAATATTTAGTACAAGATATTTAGTACATGTTGTTAAGTTAGCAAGTGGACAAAGTGATTAATAAGACAATAACTCAACAGTCATTTACTGAATGAGGGCTTGTAATTGGTAAAATATAAAAGAACAATCACTGACCAGTTCTTTATAACAACTTTAAACACAAAACCGTTTTACTTCCCAGATTAAACAATAAAATCACAGGGATACCTTAACTTCACATCTATTTAAGATCCTAGAGAGGATGTACGGTATGGGCTAGTGATGAGTAGGATGCTGATGACTCAGAAGATAACCAGGACGTGTCAGGAAGAATGATGTCTCAGACACTAGCTGTATCACCCTGAGATGATAATATAACTTCTCACCTTAGTTTCCTCATTTGTAAAATGGAGAGAATAACAGCAACTAACTTACAATAGTATTATGAGGATTAAATGAGATAACATATGTAAAGTTATATATAAATGCTAGTTATTATTATTTCCAACAAAGACTATCGGAAACAACACAAAAGAATACTTCAAAGAGTATATATGGCGATTTTTTTAGTAGATAGTGGGCAGTTTTGAGAAATAGGCACTAGACATATAACTGGTATCATGGTGGATCTGGTAACTACAAAAGCAAAGTATAGTTTACAAATAAAATTTATTTCATAGACTCTTAGAGTTGGAAAGAACCTCAGAGTTCATGTAGTTAGATTTGTAAATGAAAGGATTAAACCTGCTCTGATTGGCCTCAAAGAGCAAAAGCTGGGCACTCTTATTAGCGCCTTTTCTCAATCACATCCAATTTCTCAAGAATTAAGCTCTTATGTATAAGTCCCAATGCTAGAACAGTGCATGTTTGTATAGCACTTTATGGCTACAAAGTACATTATTAATATATATCTTTTGTCTCACATCGTTTTTTCCTCTAGGTCCTGTCTAGACAAATTTCCTTTAGTAAATTACTCCCTATTTTTATGTGTATGTATATATACAGATGTAATACATTCACACACATACATGCAAATGCATGTGCACAGACACACATACTCCTGTGCGTGCACTTCCTATCTATTTTACTTTGGTCAACAAATATATTTTTTTCCTCTCTTTATCTTACAAGAAATCATAAGATTTGTTAGTATTTTGTTTCCTTAACAACTTTTCTTTATCTCTCCATCTCAAGTCTAGAGATCCTTTACTTTCATGTGTATGGATAGGCCATTCAATACTCAAAAGTTTAGTATGTCTAAAACAAACCTCATTTAAGTTACCTAGACTCATATCTATTAAAAGTTGGCAGATATGTAATCTCTGATGTTTTAATAGACAGGAGTTTTCTTCATAAAGGCATTAACTTTACTGGTTTCCCTAGTGACTTGTTCAGTGGACTTAAAAGGCTGGGATAGGGTATGTGAATGTGGGCAGTCTCAATTTTTAAAAAGCAAAAATGTTCACATTAAGGATTACCATAATAGTTTCATTTTTTAAATTAAGTGTTTGAAGTTGAAATCTACTATGTAGATCTCTCATCTTATACTGAAATTACTGCTCCCCACCAAAACAGAAAAAAAATAGAAACTTATTTAATGTTAAATTACTTTATCTCACCAAGACATATGACATATAAACCGTGTTCAATTTCTACCTTTATAAAATGGTTTCTTTTGAAGATGGCTTTGCATACCATTGGTAGCATCTTCTTTCATGGAATTCTACATACAATTATAAACTGAGAGACATAAAGCCCTAAAGCACTCAGGAAGATGCAAAACCTAGTGATCATCAAAAATATTTCTCCATCCTTAAAGGAAATAAATACAAAGTAAGGTTTACAGTTGTCAGTGTAGTCTAGTGAGTATAAAATTGGTCTAGTAGTCTAATAGTGGTTTTTATTTCATCTCCACTGGTTATTGTCAGAGCATGATTCCTTAATTCTTCAGTGCCCTGGTTTCTCGCCTCACAGGCCCAGAATAATTATATCCATTACAACTGAGATTTTGTGAGGATTAATAAAATGATGCCAATAGAATGACTGGAGTTTTGTGAACAGGACCCTTTATAAATAGCAAGATTAGATAAGGTAAAAAAAAAATTAGATGAGGTAAAAACCTATAATCCTTCCTGTTAAGTTTTCACTTTCCAGTCTCACAGAGTGAGTGTTCAATGGGTTGATTAAATACTGATAGATGTTGAGAAACTCAAGGGATCTAAAACTACTGAACTCAGATGGAAAATGTTTCTCTATAAATTTTCTTTACTAGTTTCGATTTCAAGGAAAAGACAAGGACCCATTCATTACAATAACTAACATTTCTTCACCAAGTTGTAAATGGATCTTGTCTTGGACCTATCATTTGTTAAAGATGGGATGGGGCCTAGAAAAGACATTCTATAACAGTCTTTGTCTATATGTTATATGTAGAATAATAGCTAAATGGACAGCCTACAAAAAACCAAATTAAGGATATGAAACTGAAAAATGCCTATTGGAAATTAAATATTTGCTTTTCACTTATAAAAAAATTTTGTCTTTTTTGAGGCAATTGGGTCAAGTGACTTGCCCAGGGTCACACAGCTAGTAAGTGTCAAGCATCTGAAACCACATTTGAATTCAGGTCCTCCTGACTCCAGGACCCACTGGTGCTCTATCCACTGCGCCACCTAGCTGCCCCATATCTTTTGTTTTTATATCATATCTATTCCCCCACTGTATCCCTCACTCCATCTCAACAACTAAATAACCAAAAAGTCTGACAGTTCATGAAGTATTCCACAGTCATGGTCCCCGACTTCTGCAAAGAGAAGTGCCATTATTATTTCTAACCATGCATTTGGGGGTGCAGCAATGAGGGTTAAGTGACTTGGCCAGGGTCACACAGCTAGTGTCAGGTATCTGAAGCCAGATTTAAACTCAGGTCCTCCTGAATCCAGGGCTGGTGCTTTATCCACTATGCCACAATGCATTTTTTAAAAACTAAAAATCATCACAAATTTTCAAAATTCACAAGTACTCTCATGATTTTTTCATGAAACAGTGAAAGGAAAAGTAAAATTGTCCTATTTTTCTCATGTATGACACATTTAAATCTTTTAAAACAGAAAAGTGTTCTAAGAATTGCATCAAATGTCTAGAAATGTTTTAATACATAAGATGTTTCCAGAGAACAAAAGACGAAAGGACAGGATTACAAGAGTTAGTCAAACTCATTTTAGCCAAAACTGGAATCAATCTTCCTCTCCTTTCTGATCCCTCAACAACCAAAAAACAGATCTTTAAAGTATAGAATCCTGTAGTTGGAAGGGATTTTTAGGAATCATCTAGCTGTCAGAGGTCCAAAAAACTACAACCTTCAGGACAAATCTCACCATTTAAAAATGTCAAAACCATTCTTAGAAACAAAAAGAGGTAGAAACCAGTACTTGTCTGATGAGCTCAACCACTACCTGACCACTACCTGAAACTCAGCTCCCTCATCTAAAGATCTCATCTGACAGGATGATCACTATCTACAGTAGAGATGTCAAAAACACAGCACAACACCAGAACAAGATTAAAATGTAATTCAGAAATTAACAAAACAAAAATACAATAGAACATAATTTCAATATACAGTGTTCTAAATCAACATGTTGGCAGTAGTGAGTTTAGTGTTCCCCATTTCTATTTGAGTTTTACACAACTGATCTACTGGAGTATGTTGTTACGAAGGTTTCTTAACCTGGAATTCATGAATAGATTTCAGGGTATCCATGAACTTGGATGAGAAAAAAACCCAACTACTACATCATTTTCACTAACATGTAACTGAAATTTAGGATCTACACCAAATATTAATTAGAACAAAACAAAACATTCTGGAAAGTGGTTCATAGGCTTTACTAGATAACTAAAGGTGTCCATCTCTCTCTCTTGATGTAGAGGAAGTATATAATGTGGAGTCAGGGCTTCTCGTTTCTTTTGGCTCTAACACTTATTAGTTATGTATGTAATCCTGGGCAAGCTAGTTAACTTCTATGGGAACTAGATGTCTCAAAAAATGGAGGGACTAGATCAACCTTTTTGCCAGTCATGGAGCTATCTGGAAATCTGGTGAAGCCTATGGATCCCCTTTTAGAATAAGGTTTTTAAATGGATAAAATAAAATATATAAGACTATAAAGGAAACTAATCATATTGAAATACAATTATTACACTCTTTTTAAAAAAACAAGTTCACAGATCCCAGCTTAAGAACTCTTAGATTAGATATATATAAATCTTTCCCCACTTTAAAATTATCTGTTTTTCTAACGCTGTTAGGAAGTTCTAGGGGAAGTCATCTACCCATTTGTTAAATGGTTTACAAAAGCCATGAAAAAGCCACGAGGGAGGTACACTAAAAGGTTGTTGCTTCTAGAGCTAGCAGGTCTGAGCTTGACTGCCAAGCTCTGCCACTTCGTGCCATGTAACACTGAACAAGTTACTTAACCTCTCTCACCTCAGTTCCCTCACCTGTAAACTGAGAGGGTTAAACTAAATGTCATCAGGAAGGAGCCAGGTCTTAGTAAGAACTAAAAGATGCAAGGACTAGGAAAGAAGGGATTAAGATGAAAGCAATACTTGCTGTCTTGGGGAGGGGAGGGAGGGAGAAAAATTTGAAACTAGCAATCTTATAAAAACAAATGTTATGGGGCTGCTAGGTGGTGCAGTGGATAAAGCACTGGCCCTGGATTCAGGAGAACCTGAGTTCAAATCCAGCCTCAGACACTTGACACTTACTAGCTGTGTGACCCTGGGCAAGTCACTTAACCCCCATTGCCCCGCAAAAAAAACCCAAATGTTGAAAACTATCTCTAAATGTAACTGGAAAATGATAAAATATTTATATGGAAAAAAAAGATGAAAGCAAGTTTATCGTCTATAGAACATGAATTCCAGAGACCACAGTGGAAGGGATGGGAAGCTTTGGAATAGGACATTGCAGGGAGGAATGGATTGAGGGGAATAGGTATAAGGAAGAGGAAGGGAGATAAGGCAGAGAATGGGTCTGAATGATGAATCATAGGGTTCAAAATCACCGGGATGAGGAAAGCATATTAATAATTAAGGGAAGATTTTAGATAGATTTTCAATGTTTGTAGGGTTTTTGGTCTCAGGGTGGATTCCTTTCAGAATTTAGACAACTCAGGAGAGGCAGAAGACCAAGTAGAAGACTGTGAGGGAATTGTGCTCTCTCCTAGCAGGAGACTAGTGTGATGGAATGAATAAATTCTGTCACTTGTGTCCTTTGGAATTGGAGGAAGAACTACTGCAGATCAAATATAAGGATGGAAGCAGCTTCTTGTTGTCAGGTTTTGCACATGGATATAGCTAGGTCACTTGCTCCAACTTGTGGCACAGAGTACTAACAGGAAGGGGTGGGGGGTGGGATGGAAGGAAAAAAGAAAGCAGGATAAGAGTATGCCTTCCTCCAAATGAATGATTTCCAAATGCAAGTTGTTCATGTCCAGTATGGTGAAAATGGGTACCAGGCTGGAAGGAGGGCAGGGTTGAAGGGTGAGAGAGCAGATCTCTACCTGGCTAACTTTCACTCCAAAGAAAGAAGGTATTTTGCTTACAAATACCAGTACTAGCAAACTATAAAATTAAGCCCAGAATTTCAACAGCTTTTCCTGATTACTGTTAGCTTCAACCAAGCCACAGATTCATTTAATGACTAAACCAGGCAAGGAAGCACTTTGTTTTCCAGACAGAGAGGAACCTTCTTAACAGGATCCAGGTTTTTCAGATATGTAAATAAGTTACCTAATGTCCCATGGATAATAGCATCCTTTTCCTACAGGAGTGCCATGATATTTTAACTCCTGAACTTACTCTGATAGATTTACATCTTAAGAAAACAAGCCCAATCTTTTGACACAGATAATTCTAATTCTAACCATGCAATTCTTTAAAGTTTGAAGAGGAATTTTATAGGGCATTAAAATGTTTCTGAAGGCTTTAGGAATAGCTGTTATAATGTAATCACCAAGCATGATTGCAGAGGCCAAATGATTAAGCATGCTATCTACCTGTTGAGAGAGAGGTGATGGACTCAAGATGCAGAATAAGACATTTTTTTGGACATGGCTCAGGTGGGAATTTGTTTTGCTTTACTGTGTAAATTTGCTACAAAAGTTGTTTGTTTTTTTTAATGGTGGGAGGAAGAGGTGAAGAGATAAGACAGATTTTTGTTAACTGAAAAAAGAGCTATTTCCTAAAAAAAAGACTATAATAGCAGTCTTCTCACAAAACAGCAACTCAGAGAAAGGTTCCCTAATTATAAGGATGTGTCTCAAGAATGCTAATAGTCATTACAAAGAGGGGGTTTGTTATATGTTTTTTCCACCTCTAACACTATGTTTTATAATTCAGAATCTACCTAGTTCACTCCAAGGCCAAACAATTCCTAAGTTACCCACTGTTTTATTTTACTTTTTTCAGTGAAGCTATGAGGTAAAAAGACTAACTTTTATGAATGCAAAAACGGAGGTTTGGGGATATATACATTCAAAGAGGTGTAGTCAAAGAGCATCAGTTGCAGGTCAATATTAGGAAAACTATGAGCTTAACTGAACATATCAGTAACAAAAACAAAATGACGATTATTTAAACAGATGCAGAAAAGGCTTATGACAAAAGAAAAACCATTCCTATTAAAAACACTATAAAGCACTGGGGCGGCTAGGTGGCGCAGTGGATAAAGCACCGGCCCTGGAGTCATGAGTACCTGAGTTCAAATCCGGCCTCTTGACACTTAACACTTACTAGCTGTGTGACCCTGGGCAAGTCACTTAACCCCAATTGCCTCACTAAAACAAACAACAACAACAACAACAAAAACACTAGAAAGCACAGAATAAACGGAGTCTTAAAATGATAAGTAATGTCTATCTAAAACCAACAAGAATTATCTGTTATGTAGGTAATACAGAAGCCTTTTCAGTAAGATCAGAAGCAAAGTAATTATGCATTATCACCATTATTATTTAATAGTGTCCTAGAAATGCTAGCTATACTAATAAGACAATAAAAAATTTAAAAGAATAAGCTTGGGCAATGAGGAAACAAAACTACCACTTTTTGAAGATATGATGGTTTACTTAGAGAACCTTAGGACTCAACCAAAAATCTAATCAAAACAATCAACAAAGTTGCAGGATATTAAAAAAAAAACACACACCATATAACGCACGAGCATATTTCTACATATCCCCAACAAAATCCAACAGGAAGAGCTACAAAGAGAAATTCCATTTAAAAGAACAGTGTAAAATACTTGGGAAACCACTTGTCAAGATACACATAGGAACTATATGAACACAATTACAAAATACTCCAAACAAATGGAGACAGGATCCCAAAGAGATCATAAAAAAGGGGAAAGGACCCACATGTACAAAAATATTTATAGCAGCTCTTTTTGTGGTGGCAAAGAATCAAAGATTGAGGAGCTGCCCATCAATTGGGGAATGGATGAACAAGTTGTGGTATATGAATGTAATGGAATACTATTGTGCTATAAGAAATGATGAGCAGGCAGATTTCAGAAAAACCTGGAAAGACTTACATGAACTGATGCTGAGTGAAGTGAACAGAACCAGGAGAACACTGTACACAATAACAGCAACACTGTGCAATGATCAACTATGACAGACTTAGCTCTTTTCAGCAACGCAATGATCCAGGACAATTCCAAAAGACTCACGATGGAAAATGATCTTCACATCCAGAAAAAAGAACTATGGAGTCTAAATGCAGATAGAAGCATACTATTTTCACTTGGTTTTTGTTTTTCTTTCTTGTGGTTTTTCCCTTCTGTTCTGATTCTTCTTTCACAACATGACTAATGTGGAAATATGTTTAACAAGATTGTACATGTATAACCTATATAAGATTGTTTGTCATCTTGGAGAGAGGGGAGGGAGAGAGGAAAATCTGGAACTCAAAGTCTTACAAAAATGAATGTTAAAAACTATCTTTATATGTAATTGAGAAAAAATATTAAGAGAAAAAAATAGAGAAATATTAAAATAAAAGTGACAATTCTAACTAAATTAATTTACTTATTCATTGACAAACCAATTAAGCTGCCAAAAATTATTTGACACAGCCAGAAAAAAATAACAAAATTAATTTGGAGAAACAAAAGGTCAAGAATATCAAGGGAATCAATGAAGAAAAATATAAAATAGGGGGCCAAACAGTACCAGATCTCAAAGAATAACACAAAGCTGTAATCATCAAAACAATTTGGTACTAGGTAAAAAACACAGAAGTTAGTTTATCAATGGAACAATTTAGGAACACAATTTATAGAAACAAATGTGCACAAAAATCTAATGTTTGATAAACCTAAAGATCTTGGCAAGAACTCACTATTTGACAAAAGCTGCTTGGAAAACTAGGAAATAGCCTTGCAGAAACTAAGTATTAGTGTGCCACACTGTATATCAAGATAAGCTCAAAAAGAGTACATGATTTACAAAAACAAAGGGAGATATCATAAGCAAATTAGTGGAGATGGATGGAAGAAATGACCTGATCTGTGGATAAGTGAAGAGTTCATGATTAAATAAGAGACAGAGAGGTTCATGGAAGTTAAAATGGATGTTTGATTATATAAAGTTGTAAATGTTTTGTACAAACAAAACCAATGAAGCCAAATTTAGAAAAGCAGGAAACTGGAGGGGGCGGGAGACAGACACTTTGCAGCAAGTTTCTTTGATAAAGGTCTCATTTCTAAAACATATAGGGAACGGAAGGCAAATTTAAAAGAATAAGAACCATTCCCCAATTAATAGTCAAGGGATATGAATAGGCAGTGTGCAGAGGAAGAAATAAAATCTGAGATAATAACTCACATCCATCAGATTGGATAAGATGACAGAAGGAAAATGACATGCTAGAGGGAATGTGAGAAAAGATAGGTATGCTAATGATCTGTTAGTGTAGCTGTGAAAAATCTAACCATTCTGGAGAACAATTTGGAATTATGCCCTAAAAACTATTAAACTAAGTATAGACCCAGCAATACCACTACCAGGTCTTTACCCCAAAGAGAGAAAAGGAAAAAATATAAAAAAAATATTTTATAAAAGGGTTTTTTTTTTTGTGGTGGTGGCAAAGAACTGAGAAGATGCTCATCAAACATAACAAATTATGGTATATGAATATGATGAAATACTTTGGTGCTATAAGAAATAGTGAAAGGGATGATTTCAGAAAGACATGGGAAGGCTTATATAAACTGATGCAAAGTGAAGTGAGCAGTTTACAACACAAAAGTAATATTGTAAAGATAATCAACTGTGAAAGACCTGGTAACTGATCAACACAAAGACTCACCAAAATTCCAAAAGGCTTCTGATGAAAAATGCTCTACATTCCTTCCTTTTTTTTTAAAGTTTTTTTTTTAAATTTATTTATTTTTAAGTGAGGCAATTGGGGTTAAGTGACTTGCCCAAGGTCACACAGCTAGTAAGTGTTAAGTGTCTGCGGCTGGATTTGAACTCAGGTACTCCTGAATTCAGGGCCGGTGCTCTATCCATTGCGCCACCTAGCTGCGCCCCTTCCTTCCTTTCTTTTTAAAAAAATTTTTTTTTTGGCAGGGCAATGGGGGTTAAGTGACTTGCCCAGGGTCACACAGCTAGTATGTGTCAAGTGTCTGAGGCCGGATTTGAACTCAGGTACTCCTGAATCCAGGGCCAGTGCTTTATCCACTGTGCCACCTAGCCGCCCCTTCCTTTCTTTTTTGTAGTGGGGCAACGAGGGTTCAGCGACTTGCCCAGGGTCACACAACTAGTAAGTGTCAAGTGTCTAAGGGCGGATATGAACTCAGGTACTCCTGAATCCAGGGCCGGTGCTTTATCCACTGCACCACCTAGCCGCCCCCACTCTACATTGCCAGATAGAGAACTGATGGAGACTCAGACTACAAAGCACTTTTTGTCTTCTCTTTTTCTGGGGAGGTGGGGTGGGGGGTGGAATTTGGCTAATTTAAGGGGGTAGAGTTATAAGGGAAGAGGATGGGACTTGTTTTTACCAATCACTAAGTACTGGACACCTACATTATTTCCAATTCTTTGCTCTAAAAAAAAAAATGCTGTTATAAATGTTTTGTTGTATTAAAAACCTTGGGGAAAAATCAAAACAAAACAAAACAAAACCCTTTGGTTAAACCACTCCACGTAGCCATAGAAAACGGTGTGGACTTACCTTTCACAGAATTTTAGACTTAGATCCAGAGAGTGAAAGTTGATGACCTCAGGGTCATTAAGACAGGTAGTGTTGACAGGAATAAAACTAGGGGTCTTCTTACTCTAAAACTGGTACTCCTTAGTTTCTTCTTTTTTTCTTTCCTTCTTTTCTTCCTATTTATTTTATTCAGTTTTATTTTATTTTCAGTTCTGAATTCTCTGTCTCCCCCACCACTCCCTAACCCTTCAAGAAGACAAGAAATACAATGTCATGCAAAACATTTCCACACTGACCTTGTCCTGAAGGGGAGGAGGGAGGGGAAAAGAAAAGAAAGAGAAAAAGGCTACGTTTTTATACTTCTTGTAAATCAGGTGCCCTTTTTGAACATATTTTGGTAAACAGTGTAAGACCCTAATGTCTCGTTTCTGCAAAGCTACTTTCTAGTTTTCCAAGCTGTTTGTGCCCTAATTTATCGGTTTCTGTGCTCATTTGTTTCTACAAAATGTATACCTAATCTGTTTCACTGATCAACTTCTTTATTCCTTATCCAGTACCAATAATTTTGATGATGACAGCTTTGTAGTATAGTTTGAGATCTGGTATGACTAGGCCTCTTCCCTTCCCATTTCTTTTTAATTATAATTTTTTTTTTTTAGTGAGGCAATTGGGGTTAAGTGACTTGCCCAGGGTCACACAGCTAGTAAGTGTCAAGTGTCTGAGGCTGGATTTGAACTCAGGTCCTTCTGACTCCAGGGCCAGTGCTCTATCCACTGCGCCACCTAGCTGCCCCTCTTCCCATTTCTTTTTAGTGATTCAAGGTTTTTTTAATTATTAAATTCATTCATTCATTTATTTTGATTCAAGCTTTAATACATGAATATAAATGAATAAAACTGTGATATATCATAAAAATGATGAACAGAAAGAAGGCTAGTATGTCTATGAACTGATGCAAAGTATAGTAAGCAGAACCAGGAACATCCTACACAATGTCTACTTCTATGAAAAAAGCAAAGAACAACATAAAACAATTGAAACTCAGTTGTATAAAATGATAAGGAACAAATCTAGACTAAATGTAAAGAAAGAGACATATTTTTTGGACATTGCCAACACAGGAAATTATTTTGCTTGGTCATTAACACAAACACACATATGTGTATATGTTTGTTATGAGGCTTTTCTTTTTCTTTCTTTTTTTAATCAGTTGTGAGAAGTGGAAAAAAATATAAATGCTTGGTAATTGAAAATAATTAAAAATTATAATGACTGGCATTCCCCAATTGAGAAATGGTCAAAGGATATGAACAGGCAGTTTTCTGATGAAGAAACCAAAGCTATCTATTCCCATATGAAAAAATGCTCTAAAGCTCTAATGATTAGAGAGATGCAAATAAAAACAACTTTGAGGTACCACCTGATATCTATCAGATCGGCTAAAATGACAAAAAAGGAAAATAATAAATGTTGGAGAAGCTGTGGGAAAATTGGAACACTAATCCATTGTTGGTGGAGCTGTGAACTGATCCAACCATTCTGGAGAGCAATTTGGAATTATGCCCAAAGGGCGATAAAGCTGTGCATACCCTTTGACCCAGCAATACCACTTTTGGGTCTTTTTCCCAAAGAGATCATGGAAGGGGGAAAGGGACCCACATGTTCAAAAATATTTACAGCTGCTCTTTATGTGGTGGCAAGGAATTGGAAGTTGAGGGGATGCCCATCAACTGGGGAATGGCTGGACAAGTTGTGGTATATGAATACAATGGAATACTATTGTGCTATAAGAAACGATGAGCAGGAGGAGTTCAGAGAAACCTGGAGGGTATTGCATGAGCTGATGATGAGTGAGATGAGCAGAACCAGAAGAACATTGTACACAGTATCATCAACATTGAGTGTTGACCTACTGTGATGAACTATATTCTTCTCACCAATGCAATGGCACAGGAGAGTTCCAGGGAACTCGTGATGGAAGAGGATCTCCAAATCCAGGAAAAAAAAAAAAAAGAACTGCGGAGTATAGATGCTGGATGAACTATACTATTTCTTTTGTTTTTGATGCTGTTGTTTTTTTTCTATTTTGAGGTTTTTCATCATTGCTCTGATTTTTTTCTCTTATAACATGACTAATGCAGAAATAGGATTAATGTTATTATGTGTATATATATATATACATAACCTATATCAGATTACTTGCTGTCTAGGGGAGGGGGGAGGGAGGGAAGGGAGGGAGAAAAATCTGAAATTGTAAAGGTTGTATAAACAAAAGTTGAGAACTATTTTTACATGTAACGGAAAAAAATAAAATAGTTTATTAATTAAAAAAAAATTATAATGACTGGGGCAGATAGGTGGTACAGTGGATAAAGCACCAGCCCTGGATTCAGGAGGACCTGAGTTTACATCCAGCCTCAGACACTTGACACTTATTAGTTGTGTGACCTTGGGCAAGTCATTTAACCCCCACTGCCCCAGAAAAAAAAAATTATAAGACCAAACCTGGACCCAAAGAGGAAATGAGAAGGGAAGCTGTTCTCCCTGCCTCCCCCAGCCCCATACACTTTGGAGATGTGTAGGACTTTAAGTGTATAATACTGCATGTAAAGTCAGCTTTTTTTTTCCCTATGTTATAAAAGATGGCTTTTATTCTATGTTATAAAAGATGGCTTTCTGGAAAGGTGGGGAGTAGGCAGAGGGAAATGTGGGTTATATAAAAATAATATGTCACTATTTTTAAAGTTCTAAAATAAGTCTGATTCTTCTAAATTTAACAGCCAAAATTTAGGAGATGCAGAGAAAGACCTGACAAAAATAGTAAAATGGAAGTAGTGAAAGAAACAATATGAGAAGTGATGAACTAGAGGCCAAATTATAAATGTAAATTCATGGAGTATCTCAGGAATTAGAGTATCTGGGTATAACTCCCAGCTCCGCTATATTCACTATATGTATAACTGGGCAAATCACAACCTTTTTGGGCCTTGGATGCCTCATCAGTGAAAAGGTTTTAGACTAATTGGCCTGAGGTCCATTCCAGCCCTAAATATATGATCCTACTATCTACTAGCAGAAGAATATACTCTAAATTATTTTTCTAAAAACAAAGACTCAGAAAATTAGGACTGGAACCTTAACACAAAGAGAGTGGCTTTGGTATGTGGGTATTATGAGTAGGACAAAGAATGATGACAGCTTGAGTGGACAGAGAGATGGCCATGAGGGTGGTAGTGACATAACTAACCTTACAAATATTATCTTGGTATAATGCAGAATGCTGGACTTAGGAGACCTGTTTTCAAATGAAAGGTCTGATATTTGATTAAGCAACTGACAAACTCTCTGAACTTCAGTTTTCTTATATCTAAAATAAGAATAACTACCTGTACTATTTACCTTTGTTATTAGCAATCTTAAAGCACAACAAAAATGTGAGTTGTTACAGAAATAAAACTTTTAAGAAATACTGCTCTGAATATGAGCTACTAGTATTTGCAAGGCACATAGGGAAGTAATTTGTGATGTTGCTTTCTCCTAAAAGCCAAACAACTCTTCAGTACTGAATTGTCATTGAAGGAAGAAAAAAAGTAAATGAAAGCCTATTTACTTACATGGCAAAAGAAAAAAAAAACATTTAATTTTCCACTTAGTATTTTCCCTTCTAATACTCCCCTCGGGCAATGAAGGAGTTTATTTTCAAATTGGAAAAATGTATTACACATAATGGAAAGTAAATAAGTTAAAATCTATTTTAAGAAATATACTGGACTTTTAAAGATGTCCCCTTTAATATATTAAATATGCAGAAAGAAGGAATAGTATTTCCAGATGTTTGAGTCATAATGAAGACATTCTATATTAGCAAAGAAGTTTTCTTCAAAGAATCTGACTATTTTGCTAGAGGAAAGAATCATTTAAGAAGAAATGGTAGATAGATCCATTGAAGTTTTTCCCCCCTAAATCTTCACTTGTAACACCAACATCCTTCTTCTAATGTTCCATCTATCCTGAAGGGCCTAAAGAATGAGTCCCCCTAGCCTGAAAAAAGCCTATTGGACAGTTAAAAATATATATATACATATAGATATAGACACACAGAGGATGAGAGAGGATGCAATTTTTCTAAAGTGGTTAGACTTTAGGGGCAGTTGGGTGGCGCAGTGGATAAAGCACCGGCCCTAGATTCAGGAGGACCTGAGTTCAAATCGAGTCTCAGACACTTGGCACTTACTAGCTGAATGACCCTGGGCACATCCACCCCGCCCCCCCAAAAAGGTTAGACTTTATATCTCTATCAAATTTATTGGGGTATCAAGTTGAATAACTAAACCATATTTGAAAAATCCATGAAATGACAAGCAGGATGATTTCAGAAAGGCCTGGAAAGATTTGTATAAACTAATGTATAGTGAAGAGAGCAGAACCAAGAGAACATTGTCCACAGAGACAGCAATATTGTTTGAAGAACTGTGAAAGACTTCACTATTCTCAATACAATGATCCAAGACAATTCCAAAGGACTATCTATGAAACATACGATCCACCTCCAAAGAAAGAACTGAAATTGATGGAACACAGACTGAATGAAGCATGCTGTTTTTTTACTTCTTTTCTTTTTTTTTCTTTTATTCAAGTTTTCACATACAAAATTACTAACTTGATAATGTTTTACATGATCATACATGTGTAACCTATATCTGATTGCTTACCACCTCAGGGAGTGGGGAGGGGAGGGAGGGAAGGAGGGATAAAAATTGGAACCCAAAACTATAAATAAAAATGTTTATTACTTTAAAATGTTACTGACTATGCAGTAAAACAAAATATGAAGAATAACTTAAGAATATCCTATGTAGTTGAAAACTAGCTCTACATGTAACCAAAAAATAATAAAATACTTTTATGATAAAAAAATAATATCCTATGTATCCCTGGCATATAAAGAAATCAGAAATGATTGTTTTCTCACTCAACTCAAACTCCACCCAAGTCATAAACCAACATCTCACTGCAGTTTAGAAGGGGCTCTAGGTTCTTAAAGTTTCCACCAAAGGAAGGATTATGTTGGATTCATCCTCTTAATAAAATTTTTTAAATTAAATTTAAATTAAAATAAATCAATAAGAATTTTATGTGCCAGGCACTGTGCTAATTCTAATTAGGTAATGATGTAAAAATGGGAAAATGAATGGAGAAAAGAATGTCAAGACAAAACAGTTTCATAGAGAAATTTAATTGATAATCTGATACAAATCAACTGCCATAAGGGTGATGCCAAATGAATTCAGAAAATGCCTTAATCAGCAAATAATCTCCTTGTGTATGTAGTATAAAGCTACAGCAGCACCAATGGCAATGCTGGTTTAAAACATAAATTTGTTTGTAAAAATATTACAGAAGGATGGTAGAAGATTATGAGCAATATCTCTTCATATTACAGCAAGAAACAGGAGAGAAAAACAAATTTAAAGAAAGCTTAGTCAACAAAAATGATTATCTCAATAGATGCAGAAAAAGCTTTTGACAAAATACAAAACTCATTCTTATTAAAAACACTAGAAAGCAAAGGAAGAAATGAAGCTTTCCTCAATATGATAGGTAGTATCTATCTAAAACCATCAGCAAGCATTATCTGTAATGGTGATAAGCTAGAAGTCTTCCTAAGAGGACCAGGAGTGAAGCAAGGATCATTATCGCCACTATTACTTACTATTGTACTAAAAAATGCTAGCTATACAATAAATTAATATAGCAATCTCCTGTTTGATAAACCCAAAGACTCTAGGCTCTAGGATAAGTTTTTGACAAAAACTGCTGGGAAAACTGGAAAATAGTATGGGAGAAACTAGGCACAGATCAACATCTTACACCATACACCAAAGTAAAGTCAAAATGGGTACATGATCTATACGTAAAGGGTGATACCATAGGCAAATTAGAAAAGGAAGAAATAGTTTATTTGTCAGATCTACAGAGAGGGGAAGAATTTATTACCAAAGATGAGATAGAGAACATTATGAAATGCAGAGTGGATCATTTTGACTACATTAAATTTAAAAGGTTTTGCGCAAACAAGATTAGAAGAAAAGCAGAAAGCTGGGAAACAATTTTTACAAACAGTGTTTCTGATTAAGGCTTCATATCTAAAATATATAGAGAACTGAATCAAATATACAAGAATACAAGTCATTCTCCAACTGAGAAATGGTCAAAGGATATGAGCAGGCAGTTTTCAGATGAAGTTAAAGCTATTTACAGCCATATGAAAAAATGTTCTCAATCACTACTGATTAGAGAAATGAAAATTAAAACTACTCTGAGGTACCACCTCACACCTATCCCATTACAAAAAAGGAAAATAATAAATTTTGGAGAAGATGTGGGAAAATTGTAAGACTAATGCACTGTTGGTGGAGCTGTGAACTGATCCAAGGGATATAAAACTGTGTATACTCTTTGACCCAGCAATAACCACTACTAGGTTTATATCCTAAAGAGATCATTAAAAAGGGGGAAAGACCCACATGTGCAAAAATATTTATAGATGCTCTTTTTGTGGTGGTAAAGAATTGGAAATTGAGGGGATGCCCATCAATTGGGAAATGGCTGAACAAGTTGTGGTATATGAATATAATGGAATACTATTGTGGTGTAAGAAATGATAAGCAGATGGATTTCAGAAAAACCTGGAACGACTTACATGAATTAATGCTGAGTGAAATGAGCAGAACCAAGAGAATATTGTATACAGTATCAACAACATTATGTGATGATAAACTGCGATAGACTTAGCTCTTCTCAGCAATACAATGATCCAATACAATGCCAAAAGACTCATGATGGAAAATGCCCTCTACATTCAGAAAAAGAACTGTTGAGTCTGAATGCAAATTGAAGAATACTATTTTGCTTTGTTGTTGTTTATTCTTTCTTGCTTTCCCCCTTTTGTTCTTATTCTTCTCTTACAACATGACTAATGGGGAAATATGTTTAACATGATTGTAATGTATAAGCTATATCAGATTGCTTGCTGGCTTCAGGAGGGAGGAGGGAAGAAAGAAAAAATTGGAACTCAAAAAGTATTTTTACATGTAATTGGAAAAAATTAAAAATTAAATTAAATTAAAAAAAAGAAATGCTAGCTATAGCAATAAGAGAAGAAAAAGAAATCAAAGGTATTGGTACATTTAGAGAATCAACTAAAAAACTAGTTGAAATAATTAACTTCAGTAAAATTGCAGGATATAAAATAAACCCACATAAATCATCAGAATTTTTATATATTACCAACAAAGTACAGCAGCAAGAGATAAGAGAAATTCCACTGAAAATAACTTCAGGGGCAGCTAGGCGATGCAGCGGATAAAGCACCAGCCCTGGATTCAGGAGGACCTGAGTTCAAATCCAGCACAGATATGACACTAGCTGTGTGACCCTGGGCAAGTCACTTAAACCTCACTGCCCCACAAAAACCAAACCAAACCAAAACAAAGCAAAACAAAAAACCGGAAAATAACTTCAGACAATTAAAAACACTTAGAAATTTACATGTCAAGACAAACCCAAGAAGTAGATGAACACAATTACAAAACACTTTTCACACAAATATGGTCAGTCACATCTAAACAACTGGAAAAATATTAATTGTTTACTTATTTAGTGCCATACAAAACTACCAAAAATTATTTTATAGAGCTGGAAAAAATAATTTTAAAAATGCATCTGGAAGAACTAAAGATCAAGAATACCAAGGGAATCAATTTTTAAAAATATGAAGTGATCTAGCAACACTAGATCTCAAACTACATTACAAAGCAGTAATCATCAAAACAATTTGGTACTGGCTAAGAAACAGAGTGGTGGATCAGTGAAATAGATTAAGTACACAATACACAGTACTAAATGACCATAGTACTCTAATGTTTGATAAACCCAAAGATCCATGCTTTGGGGACAATAACTCACTATTTGACAAAAATTGCTGGGAAAACTGGAAAGCAATTTGGTAGAAACTAGGTATAGACCAATCCAAGATAAGGTCAAAATAGATACACCATTTAGACATAAAGGGTAGTATCACAAGTAAAATAAGGGATATGATAATGTTCCCCTAATTCTTCCTAAGAGAAAAATTTATGGCAAAATAAGACAGAGAACATTATGGGATGTAAAAATGGATAATTTTGATTGCATTAAATTAAAAAGGTTTGCACAAACAAAATCAATGCTGCAAAAATTAGAAGGAAAGCCAGAAACTGGGGTGGGGGGGGGGAATTTACAATGGGTTTTTCTGATAAAGGCCTTATTTCTCAAATATATAGAGAACCAAGTCAAATTTATATGAATACAAGTCATACCCCAATTGATAAATGGTCAAAGGATATGAACAGGCAGTTTTCAGAAGAGAAATCAAAGCTAGCTATACTTACATAAAAAAAAAATCTAAATCACTACTGATTAGATAAATGCGAACTAAAAGAGTTCTGAGGTATCACCTTATACTTATCAGATGGGCTAATGTGACAGAAAAGGAAAATGACAAATGTTGGAGGGGATATAGGAAAACTGGGAAACTAAAGCACCATTGGCGTAGTTGTAACCCGTTTAAACCATTCTAGAGAGCAATGTGGATAGCCTTTGATTCAACAATACCACGACTAGGTCTGTATGCCAAAGAAATCAAAGAAAATGTAAAAGAACCTATATATATACATATATACATAAGAAATGGTGAGCAGGATGCTTTCAGAAAAACTTGGGAAAACTTACATGTACTAAGGAAAACTCAAGGGGACAGCTAGGTGGTACAGTGGATAAAGTACTGGCCCTGGATTCAGGAGGACCTGAGTTCAAAGCCGGCCTCAGACACTTAACACTTACTAGCTGTGTGACCCTGGGCAAGTCACTTAACCCCCACTGCCTCTCAAAAAAAAAAGAAAAAAAGAAAAAAACTCAAGGGAGCAAACCAGAACACTGTACACAGTAACAGAATACTGTATGATGATTAACTGTGAATGACTTAGCTATTCTGAGCAATATAATTATCTAAGACAATTCTGAAGAATTTATAATGAAAAATGCTTTTCATCTCCAGAGAAAAAACTAACGGAGTTTGAATGAAGATCAAATCATACTTTTTTTTAAACTCTGTTTTTCTTGTTTGTTTTTTTCTTGTTTTCCTTTACAACACAGCTAATATGAAAATACATTTTGCATGAGTGCACACGTATAAAAGATCTATAGCAAATTGCTTATCTTCCCATCTGGGACTCAAGACAAAATTTGATGATTAAATGGTTATTGGGAGTGGGTTACTAGGACATAAGTAGACGATGTTATTTTTTTTAACATTATTTAATAGTAATGATCGTCATTGTATTGCTTTGGACTTTTGTTTTATGGTGTTTATATTTCATGAATATTCCTGGTGGCATGTAAATATCCCTTCTCAAAATTAGCTTTTTCTTACCTTGGAGAGCACAAAGCAATCAATGTTAGGGTCCCTGGGGTCCACTGTGAGACTTCTAAGTAGTTTAATCTGTAGCATGACTTAGTATACTTAAAGTCTGTTTAACAAGGTTTGTATGGGAGGGAGGCAAGAAGAGAATTTGGAATTTTAAATTTTAAGAAACAAATGTTTTAAAAATTTGTACATGCTCTTTTTCCCAAAGAGATCATGGAAGGGGGAAAGGGACCCACATGTACAAAAATATTTATAGCTGCTCTTTACGTGGTGGCAAAGAACTGAAGTTGAGGGGGTGCCCATCAATTGGGGAATGGCTGGACAAGTTGTGGTATATGAATACAATGGAATACTATTGTGCTATAAGAAACGATGAGCAGAAGGAGTTCAGAGAAACCTGGAGGGTCTTACGTGGGCTGATGATGAGTGAGATGAGCAGAACTAGAAGAACATTGTACACAGTAACATCAACATTGAGTGTTGATCTACTGTGATGGACTATATTCTTCTCACCAATGCAATGGCACAGAAGAGTTCCAGGGAACTCGTGATAGAAGAGGATCTCCAAATCCAGGAAAAAAAAAAAAAAAAAAAAGAACTGCGGAGTATAGATGCTAAATGAACCATACTATTTCTTTTGTTTTTGATGCTGTTGTTTTTTTTCTATTTTGAGGTTTTCCATCATTGTTCTGATTTTTTTTCTCTTATAACATGACTAATGCAGAAATAGGATTAATGTTATTATGTGTATGTATGTATATATATATAACCTATATCAGATTACCTGCTGTCTAGGGGAGGGGGGAGGGAGGGAGAAAAATCTGAAATTGTAAAGCTTGTATAAACAAAGGTTGAGAACTATCTTTACATGTAACAGAAAAAAAATAAAATACTTTATTAATTTAAAAAAAATTTGTACATGCAATTGAGTAAAAATAAGAGAAAAAACAAATAAAAAGAAAATACAGATAAAAAAAAAAAGAAAACTGGACAGCTAGGTGGCGCAGTGGATAGAGCACTGGCCCTGGAGTCAGGAGTACCTGAGTACAAATCTGGCCTCAGACACTTGAGCTCTTAACATTTTCTGGAGCAAATGTCTAGTTTGATCGTTCTGCTTCTTTCTTAGTGGTATTGAGTGTTGCTATTTTAGTATCTCAGGAACAGCTCAGGCAGGGGACTTGCCAGCTTTCAACTTTCCTAGAGTGTTCTGATCCATGGCAAAGTCTGATTGCTGCCCCTTTCCTCTTTTGCTATCTTGGCTCTCTCAACGAGCATTTTTTAAGTGCTCATTTTGTATGATGTCCTATGCTAACTGCTGGTATACTTAGCAATTTCTTATACTTTGAAAGAGTTGAAAAAAGAGTTGAGAAAATAATTTTTTTAAATGAAATGAGAGCTCTATATAGAAAGAAATTGGAAAAGAAATGAGAGTTAATGAAGAAAGAATTGGAAAGGGAAATGAAAGTTAGAATGGACCCAAAAGAAGACAATGACTTTATAAGATAATAACAAATATTAAAACAAAATCAAAAAACTGGAAAAAACAGAAGAAAATTTAAGTTCTCTCATAGCAAAAATAACTGATCTGAAGAACAGATCAAAGAGAAAATGTAAGGATCAATGGATTATCTTAAATCCATGACCAAGGAAAGGATCCTAGACAACACAGAAGAAAAATGTCCAGAACTTTTAGAACATTAGAGATAGAATTTAAGAGCTTTCAAGTCAAAGAAAAAAATACTCAGCCAAAAGCAAAGAATTCAAGTACCAAGGAGCCAGTCAGAATCACATATGATTTAGCAGCAGTCTCCACTACAAAGGAACAGAGAACTTAGAACATGGGTGTCAAAACACAAATACAAATAGATCCCTGCAGCTGCATGGTGACTTAGAAAACCAAAAATTAACATTATTTATGTTGTATTGTATTTTTATTTATTTTGTTAGATATTTTGCAATTATATTTTAATTTGGTCCAGAACTGTATCAAGTTTGATACATCTGACTTAGAATACAATATACCAGAAAGCAAAGGATAAAGTCATATGACCAAGAATAACTTACTTAGAAAAACTGAGTATAATCATAAAGGAGAAAAAAATGGAACTTTAATGAACTATAGGACTTTCTAGAGTTCCTGATAAAAATATCTGAGTAAAAAATTTTAAGTGTAAACATGAGTCAAGACAAACATAAAAAAGGCAAATGTGAATGAGAACCAACCATAAGAGACAAAACATGAATAAATAGCTTTCATTATAATAAGGGGAGATGATATATGTGTTATCTCTGTACTCTATTTTCATCAGGGACAATAGGAGTATAATTGACAGAAAGCTTGGAAGTTGATTCTGTTGCAGCTGGATGATCTTAAAAGAAGAATGGAAAGGCAGAGGAAAAGAAATACACTACTGGGAGGGAAGGGAAGGTTAGGGAAAATTACATCACATAATGGGGATATAAGAGTAGAAGTTTTATCCAAACAAGCAGGAAGAGATGGATACACATAGAACTGGGTACAGAAATATATTTCACTCAATAGGGGAAAAGGGAAAAGAGAGATGGGGGAATTAGAATGAGGATGGGTTAAGAGAAGTAATATTCCTAAGTAAAACAAACTGAGGATGTACAGAAATATATATATATATATATATAGCTTGTTTCACAGTGGCAAAAAAACTGAAAATTGAGGGGTGCCCATCAAATGGAGAATGGCTTACAAATGTGATAGAATACAAGTGTACTGTAAGGAATAACAAAAGGGATGATTTCAGAGAAACCTACTAAGGGAGCAGAGCCAGGAGAACAATTTATACAAAAAGGAACAAAATTGCAAAGTCAAATAACTTTGAAAGATTTAAGAACTCTGATCATCTTAATGACCAACCACAACTCCAGTGGACTAATGATGAAGCATGTTATTTATTTGCTAATAGAGCAGGTAAAGACCAAAAGTACAAAATGAGACCTTTTTTTTTAGACCTAGTCAACAGGGAAATAAGCTGTTTTGCTTGACCATACATAATTACTGAATAAAATATGCCTACTTTCCTATCTATGTAAAATCCACAATGAAGGCATGAAAAGACAACTGGCTATATCAGATTCTCCATCTAACCTCAATGCCAGCACCATCTATTCACTTGAATGATTCAGTGACCACCACTCTAGGCGCTCAAAATCCCTTGACATTCTTCCTTACCTATCATATCTAAATCTGGTTCACTTCTACTTCTAGTGGAAACACTTCTATTCTCAAATAAAGGATAGCAGGGCACAGAAACAGCACCACGAAGATAAGGACCACTACAAAATGAACTATACCCTTAACATAGTTACATGGTGATTCCATGGTGAATATCTTGGATATTCTTTGCCTCAGCCATGATTCCCTTTACAGTCAGCATACAAGTTCAAAGACATGTGAGCAGGAATTCTCACTTGTCCCCACCTTGTTTCTATACTTATCCTCCTCACCCTTACTTTAAGTCTCTGAGAAAGTTTCTTTTTAAAAGAAGGAATCTAGTGCTTATGTGTTAGATAATAGTATTACAGTAGGGAAGATGAGACACCTGCATGAGTAACTATACAAAATGACAGGGTACATGTGAGGTCAGAGTAAGAAAATATGACTTCTAGTTGAAAGGATAAGACTTCATCATGGAGGTAGCATATGGACTACCTGGGTGATAAAGAAAATGGAGGATTTTAACAGATGGAGATGGGGTGGGGGGAGAGAGACATTCCAGGTATATGTGGAAATACTTGATAAAAGATAGGAAGGAGGAGGATGGTGAGTACTCTAGTTAGTACTGGAATAAGTAACAGATTTGGGGGTACTTAATTTGGATTTTCTGCACTAAATGATTCTAAAAAGATAAAATTAAAGTCTCAATAGGCTTATCTGACCTGATAACTATGTGTTTTTTTTTAAAGTAAGCACAATAGACTTTAGAATAATTCAAGGAGAATATTTTAGAGAAAATTTAAAGTTTTAGTGTTAAGTCAAACATTGGACTCAATTCTCTAATTCATTCTCTAAAAATATACAATTTCCAGGTATTCCTTTCAATTCAAGAGGGATTTATTAGGTGAACACTATGTGTTCAGGCCAACAACATAGGTGCCTAAACGGGAGACAGACCACTCAGCTCCTATCTACTCCATAGATACCCAAAGTTTGTACTAAATGAAATAATAATCAAGAAATCCAATGGGCAACTACACCAGCTTTTTCTACTCTAGAACTGCAGAGGTCAGCCACAAACTCAATAAGAATTGGGGTCCTGGGCCCAGGGTCAATAGGAAAGGGGCCCTGCTAGCGAAGGAAGAGTCAATAGCAAGGGAAGCCAGAGATAAGAGAATTGTGTGGCTGTAGGTGTTCAGGTACCCTGGTCACAGTTCCAGGGCAGGGAAGAGTACTTGTGGTTCTTCACAGATGACAGCACAGGCCAGGAGAACAGTGACCACACCTCCCCTTAGATCATACAACCTTGGAAGAACTGAAAACTTAGAGAGAGAAAAAGAAATAAGCTGCAAAGATGAACAAACAACAAAAAGATCATGATCATAGAAAGTTACTATTGTGACAAGGAAAATAAAAACACAAACCTAGAAGAAAATAAAGTGGGGAAAAAAAAGTCTAAAGCTTCAAAGAAAAATATGAATTGGTCTCAGGCCCAAAAAAGAATTCCTGGAAGTGGTCAAAAACAATTTTAAAAATCAAATAATAGAAATAGGGAAAAAAAAAACCAGAATAGGTCAAATGATTAAAAAAAAGGCATAAAAATCCACTGAAAAAAAGAATGACTTAAAAAGCAGAACTGGCCATGGAAAAGGATAAAGTAAGTATAAAAGCTCACTGAAAAAAATAATTCCTTAAAAATTAAAACAGGGCAAGTGGAAGTTCATGATTCCACGAGATTTCAAGAAACAACAACAATAAATCAAATGAATGAAAAAACAGAAGAAAATGTGAAAGAGTTCACTGGGAAAAACAACTGGCCTAGAAAACATGCAGGAGAGGTGATTTAAGAATTATTGGACTAGGGGCAGCTAGGTGGCACAGTGGATAAAGCACCGGCCCTGGATTCAGGAGGACCTGAGTTCAAATCCAGACTCAGACACTTGATACTTACTAGCTGGGTGACCCTGGGCAAGTCACTTAACCCCCACTGACCCGGAAAAAAAAAAAAAAAAGAATTATTGGACTACCTGAAAACCATGATCAAAAAAAGAGCCTAGACACAATATTTCATGAAATTTTAAGGAAAACTGCCCCAACTTCTTAGATCTAGAGGGTAAAACAGAAATTGAATAAATCTACTGCTCACCCCCTGAAAGAGATTCCAAAATGAAAACTCCCAGGAATATTACAGCCAAATTCCAGAGTCCCCCATGTCAAGGAGAAAATATTACAAGCAGCTAGAAAGAAACCATTCAAATACCATGGACCCACAGTCAAGATTACACAAGATTTAGCAGCTTCTACCTTAAAGAATCAGAGGTCAGCATACAATCCGCCCGCCTCCCCTGCACCTGCAGCCTTCCTGACACCCCCTTCTTGAGCCTCCCCCAGCTTTTTCAGGAGGGGGAGGGGAGGGCAGGGGAGGGGAGGGGAGGGGAGAGTCAAAGTGAATCATGATGCAGGCAACCAGGTCCTGATGAACTAGTGGATTCACTCACTGCCTGTCTCCTGCTTCTGAGGACAAGAAGGCGATGGCTGCTGGTGGGGGGAGAAGGGGAGCAATGGCGGTAGCAGCATAGGCCCAGGCCTTGGGGAAAGGTCACCCTGCAGGGTGAATGTGACCAACCCCATCAGCCACCTTGACCTCCTTCCCAGTGGGCCAAGAGACTGACTGAGCCCACAGCAACCATGATGTCCGAAGGCAACCAAGACACCATGCAGATCACTCTTAAGACCCTCCAGTACCACTCCTTCAAGATCGACATTGACCCTGAGGAGGCAATTGAGGCACTGAAAGAGAAGACTGAATCTGAAAAAAGAAAGGATGCCTTTCTAGTAGCAGGCCAAAAATGACTTTATGCAGGTAAAATCCTCCATGATGATACTGCTCTCAAAGAATACAAAATTGATGAGAAGAACTTTGTGGTGGTTATGGTGACAAACCCAAAGCAGCAGCTACTTCAACACCATCACCAGCTACAACTCAACAATCAAATCCTGCTACCACTATTACAGTTAGTTCATCTACTGCTGCATCTGTGGGTCTAGCCCCAACTCTTTCCCTTGCCTTGGCTCCCATCCCAGTGCCTATAACTGTCACTCCAACACCAGCTGCAGCAGCTTGTGAACCTATAACTACCAGTGCTCCTAACAAAGAGAAACCAGCAGAGAAGCCAGTAGAAGCTCCTATTAGTATTAGTCCAATATCATCTGACAGACTTTATGGACACACAGAATCTGTTAATGAATACCATTATGATTTCCACTTCTATGTAATGAAGATATTTCCACATCCTGCCCCACAATCCATACTAACACTGCTTTGCTGATGTGGATACAGTAATAACTCACTTATTCAGAGGTCACCTATGTGACTTACCTGGCAGTAAGTGAAAGAAAGAAAGAAAAGAAAGAGAGAAAGAAAAGAGAGAAAGAGAGAAAAAGAAAGAAAGAAAGAAAGAAAGAAAGAAAGAAAGAAAGAAAGAAAGAAAGAAAGAAAGAAAGAAAGAAAGAAAGAAAGAAAAATAGGCCTTTTAGCAGCCAAAATAGGTGTCATAAGGTCCATAAGGCTCATGACTTTTGCTTATTGAAAAACTCATAGTCTAACTCAAAACCCATTCCCTTGCTTATTTGGGACACAGTTTAAATCACCCTGGTTATACAGGGGCTCCTTTTGATAGGAACACTGATAACAGCAAGAAGTGACAACAAAGAGGGGCAGCTAGGTGGCTCAGTGGATAAAACACAGGCCCTGGATTCAGAGGAGGACCTGAGTTCAAATCTGATCTTAGACACTTGACACTAACTAGCTGTGTGACCCTGGGCAAGTCACTTAACCCTCACTGCCCCACAAAAACAAAACAAAACAAAAAGAAGTAAAAGGAGACTGTAAATTGGAACACTAATGCATTGTTGGTGGAGCAGTGAACTGATCCAACCATTCTGGAGAGTAATTTGGAACTGTGCCCAAAGGGCTATGGGTTTGTACATACCCTTTGACCCCATAATACCACTACTAGGTTTGTATCCCAAAGAGATCATAGAAGAGAAAAAAGGACCCACATGTACAAAAACATCTTTGTGATGGCAAAGAATTGGAAATCAAGGGAATGTCCATCAATCAGGGAATGGATAAACAAGTTATGGTATATGAATGTAATGGAATACTATTGTGCTGTAAGAAATGATGAGCAGGAGGAATTCAGAGAAACCTGGAAGGACTTACATGAACTGATGCTAGGTGAGATGAGCAGAACCAGGAGAATGTACATAGTAACAGCAACATTGTGTGACGATTAACTGTGATAGACTTGGCTCTTCTCAGCAGTGCAATAATCCAAAACAATTTCGAAGAACTCATGATAGAAAATGTTCTCCACATCCAGAAAAAAAGAACTGTGGATTATGAAGGCAGAGTGAACCATACTAGTTCTACTTTTTGGAATTTTTTTTTCTTTTTTGAGGTTTTCCAATTGTGTTCTGATTCTTCTTTCACAATATGACTAATGCAGAAATGTGTTTATTGTGATTGTACATATATAACCCATATCAGATTGCTTTCCATCTTGGGAAGGCGGGGAGGGAAGGGAAGGGTGGGAGAAAAATTTGGAACTAAAAAGCCTATGAAAACAAATGTTGAAAACTATCTTTACATGTAAGTGGAAAATAATAAAATATTTTCATGATTAAAAAAAAGAAGTGGCAAAGTATAACATGGATAATATAAAAAGCAGGCAGAAAAATTGAAAGAAAAAAGCATTATCATTTAAAGATAAATAACCTTGCAAACCTCAGTGATTGTGCTGATATTCTTCCTCTAGTCTCAGTAGAGTATAATAATAATTGATATGCATCCATATTGCCCATGAAAGGGTTAAGTATACTCTGTTTAAGGTTGGAGAAAATATTTGATAGTTATAGAGAGACTGCAATCTAAAATGGCTAATTTTAAAAAATTGATACTTCACATGGTGAGCTTCAGTTATCCAGAAAATTAGCATATTAGCATATGTGAAACACTTCATTTCTCTGAGACTGAATACAGACTAATTTTTTTTACATTTAAAGTCTTATACTGCATTTGTCAATTTAACAAGGATAGTCTGGGACAGCTAGGTGTCGGCGCAGTGGATAAAGCACTGGCCCTGGATTCAGGAGGACCTGAGTTCAAATCTGACCTCAGACACTTGACACTTACTAGCTGTGTGACCCTGGGCCCCGCAAAACCAAAACAAACAAACAAACAAGGATAGTCCCTCTGATGAGATATTTTAGCATTTGTATTTGACTAGCTGTTAAACTAAATACCAATAAAATTTATTTCTTTCAAAAAACAAAAAAGAATCAGAGGTCTTAGAATATCATAAAGGAGGGCAAAGGAGCTAGGATTACAACCAAGATTCATCTCCCCAGCAAAAATAAGTAAAATCCTTCAGGGGGAAAAATGGGCATTTAATGAAATAGAGGATTTCCAAGCATTCCTAATGAAAAAATCAAAGAAAATAGAAAATCTGACTTTCAAATACAAGACTCAAGAAAAAACATAAAAAGAGAAATCATAAGGGATTCAAAAAGGTTAAAATATTTATATCCTTATAGGGGAAGATATTTGTCATTCCTAAAAATATTATCATTATTAGGTCAGTATATATAGACAGAAGGCACAAGTGTGAGTTGATTATGAGGAGATAAAATCTAAAAAATAAAATTAAGGGGTGATAAAGACAGATGACTATGATGGGTTGCTATCTAGACATAAGGTTAAGGGGTAAGAAAGGGGGATTCATTGGGAGAAGAGGGAAAGGAAAGGCCAAATTATCTCACATAAAAGAGGTACAAAAGTTCTTTTACAGTGGAGGGCAAGATGGGGTGATGCTGGACAATGCTTAAACCTTACTCTCATCAGAACTGGCTCAAAGAGGGAATAATATATGCTCAGTTGATTATAGAAATCTATCTTACCCAATAGGGAAGGATAAAGGGATAAGAAATGATGAGGATGATGGGGGGTTGTGGAGGAAACTGACAGAAGGGAGGGTTGATTGGGGGAGGTGGTAGTCCAAAGCAAGACAAACTTTTGAGGAGGGACAGAATAAAAAGAGAGAGAAGGATAAAGGAAAATGGGATGGAGGGAAATGTACAATTAATTGTGAATGTGAAAGGAATGAGCTAACCTTTAGAATGGAAGCAGATAGCAGAATGGATTAGAAACCAAAATCTGACAATATATTGTGTACAAGAGACACACTTAAAATAAAAAGACACACAGAGAGTTGAAATGAAGCACTGGAATTAAGTCTATAATACTTCGGCTGAAGTGAAGAGGTCAGGAGTGGCAATCATGATCTCAGACAAAGCAAAAGCAAAATTAGACATAATGAAAGAGATAATCAGAAAACTACATTTTGCTTAAAAGTTATAGCATACACAATGAAATAATATCAGAAAATTTTACGGCAAGTTTCTCTGATAAAGGCCCCATTTCTCAAGTATATAGTGTATAATTTAAAATTCTAAATGTGGGTTCTAATCTGTTCCCCAAGTTTGGGGAAAACTGACTAAAATCACTGATAAAACAAGTTTAGATTTTTTAGGGTTTATTGAAATATAGAAAGAGAAAGATTGAGAACAGAATTCTTACAACCTCGCAATCCTATCTTTCCTCAGCTCCTCTCTGGCTTTCCCTGCCATCACCACCAAGTCAGGAACCAAAAAGACAGCGCTCTTCACACAGGCTCCCCTTTCCTCCTTCCTGTCCCCTCCCAGAATGGGGAGGTTCTTCAAGCTGGTTGGCTGATTGGGCCGGAAGTTCAAAGTTTTTTTAGATTCTGAGAACCATGCTTTCTTAAGTACTCTCAAGTAACAGCCAGATGTGCTTAGAATCTAGTCAACTACTAATCCAGTCAAATCAGCCAGTAATCCACTCAGGTGGGCTCCTGAGAATCTGCCAAATCTCATCTATCACATTCCATTATCTTGACAATAGGGAACTGATTCAAACTTATAAAATTATGAGCCATTCCCCAATTGATAAATGGTCAAAGGATATGAACAGGCAGTTTCCAGAAGAAATCAAAGCTATCTAATCATTAAAAAGTGTTCTAAATCACTACTGATTAGAGAAAAGCTAACTAAAATAATTCTGAAGTACCACCGCACATCAGAAATGAAAAGTGCTGAAGGGGATGAAGGAAAATAGGTACAATAATGAACTGTTGGTGGAGTAGTGAACTGGTTCAACCATTCTGGAGAACAATGTGTAACTATGCCCAAAGGACTCTAAAACTGTATGTACCCTTTGATCTAGCAATAATACCACTAGCAGATTCTTACCCCAAAGAGATAAAAGAAGGGGCAGCTAGATGGCGCAGTGGATAAAGCACTGGCCTTGGATTCAGGAAGACCTGAGTCACTTAACCCTCATTGCCCTGGCCCCACCCCAAAAAAAGAGATAAAAGAAAAAGTACTTATATGTACAAAATATTTAGTAGCAGCTCTTTTTGTGGTGACAAAGAATTGGAAATTGAAGAGATGCTTATCTTTTTGGGGGGAGGTGGGGCAATGAGGGTTAAGTGACTTGCCCAGGGTCACACAGCTATTAAGTGTTAAGTGTCTGAGGTCAAATTTGAACTCAGGTCCTCCTGAATCCAGGGCTGGTGCTTTATCCACTGTGCCACCTAGCTGCCCTGAAGGGATGCTTTTCAACTGGGTAATGGCTGAACCAGTTGTGGCTCATAATTATAATGGAGTACTATTGTGGTATAAGAAATGATAACAGGGATGGTTTCAGAAAAAAAACATGGCAAGACCTATATGAACCCATGCAAAGTGATGTGAGAAGAACTAGGAGATCATTGTGTACAGTAATAGCAAAATTGTAATGATGAATAACTGTGAACGACTTAGCTATTCTGATCTAAGACAATTCCAAAAGACTCATGTTAAACATGAAAAAATGCTTTCTACCTCCAGAGAAAGAACTGATGAACTCTGAGTGTAAATTAAAGTCTAATTTTCTTGCTTTATGTGTGTTATATGGCTAATATGGAAATATGTTTTGCATGAATTCACATATATAATTGATATCATATTGTTTGCCTTCTCAGTGGGTTTGCCTCATCAGTGAAAGAGGCCTGAGAGGGAGGAAAAGAATCTGACATTCAAAATTTTAAAAGAAAAGAATGTTAAAAAATAAATAATATGGGGCAGCTAGGTGGCTCAGTGGATAGAGCACCGGCCCTGGAGTCAGGAGTACCTGAGTTCAAATCTGGCCTCAGACGTCTACTTAACACTTACTAGCTGTGTGACCCTGGGCAAGTCACTTAACCCCAATTGCCTCACTAAAAAAAAAAAAAATTTTTGAAAAGAGAAAAAATTTTAAATAAAGTTCCAAAACAATCAATTTAAATTCAACCCATATGTATCAAGCACCTACTATTTAACTGCAAGGGAACAGAGATAATCTTAAAAAGACAAATCCCTTGTACTTAGTTTTCTATTTAAGGGGCATATAAGATATGTACAGAAATAACTATAATACAAAGTTTCATTTAAGGCATTCTTCAAACATTAACCATATACCCACTACTGTGCTAATTGCTTAATTAGGGCTTGTTTGGTTAAGGCTCCAAAAGGCTCAGTATGGAGTAATAAAAAGGATTTGGAATCAAGAGAACTAACCTCTCTGGGTCTCAATTTCTTTATTAGTAAACTGAGGAAGTTGGACTAGATGACCTCTAAGTCTCTTTTCACCTCTAAAACAATGTTCCTATGATCCTAAGTTCCATAGAATTCCAGAAGGGGAATGTCTAGTTCAAAATGAATCATGCAATTAATCAATGAGTACCTATTAAGTGTTTTTTTTTTGTTTTTTTTTTTGCGGGGCAATGGGGGTTAAGTGACTTGCCCAAGGTCACACAGCCAGTAAGTGTCAAGTGTCTGAGGCCGGATTTGAACTCAGGAACTCCTGAATCCAGGGCCGGTGCTTTATCCACTGCGCCACCTAGCCGCCCCCTATTAAGTGTTTACATGCCAAGTACTTGGGACATAAAGACAAAAAACTAAACGATCCACTTACTCTCAGGACTTTGCCTTCTATTGAGGGTAAACAACGCACGCATACAGGGGGTTCCAAAAGTCTTAGTGCAGTCTTAAGCTCTGACTCCTTAAAGCTCTGAGAGCTTAAAACTGCATTAAGACTCTTGGAACACCCTATATATTTAAAGTAGGTTTGTTTTTTTTTCCTTTGTTTGGTTTGGTTTGTTTTTTTTTTAGGAGAGGGGACTTGTGGGGGAAGGTCAAGAAAAGTTTTGTGTGCTTTGGAGGAAGTTAAGCCACCTAAAAGTAAGGGATGAAAGGGGTTTGGATTCCAGAGAACGGAAAACAGACAATGCAAATGTCAGTCAGTCAATGAATAAATATTTATTAAGCACCTACTATGTGCCAGAACTGTGTGCTAAGCACTGGGGACACAAAAAAGGGGCAAAATTAGACGGAAATAGAATTAGATGGTTTGATCTAGACAAGGAACAAAGAGGCTAATCTGGCTGGAATATAAAGTACATGAAAATGAGAATGTGTAACAAACCTGGAAAGGTAAGCTGGACCCAGATGGTCAAGGGTTTTAAATGTCAAACAGAACAGAGTTTGTACTGCACCAAAGATTTCATGGAGAAAGCACTTAAATTAAGCCTTAGATGAAGAAAAGGATTTCAAGAGCATTCTCTCTAGTAGATAAACTCCACAGACCAGCAAAACCAATCAAAATGTTATTTCAAAAAGGGTTTGGTAAAATACCAGAATAAACAAAATTACATTTTCCCCATGATTATAGAACTATAGCTTCAATCCCGCACAGAAAATTAAATGTATGTGACATAAAGCATGGAGTAGAGGACAAAGAAACATTGAGAGCCAGGAAGTCCTCACAATGTGCTAATAAGATTACAACCTGCAGGGAGTACGTATGGATCTATACCAGTGAAGATATTTTCCTGACTAGTAATTATCTATGCTGATGAAATCACAGGTCCAGCTAAAACAATAACTCAAAAACAATTATGAGCTCCAACCATTATACAATGCATGTGACAGTATCAAGGCTTAAAAACCAAAATCCTTTCCATTTCAAAAACTGCTGCTACCACATGCAAACCAAGAAGGTTTCTTTTTCCTTACTGCTTAAACTGTCTTAATAAAACAACAATTGAATCCATTTAGCAATGGCTAAAAATGACAAAAATAGATCAATAAAACAGACTAGACAAGAGAGAATCAGAAATAATGGAACTCACTAACCCAGTGTTTGATAAATCCCCAAACATTAATTGCTTTGGAACAAACTCCCTATCTAAGAAATGCTGGGAAAACTGGAGTTTGGTAGAAATTAGCTTCAGACCAACCTCTTGCACCACGTTTCATAACAGATTAAAAATGGTCACAGCAGGGGGCAGCTAGGTGGCACAGTGGATAAAGCACTAGCCCTGGATTCAGGAGGACCTAAGTTCAAATCTGGCCTCAGACACTTGACACTTACTAGCTGTGTGATCCTGGGCAAGTCACTTAACCTTCACTGCCCACAAAAATAAAAAAAGGAAAAAAAAATGTACACAGCAATTGAATATTAAAAGACTACAATCCTAAAAATTTGTAAGAGAAGTAAACCATATACCTACAGCTATAGTAGGGGATGAATTCTTTACCAAAAAAAGGAAAGAAGCAATTACAAAAGATAAAACAGATTAATTTTGATTAGATAAAATTGAAAGTCTTTTGCACAAATAAAATTAATGCATCTGGGGCAGCTAGGTGGCACAGTGGACAGAGCACCAGCCCTGGAGTCAGGAGTACCTGAGTTCAAATCTGGCCTCAGACGTCTACTTAACACTTACTAGCTGTGTGACCCTGGGCAAGTCACCCCCCCCCCAAAAAAAACACCCACTAATGTGTCTAAGATAATAAGGGACATGATTACCTGGGGAAAAAATGTGCATTGAGTATCTCTGGTAAGAATTTGCTATCTAAGATATATAGACAATTAACATTACTATATAAAGACTAAAAGTCATTCCTTAATAGGAATTGCTGATGAAGTTGTGAATTAGTACAACTTTTTTAGAAAGCAATTTGAAATTGTGTAAATAAAGTGGATAAAATGTTCAAACCCTGTGACTCAGAGATTCCATTGCTGTGTGCACACAAACACCCCCCACACACACACACACAGACACACCCTACAAGGAGGTGACCAAAAAAAAAAAAGCTCCATAAACACACACATATTTCCCAATAGCTCTTATCAAATAGGGAGTTTGTTCCTAAGTAATATAGTAAAAAATG